>NC_090848.1:12910357-13534642 GCF_024217435.2 Syngnathus scovelli | reverse complement strand
ACTCTAACGTGTACTGGACTACTAATACGAGCCGGCTTCTCCCATTCATCATGGTGTAGAAGATAGCGTCACTACACATAGATGAGACTAATCCTAATCCGCAAACCTTTAATCCACTGTGAGAATATACCGTGGGAAGAAAGTGCGTCATTGTGACCTGCCATGGATCATGACCTCAATCGTGACGTTTACCAGGCTGAGCTCATCCATACTGGGACCATGACACAGCATAGACCCGGCCGGGGTTACGGAGTTTCCTAACTACATCCTGTACAGGTCGCAATCAGATGTCCTTTTTTAGCGGCCTGTGGCAGATTTGGCAATTGATGCTCTCCCTGTGGTTTGCCGGCATCGCATTTGGTACTTTCTACACTGGCTGGCAGGGCAGTAAATTGAAGATTTTTAAAAAAAGAAAAGGTTATTGCGGAAACAAATGAAGCCAAACTTCTCTATGGAGGGGGGCTAGAAAATAAATAACTCGTGAATTTTTTTCTTAAAATGCATAAATCCAGCATTACCCTATTCAGTATTATTTCCCGAAACAGTTCAAAATGAAATAAAGGGCGTGGTAACTTGGAAGGATCATATATGCACTACTGTGATCCTTGTGCAGCACATGCACAACATTTGGAACATGATGTTCCAGCCTGCCAGCTGTCATCAGGTTGTCATGAAAGCGCAGTTTATTGGATGGAGCACTGCTGCCCCCTGCTGATCAGATCAGCATTGTCATCATTTTTATCATCGTCATTACCGCTGCTATTATCTTTCCGTCCATTCGTTAATAATAAATCCATCCATATACTGAACCGCTTATCCTCAATATAAGAATAAGAATGAGAATGAGAATGAGAATGAGAATGAGAATAAGAATGTTTTCACAACGATTAGTGGTTATAAATCGATCCAAAACACACACCCACGCAAACAAACACAGTATTTGCGCAAGCTATTAGGTTAATCTTTATATATATATATATATATATATATATATATATATATATATATATATATATATATATATATATATATATATATATATATATATATATATATATATTTTTTTTTAAATATCGTTAAAACCTGTTTGCAGGGAAAATAAATGAAGATCTTTTCTGAAATCAGGGAGAAATATACTAACAGTGACACATCAACAATGCCTTTTGTATATAAATGGAAGATGGAACTATCCCTTCCTGCTCTAATCCATCACACATTAACCTTCATCTCCTAGCAAATGAAATGATATTTATATCTACCTGGAGAAATGGTGAGACCTTTTGATTTAGAACTTGGTTGATCTCTGCAGCTCTCAAACAGTTCCCAGTGTATTTCCATAAAATTGAGGGATAGATCACAGCACAAGAAGTGAACATGAGGCTTTTGTATGGATTAGATTCAAATGGATGTTCTCATACGGAAGTCTCATGTCTGATCCTGCAGACCAAGCAAGTATCGCATTTAGACAGGTAGATCACCTTTGCACTGTGTCCACTTAAATCATGGATACTAAGACACTCCTTAGGAATATCCCTGGATTAAGGCCAGAAACCCTTGCTGAAATTGTTGGCAAGACACATAATCAATGGATTGATGATTCCTGTCGGCTTTAGCTGTTGCTCCTTAGAACAAGCCAAGACGAGGGCACCTTGACAAGCTAACACACGTCCTCGAGCGTGTGGCACCATTGATTGCACACCATCAGAAGCAGAGTCTCATCAGCCGTCCTGTTGGACATGAGAGGAACATTTCAAAACATGTGATAAGTAATTGCAACAAAAGCATAATGGTCGAGATGATTGCAGCTCAGATGATGAAATGAGACATCCAAGCTTGTGACTAAGACGATTGATTACAGATACACATTTGAAAATGTTTAATCTATTGCGTGCTTATCAATGTGGACAAATTAGATTTGAATGACTAAATCAGTTTTAATCTCAGTAGCATGAGACATTTGTCTTGTTCCTTGATGGCGTCTGTGTCCTTGGGATGGACACAGAACTATTTGTGATGCAAAATGACACACGTCATTGAATACCGTAAAAACTGGGGCCACCAACATTTTTCAAGTTGAAAGCTACTTTTTAGCTTATGATATTATTATTATTACGTTAGTTTATAATAAATCATATCTTTTATGTTTTATGTCCAACACTTTGTTGTAGCTATGGTTGTTGTGAAAGTGCTGTACGAATTAAGTTGAGTTGAAAATATGCAACACTTTATTTCTATACAGCTCTTCCATTATTTACATTTTATATATATTAAAAAACACACACACAATGCCCCCATCGATGTTGAGGTATTTTTGGAACAGGCCCACAGGCTTCTTATGTGGTGCTAGTTGGCAACCCCTGCCCATAAAACATGTCATCAACGTGAGATGAAATAAATCACATTTTTCAGTTCGTTTCTTGTTTACACCGGTTGAAGCATTTCAATTTCCTGTCCATTCATGTGAAATAGATGCCTTCAACAAAACAGTCAATGGAAATATTTGTGTATCATTTTACAGTTTATATAAAATTTTGTTTAAATGGCAGCTTTTTGTGATACAGAAAAAAATATATAAAAGTATATCATTTCAAAACTTTTTCCTCATACATGTGACCTATAGTTTTTTCAACTCAAGTGAAAAGAAAAACAAAAGCTTTCAAAGAGAATGATGCAAATGTGCACACCGTCATACCTGTTAACGTGGCTGCGTTCATAATTAACAAATCTCATTCAAACATGGCAAATTGGAGCCAGCAGACCCCTGTCATCATTTAAAGTGCTTCTGATTAACTCCAAATCCATTTCAGTTCTGGTAGGCCTTTGTAAAATATTAGTCAAGGCTGTTAGTTGTAATACAAAGTGAAATTCTTATGCTAATGTGAATATGTGTGCTGGTGTTGAGAGCTCTTCTCCTTCCACCAATCACTGTAATTGTAATCACTTTCTATCAGGTTCATCACTACCACACTGCATATGGAGAACGAAACTCTAGGATGACATGGGAGGTGATTTTGATTTGCTGTGAATCAATTGCTGATGTGCATAAACAATAAAATGTTAACGAAAGTGTTTTGACATTTTCACTTTTGTGCCAGATGAATGGTCCACTTCCAGAGTGGATCAGCTTTGATTCAAAATGAGTCAAATGTCTGTAAACGGCTTTATCTGTCCTGTATGCCGATGATCACATTTACTTTTAATCAGTACAAAATATAATTTGCATATACATACTGTTACATATACATAAGTACATATGCTATTTCATTATTTATGTTTTTAATGGGATGTGAAAAAATAATGATGTTTATGTGCTTTGAGCTGAACAGTTTAAAGTCAGGATGTTTTAAATTGTTCAAGAAAATGTGAAATTTACTGGATTTTGTGGAATATGGGATTAACTGAAATATGTAAACTGTTCCCAAGACACTCTATATGACTTTAACAGTTTGAAGTCGTAATGACTTGTATGAGTGGGCCGAGGTAACTAATGTCAACGCATTTAATTTGGAAGTTTTACTATTTTAAAAAAAAAAAAAAAAAATGATTTGGGAAATAAAAATAGTTCCCAAGATGTTCAGTTTGAAGTTTGAAATATTTGAATAATGGTAAAATGAGCAAGGAATTGGGTGAAAGTTGTCTTAATAATAATAATAATAGTAATAATAATAATAATAATAATAATAATAATAATAATAATAATAATAATAATAATAATAATAATAATAATAATAATAATAATAATATTTTTTGGGGTTGCAGGGGGGAAAATAGTGTCATTTTAGCTCAGTATTACGCAATATTTGGGGTCGTCAAAGCGGAAGTGATTACCAATTTCTGACAGTGAAGAGACTACTTCCGTCTACTTCCATCCACTTCTCCGGGGACAAGTTAGCTAACGATGCTTTCGCAAGGAAACAGACAGACAGACGATGTGGAGCAGGATGCGACCCCGACTGGCGTGGATATGGATGTTTCGGTTCTGCTCCTTGGAGCGGGGATGACGGCCGCATTACACCCGCTGTTTTATGTGAAGTTGCTCATACAGGTATCGTTAGCCAACGGAGCTATGCTAACGAGTCAGTCACGTGATCCGCCTGGCTCAGCTGTTCAGCTGTTTTTTTATTCAAATGGCACCACCTCACTTTTAATCTTATAAAACGTGATTTTTCTATAGTAAAATCGATCGAGGGACAAGAACTGCCCCCATTCAAGAACAGTGTGAGCTTTATGACGTGCTTTCACTTTTTTGTCCATTCATTTAGTGTTCAGTATTGTATATGAATAATCAAACACTGTATTTTATTCCTATAAATTAAAACAATTTTGATACTAATTGGTAAGATTAGTTGTTTTGAGTAACTGCTCCTATTCTTTTTGAACATGGAAACTGTGCCGAATCATATAAATATATATACATATGCTAATGCTGGCATCAAATTATCCCAAGTATAAAGAATGATAGACATGTAGTGAAGATGTGCTGATACAGATATTGGTACAGATTTTTTTTTTTACTGTTCTATCGATTAATCAAATAATGGGATATAATTTTATTTGCATTTGGGCTATATACAAATGAGGTCAATACATCAGTCAGAGCAGTGTGCGTGTGATCCAAAAGAGTATAAATTTCTGTTTCTGAATAGTGTGACTGTAACATACAACTATCATCTGTATTGTTTCTTTTCAGGTAGGACATGAACCTCTTCCGCCAACCGTGGGCACTACTATGTTTGGAAGAAGAGTTCTATACCTGCCTGGCTTCTTCTCTTATGGTGAGTGGAATGACGTCTCTTCACTTTGAGTCAGCGAAAGAAAATATTAACATACATTGCACTCGGTGCCCTTGACAAAGTGTTATCTAGTTTAAAAAAAACTATCACTATGTGAAATAATCAACAAACGAAGTTCGTTTTGAAGTTAAATAATTGATGAAGTAACTAAGTTACTTTTTCAAGGTACTGTAGCCATTTGATGTACGTAAAGTTCTCGGCAGCGTGCCATAAATGTGTCGTGTTTGCAGCGCAGCACATTGTTAAGGTGGATGGAAAGAGGGGACTCTTTCGTGGTCTGTCACCACGTATTGCTTCCATTGCCATCGCCACTGTAATCAGGACCAAAGCTAAAAAGGTAAAAGAGAACCCGAATCACCTCATTTTGTTCGAGCAATCCACGGAATATGCCCGCTTATGTGTGTGCGTGCGTGCATGCATGTTGTCTTCTTATTCTTCTCCTTGAGCAGACGGAGCTTGAACCCAACAAGGAGAACAAGCAAACCCCTCTTAGGAAAGTCATGAAAAAGGTAAGGTGGAAAAGTGTTCGTAAAATGGTGAAAACCAAAGAAAGAAATGCTAATTTTGATTTGCTGCAAATGGTATCTTGCCCAACATTTGGTCTCTTCCTGCTCGGTGTAGACCTCTCACGAGATGTTCATCCAGTGCCTGTCCAGAATAGCCACGCATCCATTTCACGGTAAGATGTACAAATGCTTTTCCTACATGTTTCTATCCTATTTTAATGTGTTTTTTGTGAAATGACGTGCATGACTTATGTGAACGTCTTGCTTGAAGACTCTCCTTTCCTTTGACAGTTATGTCAGTGCGTTGTATGGCCCAGTTTGTTGGCAGAGAAGTCAAATACAGGTAGGACTTGGATAATGTCCATCTTGTGAAATTTCCTTCTGCACTGTTGTCACTTGGAATCACATGTGACTAGTATCAATATTGAGGAAAACAAATCACACTTGGATTACAATTCAAGATCATCTGTCCCTTGGAGGAAACTACTAATAGCAGGCAATTGAAAGCCGTTAATGTGAATTTTCTGTTATGTCGACAGTGGAATTCTCAGTAGTATCGGCAGGATTTTTCAAGAAGAAGGAGTCGCTGGATTCTACGTGTAAGACATCTTTGGTAGATTTCACCGCGAGGATGCGCCTAGTGAACGGAGTGAATTTGACCGCTGTGTGGCTTGTTGTGTCTGCAGTGGTTTAATGCCTCATGTGCTGGGCGAGGTCCTCCTCTTGTGGTGTTGCAATCTGCTGGCGCACTTTATTAACACCTACGCCGTTGACGACAGTGTAAGTTTATTCTCTTCGCGTGCGCTTAAGAGTAAGAGTCATCACTCGGGATTGGCTTTCACGAAAACGACAAATCAACGTCGAGTGTGTTTTTATCACAGCTCGCCAAATGATCCTAAAGTGAGGCTGAGAGCCACACGGGACAGTTTGTCGCTGTTTTGTAGCATCAAGAGTGGAGGATGTCATCTTTTAGTAGTGTGTGCTGGGTTTTATAGTACCTTTGTGATCGGTGATACATAATGGCCTATAAGTGATTCAGACACATTACAGACCCATGCATGAAAATAACGAATTCCTCTTTAAAAGATTCTATCGTCAGTATATTTCTTACATTAAAAAAAAAAGCACATGCGCTATTCCCATTCGTTGCGGTTGTGTTTCCGCAGTTAAACCAGGCCTCGGCGGTGAGAAGTTACACAAAGTTTGTGATGGGTGTAAGTTGAACGATGCTACACAACACATCGTGTTTGCCTTGTGACGCAAAGTCAACAGGTGGTGATCTTCTTTCTACCTCTAGTTCACAGTGAGCATGCTGACGTATCCGTTTATGCTGGTGGCTGACATTATGGCGGTCAACAATTGTGGGTGAGTCACTCATGAAAACAAAAGACGGCAAAACATGAATATGGGATTATGTGCATTGGCTGTATTTG
Organism: Syngnathus scovelli; assembly: GCF_024217435.2. Classification (NCBI taxonomy): domain Eukaryota; kingdom Metazoa; phylum Chordata; class Actinopteri; order Syngnathiformes; family Syngnathidae; genus Syngnathus; species Syngnathus scovelli. The sequence continues at coordinate 13,527,910 of NC_090848.1, read as the reverse complement.
TGCAGATTTTTCTATTGTCTGGCCAAATTCCAATTTGATGCCAATATATAACCCAAATTGCACATAAACAAGTGCACAAGTTGTGACAACATGGAATTAAGCAATGATGCAGTCAATATAACAAGTCTGCGCACCCTTTTGTATTCCAATATTCCAAATGTAATTTTATTCCAATAGTTCTAATAGTTTTTATTTTGTATTGAGTTCTTTTAGGATTATTATTTTTTAAATTTAGTCAGTTTCACTTTTTGTACTGGGTTGATTATTATTATTTTTTTTTTAGTTTCATCCCCCACCTGAAAATGCTACATTTTAGTTTAGTGTTTATTAGTCTTATTAATTTATATCAGTTTAAAAAAACATCTTGGTAAGTGTTGTGTTGTAAACATTCAACCAAATTATTATTATTCAATCCTTCATCTTTTTTTAAACAACCATTCACAAATGATTGTATAACAGTTTGCAGACTTTTGAAGTACAAGGTACTTTTTAAATCCAGCGTGAAATGAATGAAAGTACTGTATGTTATTTTTGTTGTTGTCAGTTTGACTGCAGGTCTTCCTCCGCACTCGCCCATCTTCATGTCCTGGCTGCACTGCTGGAATTACCTCAGCCGCAGGGTATTTATTCTGTTATTGTCATCTTTCCATACTGAGTCGCTTGCATTTGAAATCAAGTTCCTTGTGTTCAGGGACTCCTGTTCAGAGGATCCAGCTTCTTCTCTCGCCGCGTGCCAGTCACCTCCATCTGCGAGTGATGTCATCATCGCCATCATCATCATCGCCACGAATTGGACCGTCATTATTGTAAATATTCGAAGTGATATTCAAAATGTTTGCTGGTTTTGAAATTATGAAATGTCACCAAAAATAGAATAGGATAAAAAAAAAAAAAGATTATTGATACTTTGTTTTTTTTCTTTTGAAGGGACGGTGGACGAATGGCTGGCACATAAGTCGTAGTTCTGAGCTCCGAGTTTACATGTTGTCCCTGTGCTTTCCTGGGTTTTCTCCAGGTATTCCAGCTTCCTCCCACATTCCCAAAACATACTACATGCTAGTAAGAATAAGCAGGAGTCATACACAATGGATAGATGGTTGTTTCTGTTTTTTATTTTTTTTTATTTTTAATATATATGTTCACGAGTCTCTTGTTAATGTGTCAATTTCAACTAGTTTAGTAAGACAGGCGTCCTTTGAGTCCATCTGATTCAATTTGGTAAAATGCTTAAGCGCTTAAATGCTACCTCCACAGTCCTCAGGAAGCAAAAAACCTGTCCCTCGAGAACCACCCCCATTTTCCATATTTTGTAGAAGAACAAATATAAAATGTGATCATTTACCTGAGTGACTTTGAACAAAATGTGATGAGCATATTGAACTATTTGCCTGAGCTAACAACACGACAGAAAATTTTAATCAGAGATGATTTTGTGATTGCAAACATATTTTTGGCCTACAAAGCTTGCACGATACAGATTTTACCATGCGTTGTAATTTGTAGCGCTGATGTTTCAGAAAAAAAAAAAAATCTCCCTGTTGCTAACCGTAACTCTTAATTCATACATATTAATAAATTAATTCCTGTGTTACATACTATATTGTTATTTTAATATGGAAACCCGATGTACCAGAGAAGGAAAATGACAGCAGATTCAGAATCAGCGCCCCCCACCCCCTCCTCCCAAAAAATCTAGAAAACTTCACTTGCATCTCTGATTTAAAAAAAAAAAAAACCTAAAGATTTGTTGACCAGTGTTGTTATTTGTGCATTGTGTGATGGGCTTAGGATTTGAAAGGGTTGTGTGAGATTGTTTAATGTTCTGATCAAATGCCACACTTTGCCAAAATAAAAGTGTAGTTGTGACAGTTTATTCAGAAATAAAATAAAGAGCTCCTGACCAAAAGTCAAAGTTTCTATTCCTCTTTGTTTCACCTTTTTTTTCTCACAAACGTACAAAATGTATAACTTGAACAATTCATTGGTTCATTCAGTGAAGACCTCTGTCAAGGTTAACGTGTTGAAACTTTAAATAACATGTTTTGTGCACATTAAAATTTGGAGTTAAGTTCTACACTGTGTGTAATATATTCAATAAAAATGTACCTAGAGTCCTCGGCTGTTGTTTTTAGTTGCAATGAACAATGTGTACCCCTACACCATCAGCCAATACAAAGGAGTAAGTAATATGCATATACTGTACAGACTCTCAAATTCCTTTAGTCCAGACACCCATCTTATTTTTAATTGAATATGTTAATTAGGCTAATCATTGCAACCCTATTGTTGTAGTTTCCTTTCCACTGGCCTAAGCGTAACCCACTCTGCACGAACACGACACACTACTTGTTAAATAGTATGCATAAATTTTGATTCTATTGGATCTTGGATAGATCTGCACAGATCAATCCCTGCTTTGATGCACCACTGTCATCTAGTGGTAATGGGTAGAAGAGTCCTACACACTAAAAATAAAATGTTGAAAGGTGCTGGTGCTGTATTTCTATATTGCCTTTGGTGACATTTTAAACATTCTAAATTAATAAAATAAGGTTTTAAACTAGAATGAGGGTTTCAAAGTAGGGTTTCAAATTCAAATTAGTACTTCAAACTAGGACTTAAAACTAGGGTTAGGGGTGAGTGGTTAGATTATATATATTTTTTACCTTTAAAGGGGTGTCGACCGCCAGTCCTCGGGGGCCGCGTTCCAATATGTTTTCCAAGTGACCCTCGTTAAGCGCACCTGCGTGAAAACTTTTAGCTCCTTTTGAACGTGAAAGTGGCTAAAACTTTTCACGCAGGTGCGCTTAACGAGGGTCACTTGGAAAACATGTTGGAACGCGGCCCCGAGGACTAGAGCTTGACACATGTGACCTCTGACCATGATATTTCCCTAATAAAGTGGCCTGTGATTAGGTACACTTGAAAATGGCGGTGTACCTAATGGAGTGTCCGAGTGATTCCCTCGTTAAGTGCAGGTGCGTGAAAACTTTTAGCTCCTTTTGAACGTGAAAGTGGCTAAAACTTTTCACGCAGGTGCGCTTAACGAGGGTCACTCGGAAAACATGTTGGACCGCGGCCCCGACGAGAGCTTGACACCTGTGACCTTTGACCATGATATTTCCCTAATAATACCTTTAAAGCCTTACTTTAGGTGGTCAATTTTTAAGAAACAAAATCCTAACTATATTGTCATTTTTAAAGAAAAAAAGCCTAACTAAATTAAAGTCTAGGTTTCAAACTAGGATTTGGGTCTTGGGTCAATATAATTCCACATAGTGCAGAATCATCTCAGATTTAATTTTTATTTCATTCAACAATTCAGCATTCTGACTGAATTTCTCAAGAAATTTCAAATATATGGTTTATTATGCTATAGTATTCTTTCAGTTTTTAGGAGAGGGATTTTTAAAAACTATATATTTTTAGTGTTATCTTAAAATATGTTGTGGTACGGTATTAAAACATTACATAACTTATGTTTCATCTTCATTAAATTAAATCTGTGTGCCGTCATTGTCAATAGCTGGAATTAATGTAGTTAAGGAAACAAGATGACCAAGTGCAGAATAATTCATTGTTGCATAGCAAAGGAAAACAACTCCAAACAGCACAAAGTGGTTTAAATAATAATTATAATGTACATCCACCTTCCCAAATCCCCTCACTCACAATTCAAGATGACAACAAAAGCAAACACACGAGAGCATCTTTTGGAGCAACACACAGATCTTTTCACACCAACATGGACTCTATTGCTTTGAAGGAGACTAAGCAGTTACTCAAGTAACAGATGACAACCTTAAAAAAAAAAAAAAAAAACGTACCCTGCCAAAAGGAAAAAGTCCACAGAAAGCTTTTCTAAAATACAATGTGCTCATTGTCTTCATCATATATTACAGGCAACAACAACCCTTCACATAATTAGATATGGAAGCCTTTTGTTCTCATAAAAATAGATTAAATGTCACATGGATGATGTAAAAAGGCAATATGAAGATACAGTCAGAAAATACTTTGCAATGCTAAAAAGTCAAACAAGCAAGCTGTGGGTTCTGAAATGTGTGATGTCATCGGACTCAATGTCACAGCTCCACATAGCATCATTTGTATACGTTGGACCGAACCCGTCTCGTGCAAGCGTAGCTCAAACAATTGTAATTTCCCGTGGTCAAATTTATTATATAGTCGATCAGACATTTTAAAGACAAGCTCATGTTAAGTCTAACTTTTATGTAGACACCAATTTCAATGACTTGGGTGTGATCAAATCAAATTCCTTCTATAGTTAATTCTTGTACATTCAAACAATCAGCATTTGGAATTATGTCATAAATAAACCTTAAGACTTACAGTACATTCATTTTAGAAGACAGCATATTGGATGTTGTGGACATTGGAGCAGTTTAGCCCTCTAATTACAGATCAAGAAAGAACATGATGCATATGCACATGCGCGCGGGCCGAGAGTGCGTTTAAAAATAAACCACTGGGCGAGGACTCCACTTTCAACCAAATGTACAAAACAGAATCTGATTTGTTGAGTTTAGACAAGAAACCTCCAAAAAGGGGAACTACAGGAGATTCTCGGAATAACTTCCATAGGAATGGTTTTCATTTCACCAGTAACTTGTTTTGTTTAGTGTAGCCCCCTTCCGAAAGGTCATCACAGAAGGTGCTATCATAGTGGACTAAATACGTAACATGTTAAATTCCCTCTTGTCATCATCAAGTAAATGTTGTAGAAAACGACCATTTGCAGTTATTACATGGGGGGGGGGGGGGGGGGGGGGGGGGGGTCTTGACGCAGTCTTTGGTTGGACACCATTCAACGCTCGCAGCCAACACATATTTGGACAAAATCCCTGAAGAGAGCACTCGACGCCTGTCAAGTGTCTACTAAATGTGTACAAGCAGTGAGAAATAAAGAGCCTGCTGGTTGGAAAGAGGAAGAACGGCGCTGGCTTTGAAAGAAGGGAATGTGATGTAGCTGGTATTCTAGTTCAAAGCAAACATTCCACTGCTATGTCCACTGGCGTAAAAGTCAAAAGAAGACAATAGAAGAAAATCCTTTAACAGCAGCAAGGCGGCCCTGGAAGCATCAGACAAAGTCAAGACGGAGAGAAATGAAGGCAGCGGTTTCTACGGTGCAGAGCGATCGACGGAAGCCCTTTTCCAAACAAATTCCTCGTCTCGTTCCGGGACAAGGACTTGTTGGTGAGGCATCTTCATCTCTTGGTGGACTTCATGTAGGAAGGGATGGCTCCTCGGGCGGTGAGGCCTTCAAAGCGCTTGTAGGTGTAATTGATGAACACCCAGTCCTTATTCTTCAGGCCGGCGTCCGAATGGTTGGACACCTGAGTGGCTGCGGGGAGACACAATCTTAACGTCTCCTCTTTCTGACGACATAAAGGCGGCAAGAAGAGAGTCCCTAAAATGCCCCCAGCAATTGTGGTTTGTTTGAAATGGATTAAATGTAAGAATGCAGTCATACCAGTTGGTGTGAGGATATCCGACTCGGGGAATTCGTCAAAGTTTGAGGTGTCGTCGATGCTCTTGATCTCAATGGGGATGGCGGCAGGCCTTTCTCTGCAAATTGTCAAGTTCATTTGATGTCATCTCAGAAATTAAATGTGCAGTGTGCAACTACACTGTGTGTATTCAACCCAATCATAACACAGTTGTGCATCTTGGCTCATTCCTGTGTGGTTTCTTTGTCCCCAAACGTCTTTAAATAGCAAAAACATGCTGCTGGGTGTGTACAGTGAGCCACCAATGGGGGCGTGGTCGGCTACATTGCTGCCACATTCTAATCTTGACAAAGACAAAACCCACTCACTTGGTTTGCTTCACTGAGTCGGTAATGTCAAACTACAACAGTGCGTTTACTTTGTTAACCAACCAAATCTCACTTTTTGGGCACATTTTTAGCTGACGCCCGTAATATAATGGGTCGCAAAGTACTGCTCAAATCTGAAATAAAGAACAGTCGCACACCTGATATGGTCATAGTCCACACCCTCAAAGAATGGATTAGACTTGATTTCCTCCACACCCGCCGCACCAATTCTGTGCTCCTCTTCGCAGCAGAACCTGTAAAACAAAAACAACAACAATGACACATATGTTCCTCATAATAGTCTGACCAAAGCAGACAAATGCAGTCCTACCTGAGGATGAGGTCTTTGGCCTTTTCCGAAATAGGCACTTCTGGAGGAAAGGTGAGCGTCTCTCGCCAGTTCATCACTTTCCTGTACGTCTCCTGAGGTGTCTCCGAGCAGAATGGTGGATAACCTGGACAAAGAATAGACCGCACCGTCAACATGCAACAACTGGTACTCCATCTGACCTGGTGGCCCCCGCAGCCCTTACCTATTAGCATCTCATACATGATGACCCCCAGGCTCCACCAGTCACAGAGCTTATTGTATCCATTTTGCATAAAAACCTCAGGAGCAATGTAGTCTGGCGTTCCCACAGTGGAGAAGGCCTGAAAACAAAAAATGATGTCATTGGCTGGAGTTCTTCCTCAATTCGGTTCCAGTGTACAAGATGACATCACTCATTGGTTCATTTCCCCAATTTGAAGTTAATTTGCAGCTGTTTAGTGCAATTTACATTCATTGTACTAAATAGTGAGTTACGCTGGTGTGTGGTGTGCATGCAGAGTAAATGTGCTTCCTTGTTCATACCAACTGCCTCCTGTTCCTCTTCCAGGTCTCTGCTTTCCTCTTGGAGTTCATGTTCTGAAATGCTGTGAAGGGAAAATCTGTCAGTTTTACAAGGCTTTCCAGCAAAACTATTTGGATTACCTTTTGAATGACTTGGACCTCAAGAGTAAAAGAAAAACAAATGACTTTACAAGATGGAAGCACTAAAATTATTACATGTAAAAATGGTTCTCAATTCCTTACACACAAGACCAACCGTGGCTTGACCTACATAAAATCAAATGATGTTACTGATAAGGGAAGAGATTGCCTGACTTTGCTTACTGAGGTCACTGGGTAAGCTGTGGTTCAGGTTCTTGTAGAAATCTGTACGGTGTGCTCTCTTCAGGCCCGTGCACAGTCCAAAGTCGGACAGCTTCACGTGACCCTGAAAAAAAAGAAAAAAAAAAATCAACACGTGGGTGGAGCATCTCTTAGCGTGTAAGAAACTTCCTTTTAGTTATTTTAGGGCTGGCCACGTGACTGAACACCATAGCATGTAACAACAATCATTCTTCTGAACGTGGGTTACAATAGGCCAATTGTTTGGTAACTTACCCTTGAGTCCAGCAAGAGGTTGTCTGGCTTGATGTCTCTGTGGATGAAACCCAGCTGATGGATGGAGTCGATGGCCAGAACTGTCTCTGCGATGTAGAACTGAGTGGCTTCTTCTGTCAGAGTGTCCTTTTTCATCAGGAGGGTCATCATGTCTCCTAAAAGGGGAACAGCAACACTCTTAATTTCATCACATTTATTTATGATTTTCTGCAACACTCATACATACCTCCGGGCAGGAACTCCATGATGAGGTAGAGGTTCATCTTATCCTGGAAGCTGTAGAACATCTTGACCACCCACAGGCTGTCTGCCTCCACCAGGATGTCCCGCTCAGCACGTATGTGACCCACCTCACAGAATCAAACCGACCGTTAAATCAAAGAACACGGGATAAGGAGCAGCGTTGCCTCATCGGCGGCACCGTGACCTCACCGGCGGCACCGTGACCTCACCTGTTCTTTTTCCAGCATGTCAGCTTTGCGAAGGATTTTCATGGCGTAGACATGGCCCGTGTCCTTCTTCTGCACCAGACGCACCTGCAAAAAAAACGAGACATGCTATGTTATGTAGTTCTACAATGGCAGGCAGGATTCAGTGCTGGTAAACGGGTATGTTACCTCTCCAAATGCTCCACGGCCGATCACTTTCAGGGACTCAAAGTCTTCCAAACCTAGTCGGGTACGCTTCAAACGAAGAAAGTCGGTCTCTTTTCTTGCATGCTCAGTGCGCCGACGGCTTTTCTGCAGACACCACATTGTCATTATTGGTCAGACATACGATAACGTGGATTTTTCTGATTACTTCCAACTTTCCAAGTTAAACAATTCAAATCAGATAATCCCTCACTTCTTCATCAGCCAAGCCTTCTTGATCCATCACCTTCTCCAGTTTCTTCTGCCTGAGCAACAATTAAGAGATCTTAGTCTAAAATATTTGATGGAGAAATGAAAGTGACAGTTTAACCATTAACAGCCATTACCTCATTTCTCTCTCCTCGTGCTGAGCGATGAGGTTGCTGTAGAAATTCTCCAGAGTCACCTTGGCCATGGTGACACGTTCCTTGGTGTGGTTACTCATAGAGGAGCATGAGCTCTGGCCCGTCATTGCCATGCTTTACCTAAAACACAAACACGTGGAAGGTGATTCTCCACCGCTGATGTGAATGACAAAGCCCAAACTTGTTCAATTCCTACCGCAGTGAGTTTTGAGAAAAGTCAAGACCAGACTATCATAAAAAGAGGAAGGAAAGCGTGCAGCATTGTGACAGCAGAGTTATGAAGAAAAAAAATAGGGAAATGTGTAAGAACAAGGTGGAGTCACCCCGTACACGTAGTTATATTGTCCCCTCCAAAAGTATTGGAATGGCTTTTCTTTTGTTTCATACTGAATATCTTGATTACAAGACAGCTATGAGACAAAAATTCGGAAGTCCAGCTTTGATTTCATGGTATTTACATTTATACGTGTTAAACAACTGGACAGAGCACATTTTGTTTGAAGCCACAAATGATTTTTGAAACCTTTTGGTCACTTGAAAAGTGGGTGGGTTGACCTACATTTATTCCAGGTTTACAATTGAAACATCTAAATTATATCCTAATCTCAAACAGTCAATGAATGTGACTGTAAGACAAAACTTGAAAAACAAAAAAACAAATGCTAATTTCTTTTGACATTCAGTTTGCTTTACGTGAAAATTAGATTAACACAGAAGTCATTTTGCATCCTGTGTATAACTGGACCACTAGAATTAGTCTAGTAAGAAACATTGCCAGACATTAATGACTAAATATGACGCAAATAAGTTTATGTCATATAAACAGAGATGTGCGTGGGATGACATTACATTTGGGATAGTCACGCATGCCTAAAACAAGACGACCGAAATAAAGAGCAGCAGTACGTCGGACACGTAGCGTCAACTCGGAGTGTGTAAATGGCTTGTGACACCACCAAACAATCGATCAGGAAAACACACGTCACCTTATAAGCGATCGTATATTTGAATCAACTGGGTGCCTTGAAGCAACCGTTCCAGAGACAAATGGAACCAGTTAGCCTTAGCTCTTAGCTTCTTTCAAAGTTCCAGACTGAGTCAAGTTTTGAAGAGTAACGCACGACAGTCCATCAAATACAGTTCAGACATTTTATATCGTACTCAGATTTACTACTCGTTCAGCGACGGAGCATCTGCTTCAAAAGTTTAGGAAACTCTTCATTTCTATGGTTTCCCCCAAAAAAAAAAAAAAAAAAAAACACCTTGATGGCAGTTAGTTGGCTAACCCTCGTTAGCCACCTATTGGCTAAACTAGATCCGAGACGTTTGTCGGACGTAGACACTTTAATAGAGTTTTGACGTATAATCCTAACGCGAACGTATTCGTCTTTGATCAAAAGTTGAAAGGTTGTTCTTTGAAAGTCTTTTACCTTTACCGAAGGTGTTGTGGTTGCCGCTTCTTCCTCTACTGAACAGCGCCCAATGAAACACGCATAACGTGAAGTCAATGGGACACCTAGCGGTCAAACTTTGAAATTGCTTCACCGTCTTAAAAAATGCGTTTCCTCTTCGGACGTCATTTCACTCCTCCAGCATACGATCAATTTTAGATGAATTAAGATTTAGATTTTTTTAAAATTTCCAATTTATGGCCCAGATTTCAGATTTAGTATTTAAAATACCAAAGAGCTGTTGAGCGCTGCCTTAAATTCCACCTTGTCCCTCACCAGCAAAGATATCGATATCAATTAAATACATTTCAAATCATTTTGTTTTATCCCCGTCACGCAGTATTTAATATTATTTATCCTTTGAAATTGTGTCTCGCAACACACAGACAACTCTGTGACAATTATTTGTAGTCATCTAGACTAGGAAGAGAAAAAAGGTCACACGATTAAGCAGAAAAGACATCATCGATGTCATTTAAGTACGCTCCGGGATTTTACACCTGGATGCCATGAAAATTGAGTAGTAATTATTTTTTTCCATCGGCCAATTATTGTTTCTAAAACGCTACATACAGCAGGAGTGTCAAACTCCAACAAATTGATGGATAGCTAGTTTTGAAATCAAAAGTGAATTGTTCAAGTTACTGTAATAAGGATAATGCAAAAATTCTTGTACAAATTCAACATTATTATTTATTACACATGACAATATGAACATTTGGTACACTTTTTAGCAAGTTATCATGGAACATTTGCTTTTGTGGGCCACATTAAAGGTTGTGGCCAGCCAGATTTTGCCACCCGGGCTTTGGGGCCTTTGACACATGTGACATACAGTATTCCATCTTGTACACTATGAAGAAACAAAACATTGAACGAGTAGTGAGGCAGATCATGTGAAAAATCAGCATCTGAGCATCCCAGACCCACGGCCTACACAGAGGCAAAGGTGATGGGAGTGAAAAAGGAGCAAATATCATTTGCACTTGTTGTCAACAATGCATCATTGTCAGCCACATCCTGTGCATGTGGGATTTGTTTCTCACATGTGTGGTTGTGTGCCTCAAAGCAGCATTTCTCTTGGTTCTCATGCTTGATGCTTCTATTGAATCGTGCATGTGCGCTTTTGTGTTTCTGTAAAGATGTTTCTAAACTTTTCAATCTGAGCACCTGCTTGCCTTCATTTTGATATCATCTGGATCAGGTTAGCTTGATGAACCTCTCATGTCACATGTGGCTAACATCTAACTTGCTGGTTGAGGCTGGGGGACATCTGGTGCTTTGTCATGTCATAAAAATTTTGATTCTGAAGAAAAAATACTTGTCAACAAAGTAAACAACAAAAAGCAAATGAAAGGGTTGATTTTCAATAGACCAACTTTTTAAAAACGGTCTTTATTTGATTGAAATGATTTCCTGCTCACCAGCAATTGACTGTAAACCAGTGTTTTGACAAAGTAGCAGCAATACAGTATGCAAAAAAAAAAAAGTAACAAAAAATGACAAATAAAAACAGTGCAACATCCATTATCTATGTACTCCATTATATACACGCAATGCGACAAACTAGTGTTTCTTGCTCTTTTCCTTTTTCCTCTTCTCCTGGTATTCCACAATCTTTTTGTGAAATATTCCTACAGGTGGGAAAAAAAAAATCACAAACTTTAATACACAGGAAGAGTTTTTCACAATCACGAAATGCACATTGACTGGATTGAAATGTTATCATCCCAAGTTTCTTAGCTCCTTTGTGGACGCTACAAGTTATTGGATAAGGTAAATGGGAGAGTGCAGCAAACCGTGTGAAGAGCCTCACCCTGCTGTGGTCCAGTCTGTTGTTGCTCCACCTCCTGGATGAACAAATCAAACATCTGAGTCTGGATGAACTTCTTGACAAAGTGCCGTGTGGTCTTTGAGTCAATGGCTTTGTAAAAGCTCCTTTTCTCAAATACACTCTGCCCTCCCGTGTGACTGCATTTCACGTAGGACATATAATGACCGACTGTTTTCACAAAGAACAGCAGGAAGGCCTCGGACACCACACGGTTCAGATCTTCTGTTGCTGAAACAGAAGACAGCAATGTGATGATGAATGAATGATGAATTATATTTAATAGTGCAGTTGACCTACATGAGCCTTTTTTCCTCTGACTGAGCGCCTCTCGGATTTCACTTTGCAGCTTGGGGGGAAGAATAGAGTGCTCGTCACCAATCTGCAACAGGGGAATTATAGAGCTTTTTAATTTTGTTTTATGAAATTGAGACAAAAAAAAGAAAGAAAATTGTATCTTACAGAAACAATGAAGGTTTCTTTTCTGTTCTCTGATAAATCCACTATCAGTAGCTGTGGGGAAGAAAGGCCAATAAATATTTGTTTTGGATCAGAAGAAGCAAATTGAAAATATCTTGCTCTAACTTACGTCGCTTTGGTCAGTGACAAGATCAAGGAGCCGTTTCTGTACTCCCAGCAGGTATGGCGTGGGTGCCATCACAACATCGATTAGGATCTCCGGAACTATGGAGATAAAGGTGTGCTGCCAGGTAAAAGGATAAAGGAGGGCTGCCACTGCATGAATGACCTGGGATAACGTGCTGACGGGAAAAACGACGAGAAAGATATGTTACCAACCCACATTGTTAGGAAAAATGATGTTGTATCTATTTATGATTTGAATTCAAATATAAATATATAAATATTAATATTTTGTGAGTGGCTTTCATGAATGTTCCTCATGTTTCCCCACAAGCCTTTTTCAGATGAACAACTAGCAAAACTAGTTTTTCTGGTTTGTCTGTGATACAAACAAGGCAAACAAACTATTCTGATATGAATCAGTTCAAAAATAAAACGTAGCTAAAATGAGGGAGTCGCTCTATGAATGAAAATGCATCAGCATTGAAATCATATTTTTCAAACTACATTTATTAGCTCACCATCACATATTTGCCTTGGGAGACCAACCAGTTTTATTTTCAACAGCGCTAAGTAGTTGTGGTCAGGAATGCTAGTAAATAACTGTAATTTGACATCTGTATCATTTGTCATAAAAGAAGAAAAATAAAACACGCAATTTGAAAAGATAATATTTTTGCACAAAACATATTTGTATTAAAGCACTATCTACATACTGGTAGAGTAACCATTACAAAAATATACAATTTAGCTCATTAGCATTTCTTACAATTTAGGGTAGCTTTGGCTTTTTTGAATTTTATACAAAAGACTCAAGAAGAAACATTTGAATGCTATTCTATAGGGGTTATAGTTTCTATTTTATAATCAATTCAATGACAGACTAAATATATAGAAACAATGTAGGAAATTATACTGTTTTGATTGAGCAACAAAGAAAAGAAGCAGGTTGTCATTCTGTTTACACGTAATAACAATAAGGAAATTAATGGATGGTGGATTGAGAAAAGTGCAATACTGGACATTTTAGGTTACCCTCTGATGCCACACAATCTCAATTCTCCAATATCAGTAACAAAAAAAATGGGTGTTTAATTCAAAATCACTTGAACACTGACAATTGAGTACAAGGTGAGTGCGCATTACCCCAACTCCTCCGCAATGAAAACGATCCGTCTCTCAAGGACTGCGGCCGCAAACACCAGCAGCACCTCCTCATCTGTAAGGCAGCTGAACAGCACTTCAAAGTTGACGTGTTCCAGCCAGGAGTCCAGCGGCCGCGTCAGTTTTATAATCTGAGAAGATTAACACTGTCACTAACACGGTTTGACACGGGTCAGCACCCAGTTGGCATTTCGATGACTTTCTATTATCATACAGCGGCCGTGTGATGATAGAAAGAAGGTTTCCGATGACTGTGTTTATTCTTAGGACAGTTGCGGGTTAATTCTCTATTCTGATCATGTGATCAACACATAGCGCAATTATAGCGCAGACATTGGCAAGCATCACTGAATAGCTGAAGCGAGTGAGAGCTGTTGAAACATGGTACTTGGCTTCATGTTCCGAGGTGTAAGTTGAGCAATGTAGGACAGGTTGAGACACAAGTCCAAAAACAAACACACCCACCTTCAAGGAAGAGTACGCTGAAGTCACTACAACAGCTTGGCCTCTCCTTTGGTGTCAAAGTATTTGGTGACATGTTTCTCGAGCCACCATAAATGTGAAATTTAAGATGCACAACTCGATTGATAATACATGAAAGCATTGGGCAAAGTAAAAAATAACGTGATGGCACAAGTGTGCAGCCTCTTCATTGAACCAATCATGTTCAAATATTGAAATTGGAGTCGCTACATCCTTGTCAGAATTTGAAAGTGCCTCCAGCATATGGAGCATTTTAGTAAAATGGCAGGTCAGTGCTGACTCCCATTTGACACAAGTTTAAAATGAGACATTGCCACATCACAAGTCATAGAGGACGTGAACATTTGTGCAACCACATTATTTCAGTCGTTTAATGTTACTTCCCCTCTTGTACTGATTTGTTTTTTTTAATTGAGTTGGACAGGGTGTAAATCACATTCAGGGTGGGGAAACTTTTAATCAGTTTCAATGATCAATTATTAAAAAAAAATATTAAAAACAAAACAAAAAACCCCTCCCCCCCCAAAAAAAATAAATAATATATATATATATATATATATATATATATATATATATATATATATGTGTGTGTGTGTGTGTGTGTGTTTGTGTGTAACATTATATTCACTGTTTGATTTGAATTGATTTTTAATCGTAAGACAATAATCAAAGTCCAGCGACTACTGATAACTGCTAAGCGGTGGCGTGGCATTGCTCTGACCTCAGTGCCCGACTCAGGAATGAAGCTTTTAATCTCCACAGTGTTTCCTGGAGCTGGGAATGGAGCCTCCCGCAATTTCTGCATGAATGGGTAAATCATAGCCATGGAGATCTGCCGTCTCTTCTCCACCTCATCAAAAATCTGGTCATAAAGAAAAAGAGAAGTCAGGAGGCAAAGTAGATATTGGGTACACAGATACTGGACTGGATTTGTCATTTCATTATGAGTTCCGTGCAGAAGTGATACTTGCAACGGAACACGGAGGTATATTTGGAATACGCATTAGTTTCAATCACCTTTGAAAACAGGCCAAAGCAAGCTAAGCTGCTGATGATGCAGTACGCCTCAGGCGGGCGAGCCCCCTTCCCACCAGGCTGCAGGTTGGACAGTTTAGTGCTTAGGAGACATTACCACTATTTCCTGTTCACACGGTCGACAAGCTAACCAATAGACGCCTGCAGTATCCGTTTCTTCGGCTGCCGTCAATTTCCGTTAAGACGAAGGAGAAGGTCTCACTGCAAATAAACATGACGATGACTGAAAGAGTTAAATGTTAGCAAATGATTGTCAGAACTGTTTGTACCTGTGATATTCGGTCAAAGGGGCCCATTTGATACCCTCTGGGAAGCAGAAGAGCGTGATGGCCTTGAGTGTTCGCTCTTCTTCCTCCTTTTGAAATTTGGCCATTCCATCCCGCTGCACGAACGCACATGCACAAAAGCACACGCACAATTGCATTGAGTGTGGCCGTCTTCCAATGGGGACTCTGGATTAGGAGGAGAGAGACAGAGCCCCACCATATCCAGCCGTCTGTTTTGTTTCTTTCCGATACGCATTCTATATACCATAAGGAAACTTTAGTATTGATTTGCTCATGCTGTTGTTTTGATAAAGTCCTATAAATTCACATCACTAGTCAACACTTCTTCCCATTACATTTTGAATATGAAACATGGAAAACAATATATGTGTCCCATTGTTTACCCCCTCACCAATGTTGTCATGTTCAAAATAAAAGTCCTAATCCAATCCTGTACAAACCAACCTTAGGGAACTGGTAGGAGATCTGAGGTTCATAGCAGTTGCCATCCTTGCTCTTCTTGAGGCTGACTACCACCAGGTACTCGAAAAAGTACTGCCCACTGACGAAACGTCGTTGCCTGGTTGCTTTGTCTTCTCCTATTAGGCCTGGTGGCTCTGGGGGATCTTGATCTTTCACTCCTTCAAAAACATGTCAAAAAATGGCACCGTTCTTCAATTGGGCTGAGCCATTACCATACAGGCATAATCAGATCTATTGAAAATATAATTTAATCAAATATAATGTCAAACTTACGATCTCTTTTGCCTTTGCGGAAAGAAGACCACATGGCACTTAGCCTCTTGAGTGCTTTTGGTCGTCCACTCCCATCGTCGCTTGGGAGGGTGCCTGTTAGGAAAGTCATCGATGTTCAATCCGGTAGTGAAATATTTACACATCGGTATGAGTATATTCTCAAGTGCTATTTGGTTTTCAGTGGCCATTCATACATCAAGCAGAAGACTCAAAACCACACTGCCTATGATAATAATAATAATATTAATGAATTCTAAAATTAAAACTTCAATTAAACAAACAAGCAAAACCACATGAATCTTATTTCTACGTTTGAGATTAAGCACATTAAATATTAAAACAGGAATGGCAGGAATAGTTGTTTACACTTTTGGCTCACATTCAAGATGTTTCAATGATTCGTGTTTGGATGAATGATTGACAGCAACATCTGAGATCAAGCTGCTTTGGGGCTGTGCACCTAGAAAACACACAAAGGTGAGTTTATAGATTTTAAAATGAGCTCTTCCAACAGACCCTTAATTGTCAAGCCACAGCAATGCATCAAATGAAATCATGAGGACGAAACATATTCGAGGACATTCTTAGACTCTCAACAGATTAACGAGACTCAACAGAACTGTGGTTCAGCCGACAGTCTCCATAACGCTGAGCCAAAAAGTAGTAGAACACAGATAAACCGTTACAGTTCATTCTGAGAGGTTAATGGCATAAAAGCACGGGAACTTTCTCCAAGCTTTGTTTTGTTTGAGAGCACTTTGACAAGATTCATTGAGGTCAGCAGCAGGAGGTGATTAATTTTGCTACTGACAAAGTCATCAGTCGTAAAGTGACAATGAATACATTACTCCTGAGCAGAATAATACCTTTACTGCCTGGCTTACTCGAGAGATTTGTGGTGACTCGATGAAAGAAGCCTCTCTCGAGCTGTTTTGGGCCTTTCATTATATTTTCTTTTCTGGCTAAAGGCACTTAAAACACCTATATTAAGAGTGCAGTAAATTAAAATAGCAATTTCCAGCATTGTTAATTGCTCATGTTCACATGATTTGCATTCTAGCCTTGCACATTCGCTTAACTGATGGGATTTTATTACTGTATGTTTTTTTTAGTTATGGCAACGTAGTACTTCACTAGTCGGTCCTAATAATTCTTCGAGCGTGCTAAGGCGCTGGCAGGCTGCTGAAACATTTGTTTACTTCATACTTCAGGGAAAGAATTTTCATACTTGCACATCTCGTAGGATTACAAAACAAGCTCCAAAAGAGCTCTTGCAAAGTCATACTTTAAATGGCAAAAAATGGCCAATGTTATTTTAACCCAAAAGTGGCCAGAAAAATAGCATTGAGGTTGATAAATAAAAAAGAACATTTTGCTGCGATTGAACTTGACAGCCAATAGCGTGTCTGAAGGAGAGTTAGACTAACTACACTACAGGAAAAACCAGTTAGGTCGCCCCCCCACCCCTCAAGGGTCGAATACTTAAAATCCTCCATGAAGCACTGGAAAAGTAAAGTCATATGCGGCAACCTGAGCCTGAACTACAAAAACAAGTTGAACATTAGAAAGATATCCCAGCAAGTTCCAGTCATACACAACTGCTTATTGTTGACAGTAAGCTGATTAAATGTTGTCTTTTGGATGCTTTAAGTGAACCTGTTTACATAAAGAGGGTGGTGAAGGCAAAACATGACTCATTGCATGAAAAACCGGCATCATTGTCCGAAGGATATTCCCACACAAATTCCCAATGCTGCAAGTATTTCTCGTCTGAAATAATTGGGTTATATTTATTAGCAAAAAAAAAAAAAAAAAAGTCTTGTTAAACAGCCTAGAGGTTCCTGAACAAGTCACAACAGCATGCTGTCGATTCAAAGCTAAAGGGAATGGAAAATCTGTCGTGAAGAGGCCAAAGTCCACTTCTAAGGCATTAATTCATTATTGGTTAACTTCAGAATCAATGCCAATATCAAAACAACAATTGCAGCTTTTTGTAATTGTGCTTCATCGCAGTTCTTATTCTATGTCAACAAGCACATTCATTTCACAGTTTAGATGGAGTCAGACAGGAAGGATTTCACCGAATGAATAAAAAGCAACATTCAAGAACTAAGCAAATAACAAAAGTTTAAGCCTAACTCAGTTCAAGGCAGCAATGTTAGTGAAAAATCAAAAAAAATTGTGATGTGGAAATGCAGTAAAATCCTAAAAAGGAGCTTAAATTTCCATATGAAGTGCTGCATGATTACATTAAAATATCTGTCAACCAACACGTGTTGCTTTCCACAGTTCAACAATTTCAACTAAGACTACAACTGAGTATCTGATTTCCAAACTCACTTTTTGATCCTGAAATAAAAAACGATGCGTCATAAACAAAGTGACAAGGCAATGTTTTCATTGCAAAAGATTTTAGCAGTTACTGTGTCCAATCAGATTGCTCTGATGTCACACCTTTACTGCGGATTTTTGCATTAGGGATTTTCTAGTAAAATGACATCATAAAACTTGTTGTTGAAGGTGCTAAGTCACCTTCATTGACTTGATCTATATATCCCACTACGCACCTTTGGTAAGATTAAGAGCTCTGATTATTTACAAACACTGCAAAGTCTAAAATATATATGTATATATCCTGATGCGCAACATGAGGGCTGATATCGTGATATCGTGATATTTAACAGTTACCTTGCGTCTTTCCAAACACATCTTTTTTTCCGCCACAACCTGATACATTTGTGGATGCAACAACATTAATTGGATATTCATATGTATGTATTGTCTACTTTTTCACGAATAAGTGTTATTGCTGCAGATATTTATCTTAATTCTGACGTCATCGACTGGTGATTTACTCTGGGGGCCCGATTGACAGATTCGGGTTGCGCCGCCATTTGGAACGGAACTAGGTCGTAAAGCGAAGACCAAAATGTCTTGCACTTTGTTGATTTACGGTTTTTGGCTTGATAATACTCATACTTTGTGGTATAAAGCGGTACGCTGCTCAGTATCTGTCAAAACCCGTCTAGCTAAGACACCTGACGGCAACAAATATTCCGTTCAGCTTTTTGTCGATGCGATCAGCTCCATTTCTTGAAATTTTAACAGTGCCAAATAAAAGCAGGTACATTATATCGACAGTATCACTTACTCCATCTGTTTTTGAAGTCACTCAGGCGGCGTCCTGCACGTCTTCTCTTTACCGTTTCACTCATCGTTGCCTTACTCCTTTATGCAAACTTCTGAGTTGTATTTGGCAGGAAATAGACTAAACCAACAGAGGCAGCGCATGTTCTTCATTCCGGTTCACGTCAAATCCACCACCATCATCTTTATGCGCTTGTGTGCGCGTCTCGCAGTCCGCACCTCGTGTTTGCACACTACCGAAGCAGTGCTGCCTTCACGTTCGATCTGCTGCTGTGGGATTTCTCATTGTCTGCTACCTTCACTACATCTGTACTGTTTGAAAATGTATGCATCGCTCAAGTTGCTTATTTTGAGGGGAGTTCTGACAGCTAAACACTGAAGTGAAACATGCTTCATCAGTACCGGAGTGGTGAAGGATTGACTGGAGTTAACTCACTAATGTCTACACTCTGTTCCTTTATTTGAGAAATTGTTTTTCTAAACTTTGTAGATGAGTGAACAAAGTCAAAAAACATCATAAACGAAAAAGTTACAGTCATGGTTGAGATCTTGATTAGTTTCAGTCTTGGGGTCTTATAAGTGGAAAGCACATTATAAGATGCTCATTGGGATTTTCGGAAGATTTCTGAATGGCTGGTCCATTTCATAATTATGATTATTTATCTTTGCTGCTTGTTTATAAAATGTTGAACAGTTGTTTTTGGATAGTTGGGCCTTTTCACAACCATTATTTGAATTTTTGTCTAAAACTAGATGATTTTGGTTTATTCATTTGGACCTGAATGCTGTGCAGATGTAATGTATCTCTGTGAAAAACATGTTTTGTGGTCAAATTTAATATAGGCTATTTAATTTTGAGAGCTGCATTCAATACTTCAACCTGCTGGCTGTTTTATAATTTTGTGTTATAGAAAGAAGATAATAATGACCATTACCTCTTCGTGAGAACTCTCTATTTGATGAAAAGTACCATGCACCCCTTTCTCGTGAAGCTGCACCTTCTTCGATATTGGTGTTCCTTTCTGCAGAAAGAGTTAGCATCAGACGAAAGCAGATTTTGTAGATGTCCTTCAGCTTGGTGTTCAATGACTTTAACTGTCAGTGGTTTTTCACAAACTCACTTTTCATGCTTAAAGATGACAAGCTGAAGCTTCTCCTCCTCCAGTTGCGAGGCAGCGTCAGCCCTGTGCCCTGCACGACCAAGAAACAAAATCAAACTTAATTGTCATTACTTCATTTTGTCATGTTCTCTGAATTAGTGCCACCACTGAGGAATAGTAAGCAGTAACAAAAGGGACCTAATGTTTTGTTGGTTGTGGGGGCAACTGGAGCTTCTGCTGATAACCAACACGGAGAACATGCAAATGTCACGGGTGTTAATTGTGGATATAGCACCGTGCCAAAAAGAGCTTGTTGTATTCAGGATCGTAGCTTCGCTGGGGTTGAACTTTGGGTGGGAGTTTCCCCAAACAACCATACGCAGTCACAATTTAGTCTTCAATGAACCCAACATGCAAGTTTTTGAAAGCGGAGAGCATACTGTACAAACTCAACACTATAAATTAATTTGATTCCCTTTAAATGAACTGTCCCCCAAGGAGAACATAATATTCCATCAGATAGTTATGTTTTTTTTACACACCACACATCCACCGAAACAATGATTATTTGAAAAGACAATACAAATGAACTGTAAAGTAACTTCTTTTTTTCTTTCGCAACATCTGACCCTCTTGTGTTCCTCCATCCAGGAAATTTCGAAGGTTCAAATATTAACATCAAATTACTTTAATGGTAAATGTTGCCCCATAAGAGACTGAGTTTCAAACAAGTGCGACAAAACTAAACTACAATCCAAATAGCAAAATATATCAAGAGATAAACCTTACCTGCTGTGTGCGTGAAGTGTCCATGTTTGAGCTGCTCAAAAAGCGTACTCATCAAGTGTCATTCACTTGAACGTGCTCTTTCATTGTTCTTTTCATAATGCGAGCAATGCTGTGTCTGCTATTAAGCACACGCATAATAAGGAAGTGCACTTGTCCAACTATTGTCATGCTGGGATTTCCTCTTTCACTAAGGCGAAAATGCAACGATATCACGGTGCGGCTGTTTTCTGAAACTAGCCTGATAATATTTCTTCAGAGGTCACCCTATTTGAGATTTTTTAAAAATTATTATTATTATAGTTGGACTCTGACACTTGAAAAACAAAGCGGCGAGTCTGTTAAGGCAGGGCCAGTCCGGGGAGAACAAATATTGTTGCCCAACTGGTTTAACTGACTGAGATGGCATAATGAAGTGGCCACATTCAAGTACGGTACATTCAAGGTCTTTATAGAACATGCTTGGGCACACCTGTAGAGATACAAGAGAAAAAGCTGCTCTCATACGACATAAATACGTCAGAGAGATGATCAAGCACAAATGGAATTGGGATGATTTGTGAGGGTCACATTTGAATGTGAGTCACGTGACACATGACCCCCCCCCCACATGAGCTGAAGTAGAACTCCGTGTTCTGCACTGCACGTGATCAGACAAATAGCAAGGCTGGGAAGGTTTGTGCATAGTGGATTAAGTTGGAGGGAAGTCCCTACTGTACAAGTATTGCAAGACAGAGACACTATTAAAAAGAGGAATGTGAATATTTACTCTTCCTGTCACTTCCCACTCCGCAACCCTAAACTTTCTGCTTATGCTTGTAAAATTTTAAGCTAAAGGCAACTATGGCCCAAGAAAAATAAAACATCTGGAGCTCTGTATGCCAATAGATGGCAACAACCAGATGATAGAAAACATTTTCAATTGAAAAAAGACGGGGATAAAACACAATCACCTAATCTGTAATTTATATTTTTTAGAATAAAATAATAAAATGTATGTCTTGGTATGTTGATATATATACTCAATGCAAATAAAGTGGAGTGTTGTTGCATTTCAGTTTCATCCACCACAGGGCAGCAAAGAGCTGTCTTTAAAAACATTGGGCCTTTATCACTTTTCAACTTCAAGTCGTCTGAAACCTTTCAAACAAAAGTTTTTTCTTTCAATCCACGCATCCACCCATCCTACGTTGTGGACAGGCCTTTTTTCGACACAAAGCGAGGCCCACATAAGCATGCTTAGGTGAGTTTGACATCTGACCTCATCATCATCAAGCACAGTTGCAATGAAGGCTCCGTTGTCTGACTCTCAGTCTCTTCAATCATACAGCAACGTGGACGGACCTATTGAGTGAAGTCATCGAAGAGGGAGCCACATAATCTGGACATCTGAGAAACAGTAACTTGCATCTAATCACAAAGTCCTTGCCCGCATGTTCAATCTATCTGTGACGTACACAATGTAGTTGTGATTAGACAAATAATGAAATAACGTCACATACACGTAAAAAAAAAAAAAAAGTTCTGAAGTCGTTTGCTCAAATTCATGCTCTGGCTTTTACTGTGTGGAGTTGGCATCTTCTCCCTGTCCATATGTGAGTTTTCTCTGGGGATACTCAGAAAAAACAACATACATTTGGTTAACAACAGTTGGTTCAACAAAATTGTATTTTGATAAAACTGAGCTATTATTATTATTATTAGGGTGTTAGAACGTTGCGCCTCATGCTCCCATGCTATACGTATATTGGAACCAGTTTAGCATTTAGCATGATGAAATTACAAAAAAAAAAAAAAAAATGCAAATTTCAGTCTGAAATGGTTGACAAGTTTGTTTTAGCAAAAGTAAACAGTCAGTGAAATAAAATGAACACAGTGCCATTATCGATTCAGATGGATCCCTTTTTGGTGCCATTTCACCAACACAATTTCATCACATCCCTATTTGATTTGTAAGCAAACTGTCATTTTTCTTACGAATGTAGCTAACATTATTGCGATTTCAATTCCTGACCAACAAATTCGTTGCTGTCCTTGCATGTTTGGTGGCTTTAACTCATCTGTTGTGACAAACGTGAGCAGGTGGTTGGAGCTTGGTTTTTCCCACTGACTGAATCATTTGTGTATCCAGCAGATAAGACATTTCTTCGCTGCACCACAGACACGACAGAACTGGACGAGTACACGCTCATCTCGCTGTATGGGACAAGATGTGAAAGTATTGCTGGCTTTGTGAACGTTAACGCACACCAGAATCTGTCCTTGAAGCTCTGCTGACACCCACGAAACAGCTCATCGCGGTTACAGTTGATTTTATCATCATTATAGCTTATCACATCACTCCCCAGTTGTTTGGTGGATTGTGAGAGTGAAGTTATTTCATGCATTAGTATACATATGCAGGTGTTAAGTGGAATTCACACGTTTGCACTTCTGTGCTAGTTTGTGCTGTTTACATGTGTTCATTTCCAACAACTTTTCTGCTCTCCAACACTACCGTGTTTTCCGCACTATAAGGCACACCGGATTATAGGGCGCACCTTCAATGAATGGCCCATTTTAAAACTTTGTCCATATATAAGATATAGTATACATTTGGACACGCCTGCTGTAGTGGCTCAATATTGGTCCATATATAAGGCACACCTTAGCACTGTCGGCTTTTGAGAAAATTGGAGGTTTTTAGGTGCGCCTTATAGTGCGGAAAATACGGTAAATATATAGCATTTAGCTAGGGAGACGCAAACGGTCCTTTATCTTAATTTTTTTATTATTATTATTATTAATTATATTAAAGTACATTCAAACCAGCATCGCTGCTATTATGATAAGCCTAACATATTGCTAACATACTAAAATAAAATGACAAAGGATCAGGTTGACGTTATAAAATAAGATATAAGACACCAATGGAGGAATGAGTACAATTAGTACCATAGATGTTAATTGCATGTATTTAAAATTAATATGGGAACAATTGAATTGGTCAAGAATGAGATTGAAATGGAGGAGTCATATAACTGCAAAGAGGTGAATACAATCACCTAACTGTGATGCAAGCAACCCACAAGAGATTAATCTCCCTTCTGGTCTTATCAAAGCAACAGTGAACGTCTGCTACTTCGTTGTGGACTCGTGAGGGCAGAAACTACATTTTGCCTGAATCCTAAATTTAAATCAGGCCACAGTCTTTTTAGGATTTATGGATTTCTGTTATTATTGGGATGTATGTCACAGGAAGTGAAAATATTTGCACATGCAAGCAGTTTGTAGGACACCGCTAAAGAGGGCTCTACACTTTATATATGTATGATGTATAAATTAGATACAGATATGCAATTATACAATTTTGCTAATATCGCTGCTTTCTAAACAATGCAAGCCCTATTTGGTTCTTTTCTGAGATGGCCTTCTGAACTGTGGGGACTAGATAACTTCAGTCTTGTTATTAAATGATCAGCTGTGTTCTGTGTCACCGAGACTCGACATCTAAATATAAGGTCATGTTGCGGTAAACAACGTATTATTATGAATTATCCGTCAAAAACGTAACCTGTCATGCTGTAAGTCACTCAAAAGCAAATCACTCAATCATGTTGTTCTCATCCAGTCATTCATTGTTTAGCAATTGGATCAATCCATCTCCGGTAACATAATCTTTTAATCTAAACAGTCCAACTATATGGTGTCTAAGGGAAATAAATAGTTATTTTAATATATACAACACAGATATGCAATGTATGATAAGCTCTAAGTATAACTCCATACACAATAAAATAGGCTAAAAATATTTGTGATATTTTACAAATAATAATATTTTAACAAAGTGCAAGTCATAATAATAAAGAAATGGAAGTATAACTCCATACACAATAAAATAGGCTAAAGGTATTTGAGATATTTTACAAATAACAATATTTTAACAAAGTGCAAGTCATAATAATAAACAGATGGAACATCTGTGAAAGACAGTTAGAAATGTGGAATATATACACAGCAAAAGATTTGACTAGCAATAGACCAGCAGCTGGAGAATTATTCAAAACAAAACAATAGCATTTGGAAAACTTGTGCAAACTCAACCCGCAATACAGAATGTGGACCAAAGGCCGTTTAGAGCCACTCAAATGTGGGAAAGATTTAAATACATAAAAAAAAAAAGTAGCTTTCTAAAATTACAGAGTGCAATTGATTTAAAAGACCATAATTCAAGGTATTGGGGAATAAAAATATAATTTTTAAACTGGACGTAAAAGCATTTAACTTGGTGTTAACTTCACCACTGTTGGCATCTTATTCCATTTGCGTGCAGCATAACAGCTAAATGCCGCTTCACCATGTTTGCTTTGAAACGTGGGCTACATTAATTTACCTCACAGCCCAGGTTTAGGTTCAATTAGCATTTTTTTTCCTGTATCTGGAATGCAAGCCATTCAGTAATTTATGGACCAGGATCAGCAATTTTAAAATGTATTCTACGGCTGACTGGAAGCCACCCAAAAAAGTTCCATACAATAATATGTTGTATGTGACTCCACTAGTCCAAAACCAGCATTCTGATTAATCCATTTAATTTATTAATTTATCAATTTTTGCCATGTAAAGTTTCCAACCCTGATTATCGCAATATCTTTGATCGTAATGTTGTGCCCATGAAAGAGGTTGAACTCTGCAACTCTGTAATTGTCACTCACGCAAGTGAAATATGCAAACCATGAAACAAGTTGTTGCATTTTCCAAAAGGACAAAACAGTTACATATGACATAAAGCAGCACTTGCTGGTGAAAGTCAAACCAGTCATACAAGGAGCGTCCATGAGACAGTCTCACTCACTCAAATGGTCATCTTGGGTTAAAATGATGTCCTTGGAGTGGGGGCCTCCCTTGTCGTGTGCTGTGGGTTTATCTTCCTGCGTGACGACGGCTTTATTTTGCTACTAAAAGTCTCTCTTTTTGGACTGTCGGGGGGCCCCAGGTGCTGCAAAAGCCTTTTCTGAAATACCGCTTGGAACTGATAAGCCTGCAAGACAACGATAAGCACAATGAAGCGTTTCAAGGACTCGGTAGGCAGGAGCTTCTCTGCATCAGGTGACCTTGGTCCTTTGTTTGACCTGAACCGATTTGACTGGTTATAGTTCAGTACCAGCATTATTTACTGCACAGATTTATTTACATTCTTTAATCTAATAAATGATTACTTTCCATCACAGTGGTCATTTCAACACGTCATTAGGCTCACCTCTTTAGTAGCAAGTGTGAAGGGAGTGTAAACGATCGGCACCGTTATTTTCTTTGCAAAATTTCTGATGTCATAGACCAAAAGCCAAACTGAATCATTATTAAATTTTGTTTGAGCATTATCTGCACTATCAATTTCAAATACTGCATTTGAATAAAGGATGGAAATTATAATGTTTTGTAATAATTGGATGAATCGATGAAGAAATAAAGACCGATATTTTTAAGAGTCTACCCCTGAACTTTGAACTGTGAGTTATGTGGAGCAGTTGAATGCAGTTCTTACCACGTCTGTTGCTTTTGTGCTGAGGGTGTCCACGCTCGTGCTTGTGCTTGGCCACGCCGTAGTTTGCTGTTGCTTCGCTGCCTTAGCGCAGTACATCTCCAGATGATGCAGTTCACAGCCATTTGACCGGCAGCATTTGTCCACAATCCCCTTCCCCCTGGGCCGAGAACCATATCCAGACCATGTACCTTTACCTGTCATGAAACAAACATGAGGGTCAGATTCTCAAATTAAATATTTAATAAGCAACCAAGCGCATGGTCAGACAAAACACAGTCCTGAATTAAAATAGACTCAGTCAGGTTATTACCATCCAGGCACCCCCACCCCCTTCTAAGAAAACAAAGCTCCCCTCAGATAGCAAGTGCTGCACCAATAATGCTATCACACAATGTGGCACTGTGTACCGGTGGGTACGCTCCCATTTTCAAGCACTGCCCTCACATTGATACCAAATGGACACGGAGGCCTCAGTTAGCAGAGGAGAAAGGTATGAATAAATGTTCTCCAGATTATTCAAAACAATAAGGTTGAAGTTTTGTTTTAAGCGTACGTAAATAAATAATAAACTAATTGGCCGGGCAGCGGAAACCATGAGGACGCACGTACCTAAGTAGAGGCCACGGTCACCGCACACGAACAAGAGGTCACTGAGGAGTTCCGAGCCGCAGCGACGCTTGGCTGCCTCTGAGCAGAGAGGCCCGCAGAACAGGCACATGGTCAAGCACAACATGCACGACACCTGAGGACAACGGGAACATGTGATGGAATGAAACGGGGTTTCTCTCAAAGTCACTATTCCAATGAACCTGTCATGGTCTTGGTACTATTTGTTTGGTACTACTGATTTAGGATGGATGGTTTTGATGTTAAAGCATCACAGATCAAAACACATTGAAAAATATTTCATATATTGATTCCATTTATGCCATTTCACTACATACTTTTGGGTTTCCAATTTACAAACTAATAGCGGGAAATGAAACAAATTCAAAATTTCATTTTAAGACTTAAGAAGTTGAAACTGCACTAACAAATAGGTTTCGCTAATGCACAGCGTTCACCGTTTACTTAGTTTACTTTCACAAACAACAAAAAGTCTTACCTTCAACGGCAGTAGTCTCCCTAAAGGATATCGTGAGGAATTCATCCTGCTTGTGCAGAGGCACTTCAGCGCACCTTCAGTATTATAGTCTGACTGGAGGATAGGAGGAAGGAGCACAGCACAGAGAGATGGCCTCCCTCCACTCGCTTGCAAATTTGTTTGTAAAATCTCATCTGATTCTCATATCAGGAGATTCAACATTCTGTTACAGGGACTGACCTTGTTCTGAAATGTTCCGTGCTATCATGAGTAATAACGATATAGTGGATACAAAGTTAACAAGCCTGCGTTGTTGTTTTTTTTCTCAAGCACCGTGAGTGACACCAAGCTAAATCACGTTGGACCTATTTCTAAAATCGGCTTCATGAGATTTTGACCTTCGGATGAATCGGACAACTTGAGACTGTATTATTGATCACCTTGACAAAAAGCCCAAACTATAATTCTGACCTTCACCTTGGGTTTGGTGTTGTTTAGGTGATGTGCTGTTATTGTTTTTTTTTTATATAAAAAAAAAATAAAATAAATAAAACTGCAGTATTTGGAATGCGTATTCCCACTTTAATGTTGCTAAAAGGCGTTTGGCAGCCACACTCACCTGTTATCTTTTTAATCAATCATTTGTCAACGGACGGACGTCATCCATCCATCCATTTTTTGGTACTATTCACCCTGTGGAGAGTTGCAGAGGGCTGGAGCCTGACTTAGGGTGAAAGGGAGATCATAAGTGAGCACACCCCTCAACAATTACGGTCTTAGATGTTTCCATATGATTTCAAGTTGGACATTTTAAACTTTGAAATTAAAGGAAGATGCGAGGCGCTTTTGTGAATTTGGAGAAAAGGGCAGGTTCATATTGTATTGTCTTTTCTGTCTCTCATCTCAGATAATTATCTGATTGTTTACATTCTTAGCAGCACGATATCTGCACGAGAGTGAGAGATGTGACAAAATGCATTTTATGCAAAAACAGCAACGTACGCGCTTCAATTAGTCTTGACTCAAACTATGACAATAATCATTATAATTATATCAATTTATTAAATTCAGATTTGATAGATTTCCTGCTTGTGACTTAACATTTTTCGACAGGCACAAAACATTTATTTTGACTTGTATTGTAATGCTTATTATGATGAACATTTTAGTAAATTTATATTATACGTTATAGTAGTTGCAGAATAAAGGCATATTCAAATCATAAATGACTTTCAACAAAATCCACATGTGAATATCTTAATAGGGATTAACAGTGCCACATCTAAACCCTCCCAGACCACTTGGTGATATTATAGCTTGGACAGCGGAGTAGTGGATCAAAAACATCATGCAAGTAGTTTCAAAACAAAGTAATGATTACTGAGCATCGTCATTGTTTGTGTTTTACAGCACAAACATTGAGTTCACCCCACGTCTAACTTTATCACGCCACTATCCAAGTCTTAGAGATTGGGTCAACCCCTTCCAGACTCCACAGGCTAAAAGGCTGTAAATTTGACCTATGCATTTCAGAAATGTAAGTGCTTTGTAAGTCATCTTCACCACCGTGTGGATCACTCAGGTACTTCATCTGTTTGGAGTCCTGGGCTTGATAAAATAGTCGCTTGGGGTTTGAAGGGTCTCAGTGGTGAGCTTCCCTGCCATTATGTGTCACGTCGCCCCCAACTGCTCCACTATGTGTCTGTCTTGGGTTCTGTCTGTGTGCTCGCCCCTCCCCTCCTGTGTGCCCATGATCAGTGTGATTGTTCCCACCTGCCTCTCGTTACCTGTCGTGTATAAAAGTCCTGTCTGCCCCTCACTCCCTGTCGGATCATTGGTTTTGGTATTGGTATTGGTTTTGGTCATTGGTTTTGGTTCCTGTCGTTCGGTGTGTCGTCCTGTCTTGGTGCCGTCATGTCCTGCTGTTTTCTTGTTTCACGTCCCGGTCAGTCAGTCAAGTTATTGTTTGTTATGTCATATCAGTCTGTAGTTTGAGTTCCACCAATAAACCCTGGTCCAAGCTGCACTTGGTCGTCCCGCTCCATGCTCCACCGCAACCGACCGTGACATTATGTACCTCAGGACAGGCGTCCAAGTTGGATGAGACAAAGGACATTGTCAAGGGACAAGCATTTAAGGATCTGGAATACCTACCCATCCACAAAATGAGAATTTACATCTTCAGTGCCTATTTTTGAGGACCCCCTGTAATCAATAAAGTACTGGTTGTAGTCTAATTGCTTGACCTCTCAATCATCAAGTCTAAGTTGCATCTGATCAGTTTGCTAGCAATGCAACATTAACAGTAGACCTGCGAAACAGTTATTAAAAATGCATAGACAGTTGAATGACTTGTTAGCTCAATTCTGTCTCAATGCAAAAACACAGCAGTCCTATTTGATATTAGTATTTTATTCAAGTAATCCGATATCCAGAAAAGACAAGCCGATGGATGTTAATGCTAAACAATAACAGAACATCATTTTGAACATTGTCTTCAAGATTGTAAACAAGACTTTCTTATTCTAAAGTAAAAATAACAAGTTATTGTTAATAAGTTATTTAACAAAAATGCTATCATCACATTAAAGACCAATTGAGAAAACTGTCAAAAATACTTTAAGAAACATGGACGCACTTATATAAAAATAGGTTGTGGTTATATTTAACGCCAGCTGTATAAGAATGTCCAGCTGAAATTGCTTGAAAAGTGGGGGGCAGGTTAAGAGCTAAGCGGAGGGCATTAAATGACAAGACAAAAATAAACGGAAACAGTTTTCCTGTGCTCAACTATCTGCAGGACGACAATCACTCTGACAAGGTCAATTTTGGTTCATCGCCAACTTAACTTAATCTCTTGAACGCAATTCAAACGTGACAGAAAGTGGTACATTAACTTCTGTCATTTGACCTATTGTTAACGTCTACTCCTTTTACTCGTGTGGTCTCTTGTCCATGTTAACCTCTGCGACTCTTCTACCTTGGTGCCGGTCTTCACGGCCAGGCCCTGGGTGCCAGGAACACAACATGGACACTTTGGGCGCTTCCTGGCCCTTCCCATTCTACTTGTATTGGAATGTGCACTATACAAACTCTGGGCAGTTGAGTCCTGGTTGCTTGGAGTGTCATTTTCATCTGAGATGGTGATATCTTCATCGATTGGCTCCACATAGCCAACCATTAGCCCTGTGTCCAGATCACAGAACATTGTCTTAAAGAAACTTCTGCCAGATGGACATTTTGCTTTCTTAGCTTTTCTTTGCAGGCAAAAAAAAAAAACAAGAAAAACAAAAAACACTTGGCCGAGTCGTTACCTGCATGGGGACTTGAAGCAACACTTTCTCCGGCTGCTAATTTTGCCGTTTTTACATCAACTGGAAAAGCGCTGCGGTCGAGGCCTTGTGGATTGTAATGGTACTGCATGAAAAGTTCACTTTCTTTCAAAAGGTTTGTGGGGTCCAGAATGTCCTCAGTGGGCCCATTCCGTGCAAAGTTGTCAAATCCAAGACCAGATGATCCTGGATTAATTCTATGCAGGCAAATTCTCACATCAGCTGTAACGCCAAATTTTTTTCTCAGTAGGTGGTCAAATGATCTGCAAAGTGGTAGTGCATTTGAGGAACGCTGAAAGTAAAAAAACAAAAAAACAATAATTATATTGGCAACACATTCCATCTCATTTAACTGATCAAAACATTGCCCCCTCCAAAAATGTGTTACCCGTTGTCTAATTAAAACTGACTTATCCATGTAAAGTTCTTTTGCATAGCCGCATAAATCATAACATTGCAAAGAGCATTTTTGACTTGACTTTCTAAATGACCAACCAAAAACCTTAGCGACCTCAACCAAGAGTCTAAAAAAAGGAAATATTGAACCAAAGTACTTTTCTCACCTCTTCTTTGTCTGTGGATTCTCCACTGGTTAGGCCTGAATCATCCATTCGCCGGGAAACCCCAAAGCTGTCCAACTGTTGTTTATCGTTGTTATAGTGACTGCTAATGACAGAGTCACTGTATTCATTAGCAACTGTGCTTCCAATCACGCTCTGATCGGGTTTCTGGATTCTATCAATGGAGCTTCCACATGCCAGATGATCATGGGCGGTCTCAGAGGAATTGAGGGTTGTCCTTGTATGTTCGGTCACATGGTCCAAGGTTCTTGTTCGGTTTGTTTCATTCTGTAGTGTTTGTTCAGCCATACTTTGTAATGTCACATTTTCAGATTTTGGTGGAATATATGATACAAATATTACATTATCTTCATCTAAAGAAGAGTCCATAAGCAGTGTTTGACTCACATCATTTGGATTATCATCACTGCAAAGGTCGATCACTTCATTGGAAGTGATCATCCTTGAGTGCTGCATGAGTGACGATGAGGATGAAGGGGCTAAAGAGTTTTTTGGTGTGCAATTTTTTTTCTTGCTTGCCACTGATGATGAAAGGGCGTCCTTTTCGGCTGCGAAAAACACCCTGCCGTCGCACATGACCATGGCTTGCTGCGGATGTGTTTCACTGGTAGCTAAGGATGACAGCGAAACGTTGTTGCTTGTTTCCAAGGTTTGATAGGTCTTTGATAGAACAGGAGGAGAATTTGGAAGAGCGGACTCGTTAGAGTTGACTTCTTCAATCACCCACTTCATTGGACTATCGGGCCTCTGGGAAACCTTTGGAATCAATTGTAAGTGTGATTTGGCTTGTCCCAGTGAAAGTGAAGTCGTAAATGAAGTTGAACAAACATTCTCGAGTTCTGAAATGTATGAAGAATCACTGCTTTGATGGACAGATGTCTTAGATGATACGGTGGGGACATAAGTGGAGTCGGAACTTGAAAAGGAGTTGGTTGATGACAACGAGAGCTGATTCTTAATACCTGAGCGAGCTTTGGAAGCTGAAACTGTTAGCACCGGATTTTTGGGGGCGTTGATGAATGCTTGTGGTCCTATCGTCTTAGGTGGATGTGTATTTAATGAAGTACCGAGGCCTAATGCTTGACCCGCTATTCTGTTTTTACAAGGCAAGGGATTCACAAGGGGAACCAGATTGCTGACAGTTTGTTTCTTGGCTAATGACGTCACGGCAATCTTTTTTCCAATGGGAACAGGTGCCGATACAATATTTCCTTGTGTTGTAGGTTTGACGATTTGACTTGGGACATAGTATTTCCCATTGACCACGTGAACAGGCATCAGAATCATAACATTTCTTCCATCAGCACCAACGGCAGGCAAGGCCTGGTAGACAACCCCAGTCTCTCTGGGGAAAATAAAACGAGCAGAGAAACAGGTTATCAGTTGAGAAAATAACACTAGCAGGGAGAATAAAAAAACGTGAAATCCAAAACCATAGGATGTAGCTTTCACATTCTGTGCTGACTGCCTTTGCAGATTATTGCAGTATGTTTTGAATAAAATCTTTTCAATTTGTTGCACTGTACGTTTCCCCCCCATTAATTATACCTTTCTTTTAACAGACACTCATGAGTAACACTAATTAAATTGAGTTTTTTTTTTTAACTACAAGACAGGTAAAAAAAAAAAAAAAAAACAGGTTTTGTCGAAAAAATCTCAGGTACTTTTTTGCTGTGAGATACACAAACACTAAGAGAATGCGGCTGATAGTATAGTAACAAAATAATAAATATGATGCAAAATTTACTTTTGCCTGCCATTTGCATATAAAGTAATAAGTCGAGACAAACATTGAGAAATGAAAGGTATAATGTTAAATCACACCGCAGTGTTAATGTCCATGATTCAGGTTGATGACTTTACCTTTGAGCCACATTGTCTTGCCGAGATGCGGAATACATGACGCTCTCAAATAAAAGTGCAATAACCCATTGTGAAGGATAAACCGAGGCTGGGGAGCGGCATGCTAATGCCAGGCACAAGCTAACAATTGGAGGCAGTAATTATTAAATTCAACGTCCACGTTTCTTTGTCCATCGATGTTCAACCATCAATGAAGCGCTTTAAATGTCACTGAAAAAATGGGCAAAACAATGAACACATCATTAGCATCATTTAGGTCGTTATGGGGTTTTCGGATCTTGTTTATTTTCTTCTAAATCTATAGCGTTACTACAGGCTAGCAAACAACTTCTTGTGCGCATTACTGCCACCTTCTGGTATGGAGACTGATCTTAATCGTGGTTCCGCGGGCCATTCAGGGTCTGGACGTTCTTTTTTTCGGGACACTGACATAATGTAACATAATTGTTACATTGATTATGTTTACTGTTCGTATTCAGTGGCTTTTTAATGGCTACAGCCCCTTTCAAGTTTAATGCAAAACTATCACACTATTCATTTCTAAACAATTTCCTCCTTGAATGTGACCTATAAACCGTCCACCTCATGACAGTCTGAGGACAAGCCACAACTTTTTGTGTGAAATTTGTTTTTATCTCCTAACACTCTAACTTCTCTCGACATACTAAAACATGCATGTTTGGTTCGTTCAATTCCAACTAGCCAAATGTGCACTAAGCAAACAACAACAAGCAAAATGATAGACGAGGTAAGCGGATGGACAGGTTCACCAGAGGTGTTTTTTATTTCATGATTAATCTGCAACTGACAATATGTAAAATAAGTAACACAAAACCGTTATAATGCTTTAAAAATACATTCAATAAAGCTTGATTTGCAACCGTTTAAAAAAAATTGTCGTCCCATTTTAACACAATGGCTCACACTGCGTTATTCAGCAGACCATCCAGAATACGCTCACACATATACAGGCAGCGTGGTACGTGGAAGAATCCTGTAGAGAAGAGAAAATTTCCAGAGGAATTTATTTCAATATCAGAATTTTGGAACTCATTCAACAATATTCCACAGCAATGTTATTCTCACCTTTATAGGGACCTCCTTTAAAATCCAGAACTACTTTTCCCTCTTGTGACAAATAACCAAACCATTCCCCATGTTGGGCATCAGAAAACTGCACACATAAAACTCGGACGTCAATTCAAGAAATGTAAAGCAAAACATGATCAAACTTGACGAGTTGTTTTGCAAAGTTTGATACAATACTCACATGAGTAAATGTGTAGTCATAAATTTGATAGAAACTCTCTAGGAGTCTGGGTCTTTTGGTTTGGCTGTAGGCCATGAGGAAGGCAATAAGAGCCTCGCAGTGAGGCCACCACAGTTTCATACTCCACTCCAACTGCTCAAACACACCCAAAGAGAAGATTTATTACCACGCAACAAGCCAATCTAAGTGCAAATAAAATCTCAGAGTGCATTGCCTGAGTGGGACAGTGGCCATCCACATCCAGGAAGTAGAAGAGGCCACCGTGTTGTTTATCCCAGCCGTATTCAAAGGGTAACTCCACAAATTTATTGATGGCTTTTTCCTGCAGCTCCTGGTCCCCACATTGAGAAGCATATTGAAGCAGGAACCAACCTGCTTCTAAGGCGTGGCCTAAATCGGCATTGTGAGAATGAAAAGTAAAATAAAAAATAGGAAATGTGAAGTTACGAGCCTTACGGAAGTTGAGCTCAAGAGCGAATTATGTTTAATCCATTACCTGCATGACAGTGGATCATTTACCTGGATTCTCCAGTCGCCCTTGACAACCTGGTAGCTCCGCCCCCTCCAACGACACATTTTCCAAGATAGCTGTGCCGTCTCTCTGTACAAACGGAACAAATATGGGTTTTGTTTAGCAGATAAGAAAAAGACATTTCCTAGATAGCTAGCTAGCTTAGCTGTAGGATGCAGCTGGTCCACGATAACCAACCAGGATCTTAGCATTGACTGCAATATATTCTGGCCCAAGTCATTTTCAAAGCCAGGTCCAGAAAGTAAAAAGCATGTTAAGTTTCTGCTTGTTTACCTGCTAGTTAATTAGCATCTCTTGTGGCTAAAACCAAACTGTGGCAAAGTTTCTACTCTCTGGACCTGGATTTGACACCTCTGATGGTATCTACCATACTATGTCCAAAATGATTGTGGTCTAGGAATTTTTGCAAAATACATTACAGCTTTGTTCTAACCTGAACATGATGGAGAATCTGCTGCACACACCAGCAGCTCAACTTTTTGTACTTGAGGACGGCTTCCTGACCACGACCTTCAGTGAGTTGCTGCACTAGACACATCAGCATCATCGGAACCGCCATGCTGTTGGTGTGTGTGTCGCCGGGTAGCGTGGGTCGCCCCAAACCTGTTGGGTCAACCTGAACCCAGAAGATCAGCTGCGCCATCATCTTTTCAGCCTCGAGCTGGGATCAACAGAAGTAGTCAAATGTTTGCTCGGTCACTTTCTGCTATCCAAATGAGCGGACATGTGTAATTTATTGTTTTTGTACCTGCATATCCGTGTCACCGGTGACTCTGCTCAGCTCATCCAAGGCCATGACGTAGAAACACTCACTGAATATGGTCCGCTGTACTTTCACTGTTTTACCATCTCGTGTTAAACAGAACGCGCACTTCATCTGGCCGTCGCCGCTGGAAACACGAGCAAACTTCCTGAGGAAAGTCCCTCCTGAAAAATAAAGGAAAGTAGTAATAGTAGACTGAACTAACCCTAACCCACTTCTGCAACCACATGGTTGCCGTTGTTTCATTTTACTTCCTCTCAGGTCACAGGTCAGAAAAAGTTTTGAAATATTGGTCTTACGGGGTTTTATGTCACAAAAAATTGCATTTAAACAAGGGTGTGTAGACTTTTCATATGGTCTGCCTGAATGCTATGAGTTTGGAATAGGTCAACGCACAGATAAACTTTGGTTTTTACTCAAGGCAACACAAAACTTGCAGCAAATGTTCGAGGCGGAGTGCAGATACAGCAAGTGTAAATTGTGCAGATACAGCAAGTGTAAATTGTGCAATGTCTATTTTGGTGAGTATAAGCGGAAGGGTGATTTTACATAGATAACGCCATATTTTGCATACTGAAACAGACTGTGATCTGATCTTCTGATCTGAAACTTCAGACGGAAGTCCATGATCCCGTCTGTGATGTCATCAATAGGTCAATTGTACAGCCGTAAAAAGAAATTGACGACTTTGGTTGTGAAATCGCACTTGATTATAAAACAATGGTCAGACACGTTTTGTAACTCTCACTAAGCGGTCATACCAGCTTTGGCTGCTTCAAGGATGTCAGGCCGACGGAATCGGTCCATTGTTCGGTACAAGCGACAGTACATCCACACCTGGGAAAGATTGGTCAAGATGACTGTAAAGAGTTAACTACATGCTTGACAAAGGCTTACCTGTCTTCCCTGCAGCCAAACATATTTCAGCTCATCATAAACCGTCCCATTCTTCCCAATACAATTGAAATAGCCCCTGAAACAGGAAGCAAGCAGCAATCAACGGGACTGGCCACCACTCATCAGTAATCAAGTTAGATGTTCTTCATAGTAGCAAGAAGGGGTGGCTACCGTACCCATAAACGGTGTCTTGGGAGTATTTCAACCAGAAGTCCACAACTTTGTTCAATTCGTTGCGAATCTTCGCTCGACACTCCTCCAGTTTCACCACCGACATGGTTCTCCTTGAAACAAAATCGTGGGTGAAGATTAAACATGTCTGTAAAATTGTTCTGTGGCTGTATCCGAGTTTGTATATTCTACACATTCCAATGAGAAGGTTGTGTGACATAACCCGTTTAGCATTATCAGCATAAATAAAATATTCAAGCTCCAGCAAATAGAAACGTCTAATGTGCTTAATTCATTAATATTAGATCGCTTGCTGCATTCAGCGTTGGTGAAGTTCACGTGATTGAGGGCTGGATATCCGGATGTTTTTTTTCTTAGTTTGCAAACCACCACGAGTAAAAGGAGTTGCATTTGGCCATCATTCGCAATGGAAAACTGCCGTGACTACACGACTCGACGCGTTAGATAAACCAACATGCTTCCGCAAGAATTAACACATAAGCTGTCTTCGTGAATCGAATCGTTACCTGCAAGAACAGAGGACAGAATTGGAGTGGACCTCACCAGCTGATCCCGCCTGCCGTCTCACTCACTGTCTCTCGCTCCGCACTCGCTGGGGCTGTGACGTGATTACGCACAACAACCAGAAGTGGATCGCGTCTGTGACGACCGGAACGTGGCGCTTGGACGTATCGGTCACAGCAAGAATTTGATACGAAAAAGTTTGGGTTTTACCTTCTAAATATTGTTTGACTCGTAGAATTCCAATTTGCTTCAGCCCGCCTCTCTTTTTGACAAGTCATGTATAACATAATGTGAAATGAAATTGTAATGAATGTTGATTATGTACTTGCCGAAATGAACAAATCAAATAAAAATGTATTCATTATTTTTTGTCTAAATTTAAATATATTTGAAAAAAAATGCAGGCAAGATATAGGACTTGGCAAATATGGGATGGGATCCAGCTTCCCACAGCCCATAACATGATAATATAGTCAATTGATGGATGGATATTTCCATCCGACTGTGAAATGCAATTAGTCAATGTTGTGCTCTCCTAGCGTTTTTCCACTCACTCCTCCACTCTGCCAGCCAGCCATACCCGACTACTGCATTTATCCTGACTGACTTGTTTCCAGACTGTTGGTGTTGCATCAATGCAAGACTGCCCAGCACGTTGACAACAATTGATCTTGTGTCTGCCCCTGACCTCCCTGCCCAGGAATGAGTTATATTAGACATTTGCCTGTCATATTAAACCGGCAAGAAACAAGCAATAGAAGAATAGAATTTTTATTTTGACAGATGCTGTTTGACAGACGCTGTTTGTTCCATGATGTTTTATGGACATTCCCATTATACAGGTCACTTTCTTTCATCAATTGTACTCATTCAATAAAGAAAATCATAGTGGATTGCTGAATTTAGTAAATTATACTATAAGCTCCTATCAAACAGTTGTTTCAGTATTATTGACTGATGCAATCAAAAATAGAACTCTCACATTTTTTTTCTTTTATAAAAAAAGGCACAATCATCATTCAAAAAATCTGACCTACAGCATGTACTGAATATAATTTGAGACAGAGAAAGTTACAAGATGGAAAATAGTCTTTAAATTATGATTTTTTTTGGTTGGAGATCCTTGGAAGCATCTGTCATTCATATATTTTTAAGTCAAACTAGTCTTCTAGCTGTAGTTCCTCAGGTACACTAGTCGACGAGGCTGGAACTTCTCACGGCACAGTGGGCACTCGGCCTGTATGCAGTCATGAAAATACGGACACACATGAGAAAATGATTACAATAGTATACACACATGAAGCAACTTGACAGTGTTGACTTCTTCTCACCTCAGACACAAAATACGACATTTGATCCCATAACAATTTCCCTTAAAAACAAATGTTATGTGGATATGATTTTGATAAAACGCATGTAGGCTAAATTTAGCTACTCTCTGACATGCAACGATTTTATCAATCGAATTATTTAGCATTTTGGCGCCATCTTGTGTCATCTCCAGAATTAGCACGCAAAAAGGTCATTCATTGAACAGTAGCTGAATTATTCATCAAAAACCGAGGATAGGCTTCAGAGAAACTCACATGAATAGGTGAAGTAACATCATATGTAATTCGACCCTTGACGAGAGACTCAAATATTTACAGAGAAAATATTCTAGAGTTACAGAGAAGTTTAAAAGTTAATGTTCTATAATATGTCCCATTTGAGAGATTGTGATGATGGTCCTGACATGGGCCCTACCTTGGTGTTGCACCACTCTGTGATACACTCCCAGCAGAAGAGGTGCCCGCAGGGGGTAGAGGTTGGATGTCTGCGTTCCTCCAGGCAGAGGATGCAGCGACTGGGCGAGGACTTTGTCTTCTGGGTTTGCTGTGGACTGAAAAAGGAAAAAAAAAAGATTGTTGTAACACACTGTTGAACACTCAACATTGGCAATTCTATCCATATACAGTCAGAGGGAACACTCATTGCTCATTTGAAAAGCCCGCCCCTATCCATTTGATTAGTTTATTCCATTTTATTCATAATACACAAACCGCATTGCGAGAAGTCTTATCACAATTAGTTTACCTGCCCGTGAGGTTCTTCTGGAGCTTCCATTCCTGTCTGGCTCGCTGCCTTTGTCTAAAGTTGTTGAGCTGCAGACATACTGTGATGAGCAGCTGGATGAGTGAGATGGCTCCCAGCAGCCTGTAGCTGCTCCTAATGGTCCTGTCATCGCTCTGAGGCCCTGAAACACGCAGCTGCAAATACACAAACATTCACACAATTCTTAATAAATGCCCATATGGAAAATACTTTTCATAAGTAATCAAGAAAAACATTCCTTTCAAGTGTCAATTATTGATTCCAGAGACTCACATAGCTGATTGCAGAAGTCCTCTTGGACAGTTGATAGAAAATACCGCTGACATAAAAAAGAGCCACGTGGAATCTGTGTAAGAGGGTCACTGTCTGCTGGAGGACAAACACAGCCGGCAAACACTTTATCCTCTGGCGCTCTGACAACAGTCCCACTGCCCTCCGGATGCATCTTCTCAACCACAGTTCCAGGCTCCACGGCCCGGATGCAGCCTGCCGCCTTCTAACACCGCAGCTAGTCTCCTGTGCGCCTTCGAGCTCATTCTCCAAGCAGACCAAGAGCTTGTCCAAGACGTATGGCAGCAATGTATGGCAGAAAACAAAGAGGCCTCGTCTTGCTGGGGAGGGAATGCGTCTTTTACTGGGGTCAACTTGGATGATATTGACGTATTCCTCACCCAGGGTCTGGTAACCTGACAAGGATGGTAATTGACCAATTAGGGCTGGGCGATAGTACCATATAATCTCTGATTTTTTCCAGTCAAATGTGAGATGTTCCAATAAGAAATGACTTACATTCTTAAAAAGTGACACATTTATAAGCATTACATTTGACCTCCGCATTGATCCCAGCACACCTAATACATCAGTGGTGACATACATTTCATATTGGTTTGATCAGCCTACCTATGAGTGTTGTCAAACCAAAATAAGCGACGTCTGAAAGTAGTTCAATTTCTTTCCTCCAGTCCAGCCACCTTTTGGATCCTCAGAAAAGGAAGAAAATTACCTAGGTAAACAGCTTACTTTCAAAAGTAACCAGACAAAACAAATCTTGTGTGAATGAACTCACCGGCAAGCGTTTGAAAGGTTTCATTCGCGCTGTTCCTAAGAAAAGTTTGATAGAACTCGTCCTTCTGACCGGCTCGAATCAGCTGAGACTGGTTGGCAGGAGCGAGGGGCATCGTGAGTTACATCGGATGAATGTTAATGCACAAATCTTTTTGCCGAAGCCTTTTATGAAAGAAATGTACAAACACGCAATAAAATAGTGCCGTTCTAAGCAGTCGTTGCTGCTACTGCTCCACTGGGACAATGGAAACAGGCAAAGCGCCGGAAGTTAATGTTTTGTAAACAAACACAAGACCGGAAGTTAAAATATTGCGGTTAAGAACTTTACAGCGCTATCTGCTGGTTATTATATATATTGCAACCAGACGTGCTAAACTGCTTTTGAAGTACTGCAAACAGTGAGGTGTTTATACAGATATCCACGTGAAAAAAACTTTGACTTAAGTAAACAAAGTTTAATTTACTTATAGAGGAAACTCCACGGTGGAAATACAGCTTTTTTTCCCCCAATGCACTACCATCTGATATTTGATCTGAGTATCTTGTCTTTTTCCAATGTGCCACAATAATCTCTCCCACCAATGAAAGTAGGTCAAGAAAATTATCCATCCATCATCGATTCGTAAAAGCTCTTTTATGAAGACACTGAAAAGTGGCTAAACCAGTTCCTTTGTCTCCTCTGTATTGGCTCCTGGGCAAGCAAGGTGCATCGTATCAATCTAATAATGCATCCCATTATAAGTCCACTCTTGTACCTTAACTGTATCCATCTACATTTACATATTCCCAATAACCCTTGGACTGTCTACTCCCCATCGTGCTTACCAGGAAGTTGACCTTTGCTTTTATATGCGAAGGGAGGAGCTGGAGAGTGTATTCCCAACGTGCCCCTCAGTGCTAGCAACTCACAAGCAGTTAGTCTCAAGTAACAGGTGGGTGGGAACTGTGCTACCTGGAACTAAGCCACCAGGTAAGATTTGAAGTTATTTTGTGCTTCTTGAACTACAAAACATCCACTTTAGAAGGATTGGGTTTCGTTGTCCATTGGTGTGTTTTTTGTTGGTATATTAGTGGACTGTTGCTCTGAAAAACCTCTTTTACTAAATCGCCACTGCCGTGTAGCAGATCTGATGACACCTGCAGATAAAAATGGCATGCTTGTGTTACACGATTCGCTCTTTTGAGCTGTGTATCTTTTAAAACCAATGTAACTAGGTGAGATGATTTTATATTTTAATTTAAAACAGCTTTGCCATGACAATTTTGCAATTGTATTTCCCATGTTTTGACCTCTCCTTTCTATTAATATTTGACAGTTTTATATCAATATCTTTTTCCTCAAATAATGACATGTACTGAGAAAGCATCGTATACTAGAATAAGTAGACAACCCCCATTTTTTTTTTTCCCTTTTAGAAAAAAAAAAACCCCAGGAGGTGCCACAGAGATGTTGTGATTACCTTTACCGTGACTGACAGTCGCTTACATGGCGCATAGGGCATCTACAAATCTGAAATCTTAAACAATAGTAGTGCTGAACTTGTAGTTATAGTTGGACATGCATCGTGAGTTTGGTGGGTGTGTTTGAGACAACAGCCCCTTGGTCTGAGTCAAGTTTATTTATTTAGCCTTTACTCACAAAAGAGTCTCAAGGGGCCTCACAAGCCCACAGTTGACAAATATTAGTGACTTCCCCTAAGCTTAACCTCCCAAAAAGGTAAGGAAAAAAAAATGTGGAAAAGAGGAAATAATCTGCATTAAAACAGGCTTGCGTGTGGTTTAAGAGTCAAGTGGACCTGGAACCCGCAAGTTGACCAGTGTCAGAGTAATTTGATCAAACCTTCTTGTCTTGGTCAAGACTCTTGCTTCACCATTTTGTACCTTGCATACAAAAACAACTGGAAGGAAAAGGAGGCGTGCAGGGACACCAGCTGTGTAGACCTTAGACAACATCTGTTTGAGAAGAAGCAGCATCAGATACCCAGTCTGCTATTCATAATGAATTAGAAACTTTGGCAAATCATCTGAGTCAACAGGCTGCGACCGTCTGGCAACCATTCCACGCTTGCTCAAAGTCAGCTGGGAAAGGCAGAGGAGCCATCCTTAATGGAGTTGGGGAGCACTCCCGCTGGTGTACTCGCTCGCTCTGCGGGGGAACCTATGTGGACACTGACAATGAAAAATGGAAGGGTGCAGTTCGATGATTGACTTTCCAGTGTTCCATTCGAGTTCCAATCTTTTGGGAACAGTTTAGTTTGCATGAAAAGGTTAAACGGACTCCAAATGGGAGGCTGCAATGTTCAGATGTCCAGTTGTCAAGAGAAAGTATTTACGTTATTGCACTGAGTAATATAATTAAGTATTGAAAATAAATATAGTGCTTAATAGTCCTTGTGTGGTACTTGTGTCGATAGAAACAGTTGGTTAGAAGTCCTCCAGGACTCCTCTCCTTCACAGTTTAAGATGATCCTGCTTGGCACATGCGCCATTTTTGTGTAGTTATTGCTTTAATAATAATTTTGCCTACACAGCCTTTTAAAGGCAGCTGCTTTATTTTGTTTTGTGCAGTCTTGTTTACTAAGAACACATAAATGTTTGCTCCTGCTCATGCACAATGGAAAGTGGAAAAGCGTGTGTTCTAGTTTGAACACCTCTTCAAGTGGCAGTCTCATCTGCACGTTTATTCTGAGTTATAAGGTGAGGCTACGATTAAGTCCCTTGTCAAGTGTGCGTTATTGTGACTCAATGTGAAACTTTAGTCAAGGCTGGAATTGTGCAACGGAGGTGAAGTGACTACGCTTGGGCTTGTCTCTCACTTCCTGGCAATTAGACACAAAGGACAGGAGCTCTTTGTTTCATTTTAAATGGAATACTTCTTGAAGTAGCCGTGCTTAGCATATTTAGGCTGACTCAAGCCACAACTCATGCAATATGATTTAGCACCTGCCTCACAGTTCTAAATTTCTGGGGTTAGAATCAGGCCTTCCTGTGCTTGGATGGCTTTTCTCTCAGGGCTCTGGCTTCCTTTCTCATTCTAAAAACATGCATATTATTTTACTGACTATTCTAAACTGCTTTTAGGTGTGAATGTGAGTACTATCGGTTGCTTGTCTATATGTGCCCTGCGACTGGTTGATGACCAGTCCAATCCATCCATGAGATGACTTACTAAATTCATCCCATAAATAGTTAGAGTGAGCAACAAACAAATGAATAGCAATTCAAAAATCCTGGCAGCATCCGTATCTATGTCTGAAATACCAGTTTACATTCAGGACAGGCATCCATGCATGCCCACACAGTTTTCCAGTGGAGACCAAAAATGTGTTCGCCGGTAACAAGGACATGCCCTGACCTGCAGCCTAAACTATCTGCCGACCAACCTCTGACAAACAGCTCTCAACATGCTCTCCAGTCTGCCCACCACATCAAGCAAACCCCACCTCCATCACAACATGCACACACGCACACATTCATTGTGTGGACTTGGTGTGCATGGTGGCAGATCTCGCAAAGCCTACTAAAAATTTCCAGAAGGGAATCTGACCGTTTCATGAGACGGACCAAAGTGGAAGGTAAGCGAAGGAGAGGCAAAGAGAGTTGTCATGCTGAAATGGATCCGCATAAACTTTTTGTCTAGCATCTTGATATGTTTTCAAATGTAACTTCTTGTACCAACTTTGTGTTCCATACACAAACATCTTATTGTTTCTCTTCTCCATGTTCTGTTTTCAAAACTGTATAAATTGAATTTCTAACCTTGTGTATGTATGTATGTATGTATGTATGTATGTATGTATGTATGTATGTATGTATGTATGTATGTATGTATGTATGTATGTATGTATGTATGTATGTATGTATGTATGTATGTATGTATGTATGTATTTACTTATTTATTTACTATTTATGTTTCCGTTTATGCAGTTTTTGTTGTCAAATCAAAAGTTACTGAGGGCCATCTAAAATATTTGAAGGTGCCTACATTGAAATTTTAAAACTGTAAATGTACCATTAATTGCAATCCAAAAACACTTAAATATAATTACAAACTGTTATCACTCTACATTACCCTCAAACGTCATAGATGTTGTCCATATAATTTTGAAAAAAATGTACCTGAAATGTCACTCTCCAGAATTTTTTTTTTTTTTTAATGAAAATCCAGGTTAAATTGAGCTTCTGCTTGACAATGTTTTTTAGATGTGTCCCTACCAACATACGTACCTTCGTACAAGTAGCTTCAGCGAACATGCATGGTTTAACACAGAACTTTTCACGAGGCATCTTCATTTGTAAGACAGCAACCGACCACAGTGCTCATTCATCAGATAATCCTCAAACATTTGTTGTTGTGCTCCTTTTAAATGTG
Organism: Syngnathus scovelli; assembly: GCF_024217435.2. NCBI lineage: Eukaryota > Metazoa > Chordata > Actinopteri > Syngnathiformes > Syngnathidae > Syngnathus > Syngnathus scovelli. Next base: position 13,482,971 of record NC_090848.1, on the reverse strand, counting down.
TTTCTAACGTGCTTCTTTTGTGTGTTTCACTCTGGCAGTGATGCAGGGGGACTGGAGCCGCTTGGTGCCCTGAAACAATCAACTGAACAAGGTTCTTTTCTGGCTCAGAGCACTCTGCCTACAAAAGAGGAAAGACAATAAAGAATTCTCTCCTCTTTTGTTCTTTTTTTGTTTTCTTTTAGTCTTCCCTTTTATCACCATTTTCTCCATACTATGGGAATATACTCAAAAACGTTTTGATTTTCCCCACTTAGAGAGATAACTCACCCCCCCCCCCCACCCCCCCAAATCAGAGGTCAGCTTCAAAAACAGTGTCAACAGTGTTTTGACACCAACGTTTGCAACACAACCTTTACTACCTGGAGGAGTTAGAATGGCAATGGTGAAGGAATCACCAAACTTGTCACTAAGATCAAGGACTACCATGACCACTGATGGCGGCTCATCCCTGAGCATGGCCGGACTCCCCTGCAGGCACTTTCTGTCAGCCAATGTCATCAATGTCGGTAAGTGTTCACTTCTTTTTCTTTTTGTTGAGCTATAATATTCAAATGATGTCTGCTGTTGGAAAATTTATCAGGCTGTATTGTTATTATGGATTGTGATGTAAATGTGTAATGGTTCTATTAAGTTGTTAGTTGTGCTTAGGTGTTGACTTTTACCTGGTTGTTGGTAAACAAAGGTGAGTCTTGCATTGGGTTACAAACAGCTTTGTATTTGTATGCAAAAAAAGCACACACAAAAATGAAATAATGTGGTTGCACAAGTGTGCACACCCAGTTATAACTGGGATGTGGCTATGTTCAGAATGAACATTTCACATCCACACTCGTGTTAAATGGGACACATCTGCCACCATTTAAAGTGCCACTGTTGCAGCCTTCAGATGTTCTGACTTTCTTTTGACTTTTTATTTTCTTTGTAGAAGAAGCTTGAAGGTTGTGTATTATCACTGTGATTCAGTGTTAGCACAAAAGCATTATTTCATTTATTTATATTTCCATCCACTCTTGAAAAGATGGAAAAAATTCAATTTAGTTGTGCAGGTGAAATTGTTTATCTTTTTTTGTGATGACTGGATTTTTTTATATTGCGACCTATGACCTATTTCCATAGAAAACTATTTTCAATTTGTGGCTTTGTAGCTGTTGGGGCCAAAGTATTTCCCCCCCCGTCATTCTTGGTCGTTGTTGTTTCCAAATGTATTTCCTTGAAAGACGCAGCATGACAGCATTTTAGCGCCTCTGGCTGTACATTCACTATTTATGTTTCCTGCTTCTGCTACTTTCTGATCATCAGCTGTGCCAGAATAGATAGGAAATAAAAAAGAAGCAAAATGCTACACATGATCATATTGTGTGCATATTTTTTTCTGCCGGCCCATTCTGCTGCTTCAGGTGAAAGAAGAAATAATGACCCTCAAATGTATTGCTCATCTGTTATGATTACATCAAAACAGCCAAATCTGTGCTACTCTGTGTTTCTGTTTCTCATCTTGGGAAAATGGAACAATTAAACTCCTGTAAATGGAAGGCAGTTTGTTTCAGGGGATTTGATTTAACCTGTATGAGCCTTTTGGTCTAGCAGTCATTTCATCATTACAGCCTTATTCGGCCAACAAAAAAAAAAAAAAAAAGATTATTTCCAGGATGGAGATACTAATGGTACTCCATAAGCAATGAAACAACAAGGGAGCAAATTCAAAGGTCAAGGAAGTATTATCAGTCAAGCGTCATTTCTTGAACATACGCAGATGAGGTTTAAATCTGGTGGGGAGTCCAAGAGAATATTTTTGTTGGATAAACGCATTGCTTTTTTACATTTATTGTAAAAACACTTTAATCGATCACTTTGCTGAGTTAAGTCAATCTTGCAGTGCAGCTGTTTTGCATCCATGTAATCTTTATTGACCGTGACCTTTACATCCGCAATTTAGCATATTATTCAGAGGAAGCATGAGATGAGTGGTCAAAAGTACCGTTCTGTTCAGTTTGTGCCCACAAGTGACCTACTTGGCCATCCAAATGGGTGCAATTTGGAATTTGATGGTGTGTGTCATCACAGATGGATAACGGGTCGCTTAGTAATGAGCGCGGTTCAAATTTCGACATAAATGAGCCGTTTATCACTTTTTTTTGTTGTCTTTTAGTCACGTCATGTAAATTAGTTTTGTAAACACTTTGAAAAAAAAACATTGGAGGCAAGCAAGCAGGACACATCCGGATGAAGTTAATGCATGTGAAAAATGAATGAATAAAGCCCGAAACTTTCCAATTTAAACTCAGACTGACGCTGCTTTAAAATGTAATAGAAAGCCATCTGCTCAGTCCCGGGGTGTTTAAAGAGCTGTCAGTCAAACATCTGTTCGTTTATGCGGAGAGTGGATAACACAAAGATTACAGTAAATAAAGACCACAGCATTATTCGGTCCCGTCAGAACAGAATGAGGAGTCACCAGATTTGTCTGCTTACAATTTAGTCCAAACTCACCAGTAACTCTGACATTCTTATTCAGAAGAGGGTTTATGAGTAATTGGCTCTAATTTAATTCATTAAAATTTTCTTATATTGCATTGTCTGAATGATGATTAGCCTAATTGATGTAATGATAGCGCTCAGACAGAATGCAGTATATTGTATAGTAAGGTATGATATGGTAAGCTTTTATTGTCAGAGGTTCAAAAAATAATGTTTGAAAATAAATAAATGCAAATAATAATCAAGTCAAGTTTATTTATATAGCCCTAAATCACAGACAAGTCTCAAAGGGCTTCACATGTACAAATATTGACAATTATTCTCAACATCCCCTGATTATAAATTTAAATAATTATAATAATAATCTGTGCTCAGCTCTTTTTATAACCAGGTGAGGGCAGTCTAATGCTCTTCTTTCACTCAGAATCGGTCTGAATTTTCCGTCAACTTTCAATGTAGCCAGATTTTATTCTGGGTGGCATTGGATCATACTGTAAATGCAGAGTTAATGAGGTTTTCATTTTATGGTCATGTAGAGGATTAAACACAATCCAATCTACGATGTTGCTCAAGATTTGCAATCATTGCTCCCAAAAAATGGACATAAGTGAATTAGAAATCATCAGATCACCATCACAGGCACCATCATTAAACCTTTACTATGCTACTGGTACAATCAAACGCAAGTAAATTAACTGGTATCTGGAAAGTTCTCTAATGTGGAATAAATTAAATAGACCATTATTAGTGTATGCCAAAATAAATCTTCATTGAGATGTGAAGAAAGTGTTTGTCACATTAGCAAAACAAGCAAGTATGTATGACAAAAAACAAACACAAGAAACTTTTGTTGAATGGATGGTATTGGGTAGGTTTTTATTCTGCAGGGAGGAGGAGGAGGAGGGGAAGGAGGAGGAAAGTCTTCGATCCCACTGAGCCAAGACGGAAGAATGACTGGCAGGGCAAACATGTAACAAGCAGGGATGGGGGAAACAACAGGAGGAAACAAGAGAAACGTTGTTTTAGTCTTAGTCTAAAAATAAATTCACTGCTAATACATACCACGTTTTGTAGTGATGTAACGATTACATAAAAGAGTATGATTAACTACTATTAAAACCTGACAATACTAAAGTTTATTTGCTGAAAAATGAGCTTTTTCATCTTTTCATATGTCTCTGTTGGTTCTACCCGTTCGCTCCGCTGTGGTGGGACCAATTAATGTGATAACCACCCCACATTGAGTTTCTCAGCCAATCACAACCAAGCAGCTAGGCTGGTTGAAGTTCCGGAGCAAAATAATCATTTTAACGCACCCGTATTTTTACACCCATATTATTACTAGCTGCAGTGTGAGCGCAGACAAGCAGCAAGCGTCTGATAATAATGACTGAATTGTAATAATGTTTGGCTATATTTTAGGGATCAGCAACTTTAAATAATCAGCCAATTAAATCTTCCCCCACAGAAACATAGGTGATCCGTTCATTTGCGGTCCAAATACTCGTAGTGCTTTAGGGCTTGACATCGTGGAAGCAGAAATAGACTCGCTGGAGTCAATGCCTGATATTGGCACACGCAAAATTTGTTTATTCTGCAAGATCTCCCCTTGAGGGTGATGTAGGCCTCGATCCTTGCACCCACAGTGTCCGTGTGTAACCCCCCACTGCCAATAATGGTGCCACGTCCCTTGTCTGCCGGAACACGCGGATCCTTAAGCTAAAATAAAAATCGAATTGCACCATAGCACAGATGCACTGTCTACTAAATCTATTGCCTGACAGTGACGGGTGATCTGTCCAGCATGACAGCACATCAATATAGCTAGATGGATGTCATTTTGGGATTGGGAATCACATTTGAAATATTTAGTGATAATCATTAGTAAAAAGGACTAATTGTGTGAAGCACGTCAGAAACTAAGACTGAATTGTGCGTACACATTTACTTGCGCTTCGATTCTCCTGCACTTACCTCCTCCCCTTGAGGATACTCTCCTTACATTGACACTCATTATCAGCGATATCCAAGGCAATTAGCACCAATGGTGCCGTCCATCTTACTATGGCTCCAATGCTACCATCTGCCAGACGCCACATGCAAGAACCTAATGAATAATATAGCATGGCGCTATATTGCAAAATATCCTTATGTGCATAATATGGAGTGATTCTTGGGCTGGCGAGTTTTGCGCTAAACTGAGGCGATAATGATGATGATATGCAATATTAAAGAGCATCTTGAAAAGGCTGAGCTAGCCTACATACAACAACTAACGCTCCGGGGATTTTATTTTATTTATTTTTTTTGAGGAGGAGAAAGGATTTTTAATGGAATGTATGCATTATTTTGATGATTTGTAAAGCAGTTTTAATTAGGGGCAGAATGTGAACAGCGCAAACGTAAATTCTCTGTATGTATAAAGTATAAATTAGAAATAGAAATATCAACCAAACAAAACAGACTTGTATGACTTTAGAATGTATTTCATAACTTCCTCTTATCTGTGATTGAATGGATGGAAAAGAGGAGTACAAAAAGGTAAGGTAACAAAAGCTGTCTCCTTCTTCGAGAGAAACTCAGCCTAGGCTAAAAAAATAAATAGAATAAAACATAACATCAACATTGTGATCCACCCTTGCCCCTTTAAATGGGATTTGTCAAAACCATTTGGTTGGTATATTTATTCAAGATGTCCGGTCCCTCTCCACCGACAATGTTTGGTGGTAAAATTGAGCACGTAAAATGCTTTTTCCGACACTTATTTGCGAAAAGATGACCGACGTTAAAAGAAAGATGAGGAAAGAGGAAAGCAGGGTCGGCCATGAAATATGAAACGGACATGAGAGAAGAGGCAGAGGCAGAAAGTAAGACGGTAAGAAAGTGAGGGAGAGGTCTCTGTATTGCTGGGGGGGTGGGAGGACGAGAGGAGGGGGGCGGTTGAGCAGCATCTGCAAGTGGAGCAGAGAAAGAGAATTGTCCTCAGCTGCACCATTGCTTTTATGAGAGCCAAGCTGCAGCGGGAGACAACAACCTCGATTCCTAATGGAGTGTGTGTGCTTATGTGTGGATGGTTGAACAAGCACACACACACACACTGAAATGGAGGAGACTACATTTAATCGCGGCTTACGTATTTGAGTAGCTGTGTAGTCGTTAACAGATGAAGCAAGACGCCATCAATTGATACATTCAATGGGCTTCATCAGTGTGAATCTTCTGACAATAGGGTGCGAATATCCCGACGGGCCTCTTGACATTATTCATGTGGGTTGTTTGCAAACGCGTTTTGCGCTAACATGCAGTCACGAAAAAACTAATTGTTACACTTATATGGCTAATGCTTTGTAACAGGCTTTTTGTCTTTTCTTTTTTTCTTTTTACATATCAGCACTCAACTTGACTCAACTCAGCTGAAGTAGAAACTCAGTGCTATCCAGTACCACAATGAGACATTTTTTCTTCTTCATCATGTGTAGCATCTCTCATATTTCAGAAGAGTTAAAAATCAATATATATTTTAGCATTGTTACAGATGCTATTCGGTCACGTTTCAAATGCAACTGTGACCTGTGTTGTGCAAACACCAAAATCCTATTGTGGTGAATGACACACGAGTCCAATGGACCGAATGTCCCTGTTGGTAATTACAATAATGTTCAGTTTTGATGACATTGTCATCTCGCTGGTAAAAGCATCTCTCATGACATGGCTAAAACACAAACAAGATTAGAGGGCAAAGTTTGTAAGGCAACGAAATAAGACTTTTTACTGAATGATATTTTGTAGACGGCGTGATGCATCGCTAATTTGCTGGATTCTATATTTAAATACATGAGTGAAAGATAGCAGTCACTTCTCTGCACGCTGCAGGGCACTTTTACACCTCTGCAAACTACATGCAAGAACAAATGCATGTCTCAATCGTACCTCATGAATCCTCCCTGACTGTGTCATGTAAAAACCAGTCAACATATTTATTTTCACTTTTTTTGCAAAGCTCACTTTTCTCTTTTGACTCGTAGGTTTGGTTTTCCGTTTGAAGTTTGTGTTCCATATTTTGTTCATTATTTGCAATGTGCCATCCTGTTGTTTGGAGAAATTTTTATATTAGAATAAAAGAAATAACAGTCTAAAGCATTTTTATTTTGTAATACAGACAAATTAAAGGAGAAGACATGAGTGAACGTCCATCTGCTCTTTGCAGATAAGCTCAGGCTTTATGTATGCACGTGTGTTATGTGTACTCTTCTGTGCTCGTACTTGTAATGTTATCACTGGCAGCTTATCCGAGTCAACAAAAGGTAGAGTTTTACCAGCCAATATCATGTAATGTTGGTTTTAGTCATTCAAAAATGTAATTTGGCTTTCAAATGGAGGGAAACGGCTTCACCACTTCAAGGTTAAGAGTTATTGAATGGTTTACATCAAATTGTAAAGTCAACTCTGTCGAATGTTCCCAATCTAAAGAAGCATCACTGATAAGCAGTGGTGGCAAAATCTTTAGCTCTTGAAATGGAATCTAGTTTTCCATCTCCAAAAGTAGGGTGAATGAGGACTGGTAATGCTGGCACCCCACTTCAGGTAATGCTCTTGATGCTCTGCTCTCTCCTCGCTCTAGTTACACTTACGTTATGTTCAGTCAGAGCGAGTGTTAATCTGCAATGTTGAAGCCACCCTGAAGCCACCAAGGTATTCTGATTTTATTATCATTAATTATTTGAATTTAAAAAACATGGCTTGTTGTGTCAAATATTGTTAAAATAAAGATCATTATGCTTTGTTCTGTGCTGGAAAAGATAAGTGGTTGCATGTAGTGAAGATGAGAAGCAGTATCCCTGCCGAATGTGATTTGTACATTTTGTTTATTCATTTTGCACAGGCACATTTTAACCCAGCTCCATTATACCACAAAGCGGAGGAAGTACAAGGAGAGGCGGAAAGAAAACTTCTGAAACAGGAAGATGAAACAAGTTTTCCTAATGCAATTTAATGATCAGATATATACTATAAAAGTTTTTAAATGGAATAGCGGCAGAGCTGAATTTTTAAGCAGAAGGGCACCGCAAACGCTAATAACATAACTTTTTTTGATATCTCAACGGCTTAACCAACAGGATATGAATGCTAAATTCAAGTCTTTTTAGGATCTCCCCTCGGGCTTTTGGTCTCGCTCTTCTCCAATCTTCACACCGCCATTACCTTCCTCCTCGTAACGAAAACAACTGGAGCGGCGCAAGTCCAATGTAAAACTCTTCACCATGAACATGGCCTATTTTTGTAATGGCATGAATATCCACTTATTCATCACGCTGGAGTAGTTTCTCAGCATGTAACGAGCAGGGAAGTATTTTTGGGCAAGTGATGAGAGCATCAGGCTTCAATGAGTCCAGCAGTGAAATGGATGGCTCGCATTTATTTAGTGGGACCAGAGAGATGGGTCATCCAGAGTAATAGCCTGCTCAAATATATTACAAAATCCCACTTTGTTCTCCTTCTAAAATTGGACACGATGGTCAATCAGTAGTTTTGTGCATATTTCACAAGATCTCAAAATGAAATTAACCCAATGCATTATACAAAAGGTGTGTTTACATGTACAAGCAGTTGACTTCCTCCGGGGATCCATAAAACCTTACGAGTGAGTTAATAGTTTCCTAATGAAATGACTGTTGAGTAGTAATATAGAATCATAGCATTGATTTGCTGACAATGCATACAGTGAGACTCATTCATAACGTGAAACTGGAAACGGTAAATATGGCTGATGGAAATATAAAAACATCAATAGGAGGTCTATTTTTTCACACAGCTATTTGATTTAGATTGCGCCCATGTTTTGGTGAACAGAGTTTACAACATGTTTTATTGCAATACATATATGTCATCTGGAGTGCATGAGCTCAGACTGTGTGAATAAGTGCCTCACAGATGGCCCAATTCAGATCTTTCATCTCCTCCATCTTTTAGCGTGCGCGCATCATCACGCTGCTCTTCATCTCGCTGCATTGACTTGTTTGCAACATTAACTCGGGCGTCAGCCGCCTCCGAGGTCAAGTGTCATTAACGCAAAATGGTGGTGAGCACGAAACGACTCATTTGTCCATTTTCGACAACCCGTAATGTCGCTTGATGGGCAATATCAAGCACTCACTGCCTTATTTCTCTGAGGCTCATTTGACCAGTCAGGCCCACATGGATGAAGATCACATTCAATCCATGTGGAACCATCTGCCTTCAATTAGGAAAAAGGAACTATGTTTATTAAAAGAAACTTTCTGTCCACAATGGTTGATGTCACTAGGCATGGCATCTAAAGTCATCATAAATAAATTTTGGGAACACCCAAACACACATTTTGCAAACTATTTTTGATTGAGCGGCAGCGGAGTTTGGCGGAAATACATTTTTGCAGACAACAGTAATGCTGACAAAGTGTTGAACTACTTCTGCCAGTTTAAATTTAGAGTGTTAGACTCATGGGAATATTAGACTTTTGTATTGTATAACAGCAGAACTACTAAAAAAGTAGTGTTCCAAACCATCAAGTGAGTCAAAGGAATGTGTAAAATATATTGACCGGTAAAAAAACTTTCTGTGAGTCCCTTGCCGACTAATGAAGGTCATTCCAGTCACATTTAATTAACAATAATAATTACGTACAAATAAACTGATTACAGGTGCATATTTGCTATGTAACAGTCACCTGGACAGTTTTCAATATTTTCCCACTGGCAGCAGCCTAGATGCATACATCTCAGATAATTTAAAGTTTGTGCACCGAAATGTCAGCAGAAAAAAAGCTGGAGTCGACAAACCTCTATCCATCACCAGACAACTTCGCAGAGCCAACTTGTATTTTTTTCCAGACTTACCTACTGCCAGTTAGTGTGTTTTTGGTTTTGTTGGAAGCCAATTCACCTGTCAATTTAGCTGAAAATGATGAATCACCATTTTGCTGGATTGGGTGACCACAGAGTTTTGCTGTCATGTTATAGCTGATGTGTGCCAACACCTTTTAGTTAATATGATTTTATTTAGAAGGCTCGTTCATGCTTAGTGGCGGAGTGAAGATTTTTTTTACTATTTTTGTAATTCAGAAATATTCCTAAATATGACATTGTATTGTTGTTTCTATACTATTATTACCTGATTTTCTAGCGATAAAACAAACCAAAAAAAACCCTCTACAAAAGTTTACTTGCATCTCTGATTAAAAAAAAAAGATAAAATGTTCACCATTGTAATAGCACACTTGCACATCCTATTTCTTGTCTTGTTGACATTAAATCATCTTTGTTGTCTAATGTAAGTCAGCAAACGTCTACTCCGCCGAATATACTGCACTGCTTTTGTTACCATGACAACCAGGGCTAGAGGTATTGCATGGAGACATCACCTACCACAAACGCCGCCAACTTCAGCGATCCATCAAGTATACACAACACTTAGCTAATGCTAACCGAATGATAGCTCACCAATACATGATATGTTGTGGCACATTTTGATCCAATGCGAACAATCTGGACAACTTGTATTTTTTGCTTCTGTTCTGTATCTCAGACTCAATCAGCTCGATGGAGTATTGTGTCTGACATTAGCGAACCTTTGCATAATTTGCCCCACCATCCCATTTTCTACAAAGGCGTCAAGACTTCAAAGCCGCCTCGTTATACCTTGCCTCACTTGTGCTTCAGCGATGCTATTTTATCAAAAATCTTGTTTATATTTGTACAGTCAAGCTTGTGCATAAGGCGATGCAATGCAGCGTTGACTACTTCCAAATGAACGCTCATTAATGTAGAAAGGCTTCAAAGTGAACTACAGCGTGCTGAAACACGATTGCAACTATCAGCAGTCGCGTTCTCATCACCAGTGAACGAGTGCCGCTATCAACTCAACGCTAATTCACGCTGTGTTACTTCCTCATTACAGAAGAAAATTCCAGCAAAAACAACATAATGTGACAGTCTTAACGCCATCTAAATGATGGTTTGCGCATGGCCTCCTCGCATGTTCCTGGAGGAAATTTAATCCCCCAATTACATTCACATGTGGACAATTGGTGAGTCCCTACTGTTAAAAAAAAGAAAATGTTCACAGAAATAGAAGAATGTGATATTATTCATAGAAATCAGGCAACAAGAACAAACTCGGGCAAAATCAACAAACCAGAAAATCTTTTATTCTCGAGACTTGGGATGAATTCTTTACCCCAAGCATTCATCTCATTTATTATTCATTTGTTCTGATAAAACTTCCACATCCATTTTAATCTACTCAGGGATCCATTTAACATTTATTTCTATTTGTCCAAAGCTTGTCAAGATATATTTAAAACGTACTGTATTTTCAACAACTTTGTACCTTGGTTTGTGACTCGCATGATTTTCACGCGGCCTCAATGAGCCGTTGCCTGACTCACTGCCAAATTATTCTCAGTTGAAGAGCAATCAACGGAAGAACGGCCCAATATTTTTCCACCTGGAATCACAACCCAATTTTTTTCACCTCTGAAATGGGCCGTGTAAAAAAGCAATTACAAATTTTGGTCGGACCTGAACATGATTTGATATGATGATAAGCTTTAATGAGTTGACAAAGCGAATAGAAAATTCCAAATGTTAATCAGACTGACTAATGATAATATGATATATTGTAAATATATTATGATATAAATAAAATGCGTCAATAGAAAAAGGACTTTGAGGTAAGACGACCTCTCTCTTGTTTTACACCACAAATGTCGTTTATTGTTGTTGCATAACTTTCAAGTTTCTTGTATTTTTCACACTTATCAAATTTGACCTGAACAATGATCACAATATTTGCACTACTTTTAGAACATGCACAATACTTTTCTCACATCTGGTATGCATGGCAACCAAGGCTGCTGCAATTGGGAAAGTGTGTGTGTGTGTGTGTGTGTGTGTGTGTATTTGTGTGTTCCTGACAGAATAGGAAACAAAAGACCAAGATAGAGACTAATGAATGGGAGCGATGAAATGTAAGGAAAGAAATAAAAATAGGTTAACACCATCCCGGCAGTGAGGCGAAGAGAGATAGGAGAAAAAGAGAGACAGCAGAGGGGAGGTCGAGCGAGCTCGGCGGCGCCTTCTTGCTCTTCTTCTGCCTCTCGCTCTCTTTGATATCACTTGCTTTTTGCAACTCAACAGCAAGCGGCATGGAGCGGGAACCTCCAAGATTCAGTATGTAATGCTGTTTTACTATCACTTCTCTTGGCTTGACGCTGACTTGATATCACACTTTTGATTTTATTGATGACACGGGTTGGTTGGCTCGCATTACTTTTAGATTGAGGGGTGCGTGTATCAGTTGTGGGTTTAAAAGTTAGATAATCATTCAGATCATCTTTTGGGTTGGTGTTTTTTTTTTTCGTTTCACGCACCTCTCATTTCAGTCCATGAATGCATATTTAAATTTATTTTATGAATGTTGTATTAATTTTGATTAGTTCTGAATTGTGACATGTTTAAACTGCAATGAATCAATTGGAAGACTCTTTGCCTTGAAGACAGGATCAATGAGGAAATTGAAGTTCAGTCATGAAAGGGCAGTTCCGTTTAATAGAATCAGAACTCATTTTCAAATACCTGTTGAATCAATCAAGCCTTTCATCTTGAATGCTGCAGTGTTTAATTTCTATTTCGAGATTTGTTTGGTGTATTTTTTTCGACATCTCATGGTCAGCACGGCAAGCTTTCAATCTGCTCATCCGTTTGGTGGTGATCTTTTTTTTTTTTGGTCTATTCCCAGTGAGCGAGCTGACATTCTGCCTCCAACACTGATGATGTGCTGAAATATACATGCCATGACATTTGAAATCCTTCAGATCCCAATTGACATGATTTCCATTTGATTAATAAAAATTTGATTATAGAATGTCACATCTTGCGGTATATTTCGGTCTCTAATAGGATTAAAACAAATCTTTATTTAAATGCTACGTACACTTTCAACACGAGTACTGAAAAGCATACACGATTTTTTGTGGCTTTCACATGTCAGATTTTTGGGCATCTCGTGTTTATTTGTTCAATTGACACCACCACAAATATAAATGGAGACTGCACAGCTGCAATTGCTTCTAGTGGCATAAAATGTATTAATTATTTAAAAAGGCGGAAGAATGTCAATTTTCTGCATTTTGCTGTGGGATCAGATTTACTAACTTTCAGACGTATTTAGCGATATTGTGTTGTATTTCCCCCCCAAAAATTTTCAATGCATATAGAAGATAAAATTGCACAGAACACATTTGAGTTGACACAATTAAAATGAATTCTCTTTGAGAAAGAACTGGATGCACTTGATTTTAATCGTCTTTTCAACCATTAACAACTTCTGACATATTTTTTGCTTAATGAATTTTTAATACTGAGATGCAGTAGTCTGAAGTGGGTTAGTTCAAAAAACTAAAACTCACAAGAAATGACCGTATCGATTTAGCGCAGGGTGAACAAGTACTCTGTGATTTGAAAAAAAATACTTTGAGTCATTCTGGAAATTTCAGCTCTTATACACTGCAGAACTCCAAGAGGCTGTTTGCATGACTTACAAGAGCTCTGAGGGCTGCCATAATAATACTCAGTGAAATTTGTTCTTGAGTGTGGTGACCTTTTCTATGCTGAGTTCTTTCTTTGTTTTGTTGTTTAGTTTTTTCCTGACGAGTGAGGTACCCCTAAGTAAGGCATTGAACATTAAATAACTGGTGTTGTTGAAGCATGACCGAAACCAGATAAAAGATGTCGAATTCTCTGCCTCAATTGTTATGTGAGGCTCCAATGTGAATTCTTCACTCCAAGTTATTGATTATTATTATTTTTTGTTAATTTGTTAGACAGGCCAAGAGAATTTTGGTCTTCAATCTTACCTGATATTGTCTTTTCTAAAATACAAAACATTTTAATTTGTAATTTTTTTTTAATCCAATATCTTTCTCTTGGCGACTATTATAGGCTAAAAGTGCATTTTCATTGAGTTACTGGAACCTAATTTTGAAAAAAAAAAAAAATACAAATTGGGCAGGCACTTCAATTTGGTAGATGATTGGATTAATGTTTGGATTAAAAAAAAAAGCGATCTACGTTTGTGAAAGCATCTTTCCCATCAGAGTCCACTTTCAGTGTGAAATGAGCCGTGTTATTTAATCAAGTACATCAAATCGCACATTGCATCTTCCTTTTTTTAACCTATAAAACATTACTGAGGAAACACTTTGTCATCTCATCAAAAAGCTGTATAGAATCATAGCACCATTTACGTGATGAATGACAAACTGATAAACAAAGAAATTATGGGTTGTGGATATAGGGAAACAAAACAAGAGCAGAAACACACAGATAGACAGTGATCCACTCTTATGATGGGAAAAATAGAAAAAATTATGCGGCTGATGTTTTCTTGACTGCAGACGCCATTCAGTGTCAAATGAAGGCGCCCTGTCCGGAACGTCCAATTGCAGCAAAAATTGGCTTTGGTAAACAAATGATTGGGTGTGAGGCTTTTTTGGCTCAATTTTCCAAGGAGTCAATATGATTTACGGTAATATTTTACATTGTCACAGTATATGTATTTTTGCTTTCATCAGCAACAATTATATTTAGTAGAAATGTCAAAATGTTTTTTGTTGCAGTTCACATTTCTAGTGTTACCTATAGACTGAGAGGTTTTCACTTTCAACTTTAAGAACCTTTTACCAACTTGCTTGACTTGTCATGATGATAATACACATGCACGCACAAACAAGAGCGTGAAGAAGAAGACTATAGCTAAATAACAGCTACTTTTCGTGTTTGGCTTTATTCATTTAAACTCATAGAATTCTTTTGCAATTTTGGTTTGACATCGGCTATGAACGATGCATTTTACAAACGGGGCTTTAACAAAGAGGCTCAGTGCATCGACGAAACAGTACAGCATTGGAAAACTGCCAAAACCAAACGAGCTGCAGAGACAATCTTAATGTACTTATTGTGTTTACTGGTGGAATTAAATTACTTCTCTTTATTCTCTTCGTCTATTGTGCTTTACTTTGGCCTATGATAGTGCAAGACTCTACATAAGTAGAGCCTGTATGATGTAAATTATTAATTGAATTTCATTCAAATGCATTTGTATTTATACGGAATCTGGCCAATTAATAGTTTTAATTCTGATAATATCTAGCTCATATATCAGTCAGAAAAGCAAAGCAGCAAAAGTGGCACTTCTTCATGGAAACTTTTTTTTTTTCTTGACTGACCCTGCGTGCAATTTTACTTGAATTTTGAAAGCAGATATTTAAAGACATGTTTTCATTTAGTGCGTGCACACATGCCCACATTGTGCGGTGCTCAACTGTTCAGCGCTATTGTGATTTTTGTAGCTCTTAATGGATGTATGTACCTCGAGGCAGTCAGATTGAAGAGGGTATAAACACACTCACACACGCACACACATACACGCCTACTTCTCCAGATTCCCTTTCCCAAATATCAGCAACCAAAAAACAATTTTTGAGCAATCCAAACAATTACTGTACATCATTTCTCTTGCATAAAATTGAATTTTTCCAATCTCAGGTACTAATAAAGGGATTTCTTCTTCCTTTCAATACTTCTTCTTAGGTCTATATAAACTGAGCGCACTCACTAATTACTTTATGCAGCAATCTGCTCAAGCGGCCTTGTGAAAAGAAGCTTTTACCCAGACAAAGTAATGCATGTAAATATATACACGAAGAAAAAAGCTAAAACGGCACCAGGGCAAAGAGATTGATTGATGCAAGGCATGAAATAACTTCTTTTATTTTTTGAGGAACAATTTAGGTAATCGGTGACTTCAGTTGATTGGCAACTTCTTGGGCTGTAATTTGATTTAGCATCAAAATGTCTCAACATAAGCTACAACTGTAGAAACTAAAGTTCTTCTGAAATGTGGAGCCTGACTTTTTGTGTCAGCTCTGCTATGACAAGCAAATATTATCGGTGACAGGTCGAATGCTACATAATATGCTCCAAGTGCTCAAGCATTTAAGCAATGGGAAAAAGAAAAGATTTTCTTCTGGCGTCTGAGGTCATGTATCGATATGCTTCATCAAATTCTGCCAATACTCTCAACGATTTCGGTCCAAAAATAATCCAAATACTGGAACGATGATCATTGATTGAGGCTGTCGTAAGATAATCACGTCTGTTGAGAAGGATGTATTTTTATAATTATTAATTTGGCTTAGTGGGCTGCTAGTTGGTCTCAAAATTCTGAGGTTGGAGCGTCAAATCCAGGCTCTGTAGAGTCTGAATGATTGTTTTGTTGGTTGTGAATGTTTGGTGAGTTTGGCGAAAGCTCTGGACAGCTTGCCAGTCAAGCACTATGTTTATAAATGGATATTCTGCCAATGACTCGCTAAAGAGACTTGGTGTCCACAAGATGTCCGCTCATCAGCAAGTACCGATTAGAGGAAAACTATTTTCCATATCAAATTATGGGGAAGAGTGATCCAATTGAAGCAACATTTACACAATATTTTTGAACAGCAACCAATGAAAGTAGCTTGAACAAGACATCCAAGATTATACAACTTATGACCTTTAAAAAGACAATGACAATATGGTTTACATTTTAAAAGCTGCATCGTCTGTAGTAAGGTTACAAGTCCTCACATGTTTAAGTTACCTAACTTTGAAGTACACGATGATGTTCATAAACCTCATAGCATCCGAATATTTCTCGTGAAGAGCTTTTGCGAGAGCCCCCTGCTGTTCGTAGTAGTGACAAATGAAAGCAGAGCAATCACACAGAGAGAGGCTCTAATGTGCTCACGCTGACACACACAAACACAAACGCGCTCGAGACTGACATGCCGCGATGCAGTCTACCACACAGCATGGAAGACGTTTTCATTCGTGAGCAACACTGGAGCTTAGCATAGAACCACGAGGCTGTTTTGGCCAATCATTGTCACCCAGGATGCCACCTCATTTGAGACAATCAAATCAATCCAAGGATGAAAAGGTGCTGGGCTTGTTAGCAGGTTTTCCAACCACCTGCCCTTAAATTTTCATATGGATGTTGCCGTGTGTGAAAGCATTCACCAATTCCTGTGAATTGATGAGGTAGACTTTCCACACTGGGTTCCAGCCCTAATTGGCAAGGTCCCCAAAGGTACGGTGGGCCTATGGACTTGTCTGTGAGCACATTGTCCCCTCACACCACCAGCTGCCAACCTCTCAGTAAGATCCCAAATGAACTCAGACAGAGACCCTTGGCTCTTGGAGAAATCTGCTCGTCCCCGGGCGAGAAGGAGGAAGACTTAATTGGAAGTCTATCTGCGAGCTCTGTCTGACGTGTTCCGCACTGATTCACATCCAACAAACTCGAAACGCTCAACTGATTTCTCCAAAGTTGTCCAATAGCATCATGGAGTTCTACCAGCAGGGGAGTGTGTCTTGATACTGTACATCCATGCGTGCAATAGCTCATTTTAGTTTAGTTGTGTGGGTCATTCAGTTCTCATGATTGTGAACTGCCTAAATATACATATATGTACCGTATTTTCCGCACTATAAGGCGCGCCGGATTATAAGGTGCACCTTCAATGAATGGCCCATTTTAAAACTTTAATATATAAGGCGCAACGGTTTATAAGGCGCATAGAATAAATAACTGCAATCACAATATAGTAACACTCGAAATAGTGAAAACAATAACAATATATCAATAACTCAACGTTGCTCAAACGTTAATATCACAAAACACGCAAAATAAACACGTAAAGCTTACTTTAATAAGTTAGTCCTCATCCATGAATCCATATTGGTCCATATATAAGGCGCACCGGATTATAAGGCGCATTGTCGGCTTTTGAGAAAATTTGAGGTTTTTAGGTGCGCCTTATAGTGTGGAAAATACGGTATGTGTTTTTTTTGGGACAAACAACAAAAAATGGAGTGCCATGCAATTTGTACAATTGAGATTACAGGTAAACGACTCAAATTGATTTCATGCAATTCAAATGATATTTCTCAAGGCAATTATTCAGGTTTCCCCGTTCAAATTCAACTATAAATGATTCAATTTCAGTTTCTGATGACACACATTCCCGCCCATAGTCTGGTGACATTTACAGTTCTTTGTAAACAAGCAAATTGAATAATTCTTTTTACAACAAATGTCAAATAGAGAGTATTTTCTCTGCAGTATAACAAAAAACAGCAGAAGAGGCACATCAGCAGAAAAAAATAGAAGAACGTATTACTTGGATGCTCGCTAAAAAGGTCGGCTTTGTCAGCCTTTTTTTTTTTTAACCCACCATGCATAAAGTCAGAGCAAACGAGCAAAGTCCTTTTCCATTCGTCATCATATCCAAAGAGGTACATCTTATTTCAAATCAATGCTAATACATGCGACATTGGTGATTCATGTAAACGAGCTGATCACCCGAAGCAGAGAACAAAGTAGCGAGCACCGCTTGTCATCACTTCGACTCAAGTGGAGCTGGTGAACACCTTCAAACTCCTTCATAGCCAAATTATAACCTCATGAAACGCAGCACATCTTCAGGAAGGTTTTGCAAAGAAGGTACTTCATACAGAAGCTGACAAAGTCTCTGAAACTTCTCTCTGTCTCTGAAAAGCTCTCCAGCGTTTCATTAAAACTGCACAGCGCAGCTATGGAGTAGCCTTCACAGCATTACATCACATCTATGACAGTCGTAGTACAAACAGGGCTCAATCTGCTTTTTTCACTTTTTCCATCTGGCAGACGCTACGGGAGTGTCACAGCCCCGACAACAAGACTATAAACCTGCTTCTACCCACAGCCAGCAGGCACTTCAAAAATGGTCTCATTTGTCTACATTGTGCATCTGCATCCTTCAATAATCAAATAATTCAATTCCCCTTTGCACCTCATATATAAACTTTTTTTTTTTGTGCTGGCTCATTGAATTTGTACAGTATGTACTGTGATCTATTTAAATTGCTCTTATGTACGTTCAGCCTAAAAGCAGTTGGCTCAAAAATAACCCAATGTGTCTGTCTGTCTATCCATCCACATACCTGCCTGTCTATCTTCAGTCGATACTTTCCGTTTACCTTCAAATGGTACAATAGTGAGTGCTGCGCACAAAAGAAGGTCATGTGACAATGTTCGGCAAGAAAGAGTGAAGTTGAAAGGTGGCTCACATTCAGAGTTCTGATGAAAAAAAAGGTGGGAGAAGGACAAAAGATGTCGGAGATGGCTTACATGGGGCTTCTCGGCATAGTGGGTATGCTCATCAACATTTAATGAGGACCCTTGAGATGGCACATGGGCGCCAGTTTGTGCCTGTGTGTACTGTTGTTGTGTGTGTGTATGTGTGTGTGTGTGCAGTTAAAGGGTTCACGATTAATTATACAGTAAATAATTGATGGTGCCAAGCTCATCATTAGGTTAAGGTGTTCAGTGTAGTTGGCCCTGACTCGCCGAGCATGACTGATACCTTTGAGACACAAAGGTGGACATCATGGGTGTAAAGAGTGCTGAAAGATACAGAGCAAGGCCATACTCACACATATATTTTATTAAAACATATTTTTCTCACCATTAGTGAGAATTCGAGGAATTCGAGGGCTCTATTTTTGATAGATGGCCGCGTTTAGTGATGCACTTAGTGTAAAAACCAGCACATCTTCATTTGTATGCCTGGGCAAGTCGAAATCCCCATTAACCCTGTTTGGGAATTTGTTCACTCCCTCAATGGCGCAAACACCCCTCTCTGAATGCACCACAAAAACCTCCACCTATGTGCACAGAAAGTGTGTTGCTTAAAAGTGACTCTGGCTCAAAGTATATATTATCACATTATGGGTGGAGACATTTTATGCGAGGTAGTTGTTGCGTGGGGTAAAGAAGGGTTTGCTCTCATTTTTAGAGATAGATAATAAAATGTTTACGTGGTAGATTAATTGGCCACTTGATGGGTTGGCAGGCAATCCAAAGACTATTTGTTTACAAGCCAGTAAAATGTAAAGTAAATGTTCCACATTATGTCCTCTTTAAACTCACTGTATATGAAGCAAAAGAGTGGATATTGTTGTTTTTGTGATGCTAGCGATTCGACTCGGGATAAAAGATGCAGTAAACCATATCGTAACAGAAATACTGTGTGCATTCTTGCGACTGAAGTCGGGAGTGATTTTGACATTATCCACAGCACAAATGGCACGTCAACAATTGCACTGCTCAACCTGAAAAATCATTTCAGTTCTTTTAACCTTTGTCAAGACTGAAAAAAACTCATCAAAGCCGCACACACTCGAAACATTCTTCAGGCGTGTTTGTCCGAACTTGACATTGACAATTGGGAAGCCCAAAAATATTTCTCTATGACATAACATTATGGACACAGTGCCTTGAGATCTGCTTTTGTTTACTCTCATGGTACCTGTTTTAATAATCCAAGAATTGATTGGAACAATAGTGGATATTTGGCAGGAAAAAAATACTTCACCAAATGGCTGTGCAATCTTTTTTTCCATTCAGACAGCACTCGTAATACCAGAAGGAGTTGTTGTGAAACATGATTGAAACGTTGACATGCAGCCGCATATTGATCGCATTCATCATATGCCAACGTCAAGTGAAGCTTGAGAAAAAAGTCAATACTATTAAATGCTTTAACGTTGACAGCAATGCCACTAACCTTCATATTTAAACATTCATGAGGTTTTCATCGGTATTTGATCAAAGTTCGCAACCTCTCTTGTAATTACAGAGATTATTTGACACAAATTTAATGTATTAGAGTAATCCCTCGTTTATCGCGGATAATTGGTTCCAAAAACCACCCGCGATAAGTGAAATCCGTGAAATACGGTCACCAACGAGAAGTACTGGGCAGGCTAACGAGTTAACGGAAAGATGCTAATTCGGGATCGTGCTAAGACGCGAAAACGTAAAGTAAACGAACATTTGGAGCAATTCTACATTGTCCTAAAGGTTAGACATGTTTCCTCAATTTAGAAGTTTTATTATGACTTTTACATTGTTTTCTAATTTGGAAGAAAAATCTGCGATGTAGTGAAGCCGCGATAAACGAAACGCGAAGTAGCGAGGGATCACTGTAAATATGTGTTGTGTGCGCTTAGGGTCCGCTTAAGTGATGTTTTGACAAGAGGAACCTTGTGAACATTTAAAGATTTCACTCTAATGGTGCACAATGTGTTTTTCTAGTGATTGAGGTTCCAACTGCTTTCAGATCATTAACAAGAGCCTGCGGTGTAATTTGTGGCTGCTCTCTTGACTTTCTGGTGGTCACAAGATAAGATCTAGGCTGAAGATAATTGATGATCATTTTTTTTTCCCCTTCCAAATAAAAGCGCCGATAGTTGCCACTTGATTTTAAAAGCAATTACAGCCTTGAGCAGGTCTACAATCAAGTCCCTGACATCTTTTGGCAGCGCTTTAATCTAGTCCATTGTGGTATGTAGATTGTACAGTACAGATGCGCTTTAAACACCCGATGACTCGAGGGCAGCAATATTATAATTGTTGGCTGATTGTGCACATCTGCGCGCCTTACGGGCACCGGACGATCTGCGTCAGACAGAATTGTGGATGAGTTGCAGGAGATCAAATATTTATTTGGCTCAATACAATGAAAATATAAATATCAAGTAGATTTTTCGACACCCTGATATGCTATACAATTAAAAATGCAACAGTCAGCCAATGCTCCTGCCAGTGTTGAATTAAATGTGACCTAGTTTGAGTCCAGATAAAAGACTGAAATGAAAATATGTACAGTATGTGTGTGTTTTGTTGTTTGTGTTGTATTATAATGAAATGAAAATGTCATATTGCCACGGCGATCTATTTGATGCAACTACATAGAGAATCAAAAAGTAAAAAGGTTGAAATTAAGCCAGATGACTTTATGTACTTTGGACATTGAACTTTACTTCTTTAGCCATCGCTTTCTCCTATTTAACGGTCGATGCAGCAGCTTCGTCGTAGTAGCGTGTGTGTGTATATAATTGCTCTGTGCATTTCATGACATCCAAGAGGGTGGATCCCATTTGGATGCTCACACGTTAGAGATCCACTTCTCGTTACATGTAATGACGCATATCCGAACAGGGTCACATGGGAGAAACTATTAACCATGTTGTGAATTGCAGCCTAAGCTCTTCCCTAATTTGGAGAGGCTAGGATCTGGCATCAAAACCTCAACTTTGTCATTTTTTGGGGGGTAGAAATAACATCTATTTCTAAAATGCAGTTATATTGGTGGTCAAGATGACGCAGTGGTGAGTTTAACGCACAAAGGAGAACAGTCAGCGGTGCTGACATGTTTCTTGGAAGATTGATAGACAAAGTAAGAATCTATATTGGGCAAAGCAAAACGGAAACATTTGTCAATGTCACAGTTGCTCTGAAAACCACAACAGGGGCCAAAAATCGAATCAAAGCGAGAGTTTGGCTCACACTAAGCTGGTGCGGGATATATAATGAAATGGTCAACATAGAAAATGTAGGTTACTTCTAATATTCCCTCCTTGATGAGAGAAAAAGATCTTGGAATGAAAAGGGTTGCATTTTTTTCCCTAAAAGTAATTCGTGGATGCATTTCATCCATTTTGCAATGGCTATTTCCTCTTCCGATGCGCTTATAAAATATACAAATCAATGCAAATAAAGCCATATAAATATGCAAAATGGGTTAGTTTATGTAAAATATAAATGCACAAATGCGCGCTTTGAATAAGTTAAGCATGGTTTGACATTTCAAACGTTGCACCCTACACTGGATATGAATAGTGACATTCTTTCCAAAGAGCTCAGCAGATGTCCTTGCCTCTTGTCTTCTTCTCCTGACTGTAATCATGTTTAATCATTCCATGATGCCGCTCTGCGCCGTACGAGGGCCGTTAAAAGGGATCCCATTGTGAGTGCTGTATTAATGAGTTTATTGAAAGGAGTGTAAAGGTACACGTTATAAATATAAAGGACCGTCAGCAAGGATGCCTCCGCTCGGTGCCGTAAGGTGCGACAGAGCGGCCATTAAGGCAATTGATGCTATAATGACTGCACGCGAGGCCGCCGCAATGTGTGAAAGCTTCGACCAAACGTGTGATTTAACAGTGCCGCAGAAGCCGACGGGAGCGCAACTGTGTATTACGTACGGCCATGCAAACAATCCTCGCTTCGTTCGTGCTACGCCGCTCTGCGCTATTCCTGTTCAACAAAGCGCGTGACGGGAGATTCAAGTAAATTACCTCTGAGCTTGCTGATTTGTGTTTAATCAGCGCAAAGCCCAGGACAAATAAGCCGTAATAGCAGGTGCAGGCCCGTTTGCCTTTGGAGATCTGAACTGTCATTTGAGCAACAACATCAAAAAGTTGATAAGATAAGTGGCTGGCGGTGTTGTCAGCTCGGCTCGATTGTTTGCGTTCCCCCGCCTGGCAATTAAAATATGAGCCGAGGGTCCTCTGCCTCATATTTTCACCTCACCTCATTGCTCGGTCTGAGAATAAGATGCAGCAACTGGAGTGTCCGAGAGTTTACTCAAGTGCTCACTGACTCATCCACGATTGATTCGCAAAGCGTCTTTATTTGACACGGAGCATTTGTGATAAGTGAAAAAATCCACATGGTATTGCTCGGACAGAAAAAGAAGGACAAAATAAATCTAACAAGTCATGTTGACAGAATTCAATTTATCACACAGATAGCACAAAAGCCAAGCTAAAAAGTTTGAACATTTGTGACTGGTAAATGCTGTAACATTGTCAAATTCTGCTGTTCGAGGTGCTTACACTAGAAATGTCGGACTGAACTTTGGCACGAAATATTACACAAAGTCAGGAAAGTGATGATGTCTGTCATTAAGTCTGATTGAGTTTGAGCATCAAGACTGCGGGGGACAGGCGAGGGGGGCGGTTAATCGTGTGTTTACAATAGAACTGGCCCAGTGTGAGAGCGACCTAAATGAAGGACCCACTGTTGCGTTTCCATTGGTTGTGTTGCTCAAACATAAATACGCTGAGATCTAAAGGAGTTGGAAGACAATCTCACTCTGATTTCACGAATATTTGCATCCCTCTGTTGAATTTTACATGAATTAGTGTTAAAAAGTTCAAAGGTCACTAAAGTCTTTCCTATGCATACATCAGATAGACTATTACGAGAAACCCATTATGTGTCCATTTCCCTTTTGGGAAGAATCTCATTCATTTTGACAATTGTAGCACATTAATCTTCATTGCAATGTCCATTTACATATATTAACATCTTAAATATTTTGAGGCAATTAATCTAGAATGAAAGGATCAATTGACTAGTTTTCAGCCAACTGTGCTTAATTCATTCAAAATCGATATAGCCGTCAATGGGAGTAAATGAGTTAAGGTTGATGTGTGACTCTACTTTCAAGTTGAAGTTTGTTTGGTTATTGCTACCCCCCCCAACATGTCATTAACACACACACACACACACGCACACAACAATGACATGCACTGTTATAACTGCAGTGGTAAACAATTAGCAGAACCGAGTGACAGTCTGTTGCAACATTGTCTGCTAATTTGTTTTCTTGGGCCAATCTTAAAGAAGCAAATTAAATATCTAATGAGCATGTGAAATCCTTCAAATTAATGTCATCAATCTTGATGCACCCCCCCCCCCCCCAATCCAACCAATTACAGGCTGTATCTTGCTTAGAGGATCAGATGATAATAGCAGTTACATTGCGTTCATGTGGATTTATCGCCAGTCATTCTTCAGTCCTTTTAGTTTCTTATGTTGCAACCTTAGTTTTTTCTCCCTGTTAAGCTAAACTCTCCACTCATTCGCCCGAGTTTTCTCCAGGTGCTTCTGCTTCCACCCACGTTACAAAAACAAGCATGCTAGGTCCATTGAAGACTAAATTGTCTTCTGCTGTGAATGTAATGGCTTGCGTGTCTGTATGGAAAATACACGCAGTTCAAAAGGCAACACACCTGACAGCATATGAGAGCTCGACACGAGCCACAAGGTTAAAGGAACACAAAGCTGGATGGATGAGGCAACAAAAGAATCTGATGCGAGTAATGTTCCCGAGAGCAAAGTCACCTACATGTTCGGGACAACCAGGGCGCTTTCTCCAGTTACAGTTTTCGAAGTTGCTTCGGTACATTTTTCACTCCAAAATTGAATTTCTCAAAACGACTTCATTGTGGCACATATAAGAAAAGCAGTTTTTCATTTCTGCAAATGCTTTTCTTCGTCCATCTAAGGAAAAAGAAACTTTCATTCTGGTCAATATACATTTAAAAACAACAACAACCAAAAAATCCCACAGGGGACCGACATTTTTTTGATGTGCAGTGAGATGTCAATTAATTCCAATAGTCCACTTTCTAACTTTGATGTCCACATGTGAATAAAATCTGCATAAGCTGGTTGGAGGCGACGCCTAATTGCAAACACAGGTTTCAAGATCTGCAAGGCCTTATATTGGAATAAATTGTCTCATAGCCTACATTATGCAAAAAAAGTACTTAGCCCACCCAAATCCTTCTAGCAGCCTACTTAGACTTAGTCAAAAGCCAAACCTTGTTCATAAAGAGATTTGGATGAGTAAAATTAATTAATTGTAATAAGATATTAATATTTATCATTAGTGATTAATTGAAATAAACTGAATTAAAATGAATTAAAATTACTTTTGTACCTCAAAATCATTTTTTTTTTTTTGGTGTTCACCTGTTTAACGCATTGATAATCCCCATTTGCAATCGGGAAGGATAAATATTGAAATGATCATATCTCTCCAATCTAATTGGTGATGCTGCAACTCTCTCTTTGTTACAAGCATTCAACCCGATTCCTTTACTTTATGGTAATGTATATGTAGCCACCACATCATTATCCAACTAAAAGGGAGAAGACGGTGAGAAAAAAAAGGACTCAAGAACACGCATAGAGAAATTTCTCCTCCAAGTTATCCTGTCACACGCAAGAAAATATCAGCTTTCATTTAATGAGCTGCCGCAAGACGACACACTTGGACGCCTTCTGAAACAAGTGTGGCCGTGTGTGTCTATTGTCTGGTAAACGTCACAAGCAGCATTACACTTGAATCTTTTGACATCGTAGACACACTTCCAGACACACGCTCATGTCGTCTGCGGTAATATAAAGTGAGTAGATGGGATTCACAGGAGGACACCAACCATGTCTGGAGCATTTATTACAGTGCAATAGAGGGAGCACTTGGTCAACCAAGCATCGGCGACAGCCACTATTGTCACCTCTCATTCTTTCATGAGTTCAAAAGCAATGTAATAAAGGTTGAAGCATTTCATTTATTTACAATTATTATTATTATAAATAGTACAGTATCTTATAATATTAGACTGTATGCTCCATGGGCGACCATGGACAGCTTCCAAAAGTGAACTTTTCATTTCACTGTGACTTGACAACCTGCTGATTGGCTGGCAATTAGTCCAAAGTCCAGGTTATGGCTCCACTGTCATCCAAAATCATCTGGGATGGACGGCCTCGAGCTCACCTGTGACCCTGCTTAGGAAAAGTGGCAACACTCGACAAGGGATGTCAAAGTTAGATCAAGGCTTTCATCAATTCTCACTGCAGGATGGAAGTCTTTTTTTGGTGGAGCTTTTTTTTTTTTTATAACTTTTAACTGTCAGTTGTGTTCAGTTCGCCCTTTGGCTTTTTTGTGAGTGAAAAAGTCAGATTTTTTTTTTTTTTTAGGGAAATGTAACTGTCAAGTCCTGCCATCCATAGAATGGGAAACATTAGACGAATTAGACTTTTTTTTTTTTCCATGTTGTGTTGTTAATTATATTTGTGAGATGATAGCTTGCACCTTCCCCTGAGGTGGGATTTTCATTTCTGAATGTGATAATAGGTGATAATAATACTTAGACCTGCTTTCAGCTGGCCTAAAGTCGAGTCTACTTTCTGTCACCTGAGGGTTGGCGGCATGTGAAATAGAAAAGCCCCTCGCTCAGCTGGAATGCCCAGAAAGCTGCAACGCGGTGGTTGCAGAATTCCCAAACTTGATAATATTCCCAAATGAAAAGCTGTGGAAAAGATCCCTCCACTAGGACAACAAAGATCAGAGGAACGGATGACTTTGACTTGCCAGACATTTTAATTCATTTTTCTCTTGCTTTAAAAAGAAGGATTTTTTTTGGAATATGTGGCTCTTGTCACTAGCTAGCATTTTAATGTTTTCTGAGTTGTGATAACTAGCTTAGCTGGCGGTTGTATTCATTTTGGAATCCTTAAATAATGTTCTGTGAGCACTTGATAAGTAGGATGAATTTGTTAAGTTATGGTCATGGGGATCTACCAGAAGCACACATCTCTATGCCGTTATCTCCTGTTGAGCTCCCGCTCTGCTGCAATATCAAACAAATCCCGGGCATCTTTTAATACACCGTCTCGGGTGGATAGTACGTACGTACGTGACGGGAAATAGAAGAGATTGCATTTAAAGTTACAAATGACCTGGGGTAATATAACCTTTGTGGATGTGATCACAAAAGTCGTTTCACACGTGAGAAAATATTGAAGGTTGAAAACAGCAACTATCTTAACTGAGAAATGTAATGAGTAGTAACGCCTCCACTTGTAACGCTGACAGGACCCAAAACACTCTGAAATGATCTAAAATGATCTGTGTTCACTCCCACAACTGCGCAAAATGCCTCTTTTTTTTTTTTTTTATTGCGGCAAGACCCTTGCACTGGGCATGAAAATAGAGCCCACACAAAATGACAATTTTGCATCCAGTAGCTACAAAAAGTCCAGGTACTAGCTACAATGTATTAAATAATATGATGGTGTGTACAGGCCATTTATAATAAAATTATGTATTTCACAGTTCACAGCTGTGATAGGCTCACGTACTCACAGAAAATGAATAGATTTGTTTTAAATAGAAAAACTACCCAGCAGAACTAGGAACCAGTAACACATAGAGCATTAGTTGTTTGCAATATATTTCTACAGCATACTTTTGTGAATATTTTTGCATATTCCCTCTTAATACATCAAGGAGTAGCTCCAAAATACTAGATTTTTTTTTACAATAAATCTAAGCCACTTCTCAGTTCTTTGTTATTCTGTGCAACTTCGTTTGATCCCAGGGTGCATTCTTCACATAATCTACTATCTAAAGATATACACCGATATTTGCATACTGTAACACAAAGCTTCAGCAGTAGACAATCCTATATAACTCTGTTGACCTAAAACTGAGGGGGGGAGGCGAGGACAGCATTTGAGACAGTGAGATACAGCATTGCATGACTTCCTCTACAGTATCAAAAACGAGAGGACTGAAGTGTGATCTTTTTAGGGCACTCAGATAAAGTCTGATGAAAAAGGGAACACTTTCATTACTTCCTCCAGAGTTACTTTTTAGTTTAAATCATATGCATGACTAAGATTTATTGCTACACATTGTGTGTTCATGTGGGTAATGTCCCTCATGTATTGCTCTACATCTTGTTAGTGGGATTTTTAAATTCTATATTATACAAGCATTTATTCTTAAATGTTTGCAAACATATTAGGGAGGGCATTTTTGATCTTTAAAATGTGAACGCCTTGCTCTGTCGTAATAATATCTGATTGATGATCCAGGACTGAAACAACAATGTATAGCCTGCTCTTTTGTACGACCTGTCAGCTAATAATGTATCACGTGTGTGTGTTTGCTTTGACTGTCCCATTGCAATATGGAAGTCACTGTTATCTGTCGTAAATTCAAACCGGATGCGACGGAATCCTTTCAGTGGGAAGAAAATAATGAGATGCATCATTCAGCAGATGGCAATGTTATGATACGGTTACACATAATGCATCACATGTTGTTTGGCGCATTGTGGTAGGACGTTTTACAAAGAACACTAAAGAGCAGCAATTTACTGGTGGAGCCATTTCTCAAAGTGTCATTTTCTCCCACAAAGGCATGTTGATGTCTGTTGTACGATCACTGCGCCTCCTTCCTCGCATGAGTAGTGGTGGCAATAAACACGGGGAGCTAATCATCAGCCACCCCCTCAACTACTAAAGATGTTTTTAAATTCTATTTCATCATGAGTGCATAATCATGATCCACGAGTGCGCTCGGGGTTTGGCCACATGCAGGTAGTTGTTAAAATTTCAATTCCTCCCTGTCTCACCATACACACAAAAAAGAAGATAAGGAATACGTACTGTTCACAATAAGTTAGAAGAGGATCTGATGGAATTTAAAAATCTGTAGGACTTTAGACTATTTTTACAGTGATGTTGAATTTACCTGACGTTGACCTGGGATACAATGACTACGATGAGCCTGAAAATAATATATTTGCTCATGTTGGCAGCCACCATGTGCTTGAAAAGTACAGTACAGTGAATGTCTGGAATGTCTAGTACACATTGTGTACCCTGCACATACGTAGCTGTCCAAACACATTAAATATATTACAAAGTGTATACAGCTGACATCTTTATGGCCCCATGAATTGTATTTGACAGTTTTGCCTATCAGCCAGTTATCAGACCTCAATAGCTGCACACACACACACACACACACACACACGCACACACGATACCTGAGGCTTGTGGTCACATTCCATCAGGATTGGCGGGTGATTTTCCAAATAGATTCACATGAACATGACAAGATGGTTGAATGGCACCGACTGTAAATGAAAGAAAAAAAAAAATCAATATTTCATTTCCAGTAGTGTTTTTCTAAAGAGTTGATTTTTTCAAGTCATGTCATAAAAGCTGATGTGATGATAAACAGTTGTACAAGTACATATACGTAAGTGCTTTATATTGTGCGTACTATTGGACGTTTTCTGCAACCCCCGTAATTACACAGTAATTATGATATAATGACGACGCGTCCAAAGCAATAAAACACATTTATCCCGGTGCCAAATTTATCAGTTTTTATTGCTAATGTGGTGTTTAAATAGTAAATCTGTGACAGAAGAAATTGGTTATGCAGTGTACTGCACTTTCTTTCTCTCTTCATATCTCACTCTCATCTGTCCACAGTGACTTTAGGCTCCCACTGCAGAGTCTACTGGCTTGTTATTTAGGCAGCTTGATAAAAACCTTAACCATGCCTTCGCCTCCTGGTGGTTTGCTAACTACTGGTTGAGTAGGAGTTTAAATAGATGTGCAGCAGCCTGCATTTTAAATGTAATTATCACCAAAGGTTAATTTGTTTGTCAGAGCCGAAACCATGATCCCGATTGAAATTCAATTTACCGTGTAGCAGTAAAAAAATTATATTATACTATTATGAGCGTTTCAACACTGACCACTACCAAAATACTCTTAGAGAGAAATTTTAATCCAGGAAATTCTGTACATTAGTACTGTTTCTGATTCTCCTTTTTGAGGATCAGTTTCTCCTGATCCAGTTTAATCAGAGTGATATACTGTACTTGCCTCCACTAATCCTAAAAAGGTGGGATGATGTTTCAACTAATTCCAGCAGGGATTCACTGAGCTCTGTGACCGCCTCTTTACGTCTCTAAAGTCAGCTAATTTTGGCGCTCTGACACATATGCATAAGCAGCGTAACAAATAGGTGGCTGACATATCGTAGGATGTTGTGTTTGTGTGCCGTGCCCACTAAACTGGACCACACAGAGACCACGCATGTATGCCTTCTTGAGCTTTACAGTATTTCCTCAGTAAAATACTGTGACCCTAATTCCAGAACTGTCTATGGAAAAATAAAAAATATACGTATATCTTTACAAATATTTTGGCAAAAATCCAGATACAATATTTTGAAAGTTTTTTTTATTTTTTTTAATAGACCATATGTAAGATCTAATTAGATGTTTGAGTGTAAGCATCCTGTTTCTGTATCTCTTGTTTATGTGGGATGTTATTGTTCTCAACACCAAAGCACGGCCTTCCTCTGTGAGTCAATCAGTCAATATGCTGCTTACTTTCACTGGCAGTAACTTCAAAAAATGTGCCTTCCAAAGGTATAAAAAGTATCTTAATAGGTTGCTTGGAACGACAATGACATCAAAAGAGGAAGAGTTATTGTCATCATTATTATTATTATCCATCCATCCATCCATCCATCCATCCATCCATCCATCCATCCATCCATCCATCCATCCATCCATCCATCCATCCATCCATCCATCCATCCATCCATCCATCCATCCATCCATCCATCCATCCATCCATCCATCCATCCATCCATCCATCCATCCATCCATCCATCCATCCATTTTCTATACCACTTATCCCCACTTATTATTATTATTATTATTATCTTCTCAAACTGCTAAGTGGCTAACATTTGCTCAGAATGTCTGGTCATATATATTTTACTACAAATAAATTTCCCATTTCATTACCTCTTCATTGTCCATTTATTTGTTTTTTGGCTTTCGCTTTGCCCTTCATTTCTTTTCAGTAAGACCTGCATCTTCTTTTTTTTTTTTTTCACTTGCACTTCCTGGTTGATGCCAATGGCCAGTGGTTAAAGCAGCCACGGTCTTATCCTGGATCGTATACCGATTAGCTTGTTTGCTAGTGGAAGGTTCACGCTTTGCTCTCTTGCCTCCAATTATGCATTTATTAGAAAAATGATCATCTCCACTGACCACACTGCACACAGCCATGCATGGCACATTTGATCTGAGGTAACCGCTTGCTGTGTCACAAATGTCATAAGGCCCCATGTGTGTGAGAAACGGGTCCTGCTGGTATTGTGACTCAGCGGACATGTAACGTCCCCAAAGTTCATTCAAGCAGCATGCGGCATCGCACGCCAACATACAGAGAAGACACTGTCAAATAAATGAAGTGTGACTTTTGCTGCTAGCTAGCGCAGGTTTTGCTGCATCTCCCTTGGTGCAGGGGCATTTGAAAATCCGTGTTTCTGCCTCATGAAACATACATGAGGTGAGACAATTCACAAGGTGTATTATTCATGCATTAGTTGAAAGTTGCTGAATATATTGTAAATTGTGTTTGCTGGTGATGTAGCAGAACTTTAAATAGCTTACTCTCCAACCCTGCCA
The DNA here is from genome assembly GCF_024217435.2 of Syngnathus scovelli. Lineage (NCBI taxonomy): Eukaryota > Metazoa > Chordata > Actinopteri > Syngnathiformes > Syngnathidae > Syngnathus > Syngnathus scovelli. The sequence goes on along the minus strand of NC_090848.1, from coordinate 13,451,433 downwards.
ACTCTACAAAGATAATTGACTGCCTTCATAAATGAGCTCGCAATGCTCAGTCGCTCTGCATTTAATAACGAAAGCCCGGGTCAGAGGTTTGGAATGATAATCGTTTCAGGTTAAAGGCATCACTGACCGCTAATGCAGGCATTAGTTCAATGATGCATTCATACGCCCCACCTTTCATCATCGCTCTTGGAAAGAGGCATGATGTGATTCTATGTGTTTATTCAGGCGCATTTTGAGAAATTCAAAAAGTATTATCACACCGCAGACCATATCGGAGTTATAATTGCCATCGTAATTGCCTCATCCTATTAGAGCACAAGTGGCAAGGCATATTATTGTCCTTTTGTAACCAACAAATTGACGGACAACTCATTTTAGACACATGCAGTTCTTCACGGGACGTGAAAAATGCATTTCCATGAAACAGCACTTCTGAATCAAAACCGCTGATTCTCAAAAGAGATTGGGAGTGAAGTGGAGCTTCCGGTTGAGGAGTTCAAGTATCTCAGGTTTTCTTGTCCACACAAGAAATATTTTTATTTTAACACAATATTTTCCTCTATGTTTTGAGACAGTCTTTGAAAAATACCAGACAAGCAGAGAACATCCTACTCAGGCTTTATGGGGACAGTTGTATTATTTATTATCTTGAAAGAGTTAACAACAGTGGCTGCTTTGATTCTTTTTGGCATGCGTAAACGTTCATCCTCGTCTCTCACTATACTGAGAAATGGAGGAGTGAGCAGAATGCGTGACAAAGGAGGCTGCAATATCTTCATGTGGACAGATATATACCTTTAAAATATATTTTTTTGCACACTTTTTTTTCCTGCATAGTCCTGGCTGAAACTTTGTACGCATCTTCAAGCTTTTGTGACACGATGAGCTGCTTCCAAAAGCACAGTCCACAACCTCCCCCCTCCACTCTCCTATTTTGTGTCTCCCTTTGGCCGACTGCTGGGACCAACCCATCCACGGTTGGCTGCTCCTATCCCTCAGCATCTCTCCATGCTGAATAAAACATGTGTGCCACACACTGCTGCTCTCCCCTACTTGCAAATCACGGCCACCTTGGCTCCCTTTGCGCCTCTCGCATCCTTCTCCTCCCTTTCATCTCAGCAGATGCATTTCGGTCCATTTCCTCCCCTGCTTACTCCTGCTCCTCCTTCCTCACTTTTCCCTCCCTCCCTTGTCCATCTAATAGCGCTCGCTCTCCCAGGTGATCGCCGTTGAACCGAGCGCATTCCCCTTGGCTACAAGAGCTGTGAGTGGTTGACTGTATTCAGCGGGCGCCGAAAGCTCTTCGGGCAAACCCTCCCCACGTACATGCACTCACACACAATCCACTCTGTACTGTAGAGGAAGAAGTGTGAGACCACATTATTATCTTGGCTGTAGCTCATAGAGAAAAGGAGGATGGGCTTACATCCACCCAGACAGCATGCAAGAAGAGAAGAAAGACTCTGAGAGAAAGATAGCGTAGAAAGACGTGAGGGCAAGTGAGCTCTCCCCAAAACATCTTCCAATCACACCCTGGATAATGACACCCAGTGCCAGCAGCCCTCCACATGGTAGATAGGGTGAAGCCAGCTCCACCAGCCCTGTTTCGCATCACATGGAGCTCCGTCTCACTGGGGGAATGCAACAATGGACGGTTCTGGCAACGTTCGCAGCCTCAGCCGTGAGCAAGGTAAGACAAGCAAGCAGCTCGTAATTGGCACTTGCCTTGCATGAAGTGGGCCAGCTTCTTGTGCTCGTCCAACTTGTGAGTGATGGGAAAGTACAATCGACTTTAACTTGTTCCTTTATGTTCACTTGGGAATTTGGCGTGTGCTAAATCGGCTCACGGCAACACTTGGTGATCTCGGGGTGGTCATATTCTGTTGAGATTTCTCACACTGTTTGGTACTTAGTGGCTCTTTTGAGGGCAATTTGTTTTCCTTTGTTGACTCAAGTTGATACTGAGATGAGGCCAAGCCCAGCAGCATTTTAGGAGCCACCTGGGGGTGGAGTCAGAGTGCTAATAAAAAGCCTTTTTGCAGAGTCCCTTTTTGACTGTCAATTGCAGCGGGTGAAGAAGACCTTCAAACACATGTAGTAAAAATGAGTCAAAATCAAGTCATCCATTCTTGACAACTCCCCCGTAAGGATTTAGCACAGCTGCCACCCCCCACCTCCTTCCTCTGTGCTTTCCAGCGTTCCCACAAGCCCCAGTAACCATAGAGCAAGTCATTAGTGTTGGATCACCGTGGCTCTCAGGAGCAGAGCAGCTTCAGAGAGCAAGCGGGGCTCCATAATCACACTTTCACAAATCTATACAATGAAAGTCTAATGCCTACACTACTGTTCCTTGGAGGTGTGCAGGATTTCAGTGATCCCTCCCAGATGAAGTTAATCCACCCAGTTCACCCGGTTCTTGCTGACGGTTGTGCAGAATGTCGACAGCACATTAGGCTAAGTTGTGAAAAATGCTGTTCTTATTTGAAAGCATTGTGATTTTGATCAAACCGAGAAGTAAAATGTCAGCTTTATTTATTAATTTATTTGATTTTTGTACTATAAATAGAATGGAGTGCTTGTCATTCATTTTCATTGGCATGTATCTAATTCTAATGCAATTTACTGCATAAGTTCCTTTTATGATGCTCAAAGCCAGTCACTTTCAAGATCCTGATCTTAGATTAGATCTTTTGTCGCCAAACTGCTTATTTATTTATTTTTGGACCAAGGGACAATTTAATGTAAAGCACTATTTGTATAAGGCGGCAAAGAAACAACTAAACACTAATTGGGTCATTAAATATATATAATTTATCACTATACTGAATGTATTATCAAAACCCTGCACTTGTTTCTTTTATCATCTACACACACATACATGAAATTTAACCTCTGCTTTTGACCCATTGTAGTAGTGGGCACAACAAACACACACTGAAGCAAGGGGCTATTATTATGCACCAGGGGAGCACTTCAACTAAACTCAAGGTATTGATCTCATACTCAAAGACACCACAGCCATGTGCCTGGGGATGTTGGAGGTGGATGGTTTCGAACCGACGTCCCCATGGTGACAGGCAATCATCTCAACCACATAGCCACAGTGGTCTGATCATTAAACATCTTGCTAGCTTCTTGGCATACTTTTTTTTGTTACCATATCATGACCGTGACCAGTGGTTTAACGCGTACAGAAGCGGAGGTGGATGCACTTCTTTTTCAAAATAAAACCTCTATCAGACCACAGTGAGCGATACAATATTTTTGGTTCAGTCTCTAGGCTGTTTGTGTCCCATGAACCGGATTTACCAGTTTATGGGGTTTGTCCCCTTTCTGGGGGATTTTTAGTGATTTTTAAAAAAAGATATATTATTTTTATTATATGTTGATAGACAACATGCTCGTTTTTCTTTGGCTGTGGAAACAGCCAGAATTTAACAGCCTGCAAAACACTTGGGGTTGGATTGTGGCTATGAAATGAATATGTTGAGGCTCAGAGGGTTTCCTGTAGATCTCTAGGTTGTTTTGTGCACACTGCTCCCAGCTGTGATACTGTGTAGCTGTAGACCAATTTGTCACAGTTCAGAGGATAGACATGCACACAAAAACATCTCGGAGGCACGAATAAAGCGGAACACTGAATTTACAAGCAACCAGGTTGGAAACCAAGGTGGCACAGGCTTGTAGGCTTGCGAGCAACAGAGGCAATCCCGAAGAGGACATGACTTCCACAGTATGGGTTGGTGACAAAACAAACAACATGAGATTTTGGCTCAAGTTTTGTAACTGAGTAGAAGAGTATTTATGAGGTCAGGATGTTTTCAGCTTGTCAGAGTCACATCGACTCGTCTCATAGTAAATGGACCCGTGCCATTACACCATAGAATGCTGGTAGCATTAACCTCACACGTCTGATTTTATGAGAAATCCCTCCATGGGCCATTGAACAACTCGTCCAGAGAATTATTGATCATCTATAGGGTCCGTCTGTGGAATTTGCCACCTGCCTTCCATATTAGCAGGTTGCTGATGCCATAGTATGATGCAAATTGCAACAGGAGCACGGTGTCATGAAGACCACGGAGAAGACATCAACACACTAATGATGGACAAAGTGGAATATGGCTGCTGTTAAAGGAATGGTTTCAGTCACAGTTTGTGTCTCCACTTGTATTTCCACAGCTTCAGTTTACTAAGGCTCATATGGTGGATGATGAGTTCTAAAGCTAATTGATGAGTCATAGGGATGTTCTGCCACTTTTAGAGAAAACTGGTGCAGTGGTGGAGCAAGCAAGAAAGCATTTCTGAATATTTAATTGTACAATATGGAAAGTATAAAATCCACATATGTAAATTAGTGTGTGTGAAATATAATGTGTCACCCAGGAGGTTCCAAAGGGACCTCAGTTGCAATTGGAATGTAACACTTATTTTCTTGGAGAGGGAGACAATTTTTATTTCTTTACCTAAAATGTTTCTTTCCTTGTTCTTTTTTGCCTTCATGTGATTTATCTGCATCAAAACATGAAATGCTTTCCAAATGATCTTTTAAAATGAATGTTTTATGGCATCTCTGAAATATCAGTGCGGTCAGAAAATATAAAAAATGTTGTAGACAGTGAATGATTTCCCACAGGGCATCAATACAGTCAAGTTTTTTTTTTTTTTCATAGGGCATTGTATGAAATGGAGGTATCTAGTGTGGAGCTAATGGTGTATGAATCAATAACTGACCCTGACTTTTAATAGATGTTGGGAATGGTTTGTGCCTGCTGCTGCTGTCTCACCTGTGTAATAAGTTGACCACTAGTCGCAGGTAAAAACATTCAAATGCCGCCTATTGTTGATAAGGGATGGTGTAGTTTAATGGTAGAAAGTGTGTGCTGACTTCTATTTACCGTATTTTCCGCACTTTAAGGTGCACCTAAAAACCTCAAATTTTCCCAAAAGCAGCCTTATAATCAGGTGCGCTTTATATATGGACCAATATTGAGCCACTACAGCAGCCGTGTCCAAAGTCCGGCCCGCGGGCCAAATGTATATATCTTATATATATGGACAAATTTTTAAAATGGGCCATTCATTGAAGGTGCGCCTTATAATCCGGTGCGCTTTATATATGGACAAAGTTTTAAAATGGGCCATTCATTGAAGGTGCGCCTTATAATCTGGTGCGCCTTATAGTGTGGAAAATACAGTACAAGTATTTATTAATTCTGAACATAGCCACCTCTCACTTTATCAGGGTGTGCAGACTTGTGCAGCCACATTATCAAAACAACTGACACCAAAGCAACGTGGCACTAACCTAACTCAAATATATTCATCAAATGTTATCAAATGCCAAAATCAATATACTTTATTAAACTGTTCCTAGCGTAGGTTTGATTTTCTTATGTTCTTATAAATCGTCATCAATCATTGATGACTAATGAAGTCCACCTCTGATAGTTAATACCGTTCACATGCACACCTACTGTAAGGGCAATTGAGCGTTACTGTAGGTGAATTAACCTGCATGCATGCCTTTAGAATGTGGGAGGAAGCTGGCATACCCTGCAAAAACCCACGCTACCACGGGAAGAACTTGCTGACTGCACACAGAAAGGCCTGAGACAAGATCTGAAAGCCAACGCTCCGATTCTGACAGACGTTGCAATCTACATGCTCCACAACATTGTCCTTCATTGGTTATGATGAAATTGTATTCAGTAATTGGCATTTTTATCAAGTGATGAAAATAATGTATTTTTAGTACTATCTACTTATTAATTCATCATGGCACCACCTTTCGACCTCAGGTTGAAATTACTGACACTGACATTCGAGGTCCCACATTGAAATGTTGGAATGCATTATTATTTTGTGGTCTGGACGACTATTTTTCATCAGAGGCTATTCATGCAACCAACCAAGTACATTTGCTGCATTGCATATTCATTGGTGTTCCATTTGAGCGTCCTTGGCAGGCACGTCATTATTATTCCATCTATCCATTTTCTGTACTCCTCATCCTCTTTCGGGTCAACGGTGAACTGAGGTCTATCCAAGCTGACCTGAACTTGACCCTGACCTGGTCATATTTATATTCATTTACACACCAAGTCGTCAATGAAACATGCATGTTTTTTGGAATGTGGGGGAAACATGATTTATCCAGATTTTGAATTCAAGTACTCTTCTCACTCTTGACAGACTTTCACTGGATTTATTTGCCATCTGCACATCTCGCTATGGTTTTTCGCTGCCTTGCTTTCATGGACCTACAGCTAATATTTTGAGTAGGTTCAACAAAGAACTTGGCCAAGTGGACATCAAGAATAAGCGGGGGAAAAATATTTGGGCTTTAAATGAAAGAGTTCAAGGTGAGAAGGGTTTTTCACACCTTGTTGAATATGTCGCAATACCTGGAAGCCGTAGCTCCGTAAGCCTTGGGACATGGCGGTTTTTCATTAGCAGCTTTGTGACAGGAATGTATTGGTTGACCATGAGACATGTTTGAAGACCTCAAGTGCTGAAACAAATACCAGCAAACGGAGGGTATCATCTACAGTACAATAAGAGACTCGATCCTCATCGCCGGCTGAGTTTTGCTTATACCAAAAGCAAACAACGGGCTGACTTGGAGTTTTTAAAATGTGAAAACTTGAAGGAGGTCATGATGGCAAACAGCTCTGGATCAGGTAAAGACTTGCTCATTATTATAGTGGTGGTACTTGAAAATGTAAAACAAACTATCTTGATCATTTCGATTGTGGAGGAATACATCTTAAAATCTTGAGCTTGCTAAATTCTGTGAGTGGAATTAAACCGAAGAGCCTTACAGCATTTAGAGTTTTCATGTGGCTTTGTTATTGGTTAGCATGTTATTGTTTGTTGGTTTGTTTACGATTAAGAAAAGCTGTGTTGGTTGGGCTTGATCATTATCTAAAGTTATTTTCCTTAATTTAGCTCATGGGTTTCTTTTCTTGACAGAAGTTGTGGTGTACGAGTAGGCGTTCGTTGTCATATTCTGTCCTTATGGCAAGAAACGTGTGAAGATGCCCAATCCAGACTCAGCAAAATTAAAAACAATAAAAAGCAAAAGACAACCAAATTTGTAAAACTGAGGAACACATTGACCAGGCAAGAAAAGAAATAGAAACAAAGATCATTTTAGTTCTGTTCATGTTCAAATGCAAACACTCATGTACGCTGCTGTATATAGAGAGCGTGGTTGAAATGTCAAAGGACCAAAGAAATGCCAAATGGTTCTTTTACTCATTTTGATTTTGATGAAAGGAAACATTTTCACTTCCCTGTCTTCCATGTGCAGTCATCACAAGGCCTCTACATGGGAGCTAATGTCAAAACGTTCTTTTTGTCATCAGAGATGTGCCTGCAGGGTCAGCAAAACGAAGGAAGCAACGTTAGCTTGCAAAGAGTTGTAAAATGATTGATGCGTGGGTCAATGGAATTTGCCATGGCACGCAATTAGTCGTATGTGTGAATGAAAACTATCAGAGCAGAGGGACGCCCGCGCATTTCCTGCTCACACATGGCCGACTGTTCCCGTTCCTCACACGTCTCGGTGGCCTTCCACTCTGCAGCTTTCCTCTCTCAAGCGACAGCCTGTTGACTTTGCAACAAGGTTACTAATGTGCGTGTCAAATAAGATATGCTAAACATAATTGTAGTGACCTTGTCGTTGCAGTTGTTGTGTTCAGCTTTCAAGGTATTTCATTATTTTCACAGATGACTTTCAGTACGTTCTCAATCAAATTTCACCAACTTTACGACTTGATGTCAGAATGACGTGTCTAAATATTGTTTCTTATTAAACAACTTGTTAAAGTTGCACCTAATTTTTATAAGAAAAAAAAATACATGTATATAAAACAAACAGCAAAACTTCAAATGCATCATTCTCTGTTTAAATGCTTATCCAATTGAGGACAGAATCACAGCGGTTCCAATTATCATGGCAACTGCCTTTCAACTCACACAATGATTTATTCAGTGTTTGGGAGAACAGCTTTAATTAGTCTTTAACAGCTTTAATTGGGCGTTATTGAATCTTGTTTTCTCGTTTCATCACACACAGGATTTGATTTGAATATGACGAGGTTTGTGGGTCTGAAGCAATATGGTGATGGTCGTTGAGGAGAATCAAATATACATTAAAATTGTCTGTTAAAAATGTTAAATGGAGACATTTCACAAACATCATGATTATGGACCTCCTGCCCTTTGTATTTTTTAGTAAGGCAAAATTAATCAGTTAAAAGTGTGTGTGTGTGTGTGTGTGTGTGTGGGGGGGGGAATCTATTTTGTATATCCCAAAGCCATGGAGTACACAGATCCATACATAAAGCTGTTGTGGTTATAAATACCGACGCAGCAACCATTTTGGGCCTGGCCATCGCTAATTATTGGGTCGCAGTGGTTGCTGATGTATTGGATTAGGATCCTGCAGTAGCAGCAGCGCACCAGCAGCCCTAATGAGGACAAGTGCTACAACGTATCAAATAAATGGATAGTTGTGAAAACTGTTGCTGTCTGATGTGAACAAATCAGACTCACAAAACTACTACGAATTTGTTACAACCATTATCTGGAAATGTCATCATTGTTGATAATTGTGATTTATATTATACAATTAAATGTCTAATCCGTGATTAGCTTTTTTCTATACATGTAGCTTGCCACCATCTGTCGTGTGTCTATTTTATTTTATTTTGGCGGGTCTTAGACAAAATACTATGGAACACCTGCAGTCTTCATTTTTTTAGTCAAAGTGTCAACAGAAGTTTGAGACCAAATTTACACAACTGAACCTTTTGTTCCTGCCCCCAATCGGCCACCTACCGTGCATCCCCTAAAACATCAGACAGTTTTAGGGAATTCTGCAGAAGCTAATCTTCTGCACACTCCCTAACACACAAGCTGGGATCATTTCCCCTGCAGAGATAACCAGCAGGCCTCTGCCTTCTCTGTGCCACCATGCCATCTGGCACTCTTACACATTTTGGTGACTGCACACATGGTTACGCTCATTCAGTGCCCAAAACAATGGAAACAAGTTGTTCACTGGTTGTTCAAAAAAAAAAAAAAAAACAGCGGAAATAGTGTTGATGTCACCACTGAAGAAGGAAATCGTTTGTCCAACCCCTTTTTCCATGCATTAGAAAGTGATTAATTGTTACCTTTATTACATGATCCATTAGTCTACTAATCTGCTACCTAAAATGATTATAGGACAGTACATCGCCACAGACTGAGCTGGTCTGCCCCTGATATGTCCTGCGTTCATCCACAGATTCATGTTTTATTTATAGCTGCTGAGAGAGGGAGAAAGGGAGTTTGTTGCAACCCCCCGTCCTCTCTCCATACATTTGCATTAGTTTTGATAGAAAAAGCAAAACTTGTTAGTACTGTAAAAGTTTCCTTGAACATAAGTGTACAGTTGAATTTTTTTTAATTTGAAAACAATACTGTCATTAAAAATACAATTGTTTTTGTGCTTCGAATTCATTATGATAGCTACTCTATGTCGTATTGACTTCAAAACATCATACACAGTAGTTGTATACATGTTTGAACATCAATTTATATGCTCTTCTACTTTGTTTGGTGGCTAGACCAGACGTGTGGGCATTGTTGACCTTTTTAGCTTAATTAGTTTCAGAAGCGTTCAGCACCAAGGCCAGCACACGTCCATTGGAAGCTCACACAAATCAATGTCACAAAATCTGACAAACCCACAATGGACATTTTCATTGATCATCAACTGCAATCAGATTTGAAGGCAATATTTGTCCATTGGGCTACTTTAATGGTCAAGTACTCGTGCCTCTGAAGGACTTTCATGAAAATAAGGTAAAATAACGACTGTGAAATGAATTATCTGGGTTTAAGCCTTTTTTTTTTTTTTTTTTTTTTGTCTTAGGGTAGATTCTGGTCTTGTGGAGTTTGCATGTTCTCGTTTCCCTTCTTCCTCCCATTGTCCTGCTAAAAAGAAGACAGAGTAAATTAAATGTCGGTGTGGACGTGAGAGTGAATACTTCACGAGCTGGTAAATTGTAGAAGACGTTCAAGTTTTTTTCTAACGAGTAAATTTGTGAAAGAGCACAACCGCTGACGTGAATATGAGAATAAGTCTTACTTGTGAGTTGCCCGTGCTTGTGCCTCCAGGGTCATGACGTCATGGAAGGCTGTGTATGTATCAACCCAATGATGCGTTGGTTTCACAGCGACAGGCCGTCGAAAATTCGCATATACATTACTTGGAACAAAATCAGAAAACTGCGCAGTAAATCGCATTTTGGCCTACTTTTTGAAAAGAGCGCTTCAAAATGTCGATCTGGAAAAAGCAAAAAAGGCAAACCTGGTGGTTGTGGTGAGTTGTCTCTGTATAAATTGTTTTCTTAATCCCCTTGAACACTTACAATTATTATGACTGGATGAATTCAGATGAGCCTTCAATATGCGGAAGTAATTCGCTTCACTGCGTTCAAACGTGCATTAATCGTTTCATTTCGTGAATGAAAATACGGACAATGAGTTGTGATTTAACTGGGAGAATGTTGGCTAGCGTGTTTTCAAAAAGTGACAGCATAATGGATCGCAGTCTGCTCCACACTCCAGAAAGGCTCTGCTGATCCAGATCATTCCAATGTTTCAGGTCAGTCCCGACCTCTCTTTAATTATAGATAACAGTGGGAAGGTAAAACCGTGTTTAGCACTCGCTGGTGACAGAATCCTTAATTGGACAGAGACGATTTAATGGTGGTGGTGTCCCACTTCCAGAACTTTGAGCAGAGTGCTCTAAATGAATCCTGTCATCATGCTACCTTGATGACGTTCAGAGTTTAGTGTGGTGTGTTTGTGTGCAGAATTTTCATTGGAATCATCACTCTGCTTGTGTGACTTTAATTGACTACAGGGGGTGTTTATTTGTGTCTCATAAGATCACATCTGAGAGGCTGTCATAATTTGTTTGGTCTCTTATGCACAAAGATTGGTTTATTAGATTAGTTTTATTTGATGTATTTTCATGCAAGAAAAATCCATGTTTAAATATATCTTTAATGAAATGTCTGTTTTGAGTGTGGTATGGCACTCTGCAATGTGTCACCACAATGTTAGTTGTTTAAAAAAAAAATTAGTGTCAGCCTTTGCAGAGACCTTGTTTATGTTTTTTCACCGATGATGTGTTGTCTGATTTCGATTTGGCATTTGGCTTGTGAACGGGTGCTCAGACTCCTGCTGCTGCTGCTGTCAATGTTGACAACGTGCCAGAGACACACTGGTGACATCATGGATGCTACAAGTATCATGTACTGTATTGTGATTTGCAGACTCACAGCTATTAAAAAAACAATTCATTGAAAATCTACACATGCATACAGAATGATCTGGAGAAAATTGAACCGTAGTCCTGTACAAGATGCAGTTGTTGCACTAAATTAAATGCAAATCGGAAAGCAGGATTTTGTCATGTTTTTAAAATAGTTATTATACCAGTTGGTAGTTCTTTTACAGACATTTTTAATGCTGATACTATTATTAATGATGGTGCTTGAAATACAATGTTGTGCTAAGAACAAAAGGAAATATTTAATTTTCTTGTAAGGGTCAGATTTTGTTTTTACTCGCATTGTTGAGCAATATTGAGTAATTGGATGGATGTCATGCTTGATCAAATTGTGTTGTCAATCAGTGTTGTTCATTTCAGAATTCCTCATTCCTATTCAGAGGTTTTCAGTTTAAAAAGATACCATTTGTTTGAATTGTTTACACTTACTTTGCTATGGCATACAAACTGCCCCATGGGAGAAAAGAAATGGGAATTGGGTCGCTTTAACTGTGTAGTCTAAATTTAGACCTTTTGTGTTCTGCAAGGAGGTCATATTTGTGTGTGTGTGATACAAACCCCGCCCCTCAAATAAATAAAATTGGCCAGTTTCTATGGAACTTTGTTAAGTGGATGAGCAAAGACGTCGAAATCCACCAAGTACTCAAGTAACTCAAATGGGGCAAAATGAGAAACTGTCATATTGGATCATTTCAGGCATTGGCTGAATGATTGAAACAATCTGACAAATTGATATAACAGAGAGGAAATTGTATGCTGCTTGATCTTTGGTTGACCGATGTGGAGCCTTATTTAATTTCGGTGAAATTACCTTCATATCCTACCTACTTTACCTTCTTGTAAATCCATTCCTTTCTAATTTATACCTTTTCATGGTACTCTTTCTCCAGAGTTCTAATACATTTTGACACCATTCAACGTGCTCAGACTAGCGTATCCCACCCTGACCTGTTTCAGTCAACAATTGATGCTTGTGACACGGCGGGTGCTGTGCTGCTTTAACATGGAGAGGAAAATAAAATGAAAGTAGTGGACTTGAATATCATGACTCATTGATTCAGACACCTGCCACTTTCATTTATGATGAATGCAAAAACCCTTTGACTGATAATATACGATTTAATGAATCTGGAAAAAGTACTACTAATGGATATGAAGCCACACAGAAAACAAAAGAAGGCTGCTGTTTAAAATGTGAAAAGACTTTTAAAGTCTTCATAAGATTATTCAGAGTGGATTATGGTTCAAATAAATATTATGTCCACAAACCTTTAAAAATCTTTGTGATCCTTAAATTAAGGTTTTGTTTCTTTTAAATCGGAGCTAGCCTCTTGACTGTCTTTTTCCCTGTGGGTCATTCTGTTTCAATCCACACCATTTGCAAATCTCCTCGACTGGGATTATGGCTCCAAAGGGATTTAGGATTTCCACCCACCGCTCACAGGTTGCAGTTGCAGCTACCTGCCTAACACAGCCTCTACTTTCAGAAGACCTCAGCAGTTCTGGCACTCCTGGTTTCAGGTCAAGGAAAATAATGGCACAGGAATGGAGATAAATTGCAGATTTGACAACAAACTGCTGCAGCGGATTTTTCTCTACTTGCGGGTCTTTGCGATGGAGGAATATTAGGGGATGGCAGTGCAATAAAGAGGGTTGCCGCGGCAATAACATTACAGGATTATTGACCAACTGTTGATTCCAAACAGTCAGTGAGAGGCAGGCTTCCTGTGGATTGTACATTGAAAATGGGATCCAACCCCCCTACGGATGACAAACGACATGCTGATTGAACAGAGCCAATAAAATAGTCCTTTTGGAAGACGGATGATTGAGAGAATAATCAGCTAGTTTGAATCGTTCCGATGAGTATTCACAAGAAGGGCAACTTTTTGTCCATTGGCCCGATATCTTCGGCCATGATGTGCTCAGCTGCCGTGGCCACTGTTGACATACCCGGACCTCCAGCTAAAGGAGCCTTCTCCGTCAAAGACAAGAAAATGGCGGAATCTAAATCATCATATGTGGTGGATGAGTTCTTCTGGATAGGCAGCAGCATTGTGGCCTTCTCAAAGTGGAGGCTTGGCTACATGGGTAAGACAAGTATGATTGATGGTTTCAGCACAAACCCTCTGCATTCTGTGCCAGGCTTGGATTTCGTGAACCCGAGCTTCTGTGGTCTCTCTTTAACGGGAGGTGGATTTTGTGCATCAAAATCATTTTATGGCTGATAAACTTGACTTTACATTTAGCTTACATCTGACTTGCAATTTTCTTTGTCTCTAAGATGTCTTGCGGTATTTTCGGTGATGGCAGTAGACACGTTATTGCCTCATTGTCTGACCAAAACTCCATAAATACTCTAATTACACCAGGGAAAGCTTTTAATAATGTTTTTATCATTCTTATACAGCATGTTACATGCAACTAATCTGATGGATCGAGAAATAAGTTGTGATCCCCATGTTCTGTGTTTGGCAAACCAACAAGAGTGTAATTCACGGTGTAACCAATCCAGGTCACAAGCTGCCAGCTGGTCTGTTTGTCTGCTGGCGAGATTACTCAAAAGAGGTCAGCTATCACCCAACTTTGTCAATTAAGACTCTTTTTATATCATGCATCGATTTTGATGTTGGTCATGACCCTGGTATTGTCTCTCCTTTATTTTTTTATATGTTGTTGAACAGTAAAGTATGACATTAGGCTTGCTGCTTTTTACGTCAGTACCAAACATCGAGATCACCTGCTTGTGCATTGGGTCAGCGCCATATGGCTTGCAGGCAATCCCTCAAGCTTAACCTGGTGCCCTGATCGTGTGGACTAGAGTCACTTAACAAGGTCTACTTGGCCCGAGGCATCCTTCCATCAACAGAGGCAGCCAAACTTCTAACCTGGTTTTAGCCAAAGCTAGCTACGTAGTGTCTGCGTCCTGATTTTAAGTCCTTCTCGTAACCACGACAGCTTGTGGCTTCAAGCAGATCATTCAAATGAGTCCATATAGGTCATGTCTTTATATGGAAACTGTATTCTCAAGAAGCTGTCCTGTTAACTAACTCATTCACTGCCATTGATGGCTATAGACGTCAAAGATCAATTTTAACTGGGCTGGCAGGGAATTAGTTAATTTACAGTAGATGGGAGTTAAACTTTCTTTGCTTCCTCATCTGTTCCTCATTTGGGCTGAGATGTTGGTGGTTTAATCTATCCTGTTGGTTTTGTTTTGAATGCCAGACATCACACAGTGGTAGATGGATCATTTTCGAGATGGATGTTTTGTCTGGCAGCGTGTTCATTTCTGGTTCGTTTCGCTTGGCACCCTGTAATGAATTTGCCCAGGGCACTGGGTTAGCTTCAGTATTAATTCTCGCAACAGGCTGTGGTTGTAACATGGATATCTGAGGTCGCATCGGTGTCACTCCACCAAACTGTCCCCAATGACAGATGAATAGCCAAACTAATTTGGGACGAGGGACTCGATTGTTGGATTTGTGTCCAAGATCAAATCTCATCTGCTTTCTATGTTAATATTTTGTTTATCAATTTTGTGCAGGTGTCGTGAATAAATGTAGGCATAATACTCATGCCATGTGTGTTTTCAGCGGCTGGACTGCCTGTCATTGGGCTGCCTGTCATCTGAATACAACATCTTGACGTTATGCAGAATTTTTTTTATGTCGCTACAGCTGGCTTGTGCATGTCACTGTGAAGTTTTGCCTCAGGCTACATTTCATTTCTTTTTAAAGTAAATCCAGTTGTAATTGGAATATCATTTCTTCTTGGAAATATTTCATGATGGATGTTTTGGACAATATGTTCTGCTGGGGGGAATGTTATTGTTCTGCGCATTAGCCTTGTTACTGTGGCAGGGAGGTGCAGCAGAGAGACAAGTTTACTTGCCCCCATTTGATACTTCTTAATTGTCTGCGTTATTTAGTCAATGGCATTTCTATTGATTAATCCATCTGCAACAAATTCATGATGATTGATCCATTCAAAGACAATCCACTTTTGGTTTAATTTAGTCTAAAACTGCAGCTCAAACATCATTTTCACTCCATTGATGTGAGCTGAGACCTGTAAAAGGTCATCGCAGTTGGCTATCCTTTGTTTGGATTTGTGCCACTTTCTGAGGATGTCAGATTTGCCGCATGCTTGCTGGAATGTGACAGACACTTGACAGTTATTGTGAAGGCCACATGCCTTGTAATCCTCAAGCTTGTTGCTATTCCACTACTGAATACCACACTGTTAGCTTCATGTGGGGTTACTTATCATTTCACCTTCACTTCATCATTGATACCCCACCCCCCAAAAAAATAATATTTTGACATTGACTTGCATGACATTGCAATTCCCTGCACAAAACAAACTAAATGGCTCATGTGCATTGAGTGTTTTTTCCCCAATTGTCAGCGTTCCATCTTTTTCAACATTCTGTTTTGTCTGTTTGTTTTTTTCCCCCAGTGGAGAAATGTATGAGCTCCATGCAGATGGGTACCCAGATGGTGAAGCTTCGTGGCAGCTCCAAGGGACTGGTGCGCTTCTTCTATCTGGACGAACACAAATCCTGCATCCGCTGGAGGCCATCGCGCAAGAATGAAAAAGCTAAGAGTGAGTGTCGTTTTCCCTTAATTGTAGTGGATTTGTAATCACACCCATATTCATGCCGCAAATTGTGGAGAAAAGTGCAGTATTTAAGGGGTAAGGCCTGGCTCATATCCATTACTTTGATTTATTTTGTTGATTATTTTTGAACTGTTGACATTTCATTTAGTGTAGATTAAATAGAAAGGGTAGCTGCATTAACTACTGTAAAAACATGAATTTGATTTCAGAGTTAATTTCATAACCCATCTGTGGGTAGTATATTTTGACACCACGAATGAGAAATGGCAGTTTAATTGAGTATGCTAGAGCGGAAGAGGCCTGATGATAAAGTTAGTGTCATGTATTTTTTTTTTGTTCTGCATCGCAGTAGTTGTTTTACTCTGCTGTAGGCTAAAAAAGTTGCACATCAGAAGATATAAATAACACGAGATCAACAGTTCAGACTTTTTTTATTGTTTATTTGTGACTTGGATGTGGTGTAAGTCAGGCAATTTCTTACTTGTAACAAACAGGAGAATGAACACTGAAACAGATAGACTTAAAATAGAATTACATAGTATTATAAAATTATAATGGATAAGCCTTCGAGCCTGATTTACTAAGATTCCCTCATTGAGTTTCCATCTTGCACCCGTTGCTGGTGGGCATGTCACAGTGGATCTAAAATGCCAGTCCTTTACAAAGGTCCCAAACAGCAGGTGTTAAATTGCGTGTTTACTCACTCTGAACGTTTATATACGCTCTTGGCAACTGGTGTACAATCTTGAAGACTGCAGTATTCACTGTAAAAGAGGATTTTGTGCATGAGGTAGCTTTGATGTTCTCCAAAAGTGTGGTAGAATATAAGAAAGCAGCAGCTGCTTTTCAGATTTGTTCCTCATAGAGGCTCAGTTCCCTTTGCTCTTTCTCTCAGATTTAATGAGATTAAATTGATTTAATTATTCATCAGATTTAATCTAATAAAGACATTCTACCCACAGTGTTTTGCAAAATATTTCTGGTAACTGGTCTGATGAATGTTTCTTTCTCTTTGCACTTCCTGCACCAGTCTCGATTGATTCCATACGGGAAGTGTGTGAGGGCAAACAGTCTGAGATCTTCCAGCGTTATTCTGAGGGCAGCTTTGACCCCAACTGTTGCTTCACCTTGTACTACGGAGAGCACATGGAGTCACTTGATCTGGTGTCTGGTACCGGTGAGGAAGCGCGGACTTGGATCACAGGCCTGAAGTACCTGATGGCTGGTATCAGTGACGAGGACAGCCTGGCCAAGAGGCAACGTACTCGAGACCAATATCCTTTGAGATATCGATCGTGACTTCGGCATTCATGTATAACAATAGACGGTACATTTGTCAATGCAAACTTTCTTTAACTTTGCTTGATATCACGTGGCTCAAACAGACCTTCACAGAGGCTGATAAGAATGGCGATGGGAGTTTAAGTATCAGCGAAGTCCTCCAGCTTCTGCATAAACTCAACGTCAACCTTCCTCGGCAAAAGGTCAAACAGATGTTTAAGGTACGGTAGCAAATGTTATTTCCTGATATGCATGTAAGTCTTCAGTTTGTGTCATTTTTGAGTTCATAGAAAGATTTGCAGAATTTCGCATACAAATTCAGAATTTTTTTTCGTGGTTGGTCGTGGTCATTTTAAGTGGCCCGCAAATGCAAATAGTGCATCGACTTTTTGTCAATACTAAAGTTGCAAATTGTCTCAACTTTTAAAGAAAAAATGGCAATATTACTAGCAAGTGTTATTACCATTCCTTTTTAAAATATTTGAACAGTTTTTACTAGTCTCTGATTTCAAAACTAGTTATTCATCAGTTTGTTGTGTAGGCTATAGGCGTTGACAGTCATAATGGCCCTCCGAAGGAAATTATGACAACAACGCCGCCTGCGACAAAAATGAATTTGACACCCCTGACCTATACCTTATTTTTCCCAAGACTATAATTATGACTGTAAACTATTCAGTTTTAGCACAATAGCACAACAACAACCTTTTGACTCCTTAAATACATATTAACACAGCATGGTAAGTTTGCAACTTGAAAGCAAGTTGCCTTAGTAGGGCACATAAAACCACTAAGCGCTAAATAGCAAACATCTGTAGCGTTGTATTAGCTCATGACTCGGTCACTAGCTTTTCTCTTCAAGAGGATTAGCACACGTTAAGCGCTACGTGCTAGCCTTCCTCTCACAAAACTGCAAACCTTCTTACTGGACTTAGTCCAGGGCTCTGTTGACGGGCATCCATCCATATGGTGCCGTCGTGCTACAGATGGCTTCCAATGTAATGCAAGGTAAACACACAAGAGACCAATCTGTCCCTGTGTGTTTTGATAAAGATTTATGTGTTGACAATCTCAACTCATTTCTTGGCTTAACCTACTTAGAGCGGAAGCACCTATGGAGTTGATCCCTTTCTCACTTTGAAGACGGTAATGGCCAGTTCCCTTGATAATCTACTCACAGTGCATATTTTATTAGCTTACCTGCGCTCTCGTTTTGATGCGGAATAAAACAATCATGGTGTGGTTGAAGTGTACTGTAGAGACTAAGATTCATTTCAGCGGATTCTCAAAAATAGGATGTTTGCCCTCAAGGAATTTGTCATTATATGCAGGAAGTCTCCATTTTCAGACGCTCAAAAGTATTTGGATGAATGAGATAAGGGAATTTAAATATTTGTCAAACTTGGATGAACATCTTTTACAGCGATGACTGCCTGATGTGGGAAGCTCGTGGACATCACTAAATTATGAGTTTCCGCTTTGGAGAGTCTAGCAAAGCACAGTACAGTGCATAAATAGTGCACTCAAAATGGGTCACGATTGGTTGCACTTTTCTATTCCTATCATTCTTGCAGAAGTGGTTTAATAGTCTATTTATCTTCTGTTTGTAATCATTACAAGTGGCTTTGGACCAAGTCAACAACAATCCAAAGGTTTCTTGTGAATTTATTTGCATATTATATACTGGGTGATCCCTAAAGAACTGCTGTAGTCCATTTATTGTTTTAACTCAAAATTAATCCGATGGCGTATAAAGCCAAACTTCTAAAACTTGTAGTTATTGTCCAAATACATCTAGGCCCAATCTGTCCTATCTCAAACCTGTCAACCCGCTCTTCCCGTGTCTGTAAAGAAAGCACCTAACAGCCTCAGGTGCTCCCCAGACACTGGCGCAATTGAAAGCCTATCGCTCATTCAGAACTTCAGGTGATAGAACTCACAAGCTTTGGTCTGGTACTTTTCCTTCCATGTGTTAATCGTGCAGCTGCACAAGAATCAAGTTTTTTTTATTTTAATATGAATGTATTATTCTCATTGGTGCACCAAATAGTGTCGCACCACTTGAGCTGAGGTGCTGGGGGCAATGCCTTGCTCAAGGGCATCTTGACAGTATTCTGCAAGTGGAAAAGCATCTCACCAACAACTAGTTTCCATCTGGTTCATACTTAAATTAACAAAAAACATATGCAGTTAGGTATGCGAAAACAAAAATGTGCCAGTTTGAACAATTCCGAATGTATTTATTAAAATAACGCTTTGCACTAGATTTGCAATGGGCACACAAAATAGGCCTCTGTGTTTTTTTATATTTCCAACATGGTCGAATAAATATCAGAATTTGTCCAAATAAATGCATGCCAGCAATACGCAGTAAGATTCTTCAAAATTAAATGTCAAGAAAAACTTTAAAGTCCCAGCTCAGCTCGTGTCATAAAAAATACTAAATAATGAGACCGCTGTGTTTTGCTCAAAATGTGTTTCACTTTGCTACAGCCAGACACATTTTAACTTTGGGCTTATTTTTATGACACACACATGAGTGACACTAATTATGATTTTTTTTTAACACATTTTTAAGACACTGCCTTTAGTACACTCAATCTTTGGCCCGTGGCATAGCTGTATTCTAAATGGACCCACAAAAAAAAGCAGACTTTACTACTGCCGCTTTGCTAAATGATTTATCACAGCGGACTTGTGCCTGAGCAGGAAAAGCTCTGGTGCAAGAGGCAACTACAGCAATTCTTACTAATGAAATAATCCATATTAGCTGCTCAACTAAAACGCTGAGCAGAAGCCCGCTAACAAGTTAAGTGCCAGCTTCATACATAATGAATTGGAAAGAGCAGGGCTAGATTGATGTTTGGTGTCCAATGAACGTCGTTCACCAACCGAGCCTTTGCTTCCGTTTTTATCTCTGGGAGATATGTTCTCACTAATAACATTGCTTCTGAAACGTGTTCCTCCAGGGCTGGGACTTCAGAGCACTTTTCCGAGCACTCTCCCATAGCAATAGAATCAGGAATCTTCACAGCAGGACCAAGTACTCTGCTGATTTGCTCCTACCTTTTGTGCAGGAGGCCGACACTGATGACAACCAAGGAACACTGGGATTTGAAGAGTTTTGTTCCTTCTACAAAATGATGTCGACTCGCCGAGACCTGTACCTCCTCATGCTCACCTACAGCAACCACAAAGACCACCTTGATACAGATGACCTGACCAGGTTCTTAGAAATTGAGCAGAAGGTACTCGCACTGTTAAATCACACAAGTGGGAGTGTTTAGTGTGACTTTGAGTTACAAAGTTTTGAGGTGCTTTGGTGTGGGGAAAATGCAGACATCACGAGGTCCTACATAAGGGAAATTTCATGTGCCCTTGCCACACTGGAGGTGAGATTGTAAAGTGTTTTCTCCTCTCTAATAATACCCCTGCACTGAAAAAGAAGAAAAAAAATGAATTAATGAGCGTGACTGCAAGTTGTTCGTAGAGCAGCCAGACTGTGCTCCTTCTTCCAATTAGCACTCTGCCAGGGTATTTTTAAGTTGCAGTCATTTTTTAAGGGAGGATGCTCTGTCAGCAACTTGTCAGCTTTCCTACGGTTATGAATAGCTTATTCTCAGATTCTGATCATGAGATGGAATTTGGTCTTGGTGAGTAATTGATGACATTATGTAAAGTGATTAGTATGTATTTATTTGAATACCATAATGCAAAAAAAACATGTTGGTATATAGTCAAAGCTAGCTAGGTTGCCACTCTGAAGAAAACGTCCTTTACTGGCTTGAAACAAGCCACCTCGCTGCAGGACTTGTCAGATTTATCCTCACAGTTATCCTTTTTTTTCTTCCAAAGACCAACTTGAAAATGAATGTTTAATCATCTTTGTCATCTCAGCTCAGTTACCACGATTGACACGATTTAAAGCAATCCTACTTGAATAGCTTTGAGCCAATCCGAAGATAGAAAAAGGTTGACATCACCCTGAGCCTTCTAGCAGAACTGATCAGATTGGTTTGATTTGTTTTTGTCATTGGCCAGCAATCCTGAGTTCTGAAGACTGCAAATACATTTTAATAGAAGTTAATATCTGATTGGACCAAAAAAAAAACCTACAAGCTATACACAAACACTTGGGTAAATAAAATATAAAATCATGTAAGTTGTAAATGTAGGTCAGTGCATTTAATAGTGTTTAGGCTCGCTTGCCGTGACTTAATTGTGTTCTATTACACGATAACCTGTCATAGTGAAGACAGTAACTAACCCAGAATTGTCCGACCCGCTTTAAAAGAATCAATATACGAGCCATTTCACGCTCCACAGAGAAATTTAGATCACTGGTGGGGAGACAGTCATGCATTCAACTTGTTCCGCTTACCAATAACTAAAATTTTACTTTGCTTTCCAGTAAGGCATCATTTTGGTGCTACAGTGCATACATATTTCTTTTTTTTACATGGATTTTCTTACTTTATAGATGACCAAAGTGAGCAAGGACCATTGTCTGGAGATTATCAACAAATTTGAGCCGTGTTCAGAGAACCAAAAGCAAGCCGTTTTGGGAATTGATGGTGAGAATACTATTCTTTTGTTCCTATACTTTACATTGTGTACGATTTTGCAGTCAATTTTCAGTGTCTTATTAATCCAGAAAGATGTATGAGTGAATTGAAAATGTTTTTCTTCAAAGCGATATACTCATAAATCTAATAATCAAAATGTATCCATGTTCATTTATTTACTCATTTTCTTTTTTAAATACTTAATTTAATCACATACCATTTTAATTTTCAACTTACTTTATATTAGAATAGCCCATAAATCTTAACACATTGATTTGATAGTCAAACATTGTTTTTCTATACATATGTAAATATTTTCAAAATCATTCTGGTAAATATTGATAATATCGCATGCATCTCTAGACCCGACTAGGCCTGCTCTTGGATTACTTACTACGTCAGAAAAGGTGCATGAAACCAAAACCTGGATCAGCTTGGTTCTAACACCTTTAATCTTCTTTCAGGGTTTACAAATTACATGCGCAGCCCCGCAGGCGATATCTTCAACCCGGATCACTACAGTGTTAACCAGGACATGAGCCAGCCGCTGTGCAACTACTTCATCGCTTCCTCGCACAACACGTACCTGATGGGAGACCAGCTGATGTCCCAGTCCAGAGTGGACATGTATGCCTGGGTGCTGCAGGCCGGCTGCCGCTGTGTTGAGGGTACTTCAACCCAAAATATTGTGTTACCAATCATTAGAGGGTATAGTGGGACAAAAAGATCAAACCTCCTGACAATGTTATTTGAAATTGACTTTTATATGAATGAGACTGATCAGACAAGGTTACAAGACGACATACTTGACCACTTGATGCGTTTTTGACTCGTGTGTTCATCTTGAAATGGCCTGTTCTTGAATTTGAAGAAGAGGCGCTGCTGCTGATTGTCATGAATCTCTTGTGCACAGTGGACTGCTGGGATGGTCAGGATGGCGAGCCAATTGTTCATCACGGCTACACTCTTACCTCCAAGATCCTCTTCAAAGATGTTATTGAAACCATCAACAAATATGCCTTTGTCAAGAATGAGTATGTGATAACACACACAACCACTCCACTGATATGCAAATAGATTCAGAAATCTCAGAAAAAAAATTAATCATGAAGTGGCACAGAAATATGTGAAAAAATTCTTATATATTTACAATTGGCCATCAAGAAGTGTTGCGGTTTGTTATGTCAAGCTATATTTTCAGCATTTAGGATAAAATTTTAGCTTTGCACATAAAAGCTGTTAGTCATTAAACATGAAATACTTGACTGTTTTTGGTCCCAAAGGCTGTTTAGGAATATTGATTGACAGATGAAAGACGAAAAGTATGGTTTTTTTAATGCCAATTTTATGAAATCCATCATCAGCTGCTGTCTGGAGCTTGGGTTTATTCTAAGTAATATTCTGTGATAATCAGTGCTTAACAAATTTATTCTATCATCAGCTAGAAAAACAAGAAAATGTGCTTTTTAAAAAAAAAAAAAAAATTTCGAAGGTCGACCTAGCACTTTGTGTATAAATGAGGAATTTCAAATTGAAGTGAAGGCTTTCAAAGTTGTCTGTCTGGAATCACAAGGCAGAGTTACATAGACACTGCGTTTAAAACTCAAATGCTCGATCAGCCTTGGAGACCAGATCGAGTTTATGGACCGAATAAAGCCCCAAATGACATTCTTAAAAAAAAATCTATTGGAAAACTCCGAGGTTACCAGTGAAGGACAGCAAGGACTAGTGTGATGAGCTCATGTACTTTTATGGAGAAGTCTCACAGTGGCATTGTAGCTGTTTTCTTGTAGGTTCTCAATGTTTTTTTCTGCTCAGTGCCAGTACTTTACAGGTTTACTGTGTTGTTCCAAGTTTTGTGTCTGTTTGTTACGGATGATATAACATATCCAAGAGATGTCTACTCACACGTCAACAAGTATGTGTGCAAGGAGAGATTTGCCCCACCGCCCCTCTCCACCACCTTCTCTTTCAAACTAGCGGCATCAAAAGGTGATATGCTCACCGACATGCATGCAGTCTGAAGGATGTGCAGAAAAGATCTATTTTTAGCACAAAAGCCAACGGAATGCTCCATTTGCTGAGATTGAATCCTTTTGTGTTTTTTGGTAACATTATCGTGAGCGCCCTATTCCACCTGAAACCCTTTTAAACTCTGTCAGGTAAAAGGATTACGTCAGTATAAAGGACAATCTGATTTCCAAGTGACGAGATGAATGACCCAACGGACGGCTGACAAGAGATAAATTGGAATGAAAAGCTGCCATTTTGTGAATAGGCCCACACCCTTGACAGCAAAGGATCTATTGTATATTATAGAGCAGGTTGTGGTCGCTTGGAAAAAAACAGTTGAAAAATCCTGTTTTAGATCATAAATCATACATAAAAAAAGAACAGGTAATAATAACAAGCAAAAAAAAAAAAAGTTGACTTTCTCAATTTATGTACAGAAAAAGAATGTAATGTATTCTTTGATTCTACAACGACTATTGAAGAGTGTTACAGTTCTATCTAATCATTAAAGACTAAATTTAGCCATTGAATCTAATGGATAGATTTATTTAGCGTTTAAAAACTGATTTTTCTCTTCAGTTCAGGAGTAGGTCCAAATAAAATTGAATGACACAAAAACAAGTTTAGTTACAGTCGGTGTGAGTCACAGCACAGACAAAAACAAAACAAAAACAGCAATCGCTGCTGAAGCAGACTCCTGACATTTTACTCTAAAGCGCTAAACTATTCAGTTCCAGCAGTGGAGCAATCGTACTTGTCACTGCATATCATATTTCAACTATGGCTGCATATGAAACCTCCAAAATGGATGACAGATTTCAACATGATATCAACCTTGTGGACGCAGGTGCATAACATTGCAAACAAATGACACCGTATTATGTGCCCCCTCTTCAGCATCCTGACATCAATCTCCTGTGTGTCATTGTCTGCCTTCTACCAGTTTCCCGGTCATCCTGTCCATAGAGAACCACTGCAGTGTCCCTCAACAAAAAAAGATGGCTCAGTACCTCATTGATATTCTGGGAGACAAACTCGACGTTTCCAACATCAAAGCGGAAGATTCTGGTTGGCTCCCCTCACCGGAGAACCTTAAGGGGAAGATCCTTGTTAAAGTAAGTCTAGTCTGTTGGTGGACTGTGATGCACTTCAACCTGAAATTAGGAAACCTTGCTGTTTCAAACGTAGCCGAGACCAAGTGGTCAAAATCGGTCAAGTTATTGGCGGTAACTTGAGTTGATGCTGGATGAAGAAAAAAAAACAAAAACATCTCTGCGTACAATTAATGAAATAATTAATCGATAATATAAGTGAAAGCAAGTTTTTGGATTCTTCACTTCCTGTTCAACTTCAATAATGTAAGCTTGCTGCTTCTAGAGTGAGAACATGATTCCTCACTCGTAGATCTCAATCTAGGTGTAAAAAAGAAATGCAATTAAAATCATTAATTAATGTTTTAATGCATTAATATTAACATTTGTATTTATTATTTTATTTATTTTATATTTTGCTTTTATTCTTACAAACGTCTTTTTTTTTTTCCTTAAATACAGGAATTAAAACTACATCTGTTTTGGACAGTCTTTTTTTTTTTTTTTAAACCCCATATCTGCACTTTTACTTAAGTGCATTGTGTGAACACTTGAATACTTCACTGAATACCTTTGGCAATTTAGCGTGTTTAATTAACTTAACTTGCAATGTTTTTGGAACTTGATAGAACAATAGAGTACCTGGAGAAAGTCATCATGCAAAAAGTCCACACAGGAAGGTGATTTGAGAATATAAATACGAGCTGCCCACTAGCAACTTAAGTTAATTTCATGGAATGTTTTTCTTTTCCATTTAATTTTAAACTTCCTCTCAATGGTAGTATTTTATGCAAGGCAAATCCTAAATGATGGATTGAATCTCTAATTGTAACAGCCCCATGCTGACAGAAGGCCGATTTAACATGTCGAAGTTAATGAGGCTGCACCGCCACCAAATGCTCGTAGTGAAGAGACAGCTCTCTGCCAATACCTGGCATGAAAGAAACGTCTCGGGCTCAACGTCTCCAGAACCAGCACTTGTGTGTACTGCAGCAATGTTATACAGTCTGAATGGAAACTTGGTGAGGAGGCGACAGTACTGAAGTTATCTTTAGCATACATCATGATGTTTCAAGACATGCCTCAGGCTACAACATCCAGGACATACTGTGACAATTGAAACATTAGACTTGCCAAGGATAACATCACTTTCAATCTTGTGCATTTTTTTCTACTTCTACAACTTTTTCACTTTTGTTTTTTCTTGGTCAGGGTAAAAAGTTGCCTCCAAACATCGATGAAAACGCAGAGGAGGGTGACGTGTCGGACGAAGACAGTGCAGATGAGATGGAGGATGACTGCAAGCTGATGAATGGAGACGTATGTATGAGCGTTGCCCCTTTTTTTTAATTTAATAGAGCGAGGTTGAGAACCTTACATAAGGATATAAACTTTATTGTATGTTTCCTCTTTAATGGTGCTTGGTTTTATGAAAATGGAAGGTGTAAAAATGTGGAACGTGTACTTGTGCATTCATCTGAATTTTGTTGCAGGTGAAATAACATTGTGAAATGCTGTTTATTATTTATGAGGTACCAATGAATACATTTAATGATGACACAATAAAGTAACAAACCTATTTGCAGCTCATAGGCACAGTACGACTCAACATTCAAATCATTTGGTTCATAGCTAAACTATGCCATCATGTGGCTGCGTTCTGCATGGACATATTTTTGCTCGGGTAATCATCACGTTTGTATTTAAAATATAAAACAGCTTGCACTTGAAAATGTAGGAGTCTCTTAGAATTCATGTGTGCGTGTTTTTAAGCACCATCTATGTCATAAAATATAATTCATACAAAGTATAAGTTACCATGCTTTTTGAATTTCATGATGTGTTTTCCTTCCTCCTGCAGATGTCAGCCAACAGGAAACAAGTCGAGAACATGGCGAAGAAAAAGCTAGACAACCTGATGAAAGAGTCCAAGATTCGAGATAGAGAAGACCCGGACAGTTTTACCATCGCTGCACTTCCACCTGCTGGGCAGTTAAATGAAACTGACTCAAAGGTACGTCTGCTGGTATGAATAATCAAGGCTGAATTGCAATTACTGACAAAAATCGCAGAAGAATTGAATTCATCTTTTCTTTAATGTTGCTCTAGTGTCACAGCTGGCAGTTAAGCAATACTATATTATTATAAGTGCTATTTTTGGAAAATGTAGGTCCATTACTACATGTTTTGTATTTTTAATCAACACACATAAACATCCACAGAAATGTACTTTAAGAACAATGAAATTAATTCATTTGGAACGTTCAATACCACTTGAATTCTTGAGTAGTCACCGATACCAAGCACAGATACCACTAGCACTTTTGATACATAAAATTCACACAAAATAATTATAAAGCCCTATGTCCCAATATTGCAAATTTTATTCCAATATTAAATATATAAAATATAAAAAAATAGTTAAAACAATTATTTAAAAAAATTATTTAAAAATTAAAATATAAAATGTATCAGAATATAGCAAAGTTCCTGATGGTAAAACGGTCACAAAAGGGCCGCAAATCACCTCCCAGAAGAATGTTCACGATGAATGTCATAAAAATCTGTTTAAAAAATGTGCCTCTTTTAACAGGTGACGGTGACATCGGACGAGGCTAACACCAGCAGCAATAAGCGCACTGGCCACTCGTTCATGGAGAACTTTTCAAAACGCAAGGTTTGTTATTCGTTTATTGGTTCCCCTCCCAAAAAATTGCAACTCAGCAAATACAAAGAAGGTTCATAGTACCAAATGTTTACTATGATGAGCTGTTCCCTCAGAAAACAATCCATTTTCTATGCTCTTTCCACAACAGAAAAAAAATGCAAAGCTGAAGAAGACCTCAAGCTTGGAAGACACAGATACGGACCAAGAAAGCTCCAGCAGTGCATCGCGAGCCCCCCTACATCACAACAAGTAACAAATTTGACGAAATAATACTGTCCCTATTTTTAAGTATGTCCGCTTCATCCTGTATGTCCAATTTCCAGAAAGAAGAAAACCATGAAGTTATCCAGAGCTCTGTCTGACCTGGTCAAATACACATGCTCTGTGGGCCTCTATGACGTTGAAGCACAAGGTGCGTTCCCTACTCACA
The DNA here is from genome assembly GCF_024217435.2 of Syngnathus scovelli. NCBI lineage: Eukaryota > Metazoa > Chordata > Actinopteri > Syngnathiformes > Syngnathidae > Syngnathus > Syngnathus scovelli. The sequence goes on along the minus strand of NC_090848.1, from coordinate 13,423,406 downwards.
GATTATCACATAGAACCTGTTCACAATTGTTTCTAATCTCTCTTTTGTCAATGGTAGTCAACTGCAACTGGCAGGTTTCATCCTTAAGTGAAACCAAAGCCCATCATTTGATGCAGCAGAAAGCCAGCTCCTTCAACCATTTTAACCAGCGACAGCTCTCACGGATCTACCCGTCTTCTTATCGTGTGGATTCGTCAAACTTCAACCCTCAGCCCTTCTGGAACGCAGGCTGCCAATTTGGTATGCTCTACTACCCATTCTCCTCTCTGACAAAGTAGATTATATAACTATAGTGGTTCTGCAGCGCTTCATTTTTTTTTTTTCCTTCCACTCATCATCTGAATCAATCTATTTGCCGTTTCTGGAGGCAGCACATTAGAAAACAGTTACAACATACAGAAAACACACAACAATAAAATGAAAATGAAGCGAACATGCTTGCTTGTGGGCAAGACTGATAATCATCTTGTAAAATGTTCATGATCATACAGACAATCTGAGGTTTCATTACAGTTGCACTCAACTACCAGTCGGAGGGTCGGGTGCTTCAGCTCAACAGAGCCAAATTCTACAGCAATGGCAACTGCGGCTTCATCCTCAAACCCAAATGCATGTGTGAAGGTGAGCATGCATACAATCAAGGATTTTGATTTTTTTTTTTTTTTTGGGGGGGTCAGAAGTGTGTGCGTGCGTGACTAGTTCCAGACATGATATATATTTTTACATGGCTTTTTCTTTTTTGCTTACATTTCAGGTGCCTTTAATCCCAATGCGGAGGATCCACTGCCCGGTCAAATGAAGAAACAACTTGTGTTGAAGATCATCAGTGGACAACAGCTACCCAAACCCAAAGACTCAATGTTGGGGGACAGAGGAGAGGTACTTTGATACAGTCAGTGAAATTAGCTCATATACCAAAATGACATCATTGTGTCCCATGTCAGATCATTGACCCTTTTGTGGAAGTGGAAATCATTGGCCTTCCGGTGGACTGCTCCAAGGAGCAAACTCGAGTGGTAGATGATAACGGTGAGTTTGAGAATTTTCTTTTTTGCACTTCAACTCTCATTTTTGGCATTTCACACATACTGTAGGTCAGATTTAAAAGTTTTTGAAAAACCTCCTGCAGCCATACTCAATGAATAGCAATTTAGGAGGGTAAGTTCAATTAGATGAAAGAATCAAAATTATAGTGGTCTTATTTTTGATTACTTGTCATAAGGACCAGCCTACAAATAGGAAAAGCATTCTTTACTGAAAAAGAACAAAAAATTCACTCTTGGCTAAGTAGAAATTTCCATTTTTTATGACATTTGCGCACTGATTCCAAAGAGACAATTCAAACAAAGGCAAAATTATAATTTCTAATTTTTTCCCAGCCCAAATTAAAAGTGCAATATTGGTCTGCTTGTCTGGGTTCTGATGTTTTATTGATGACAAGAGTCCAAAGAGACCAGCCCGTGCAACACCTCCGCTCTGCACACAGCCCGAATAATTGATCACTGCTAAGTTGTGTTCCACTCAACGAAACTCTCCCGACTCTACTTTCTCTGCCCTCTATCACTTATCTCAATTTTTAATTATCTTTTCATTTCTTAGTTTTACTCTCCTGGTGTGTACTTCTCGTGCAAAGCACCACCGCCTTCCATTTTTAACACCTAAAATCTCACTCGGGATGCTCCTGCAGGTTTCAACCCGATGTGGGAGGAAACTCTGGTGTTTACAGTCCACATGCCAGAGCTGGCCCTCGTGCGTTTCCTCGTGTGGGACCACGACCCCATTGGTCAAGACTTCATTGGCCAGCGTACCATCGCCTTCAACAGCATGATGCCAGGTCAGACTTGAATGTGGATCTATTATTGTGTAGGGCCAAAAATATTGCTGAATGCTGTCCAGTTAAAGAAATTACATTTGTTTATCTTCTGTTTTTTCCCCTCCTTGGTGTTTATTGATAGGTTATCGCCACGTCTACTTAGAAGGTATGGAGGAGGCTTCCATCTTTGTTCATGTAGCTGTACATGACATCACCGGTAAGGTAGGTATTGCTGTCGGAGCCATATGGATCGCTAATCCAATTAGACATTTGAAAGCTATGAAATGACCATTGTAAATTGGTATTTTTTAATCAAAGTAGAGTCGTAGATATTTTCTAAAATTCCTTAGCCTGTTTATTGTTGGTGAAGTCATTGTCTCACTATTTTGCATGTACTGTGTGTGTTTAATGAAGCTTCCGATTGGAATAGTGTGTATTGTTGGTATTTCAACTTTGAGAGAGAATGCAGATGTTCCTTTAAAAAAAAAAAAAAAATTGTGTCGCTTCCTCTGTTTCAGTGCACTCAGCCGTTTCAAGTCACTTGCAAAATTGTACTTCATATTGTCCTTGTTTTGAACCGTGTCTTTCGCTTTGTACTTGTTGTTCTTTATATCTTACTTCGCCCCACGCCAGTGTTTTGTTTCTTTTTCATTTGTTGCCGTCTGATTCTCTCTTTCTGCCCCATTCTGCCTCTGTCTGTCTGTAATTCCAGTGGAGCCCTCTTTTACCAAATGATACATTTCGAAGCAGGACATTTTTAGGAACGTTGAAGCTGCCACTCAAAGCTCAGGTGTAGTGACAGCCAGTCGGCAACCTGCATGAGTCCAATCGCCACGCTCCCCCTTGCACATCTCCCACTCGTCCGCTTGACATAAAAGAGCAACTCATGTCTCGCATGAGTTATTGAAAACTATCTGCACTTTCCTCGATCCATCAAGTAGATCCAATGTCTTTAACTCTTGAGAACAGAAGGCTTCCATCTCTCTGTTTTTCAGTATTTAATTAGATGACTCCATCATTTATAATCCATCCAGTATATTAAAACAAATAGTCAACAGGATTACTTCAAATGTCACATTATAGACTTGAGTCCTTGAATTTGTACAAGCTAGTGGATTTGGTAGCCAGCGGTTGTTTGCTTTAGCTGCTAAATGCTAATTTGGTTGCTGTAAACAAATTAATACACTCCCCAGATATGCCAACTTTCTCGCTCCCCGTTCTCCTCGAAGCTGGCTGTGCGGTACACCGTTTAGTGCTCACAAACTGCAATTATATTGTCCCAAGTTGTTTTTATTTTACCACCCTGCGTGTGACTGTGTACTTGATTTAGTAAGGTCGTGAAAGATGGCCGTGTTGTAGAGCTCCAAGTGACTACAGATCGCGATGATGTTTTCTTTCATCATTCTCAAATGTCAACACAAAAACCATCCGTACAAGTTGCTGTGTCCCATTTCTGGCATCGATTGACGATTAACATCCAGGCAGGACCTTGAGCTCAGCTTTCGGATGCCTCCTTTCCTCAGTTTTAGATTCTGATCAATCACTTAATCCTTTTTTTTTTTTTTGTTCAGTCTCGTTTGTTCGCTGTTACTGTCGGCTCAGTGCCAACGCTTGGGCTACTTGGATCTACTTCTAACATTTAAAGTTCATTTGAGTTTATTTTGGATTCAATACAATATCTTACACAAGCAGACCTTCACAATCATCACGCTGTTTGGATGTTCTTGCCTGACATTGTCATTGTCATATCAGTCTTTATTTTTTTGCCTTAGTGTGCATCTACCAGGGTCAGGAAACATCCACACATTTGAATTTCAGTGACATTGTACTTACTTAATGGGGAGTCTTAGCAATTGCAGCGTTAATTTGGAAAACGTGTTCAACACCTTTAGCTTGAGACAAAAAACTTTTAGAATTGTTTTACTTTATATTAAGACTGACACCAATTACAACAGAAGGTGTTTTTTGTAACTCGTGCATTTCTTCAAGCATCAATTGTTCTTTATTGCATCTTATAAATTGAAAATTAATCGTGTAAAATGTATCATTCTGCCATGAAGCAGATATTGACTCCAACTATCGTTGGGGGGCAGCTTTGTTGTTGTTGTTATTCTACACGTGATTAAATGGCTAATAATTTAATTTCACTGTGAGCAAGCATGGCGTACAACTAAAAGGTCTTTGTAAACACTGACTGACTAGTTTTGTGTCAGGAAAGTACGAAAATGTGGATGTTGTTGGTTTTTTTTGTTACTTCTTAATCAAGCATGTTTACTCCTTCAAGTGTGTGACCGCAATAATGCAGCATACCATCTGCATGGTGGCAGCATCTCAAATGTTGAATTGCTCATACACTGTGTGTTTGACAGCTTTCTTTGTTGTGCTTTCATCAGGCCAAAGCAGCCAGCGGCATAAAAGGCCTCTTTCACAGAAGTCCAAAGCAGGCCTCTCTAGACAGCCATGCTGCTGCACAGCACAGCCGTAAGCAACCCTTCGGTGCCCACCTCCTGCGGCGCACTGCCAGCGCACCCACCAAAGGTCAGCCCAAAGTCAAGAAGGGCCTCCCCGAGATCACCATTAACACCAAAGACTGCAACTCGGAGGGCGCAAGCGAGGACCGAGAGTCTGAGGACAAGGCCTCTGCCTCCTCCTCTCACCAGCCAACACCACCACAACTCCGCAACGGCGAGTCGACGTCATCTCGCCAAGCCAATGGCCAATGGGAACACCCCGACACCAATGGAACTTTTCACGCCGAGGGTAAAGGTAAGAGCCCTTGTTTTGCTCATCGGCGGCCTTTGAGCGAGCCTTTAAAACGGGCCAGTCGACTTCGTTTTCACGATCAGGATATGAAGCCGGGGGTTTTCGCTCGGGTCTCACTTAACAGCTCCAGCAAGGTGGGAATGTCTTCTAACTGTATCACATGCGTGATCGGCTCCAAGGAGAGCCCAGATGCGCAAAGAAAGGGCCACGTTGAGGAAGGGCAGGGATCAGAGTCAAAATTGGCAGATGAGCAGGACAAAAACAATTGTTCAACCAAGAAAAGGGCTAAGCCGAAGCCTGCATCGCATCGCCAGCCGCGAGCTTCTCCCCCAAGCTCGCAGTCACTTCCTCACTCGAAAGAGGCCCAGTTTTGCTACTCATCCCAGGCGTTCCTACGACCCAAGCCGTTCCCAAGATCCAAAGCAAGGCAAACGCTGGCAGCCCAGCACATCCAATCTCTGCCTGACGCAACACAGAGGAACGCCCTGTCTTGCAACATTCCCCGCAGACGCTTTCCCAACACTGTCACACCGGCGCAGAGCCTCACACCAGATTGTCGGAGCAACCTCCGTTGGCACCAGGCGACGGTACCCAAATATGGCACCGTGTGCGGTCCCGCCTTCATCTCATTCGCAAGCAGTGTCGGGAGTCCGAGACTCTCACTCAGTGATGACAGCAGCAGCTGTGACAGCTTTGGCAGCCTGAGCAGCTTCGACTCCCTCCCGGTGCTGCCTCGAAGTGCTGTCCTCGACAGCCGCAAGAGGGCGGTAGGCACTCTTCAACGTGAGATGAATGCCCTGTTTGCCCAGAAAATGGAGGAGTTGCGTCATAAATCGCCCCTCTTCTTGGCTGGTAAGGCGTAGTAGTGTGCAGCTGGATGCTGAGTAGTTGCCCTGAGCACTGTAGAAGAGCTTTTTTTTTTTTTTTTTTTTTTTTTTAGCTTTGCTCAAGTATCCTCTCAGACCACCTACTATGTTCCTCAATAGTAATCCTCCATAAACCCCAGGATCCTTTGCCCAAAATATTTTATTTCAAATCCTCTTAGTTCCCTTCAACAATCAGCTCAAAGTGAAAGTCCCTGTTCAAATATTTGATTGAAATTGTGTTTGTCTCTACCCAAAATCTGCAATCTGATACTCTCCACGTCTAACAGATAACACAAACGGTGAGTTTTGAATTCATGGGGAGTCTTCCTTTCGCTTTCATTTATTTTTTCAGAAAGATTTTTGAGAGGCATTTTAGGCAGGTTTGACATGTTTGGGGGTTCTATTTTTCCATATCGCTTATCAGGTTTGAATCATTGTTAATTATATTTTTATATTGTGGAGATCCATCTATGACCTTTGTTAATTAATGCTTTTCTCTGGAAGCTGTTCCTGAGCCCCACCCCGCCCATTTCCTTTTCTTTCCAGTTTTTGCTGAACTCCTTTTTCCTGTTTTTCCCTTTGCACGCTCTCTCTGTTCCTAGTGCAGAATTGAGGGGATGACCAGAGCCAGGTAAACCTGCTGAATGCACACAAGCAAATACTCAAATACTGCATAATACCATTTTAGGTGCATCTTCACTTCACCTATATACTTCTCTCCATCTACCCACCTTTTTCCTCCTTTCCGCCATTCACTTATTTTTGGGGCCTTTCTCTCTGAGGGTTGATTTGAGTTTGCAATTAATAATTGAAAGAAAAAAAATGCATCCCCCTTAGTTTGCACATGCTCGATACTGTACAACATAAAATCACATCAGCAGATAAAAGTAAAAAAAAGTCACGGCAAGTTAGGTCTTAATACTGCTGCTACAATTCCAGCTGTGAGAAGAAATAGTTGAGATGGGAAGAAACCCAGAAAAAAATAATAAATCAACAACCAAAAGAGAGTTCAGGAATTCACAAAAGAAGCATCCACAATTGGTGATGTCATGTTATTGCAAAAATATTGAGTCTTATGTGAATCTTTCTGTTCCAGTATTTTATCACCTAAACATATAGGGGGGTGTCACATCTAGTCTTCCTAACGGAGTGTATCGAGTGTCACATACACTGGCAATGTATTTAATCATTGAAGTCAAATGCAAAAGACATTCAAATAAGTTCAGAATTGTGTTTTCCCTCCACAGACTGCTCAACTGCTCCACTTCCATTTCCTGCACAAAATTCCGGGGATGCTAAGACGACACATTCCATCTGCTCTGCCACCATTCCTGAGGACATCTTTTCTTCCCAGCATTCTTCATCATTGCTTCCGTTACCCTCCACTCCACAGAATGCAGAATCACATTTGACGGCTAATTCAAACGGATTGTCCAACAGTCCGAATCTCGAAAACAACAAACCCAAATCACTTACTCGCGCAGTGCCTCTCCCAGTAACCTCTCCAGAACAAAACATCGAGATGGAGTGCACCCGAGGGCCCCAAAGAGTCTCAAATACTCAATCATCCTCGGGGCGCGCCGAAAGCCAGAGAGAACACTTGCAAGCTCTTCCGGACCAGACGAACAATCAAGTGAAGTCCGAGCCCAGACTAGAAATTTCTGCAACAGTAGCGCATGTCGAAATTCCTGCAGCTGTTTCTCAAACAGCCGATGCCGACGGAGCAGACAGCAATGTGTCATCACACACACTTGTACGAAGAACAAAAAGTGACGGCCATGTTCGAGCGAGGGCCCAGTCAGTAACACCACAAGTACGTACAGATGCAACTCTGAACGACCGTCTTTGGAGCAAGCTCGAGTCGAGTAGCCCTCGCGGCAGCTTGTCCTCGTCCTCCAGCATCTCTTCCAGCGACACCGTTATTGACTCGCCACTAACCGACCTGGCCAGGAAGTGTCCTGCCAAAACAAGCGACCCCCACTGCAACTATTCAGCGCTCACCTCCTTCGAAAGCCTGCAAGTCAACAGAAGCAAGTCGAACCCAAATCTTCCACAGATTGAGTATTCCACATCCCCCCTTCTCCAGCAACGTCCAGCATCTCCTGTTGACCCGACTAGTAGACTCCCTCAAAGACGACATACCTGGAATCGGCTCTTCATGGAAGGCCTCAAGCAGTCATCGGCCAGGACCTCATCGGCCAGGACCTCATCGGCCAGGACTTCAACAGCCAGGACTTCATCGACCTCTCCAACCGCATCGCCCGTGTCGCTATCCAAAAGCCTCGGGGATCTCACGTCGGATGATATTACTTGTAACTTTGACAGCAAGTACCGCAGCATCAGTCGGAGTTTCATCGTTAGATCAACCAGGAACCATCCTCGAAAGGGCATCCCGGGAAAAGCTCGACCAAACAGCGACCTGACAGAGCGACTACGGAAGCTAACTGATGTGGAGCCCCTAAAGGCGAGCGACTTTGAAACAAGAGCCAGCGAACACCAAGACGAATCTGTAGATGAGCCACAATCCATTCGTAGATCGTCTTCCAGAAGCCAAAGCAGGGTGCGATACATCGCCAATCGAGCCAAGCAGGCCCAGGAAAGGCAAAGGATCCGAAGTTTCATTCAAAGCCGCACTGATAACATCAACGGAAGTTGCCCCATTGAGGAGCGGGGCAACCCTGAAGGGGCATGTTGCATAGCAAGGAGCCCCTGTGCCAGCCCAAACATGGTCAGTCTGCCCACGTCTTTCGGCAGACACTTGCCTGCCTCTCCTGAAAACAGTGAGGTCTTTTTAAACTTGGACTTTCGTGACTGGATTCCTTAAAATTCACGAGCGTGACACACTCAGAGCGATCAGATCGACTTTTATTTATTTTAGTTCAGAGAAGCTAGCTCATCAAATGTGGATTCAGAAACATTGTCTTGACATGAGGAAATATATTTCTCTTCTCAAAGCAAAATATTAGAGAGCCCTGGAAATCGGCACTAAATGATAGAAATATTGTAGTTAGTGAAAATTGACTTTTTTTTTTTTTTTTAAATGGCTCTTTATGATCAAATCTTCTGTTTGATGTATTTTAGGATTTCAAACATTTGTTAGCAATATGTAAAGTTGAGCTTAGTTCTTCTAATCTTTAAACCCAGATATATATACTCTGAATTTTACAAACACACCGATGAAATTCTCATCTGCATTCTTTGTAGCCCGTCCATCAAGCAATATCACAAGAGTGATGGCTTTGTTATCATAATGTGCAGTTTGATGCTAAATGATGAGTCTTAGCTGTTGACAAAAATGAACTCTGTTCATAACTATTTGAAATGCAAGGTCTAAGATTTCATTTTTACAACTAGTTTGTGTCGTGCTTTATCGTAATGCAAGCAGGCTGCCAATTTTCAGCTGATGATTTTAACCTGTAGCATGTCACACCACTGAGAGAACTCCTCCTTTTTAGGCCCCTTTTAGATGACTGCATGTGTTATATGCACTGTTTTGTTTAACCCACAGCTGGGCTTTATTTTACTAAGATTTTTTCTATATCGAGATGTTTAATGTTCCAAACTTTTTGTAGGACACTTTATTGGTGTTCGCTAAGAGAATCGCATTGTAATTTGTCCTTCTCCATATATAGTCCATGCTACTAAAACAAAGCACGTTTATTTGTTGGCCTGCTGTATGTTTTGTACTGACATGCCAGTTATTTGTGCAAACATTTTAGGGACAAGATTTAATTTAACAGTATGTAATTAAATTAATAAATTCTAAAAATATTGTGGTAGGTTTCATTCTTATTTTTTTCCGTCCCCGAGGGGTTAATTGCAAAGCCACATGGTTAATTGTTTAATATTTTTGTCTTTGTTGGAAAAAAAAAAAAAAGAAGAGGGAGTCACTTCATCGAAGAAATTCAGCTGCCATTCTTTGTTTTATGGATGTTGAGCTATTGTTATTGTACTGAGCAGCCACACTGTAAAAAAAACAACATCATTAGTATTTTTGGGGAGTTAAAACAGTAATTTAAGTTGTAACAACTTTAAAATATAAAGTAGTATGTATTGGCCTTCAAGGGCATGATTTTAGCACAACAAAGCAAGCAAAGTATTGCTGAGCCGTTTCTACAAAAACAAAAATGCTGGAATGCCAAAATTTAACATTACAAAATTGTATTTTTTTTAGTTCAATTCCCCAGCTTCAAATTTTATTGTTGCCTTGAAATTTTGAGTACATCCTTTTATTTTATTTTTTTATTTTATTATTATTGTTATTATATATATATATATATATATATATATATATATATATATATATATATATATATATATATATATATATATACACTTGCCGGAGCATTCCATTTCAGAGGTTCCATTTAATTTGAGCCTTACCTAAAGTGACGTGTTGACGGATTTGACCTGGTATTTGGCGAGTGTGCTTTCAGCTCTAATGAGCAACTCTATTTTGGTGTGTTTACCAGCATTCAACTTTAGCAGGAACCCACCAGACCCCCGACCGAACTGGAGATGTTATTTATCTTGTTTTTTTTTTCCAGGCTGCCCAATGTACATCCAACCTCAAGAACTAAACTGTCATGATTACACAATTCCTGAAAGTCAGAGCTCTGTTGGAAATCTTTTGAAAATGCAACCAGACACGGTAGTATGTTGACGAATCAATCTAAAGAGTTCTTTGACAAACTTCGAACCTTACAATCCAGTAAGGCATGGAGCAGCTTTCTCACGACACTGATTCTTCAAAGCCGCCGTCCATTGTCACTTTTGTGCTTTCCAAAGCTGACGGCCTCCTCTGGCTCGCTGTCACATTCTGCCCGGGCCTCTTCTTCAGCGCTGAGAGACTTTGTGAAGCGCAACACGCTTGTTTTAGCGCCGCAGACTCCATTCCAGCCAGCAGAGAAATACAAAAGACAGCTTCATTAGGATTCTTAGACAATCCCAGGACACTCTTTTAAGGATGTATTTATCTAGACCGCTTGGTGTGACTTTTTCTCTCATTTGAAGCCTCCTCTACTGTTCAGCGCTCCGAACAGAACGTTTTGTCTCAAAACGCCGACCCCTCCTCCCTGATGAAATAACGACTTATTTTTTCACGCTCCAGCAACTTGTTGGACGATGCCAAAACCCACAGCAAAAACAAGATCGCTTTCATGGGACATGAAAAGACAACTTCACGGGCTTAAAACAAAAATCAGGATTACACTCTTGAAACGTCACCTCGTTTTCCCCCCTCACTGCAGATTTTTTGTCAGGAGTCATGGAGAATTGTGGCCACTAAATATTTCAGGATACAACTCTTGTTCAATTTATGTTCAGAAGGGATTGAGAAAATAATTATAATGCCCATTAAAGTTAAAAATTTGGGGCACATTTTTTTCTGCCAAAATGAAAACAAATCAATTTAGCCAGACACATGAAACACTATATTTTCTCAGGGAACATACAAATACATGACCCACAAATCTCTGATATTCTGAATATTCTTTTAGGATTTAATCCTTTTACACAACACATTTTTTAATGAAAATAATTTTCTTAGTGCATATTAAACCATGAGACGGATCAGTGGTTGGCAGGAATGGAATCAGATTTTCAAAAAAATGATTTTTTTATTCTTTATTTTGTCAATCATCCAGTCAGATTAGAATCTTGAAAAATGTATCAATTTTAAAAAAGAGTGCTTTAAAAAAATTGCTTCCCACTTCTGCATAATCCTGTTTGTATAGAAGACATCGACAGCACTCCTGAGACTTTTTTTCAACCTCTGTCTCAACAAAGAAGTTTGAGGTTTTCCCCCGTTTAGGCCCTCCCTCTGTCTCCCGCATTTAAACTCGCCCACAACCTTCTGCTGCGCACAACCACTTGCAACATTTGTTGACAATTTCTTTGAATTTTTGTTGATGTCTTCTTGTTTTTATACCCGCACTTCATAGGTGAGTATAAAATTAATTAGCTCTTTTTTTTCAGGCATGTAAACAGTCGTTTTGAAATCCATGCAAGTGTGATTTTCAGGCTTTTGGAAGAATGAAAGGCTACATAGCTGTCATCTTCAGTGTGGCAGCACTGAGTAGATATGCATTCGCTGCAGGTAAGACCCGTGCACACAAAAAATTATATATATAATGCAAAAAAAATAAAATAAATCAAGCAGTAGTTCCAAGTCTATTGTTCTTTTAGAGAGCAGTTGTACAACCCAATGATGATTTGTGACATTCGATTTTGTTTCCTTGCTCTTGTGATTTCAAAATGTGATCAACATTTCGAATAACATTTTCTATTTAAAGTAGTGTTTGTTTATTTATTGTTCATTTTGGAAGGGGGTGCTAAGAAAGTAATTTTTAAGTTGGAGGAAATATAATTTGTTGCTCAACTTGAATTTTCTGTTCACAAATTTCAGCCTTTGACTTAATTTCAACTGTAAAGGTTACAGTACATTATAAATGAATCCCCGAACATTTTATGAGTGGGTTCCAAAGTGCATGTCTCAAGCTCACACTCGCAGACGTTGGGCTCTGGCTGACCTTTTGAAAAAGGTCTCGCTCCCAACCAGCTTTCTTCAATGCAATTCTTCCCCCAGTCAGACCGTAGGGGTCCTGTCAAAGCATAATCCGATTGGGCAGCATCGCATTTCTCACCAGTGAAGGGGCTCGCGTCGTGCTGCGATCTCCAAAGCACTGTGATGAATCAATTAAGCGACACGCCAGGCGATGAAGCGACAGGCTGATCATAGGTCCGACCGCGTGTCATGACCCTCGTGTGCCCCCATCCGCCACAGCTTTTGTCATCGCATGAAATTATGAAAAACATGGCACCTTCTGCCCTCCGCTTATGTAAGGTCCTGCAGACCAGCTGGGAGAACCGCTGGTCACAGTTCAGGCTGACGCCATGGCGATTGGGGAGGGGACACCTTGTCCTCTTCTTGTTTACATGTTGAAATGAAGGCTTGGAAAAGACTTCTTTTCTTCCCCTCACTTTGATTCCCCGATAGCCAAGTTCCGTGCATTATTATACACAAGGCCTCGATTGTCCTGCCGAGCTTATTTACTACCGCAGAGAGAAAAGCCAAAGGGACACAAAGCGGCAATAGAATCCATCAGGCTTTCTGAAGCTTGGAGACATCAAACCAAAGTAGATTTGAGCTTGCTTGGTGACTTTGACTTGTTCTTAAGAAAATCTCTACCCACATTCCCCCGCCCACCCACATTGCAGGCACCAAGGAGTTATCCATCACCACCATCAAGGTATTCTTCTTTTCTTCCCACAGTTTCTTACTCATCGCCTATTTCATCCACACTCCCCATTTAAATAAAATACGTGCTTGTGTTTCTCAGCAAGACCCGTACGCCATGAGCAAAGGCTCTGGAGGAGAGCTGGAGGGCTACTGCATCGACATGATCTCCGAGCTCAGCCATATGCTTGGCTTTAGATACAAATTGCATGTGGTGAAGGACAACCGCTACGGAGCCATGGATTCCAGCGGCAACTGGAATGGAATGATCGGTGAAATCATCAGAGGAGTAAGTTGCAAAATATGGACTTTGCGCAAGATATGGAGGAATCTCGTCTCATTCATCCCGGAGAGAGTTTGTGACACTAAAACATCTGTTAGCTTACCCAAAAGCTTTTTGATGGGTTGAGGTCAAGGCTCTTACCACAATCATCCAGCACTGCCTTTTGAGGAATATTTATTCCCCATATAGTGAAAGTACCTGTAATCATAGAACTGCTTGGAAAAACCAGAATGTAAATTTAACACGCTACCATCCACTAGGAAGCAGACCTGGCTGTGGCGCCACTGACCGTCACCTCCATCAGAGAGCAATATGTGGACATGACAACGCCCTTCATGCAAACAGGCATCAGTTTCATTCTGCAAAAAGACGAGCACCCATTCAGCCTTCTGGCACCCTTCTCCATTGAGACGTGGGTGGGCATCCTCATTGCCTTCATGCTCACTGGTCTTTGCATATTCCTTGTGGGCAGGTATGTGAAAAAAAATGTGTTGACATTTATTGCACAACCGAGCATAGAGTAGAAGTAATGTGGCAACAGATATACTGTAGAAATGAGTAATTCTGATAATTTTTTTTGTAACATATTTTTTATTGTTTTTTATTGTAACATAATGTTTTATCTTATCTATATTTAGCCAGACATACACTCATTCCATTTTTCATGGTGAGATAGTTTATTGCATCTATTAATCACAACTACAGTTTTTTAGAATGACATGAATGTTGCCTTGTGCTTTTGTTTTGTCGTTTTTACAGGATCAGTCCCACTGAATGGGCCGAGCCTGACACAGACCAGCACCAATTCACTTTGCTGCACAGCTACTGGTACATCATAGGAGCGCTCACACTGCAAGGTATCCCAGCAACCAGTTGAACTTAACCACACAAATGCTGCACACTGCTGCAAGAAGCTCATTTCTCATTTTAAATTGATTTACATTTACAATAGTGGAAGCTCTAACGTGAAATAATCTAACTGTGTGACTGCCAGTTTATTCAGAATATTTTTGTCTTTTAGAAATCAAATGGAATGAATCCATAGCAGGGGTGTTGCCGTCATGAAGCCTTTATTAATTCACAAAACAATTTTGTTTTCTGTCTGTGCTGTTAGGTGCTGGTCCTCATCCTAAAGCTGTGTCTGGAAAACTAGTTAGCGCCATCTGGTGGTTGTTTGCTATACTGCTGCTCGCGTGCTATTTGGCCAACTTCAACTCTGCGCTGCAATTGGACAAAGAGCACAACTCGATCAAGACTTTTGAAGACCTCGCCAACCAAGACAAAATCGACTTTGGCACAGTGGAAAATGGATCCACTATGCGTTTTTTTAAGGTCTTCATTGTTGTGATCTTGTGATCTTAAGGTCCCCATCCCGAACGAAGTGGCTTCATGGGGGTTCTGTTTCTTTACTGGTCAAGGATTCAAAGATCGCCGTGTATCGCCGCATCTACCAGCAGATGGAGCGTAAGAAGAGCTATGTGCCAAATATGGAGGAAGGCGTCCGTCGCGCTCGGGAGGGAAACTACGCCCTCATTGGTGAAACTGTGTCCTTGGATTTGGATGTGGCTCGCCACTGTGAACTGACCCGTTCAGAGGATGTCATCTCCATGAGAGCCTATAGCATCGCTGCACGTCAGGGTGAGTCCCAACTAAGGACTCGCAGATTCAAAGGCTTCATCATTTCCTTTCTCCAGGCTCGCCATTGATTAAAAACCTCACCATGGCCATTCGTCAGCTGAGCGAATCTGGCGAGCTGTCTTATTTGCGGGACAAGTGGTGGACCAGCAGCTGCATGGATGACGACGAGGCCCGCACCTCAGACACCCTCCGACCTTACGACCTGCGGGGTCTCTTTATCCTTCTCGGTCTCGGTTTGGGTGTGGGCCTCCTTTTCGCCGTGCTTGAGCTCCTATTCAAGGCTCGCGATCGGGCCTTGGAACAGAAGGTACGAATGGTGCTTTTAGGTTGTTTTTTTCCCCATCATGTTCAAGAATTAGAATGTCCCTGGAAAAACAAAAAAGAAATACTACTCTTGACAAAACAAAAATGTAGACTCACCTTCCACCATTTTGATTTTTCCTCCATGCTACAGAAATCATGCTGTTCAGTACTGACCTCTGAGCTTACTCGACGCTTTGGCGGTGAAGGAGAGGCGGCACAGCAAGTCGCAACCGACAAAAGTAAAGCCTGATTCAAACAAACTACAGACAGAGACAAACTGATAATTTTTTTCCCTCCAGTACATAGAAACACTTTTTTTTTCGTGTTTCCAAAGTAACACCTTTGTGTTTGGTGATGTTTAATTGCTGTCCAGAAATCTGTGTGACATTATAAAACACACCAGTTTGTAATTTGATGCCATCAAGGCAAAAAAGTTGTATTAACATTTTAATGGGGAAAATGCTAATCACTATGTACTAATAATTTATGATGTCCCCAATTATAATGATGCCGAGTGTATCTTGCTTCATTCATTCAAATAAATAGTCCATCATTCAAAGTTCTGTGGATGAGTGAAGATGAGAAAAACATTTAAAGGTGGCTTCACATCCATGTGGGAAGGAGGAAATGTGATAGAATCGGGCCAAAATCAACCTTCGGGTCAGACGTATTGGATTGGAGGCCCAGTGTTGCAGAGTAAAGGAAGATGAGGAAGGAAGAAGAGAGTGTTGTTTAAAATCCCCGGGAGGAATTCCCATCCGCAGCCCACAAACGACGCGAATCCCAGGTTGAAAGCGGAACATTAAGCGAGCAAAAGCCAAGAGCTGCTCCTGAGAGAAAGTGAGTAAAGAACACAACCCTGGTGGCAGACTGCTGGGAAAATAGATGTGCCGTGAAGCTCTACCTCGCAAGTAAGTGAGAGATGCTCTGTGGGAGTGTCAAGATAACATTACACTTCAGATTACAGGGAGCCAAAGGGCAACCTGAGAAAATACAGTATTAAAGCCCATTAAGGTTCGTTCAAGTTCGCAAACGTTTGCCAAACGTCTGCCAAATGGGTTTACTTGTTGCAAGAAGATTTGGATTGGAAAATGTGCAAACAAACACACTTACATAACTTAAATATAGAAAATCAATTGATGACTGGGTGGATGTCGTCATCTAGTAAATGCATGTTGTTCCTCCCTGTCACCACTTGACTGTGCTGTTGGATTTCTACTGACAATCAAAAAAAAAAACTCATTCACTTCAGACCATCTATATTTTGTTGTTGTTTTTTTTCTCTGTCAGAGTCATGGTTGACTCTGTGCAAAGGGCGACATACACCCTGGCCTTGTTACCAGTCAATCGCACGGCCTTTATAGACTAATAACTACTCCCATGGACAACTTAGATAACAGTTTAACCAATACTTTTGGAACAGGCAAACTCCACATAGAAGGGTTTAAATGAAGATTCAAATCCAGGACTGCTTGACTGTGAGGCAGCGTTATAATGGTTTAGTAATTTTCATAGTAGTTCCTTTTTATTTAGTTTAGCCTTTATAAAGTCCGATTTTTTAGAGCAGGTTTGTTTCCGTTGTATTTTTTCCAAAATATTTTGTTCTTTTTTTGTTTTCATTAGTTTTAGTATTAGTTTTTTTTATGTTAGGGCTATTTATCAAGTACAAGATAAAAAAGGGTAATGTGTGTATGTTACTAAAATTGCATCGTATTGTTGTTTTTTTTCCCCAAGATAAGCACATATACAGTTTTCTCTATACACCGTCCAGATGCATCATCTTGTCTGTTCATCCATGGAGCAAGTGTTCTCCTGGCTGTGTGAAACGACCCACATGTGAACCTGCTAATCAGCTTCAGGACTCATTGATTTAGGAGAAGCTGTCAGGATGAGGCTGAGAAGGCAGCAATGGAACAGGAAACGTTGCATCTATGAGAAAACGTGTATACGTGAGAGGCAGAGTAGAAAAAGACAAGTATTGATTTGGTGGCAGGCGGCTCCTGACAGCTGTGCTAAGATAGTGCACACTCCCTCTGCCACAGTCTGCAGCTCAGCTGACAGGGAAGTGCCGAAGAAGATTAAGCTGTAAATCCCGCAGATTTCCTGCCGCCCCCTCGGCGCCTTCCCATCCCCCACCAGCCGGTAAACTGTCCCTATTCTCACAATTATAACCCTCCTTAGTAACGCGTATGACATTAATTTGAATGATTTCAGGTCTTTATGTTGAACGGTATGAAAGGATTTGTTCTCAAGGTCCTTCATGGTGAGGATGCCTTTGGCAATAACTTAACGCCTTCATTTCCTACTTAGTGTAACCTGAGATCATCTTATTGTCCTACATTTGAATGAATGACTGTCTGTTGATGACTTTTTTTTGGTTCATTTTTTGAACACATTTGAGAGCTACATAGCAGGTGAATGTGTGAAATGATGACGCACTGAAATAGTATGAGGGAAGCTCCTGGTCTTGTTGGTGATTCCTCTCCTGCTTGCTTCGACTGCAGCCCCACGCTTGTCAATGAGCTCCGAATTAGGAATTCTAACAGGCATGTCACCACTTTGAACTGAAGGCTTGAAGTGCTTTGAGTCTGCTGCTCCCTTGGATGCGGCAGGCAAAGTCTGCACATTGATCTCTTTGACTTTGACACTCTCCCTCTCTCGCTCGCATTCGTTTTCTTGCCGCTGGCCTACTGGTCTGTTCTCAGTCTTCCTCTGCACTCCATTTGTGAAATGTATCAGAAAAGTTCTTGGACTGGTGTTAGAAAATTGAAAAGCAATTTTTTTTCCCTCATGAATGTTGGCCAAACTAGCAAGCATGACAACATGGCTGCTCACAATGTCCCGAGCTAGTGTTGTCACCCTCAAGCTCTTTCTCGGTCTTGAGAAAATTCATGATGACCATATTTGGAAGATTGCAAAGCAGACTTCTCGGACACTTCAGGCTTGTCACAGTGCAAAAGTCAAAAGTTTTGTTCTTAAAGAACTCCATCCTTTCCCAAATGTGAACAGACTGCTGAATTACGTAACAGTGGTCTTTTCATTTTCTAAGAATCTCTAAGACACAGAATGGAAAACACAACTCTTCATTTGAGTGAGTGCATTTTTTGGGGGGTCTAAATTTGGTTTACCCCTTTGGCCTCACCCCTGTGTTACTACACATGTCTTGTGAGACCTATTGCAAACCCACCAACAGCCAGCCAGTGTGGAGAAATGAGGAGATGCTATTTGTTGTTTGCCCTTTTGAAAAGACTGCAAGAGTGAGAGAGGGATGGCGCTGACACCAAAGGCACCCCATGGCGCTGACCTTGGGACCCCCCTGGACCCCCTGCCTCCTTCATTGAAGTCTGCAGATGTGCCTGCCTGCATGATAATGGCCTTCACAGGAGGAGCACCCCTTACAGTGCCTATCTATAAATCACACAGGGGACACGGAGCTGACTGAGCCTCCTGCGTGAAGCATTTTCAACTCGGCGCATTTATGACCGCGTGTGCGCACGCCGCTCACGGAGATCCGCGTTGCATTATTGATCATTCTCGGGAGAGAGCTGAAAGTGCGAATAGTAGCAGTGGCAGGGGAGAGGAGAAGAGCGGGTGGGAATGGCTGCAGACAGATAGCAGAACGCGCGGGTGCATTTGGCTGACCTGCCAAGCATCGACACGAACATCCAGCCAGACACTTCCGACGTCCAACGCTGACAGGTGAGGCCTCTGGAGAGCAGCGGGGAAGGAGGTGGAGAAGCAGGAGGAAGGTGCAGGGCTTTGTGAAGGACATTGATGTGACATCTGCTTGGCGGCATGCGGAGCCACAGGAACCGATGGAATTGGAAGGTCGAAAGAAGGCAATGCTGGGTTTTGTTTTTAGGCCTGACGTCATTCATTCTTATATGAGCTGCACAGTAAATACACACCGGTGACAAATTAAGACCTGCATAAATCAGAAAGGAAGCTACAAAAGAACAAAGGAACGCAGCAGTCCAGTTGTTGGCCTCTCAGTGGGAGTTAAGTTGTGGAGTTTGGATGTTGTAGCTTTTCTTTGCAATTCAAATTTCCTCATGTTTCACAAAGAAAGTGATGAAAAATTGGTTTGTAATTGATACATTTTAAACTGCAAAACAAAATACTGCACTACATAATATCTATAAACCACCATGATGAATCTACTAAGCTAGAAATATTTTAAACTAATAAACTATTAACTATTAAACTTCGCTTTCACTTCGTGTCATTCTTATCAGTTCAGTATTTCGTTGCGCGCGCGTTGGGGAAGTACAAAATAGTGTTGGCTCGTGAGTGAACAATTCGTTCGAAAGAACGGGTTTATTTTCAGTGAACGAGAGTGACCAAATCACTTCCGAAAGTGATTCGTTCTTTTTTCAGTTCATATGACTTCAACCAGTAGGTGTCGGTAGTGCACATTGAAGCTGGTGCCACCTTGCCGTAAAACAAAACGAAGAAGAAATGACGTGACTTCCCGTTCACGAACGAGTCGTGAATTGCATTTCCCTGAACTGATCTGTGAGTGAACAAGTCAGTGAGTGACTTGCATTTCCAGTTCATCGCGAGAACGGATCAGTGAGGGAACGAATCCTCCCGTTTCCGAACGAGTTAATGGGTGAACTGCCTTCCCGTGCATCCACGGATCATTCAGTTGCGTTCCCTGGCGCGAACGACGTAAACCAGCATATAGATTTACAATTTGCCAAGGAAAGAAAGAACCACTCACTGAAACACCACTTCTTTTATGCGCGTTTTCTCCAAGCTAATGGCTAACTTTATTGCATGGAGGGGATGCGCCGTTATGCAACAATGGGGAGATTATGCTTCTCTTTGGGTAATCTTGATTTTATAACACTTATAGTAGTTTTTAAATAACGTGTATAAATACATACGCCTAAATATTGTTATCCAATATCTCTACTGCAATTTCACATTAGATTGTTGGTTTGAAATGTAGGTTAGGGTATTATTATTATTATTTTATTTTAATAAACATTAAAACCTGTTAAAACTTGTCTGGTGTTTTATTCCTTGTCTTTATTTTTGCGTGTCCCCCCAAATAAAGAGCAAGTAGTCAAATACACATTCTTGACATGTACAAAAAATGCATAAAGTTATTAGGTACACCTGAAAATGGTGGTGTACCTAATGGAGTGTCCGTGTGACGTCACAGATCAATCAGCCAATCAGGAGGTGGGGGTGGGGGAATCTTGGAAAACATGTTGGAATGCGGCTCCCAGGACTAGACCTTGACGCCTGTGACCTTTGACCATGATATTTCCCTAATAAAGTGGCCTGTTATGAGGTACACTTGAAAATGGCGGTGTACCTAATGGAGTGTCCGAGTGATTCCCTCGTTAAGTGCAGGTGCGTGAAAACTTTTAGCTCCTTTTGAACGTGAAAGTGGCTAAAACTTTTCACGCACCTGCGCTTAACGAGGGTCACTTGGAAAACATGTTGGAACGCGGCCCCGAGGACTAGAGCTTGACACATGTGACCTTTGACCATGATATTTCCCTAATAAAGTGGCCTGTTATGAGGTACACTTAAAAATGGCGGTGTACCTAATGGAGTGTCCGAGTGATTCCCTCGTTAAGTGCAGGTGCGTGAAAAGTTTTAGCTCCTTTTGAACGTGAAAGTGGCTAAAACTTTTCACGCAGGTGCGCTTAACGAGGGTCACTTGGAAAACATGTTGGAACGCGGCCCCGAGGACTAGAGCTTGACACATGTGACCTTTGACCATGATATTTCCCTAATAAAGTGGCCTGTTATTAGGTGCACTTGAAAATGGCGGTGTACCTAATGGAGTGTCCGTGAGATTCCCTCGTTAAGTGCAGGTGCGTGAAAACTTTTAGCTCCTTTTGAACGTGAAAGAAGCTAAAACTTTTCACGCACCTGCGCTTAACGAGGGTCACTTGGAAAACATGTTGGAACGCGGCCCCGAGGACTAGAGCTTGTCACCTGTGACCTTTGACCATGATATTTCCCTAATGGAGTGTCCGAATGACGTCACAGATAAAACAGATTAAAAAAAAAAAAAGAATGACTAAATAAGAAAGTGTAGCAAACGATTCGGTGAACGATTCTTTTGAACAAAATTTTTTAGTGAACCGATTCTAAAGATTCAAGTCACTTAAGAACTGGAATGCACATCACTAGTACAAAACAGTGCAGACGACCGTGTGCAACCAGGTCGAAAGAGCCGACTGGTTAGTGACACAGGCTCTTGCGCGCTAAGACTTTGGTTCGATCCCAAGTGTGCGAATGTACCTAAAAGTGCCTTAATTGTGCATTTAACCTCTTATTTATTTATTCTTTTTTTTTTTTTTACCTCATGTAGTGTACCTACACTATGAAGTCCACTTCATAAGGGAAAAAGCTTAAGGGAAAGTGAAAAGTGCCACACCCGCCCTCACCCCCACCTCCTGATTGTCTGGATGATCTGTGACGTCACACGGACACTCCATTAGGTACACCACCATTTTCAGGTGTACCTAATAACTTTAAGGATTTTTTTTTGTACGTGTCAAGAATGTGTATTTGACTACTTGCTCTTTATTTTGGGGGACACCAACACATATTACACAACGTAAAACACATATACATATATACATCAACCAAATGTCAGATTTTTGTTTTCATGACCAAAAAATAAAAACAAGGAATAAAACACCAGACAAATTTTAACAGGTTTTAATGTTTATTAAAATAATAATAATAATAATAAAAGCAAATTTCAAACCAGCAATCTAATGCAAAATTGCAGTAGATGTATTGGATAACAATATTTAGGCGTATATATGCATACACGTTATTGAAAAACTAGTATAAGTGTTATAAAATCAAGATTACCCAAAGAGAAGCATAATCTCCCCGTTGTGACTTAACGGCGCATCCCTTCATGCAATAAAGTTAGCCATTAGCTTGGAGAAAACGTGTATAAAAGAAGTGCTGTTTCAGTGAGTAGTTCTTTCTTTCCTTGGCAAATCGTAAATCTACATTCTGTCTTACGCAGTTCACGCCAGGAGGGAGACGCAACACGTTCACTGACTGATCCGTTGATGAACAGGAAGGAAGGCAGTTGACCCATTGACTCGTTCGCGAACGGGAAAGTCAGGATTCGTTCCCTCACTGATCCGTTCTTGCGATGAACTGGAAATGCAAATCACTGACTTGTTCACTCACAGATCCGCTCAGGGAAATGCAATCCACAACTCGTTCGTGAACGGAAATTACGTCATTTTCTTCTTCGTTTTGTTTTACGGCAAGGTGGCACCAGCTTCAATGCGCATTACCGACACCTACTGGTTGAAGTCATATGAACTGAAAAAAGAACGAATCACTTTAGGAAGTGATTCGGTCACTCTCGTTCACAAAAAATAAATCGTTCTTTGAAACGAATCGTTCACTCACGAGCCAACACTAGTTCAGGTTAAGACGCTTGTCTCGGTTACGTCAGTCGACTTAAAACTGACTCAGGAAGTTGGGTTGTTTCCTATTAAATTCCATTTTGGTAGTCATGACAAGACTTTATCTTCTGGATGGAGCTGTAGCTGTTAATGTTCTTTGATTAAGGGTGACATGATGTTGTCATTTTGTCATTGTCACTTAAGCACTGAATAATGAAGTGATACTTTCATAATGGAGTACGAAGCAACATGATTTGACATGGCGTTGCCCATTTTCTTCGGCAGATGGTTTCCCCATCATGCATGCTAATAGCTCTTGTGCAACATATGCATGAGATGGGACCTGAACAACCTCCTGGATGCTTGTGAATACCCACATCTGATGTTGTATGTTAATCTGCTCACCTTCAGGGCACTGGGAACAGAAACCAGCGAGGGAGAACCAGAAAAAGCTGCACACAAAAAGAGGCTTTGAACCAATCTTCTTTCCAGCTTGTACTCAAGGGCTGTTAATGAGTGCGTTACTTGATACTAAGCATAGAAAAGGAGAAGATGGAATTACAGTTATGTCGTGGAGAAAAAGTGAATGGTCTTGATTAGTCATTGAAATAGCTTTGCATAAGACAGGTGGAAGAGAAAGAATAGAGGCAGCGTCTTGGAGGTTGCCCAGAACTC
The DNA here is from genome assembly GCF_024217435.2 of Syngnathus scovelli. Classification (NCBI taxonomy): domain Eukaryota; kingdom Metazoa; phylum Chordata; class Actinopteri; order Syngnathiformes; family Syngnathidae; genus Syngnathus; species Syngnathus scovelli. The sequence continues at coordinate 13,400,422 of NC_090848.1, read as the reverse complement.
GTTTTGTACTGAAGACAGTGGAAGAGCATTGGAAAATGCAAGCACACAACCTGAAGGGGCCTGTAAATGGTAAAAATGATCAAGTTTTGAATGCTAATACTGGAAATCGGATTATCCCCCCCCAAAAAAAATAGGTTTGGGCTTTTGAGCGGCGCTCTTCCCGCGTAGACTTTGTGTGTTCTCCCCTGTTTTACAAAAATGTGCCAGCAAAATAATAGCAACCTGTAGATTGTCAAGACGCAGACCACAGGCTAAATGATGATGTCATCCCGTTGCTTTGAGTGGACAAATAGGATCAGCTGGCGTGGAAGCGGGACGTCTCCGCCAACCCGTTTGCCTTGTAGCCAAGTATAGTTGAAAAGATGTCATCCAGACGCCATCGTACATTATGCCGAGCCTTGCCAGCTCTGGATTTGCATATGGAAATGGCGCAAGTATTTGAATTAAATTCACGCTTTACCATTGTTGTGTTTTTTTTTTTTTTTTTACGCATTGGCGCATCGCTGGATTGGTTAATTTCCCCTTGCCCACACTAACACCGAATCAATGCTTCAAATTTTTTTACTAAGTACTAAGAAAATGGTTGTCAGCAGCAATTGGCCCCTGTTTTGATTTCCTGTCACCGTGGGAGCGCCTACGCGGTTGTCATGACGGTTGATGACAAAAAAGCAGTGACAATATCATTTGATGAAACACTACTCATGCCAGTTTGTCTGTATTCCTATTTTCTTTTGGCTTTTCAGACATGGCGGCTGACTAAAATTTAATCCTGTTATTGGCCCCATTCTGTTCTTAAGAGAGCTCATCGAGCAGGATGTACTCAGGGATTGCCTGTGCGTCTCTTGTCAAGTCTGCAAGAGGGATTTAAACAGAATGCAAACAGAAATAGCTGTTGTATGTGTGAGAGTTAAATGGAAAACATGTCAGCCTACACTGAGGACGTTTTACCTAAACTTTGCTGCTGCGGCACAGAAGCATCTGTAGGGAAATTTATATTCGGCTGAGATCCATGTTCTATATCAGGCCAAAACACTTACGAAACTTAATAATTGGCATTCTTTCCTGCCCTGTTTTTACAAATCCCAATAAAGTTAGGATTTATTTATAGATGCTTTCTTTTGGTAAGACAGAGGTACGTTTGTTTACCTGCTTATCATGTGGAAGTGGCTGAAACATGTAAACAAACTCTGTCTTACTAAAAAGTAAAGTGAAGATAGTTTAAACATTCACCAAAGAAGTTAGGACTCATTTAAAACGTAAATAAAACGTAAATAAAAAATACAACCAGTTGCACATTCTTTTCAACCTCAAGTCAAGAGGCCAAAAACAAACAACTGGGGAACTTCTGTCCCTCGAGCAGCACCGCATTGAAAAAAATGGAATCACTCCCTTTTTCTATACATTCATAATCATCTTTCCCATAACCGCCACATCGCCTTTACTTAGTGGCCTTTACCTTGTCGCCCAGCTTTTCACTAGAGAAGGTTTGAAAGCTGTGGAGGACCATCATCTCCCCCGTCACATGAGTATTTGTGGCGTCTAAATCGAGCGGTGTTTCAGAGGCTGACTCGCTCCTCCTGCAGGCTGTGTGGGAGTCTGGAAGCCGATCAGTCGGCCTGAAGCTTGCGGGTGGACGGGCTGCCACCTCCAGCTACCTGGACGCTGGAATGAGATTACCATGCACATGGAAACGAGTCCATTAGTCACACTTGGAACATTTTACAAAAGCAGGGGGAATTACTATATTCGTATCTCGATTTCTGACCTACAAAGTTAGATTGTTTTAGGAGGTGCGGAATTTTTGTTCCCTCTTATTGCACATGCTGTTTAATTCTTGTAGAGTTTGTACTTTATGTATATGTACTGATAAGGAGCTCTGCAAACATTCATGTGATTTTGCATGATTAATGTCTATAATAACACGCAATCAAATTTAATGTGTCTAAGCCTGTGATTACAAGTGAGCTGTACGTAGATGGTTGGCTTGAAGGCTGCTAAATTAGCATCATTAATATTGCTTTAAAACGTCTGCTGGCAGGTTAACGATAATTAAACATCTGCATTCGCTCCTCCTCCGCCATTCCTCATCTTCAGCTCAACTTGTCGTTAGCCCGCCTCAGACAATTACCGCGCTGAAGATCAGAGGCTGTTTAATATTTCATCTCAAAATCTATTAGACATAAGGAGTGCGCTGCTGTTTTGTTAACCACTTGCTCCTATGAACGTTAACAACCATAACAAATTAGTGGTAGTAGTACAAGTATCTGGAAATGTTTGTTTTAAAGCGTGTCACTTAACCTGGTGTCAATTTTCTGAGGAAATATTTCATTGTAAATGTACAAATTTGAACCTTAAGTGTGGTGTATGTGAGGGTTAAATAGAAAAATAATAAATAAATATAAATAAATAAACTTCCACCCATTATCTGCTGGGTCAACCTTTATTTTTTTACCTTTATTCATTACACTTAACAACAGTATCTGTATTTTTCATTGAAACTCTTTCAAAACGGGTTGTTAAATTAATTGCTAATGTATGACGATTAATATAATAGATTTGACCTGAAAAGGAAAAGCTCCCGTAGCTGCTTCCAGGCTTAGCCAATCATATGCAGCATTACTTCTGGTCCTTACATACCAGCTTATGATTGGCTTTAATAATTGTGATAAACCATTTAATCTAAAACGTTTTTTTAAACAACCTGTACTGACTATGAAGAATCAGAATACCTATAATAAAAGCGTTATAATGGGGCCTTGAAAAGAGACAGAACAGGTAGCATTTCTCAATATTCTCACCCACTATTTTTGAACAGAAAATACGCAACTCCAGCAATTTTTTACAATGAGATCACAGACATTATTGGATTCAAAAAGAAAAATCAAATATAAAGTACAGACCGGGGAAGTAAAATGGAAATGCTCCTCTTGCTCCCCTGACTGCAGGTCCTTGCAGCCTGGTTATGTGAAACATCGAGAAAGACGAGGAGTGCCAAATCTCTCTTTTTCCTCTAAAATCACGCTCTTTGCAGCTTGACCTGAGGATATGTCGAAGCCACTTCAGCCCAACGAGCAGCTTGGGATTCAGAAGAGAGCTTCCCACTCTCTCCAAAATGGAACCTCAGAAGAGGCTTATTTCTTGTCTTTTTAGTCCTGACTGAAAGAGACGGGCGAGATGAAGACAAACAGAAACAGCAGCACTTCAAATTGACCAGACAGCAAGACGATAAACACCGCGGTTGTCAAAATCAATTAGTGGAAACAAACCAAGAGAACTTTCCCAGAACACCATAGTGCTATTCATTTTTATCCAGCCAACATTAATTTTTACGTCAAGAATTTTATTCCATCAACACATTACATAAATATTCACTATTTAAAGCAAATTGAAATGAAGTGTATTAGTACAGGAAAAAAAATGAATATGGTAAAGAAATACGCTGATACCAAAACACGTATGTGTATAAACATTGCAAAAGTCAATTTTATATTGTGCATTGGTTTCACATTGATGAATGCTTTTATGACTCATCACGGAAAAAATAATGTCATCAATCTTTCAATTAGCCAACTAAAGATGAAGACAAATAAAAGAAAGCTCTAGACTGAACTTATTCTGCAATTTGATTTCAATCTTGTTTCCCTCTTCTGCTCCTTCATTTGTTTAGCACACGCACTTGCACGTCCTCTATCCGCATCTTCACAGCCAGGGCCAATCCCGCAGGAGTGCTTTTTCATCAAGTCTTCTTGCTAGTGGGGAGCAAAGGGCATCATCATCAGATTAGCTTCTGATCACTCTTCCTAAGTAATTATCCCTGCACAGCCAGCCTTCTGCAGCTCGCAGACATAATTGATTTAATGGAGTGTGTGCACTCACTCACTCAGTGTCTCCATCTTTGTCTCTCTTCACTTCAAGTTCGCTCCAGATGGGTGATGTCGGAATGCACAACTTTAATGATGAAAGTGGCTACAGTTTGTCAACAGCGCTCCAGGATGCAGGTAGTAGGACTTTACGCTTCCTAACCAGATGTGTAACAAAAAGGCAAAATATGTTTCATAATACATTTCTCAAAGCATGTAACCAAGTTAAAAATAATTACGATATTTTCAAGTGAATATAAATTATATATAAAAAAAAAAAAAGTGTTAAAAAATAAAATATATATAAAAATGGCTGTAAGTAACTGATTGGGCCCCAAAATTACATTATTATTATTATTATTATTATTATTGTGTGCATATGTGGACAATTTGTGTTTACTTTGATATCATTTAACAGTGTGAAACCAAAATAATTTACTTTGTACATTTTCCCCATTTTTATAATGTAATGTTCTATTTATCTGTCAAGGTGTATTATGTTCTAATTTTGATCATTTTAAAGTCCTGTTGCTATATAAGGTACAGGGGGTCCTCGGTTTACGACGCCCTCGAGTTACGCTGTTTCGTGTTGACGACACACGTCTCATATATTCTTTTTTTGAATTATTTATATTATTTTTCCGTATTTCATCCATTTTGGACTGTTGCGTCGTCTCTCTCTTGCAACGCCCCTTTCAGTGTGCAAGCCAACCACAGGAATAAAGGTAAGGAATTGTTTTCTCTTTTTTTATGACTGTACTGTTTCATTTGGTTACTGTTCCGACTTGCACCAAAATTCGGTTTACATCGCCGCGTAGGAACGGATTGACGTCGTAAACCGAGGACCCGCTGTATAGTATTATCAGTGGGCTAGTTTGATGAAACATTGAGTAGATGCTTTAACAATAAATAGAGGGACTCAACCTTAACCCTAAGCCTATTATACTGTCAACAAGATCGATGGAAAATTACTTTTTTCAACTGTAACCAGCAAGCAAAACGATTCTCTGTCAAGACTTAAAAATGAAAGCTTGTCATCACAGCGTGTTACTCGAGTTGTTAAACATGTTTCTTTTATATGACGGCTGTAAATATACATTAAACACTGGTTCAGCAAACAACAAACGTCACGCAATAAATTTATCTGGTGACCCATTTATTGAGTGCAGATGTCATGACAAGAATGATGAATCCAAGCCAATGAACATGTCGCCTCTCCTTACTGTTCCTCCTCCATTCAAACTATAAATGCATGAGGCAAAAGTTACCGATTCAGAATTTGAGTACAAAATCCATATTAAGCCTCATTTTGGCTACATTTTCCCATAAGAAATGTTACGCTGGACAGAAACGTGCTGTGCTTCCTGCTTGGGGGGAAACTGTGGCTTTGTGTAATCATATCGTATTTAAGTATGACACAACAGAATCATTGACATTGAAATGATTTGGACTTTTAGAGATTGTCTCTGCTCATCATCAGACCCAGATGTCAAGAACATACACAGCTCAAGTAACATTTGACCTTGTTGCTGCTCAGTGAGAGACAGACTAGGCCATTTGCAAACTTCACAGTGGAAAAAGATCCATTTCAGAGGATGGGAGATCTCGGTTACACCACGTGCAGCGCACAGCAGTGACTTTACCTGTAATTAAATGTATAACACGAGCACAAACAAGCCTGGAAATTGGCATGCTCGCGCACATGAATCCTCATGGCCTTTTGCTCAGCAAGATCAGATAATGAGGCCACAGTGCAATTACTAAAATCAGGTAGGCAGGTTTGGGCAAATTAGGCCCAGCATGGCGTCTGCTTGCTAACGTGACATGATAATTGCTTGCTGCACCAAGATACACAGAGACAAGGACACCCTGAGGGGATGGACGGAGATAACCCACGAGGGGATAGTCACACAAAGACCGGTGCGATAACCTCCACGTCAATATGTTTATGACTAAGGACGGAACGGCTGATAGCAGGCAAGCACTTCATTTGAAAATTAATAGACTGTGGGATTTCTTTACCACTCAAGACACTTAAGCCCCCGATGTAGTTACCTCTGCCTTGCCCCCTCCCCTACCTGCTGTGCTTGGCTAAGTGCATGGGCCATTTGACAATCTACTGGACCGTCCTTGGTCAAACATGGATGCGCTCAAAATCCAGACATTTACGACTAGATGGGGGTACCACGTGTTTGCCTCCGATACAGTTAATTGAAGTGCAGTGTAGCCAATATTCACTCGTCAAAATGCATACTCAGCAACATTGTGCACACATTATGACCGCCGCAAATCTCAGTTGGTGACTTCAATAAATGTATTCTTAGCCTTCATCCTAATTGTACTTTTCTAAATACACGCGATGCACCAATTGGATCCAAAACCCCTAATCATTGAGTTGAATTCAATTTGAGAGTGGTGGATAATAAGATACCACCGACTGCGATGAGGCACCCTGCCCTCTTTCATCGTATTACATCATTTTCAAATTGCAAGCATCTTTGGCCCTTTTACACCTTTTTCCTCGTGCAGTAATTACAAATGCTCACTAGAGTCATCATGTTTTGCAGTCAAGTAAATGCGTTGTGAAAGAGCTTTGTGTGCTTGGGCACCTTCACCCTTCCCTTCACTCCATAAGACCATGTGCTCGGGAAGAAGTCTTACAGCATTCATCTGGTGGTCACGTGAATTTGGTGAATTTGTCATGTATGTCCCCGCTATTGCACTACAGCTTGACATCACGTGCTCTTTCGTCAAATAGTCAATGATAGCAAGAATATATATTTGTGCATGAAGCAACGTTATTTCTGATCATATATGGTCTTATCCTAATTATGATTTTATCCAGTTGCAAACAATTGCACAGATTGTCACAAACCAATGGGAAAATGACCAATTAGGCAAAAAGATTAAATTAACCCAGCTTTAATAACAGCCATGCTTAATTAAATTGTGGAATAGCGACCACCCTCCTACAATGTAAGACTTTTAAAAAAAAATTCTTGGCACAGCCCAGTTTTACCCACTAATGAATGGTGCATAGAGATGCCAGGTGTGCAACGCACAAAAAATAAAAATAAAAAAAATAAAATGACATCAGGTCACTAAGCTCTTTCCATTGAAAAAGCCCTACCAGGAGGCAGCCCTATAAATAGCCGAGTTACTTGTCTCAAGCTAGAAACTTTTATTTGACACAAGCTAATTAAACACATTCATCTGGTTCATGGCAGCCACCTTTCTTCGCTGAGCTTCCATAACTCCATCTGGCATTATGGCAGCACACAGGAGTTTTGGCTCCTGTGTCAATCAATGACACCGCGCTGTGTTCACGTACTCCTTTTGTCGTACATTTATATTCAGTGGCCTCCGTGCTTGTAAAGAAGCACAGAAAGGTTCCCCAAATTAATTGGATCAACGATTAAGTGACAGTCGTGCTGCCCTACTGAGCAGAGACAATAGCGGAAGAAAGGGTCGACGCAGGCGTTGCCTTAAAATTGACACTTGAATTAGATAATGAAGAATAGAAGGCAGGAGGGGAGGAGGGGGGTCCGATCGGTGTGAGGTCTTCACTGAAGAACTTAGCCTGTGTGGTCAGAGACAAACTCTTGGTTAACTGCAGTTGCTTGGCAACATAAATTTAGCAGGCAAATATGAATTGAAACATTTTTGCTTTGTAACATTTTCAGATCACTCATTAAATCCTCACATAACTGACAAAAAAGGTTCATGTAGCGAAGCATTTCATGGCATATGCTAATTAGTTCATAAAATTTGAATTTGGGATGTAACTAAAGTGGCGGGTAAGAAATATAGCGTTGGTTGATGTTTGGTTTTTTGTGTTTTTTTTTTTTTGATCCACCCAATGAGAAATTGTACTTTTGGCCTAACAACCAGAACTACAAATACAAAGCAATTGTTTGCTTTGAAATTATATAATTGGTGGGGGGGTTGACTACAAGCGCAGGTAGTTGCCGTTTAGAATTGAAGTTGCCCACAATTATAATCCATTAGCACACAGCTACATGAGAAAATGGAAGTAAATCTATTTTGTTGTACAATTATTTTTTTTCACTGATTGTCAAGTCAATTATGTTACCTTTTCTCATAAAATTTTGACTTTGACCTACAATGCCTTCTCACCTGTGGCAAAAAAAACTCAAGCCACTACAACTGATGACTCACAGAATCAAACCTCTTCATTTCATACTGACTTGTCAGAGTTGTCATTGGTAAAATGTGTGTCAGATTAGAAGGGAGGGGCACGTAATAGAAGCCTAGGTAACACTTAAAGCTTTGGCTGCGATATTGCTTGATGGCTTTTGGAGCCTCTGATCTGAGAAAAATCAACCTCCTGCTGCTCCAGCTATTCACGTATTATTTGTGAGCTCTTCAAAGATATGAACCCCACTGCTGGAAGCAAATATTTATCCTGTGCTAGATGCTATTCGGGGAAACCTGAGGAATGTCTACAACTGCAGCTATTGCGCAAGTCCCTACTCAACACAAACACAACCGTGCTTACTGAACACTCTTCCAGATCGCTGCAGTCGATGCAATTATTCAAAGAAAACTTCCGACCTAGCGCGAACAAAGAAACTGAAAGGAACTCTGCCAAGGAGAGGATTTTTTTTTTATTTTGTTATTCCAGTGCCGCAACTCGTGCTCATACTGGGTTACAACAAAGTTCTCGAAATTGGGAAAGAATAGTACCAGACGTCATCCATTGTGCTTTGACAGGGAATAGCGTATGTGTGTAAGGTTCAGTCAGTGGGTGCAAACACATGGAAGGGATTGTCGAGATCTCTGAGGACACTTCAACCATTCGGGCAGAAAAAGAGCATGGTGGAGAGTGTGTGGAAGGGTCCTCCAGCAATGTGTGATCACGTCTGAGAACAAAGGTTGCGGCTTTTTTCAATGACCTATAGCGCAGTCTAGAGTGAGGAACATTATATCCGGGCCTCAAGCAGGAGGGGAGCGGGTAGGGGTTATGAGTTTGTTTTATTTTTTATTTAATGTCATAGCTGATGAGTAATAAATGAAAGATAAAATAAATTCAAGTGTATTAGAAAATGCCTTGACTCTGTTGGAAGGTCTGGCAATGCGCAGCGCCGTCTACCACAGGGCTGTCAAACTAATTTTTGTCGCGGGCCGCATCGTAGTCATAGTTTCCGTCAGAGGGCCATTATGACTGTCAACCCAAATAAATGTATGAACGTCTCATAATATATAAAGTATAGGCTACACAACAAACTGATAAATAACCAGTTTTGAAATCGGAGACTAGTATTAAAAATTGCTAACAACATCTCTAGTTTGTAAAAGTGAAGACAATTTGCAATTCTAGTATTGATGCATAAAGTCGATGCACAATTTGTCTTTGTGGGCCAAATATTATTACGATGCAGGCCAAATTTGGCCCGCGAGCCAGAGATCGGTCTACAAAATTCACAAACACGCTAAAGTAGACTTTCCCCAGCATGGATGGAGCAGATCTGGGGGCGGGGCAGCTTTCAAACATCCCACAACTGGCCATATAAAATCTACATGATGAAATTGACTATAATAGGGAAACAAGGCTGAAGTGTTTCATTTTTCCTTTCTGTCCTTAAACCACCCATATTATGCTGAAAATGCCCGAGACCGAGATGATGTCACAAAATACAGTGAATAGCAATAAATGACACCAACTAAATTCAAGAAACATCATGATCGTTTTCTCTTCATTCAGATGTGTTTTTCCACTTGCTCCCCCTCACCTCCTCTCCCCCTTAAACCATTTTCCAAGACAACCTACATAGATGACAGGTGCCGTCTTGGCCCTCCGGGGGTTGCTTGAGATGGAGAGGCCATCCCTGTCATTCTGTCTATTTGGGCAAAAGAGGAGGGCCAGCAGGGGATGGCTATATCTCCTGGGCCTCATCATGTAAGTGTATACAAAACAACATAGCGACCCCCTCAATCTACCATCCACCCTGTGTGGCTTTCATAATCTCTGGAATGTACTCAGTGAGTGGAGGAACTTCAGGTGACTGGCTTGGGGTGCACCAAATCCCTCCTCGGGTTCTTTTTTCCCCTGTTCTGTTTTGTTTTCCTTTATAGGGAGACTTTTCTTCACGAAGCAATCTGGGGCGCACAGTATAATTCATGCAAAGACCTTGCCCCTCTTGCATGTTTTGAAAGACGGCGCAGGTCGAAACCTTTTGTCTCCTCTCTACTTTGCATGGTTTCCTTGAAAAGACTCTCCAGCAGTGCCGTGGTGCTTTTTTGCAAAGATGGCGGGAGGGACAGAGAGAAATGTGACACATTGAAAAGCGCAGAGTTTTATGTATAGGACGTCGCCCTGGAGAACATTGGGGGAGAGTCAAATTAATGGCATCAGACAGCCTTGTGACAGGAGAGGCCATTATGTGACAGTAGCACAAAACCTTAAAGACTGGACTCCAACAGAGAAATAAATACAATAAAATGACACATAAAAAAAAACAAAAAAACACCCCCATTCTTACCAATCCTGTATAATGCTTCTCACAAAAGAAGGCCTCTCTGAAATACTTTGAGTAACCCACGTAATCCATGATTTTTAAACCTGGGCTTAATATTTTCTGTTTATCTTTGGCTTTCATAGGAGCTTGGCTAATACAAATGGTAACAAAGCATGCATTAATAGAGATAAGTGTGCGGGAAGGCAATATAGCACGCTACACCTACACCATCATCAAATCAAATCAAATCAAATCAATGAAGCGGGGATGATTTCTGCCCCACATTTGTAAAACCCAGGTTTCGATTCTGGCTCTAGCTTTTCAGGGTTTCATTTGCATGTTCTCATGTACTTGATGTACGCCACCTCTCGCCCAAAGTCAGATAAATCATGCTGCAGCTTACCCATGACCAAAATGAGCATAAGCTTTCAGAAAAACGGATCAAAGCTCAGCTCTGTAAACAACTTTGAAAGTCAATCAAAGTGTGAGTAATTCAAGTTTGATTGAGTTGCATTATCACTTGATTGAAATGTAGTTGTTGATGCACCGCACAGGATTCGTTTCACTTTGCGCCAATAATTCCATCTTAATGAAAGGTGAAACTCTTACAGGATGCCTTTCACACTGTTTTTTTATGTTGTATGCGTCTGACAGCAAGAGAGGTGTTTCTTTTCACTTCAAATAGGATTAGGAGACATTAAAAGATGAAATTGCAATAGATATCACAGCTTCAATCCTGTCTGCTGGCAGACCTAAGATCTCTGATTCATCTCTGAATGCATACTGATGAAAATGCATTTGTGATGCCCACAAAACTAGCTTTTCATGAACCCCATTTATTTGACAAATAAAACAACAACAACCCACACACACTTGTATTGATTCGTGGCATGAAAATAGAAAAAAATCATTATTTGTCATGTACACACATTTACACAAAATCTGACGTTTGAGCCATTACAGTCGTGGACACAGCAATCACACACACTTGAGCTCCCCGGGAGCAGTTTGTGGGGTGTGTGTCTGGCTGATGTAGTATGGCCGTGGATGGTCACTTGCCGGGTGGTCGCAAACTCTGCCAAGATGGCAGGTGTCGTGGTTGGGGACTTGAACCGGGGGTCATTTTAGCCACTTGGCCAAGGCTGCCCGAGAAGTGTGCAATTACAAACAGAAGAGTGGAAACGCTTCCTGACTGCAGCCGTTGAGTCAAGACTACACAAAGAGGGTCACGCAAAGTTCATTCATCGGTAATGGACTGATGGAAGTAGCTCCAAAGGTAAAAAACAGACGTTAACAAAACGCCTCCGGGATCTCACAAGAAATACATAAATACGATCACAGGATTGAGGCGAGGCACAAACGGGTGTACGCACAATCTGCAAGTCAAGGTTATTGGGTCAGAAGTTCTGCCAGGAAAGACAAAGAAAGAAGGCCGAGTGAGAAATGCAAGTGCGGACAAGAATGCCTCGCAGCATATGAACTGTGAAAAACACAGGCACACAACCGTCAACAGTTGCAGACGGGAAGTTCCGATTCAGCTCCAAGCGAGACTTAACAGTAGAATGGATTCATTAACGAGCGTAACGACCCGGTTGGCCAACAAACATGGTCAGGACACGACGTGCCACAGCATCCCGCCTGAAGTGCTACTCGGGTGATTAAAAGACATCAAGAGCCCTGCTCCTCCTTTTTTCTTCTTTACAGGCAACTCAAACTGGGTAAGAGCATGAGAGCAATTCCTGTTTCCTTCATAATAGTCATCCCACCACACACACAGAGCATTTCTCGTGCCACTTGGGAGTAAGGTATCGCGTCCAACAAAAATTCAGAATGTGTGTGCCAAGTTGAAAGCTGGACACCTCTCTCCAGCTGAACCTTTCAACAGAACTTGCAGGAATAACAGACTCAACTGTCTAACAACAGTTCAACCTCAGCATCTCCTTCCTGTTCTTTTCAGAACATCTTCATGCCACATACTGTAATGTCCATATGAAGACTGACCATGAGGTCTAAGGAACCGCAGTGAGACGGATACCCGCCCACCCAAAAAAGTGTCCTGAATGTTGATATCGTATGGAATTCCTTCCACACCGACATCTCCAGCTTTCTTGCCGAATACTTTCCCTCTCCCACAGCGCACAAAGACGGAGTATTTGGCAGCGAGTGTTTTCTCTGTAATCCAACAGGCTGCCTCGATGGAAGCGGAGACAAACTATGGTGGGAAAGATAAAATTGACTTCCCTGCTTTCGGCCATGGAAACGTTCCAGTAGTTCCCAGCTGTTTTAATACCAAATGATCTAATACATTGGCAATCAAAACATTGTAAGAGTTTTTAAATGATTCCCATTTGCGTTTATTTTCTTTTGTCTTACAGCAAGTTGGGACAACTTGTGTGGGACTCTAACACAACAGCTGTTGGCAGATGATTAGTACGCCATTATGAAGTCCAATATGAAATACACATACAGCTCACTTTTTGTGGAAAACTCCTATTGAAAGTTTATCAGTGTTTGTCCGAAGAATATTTTGGGTTAAACCCCCACACACACCTTACCCAACACCAATGGATTTGAATGGCCATCAATTATATATGAATTTTTGCTATTCACAGGCCGGCACAGTACTTCTCCCCGGCGAGTCGTGGAGAGTAGGGGTCTGCTGTATATAAATAGTGAAAAACATCCCCTTATTATTTTATTAAATCCTCAGTCAATCAAAAAATGTCCTGGTGGGGAAGACATTTTGACAAGTCACAATGTCAAACCTGTCAAATCAGTCACAGCCCTGAACTCCACGCATGTAATGATGGTCACAGTCTGGTTCCACCGCTACTCAACTAAGGACAAGAAATCCTGGTCTGCTGAATTTGCTTTAACAATTCAAATTCTCACAAAACAGCCTTGTTTGAGAGTCCTGTGCCCAGAGAAAACAGCTGAAGAAGACGATCCGCGTCTGCACCGTTGTTATGCATGAGGTTGTGTGTGTCTGGTGTCTTGGGAGATCCAGTATTTTCCAACTTTCAGCTGTGATCATTTTTCTGCATGTCAGGCTCTCTGCAGATGTAGCACGCATGTGAAAATGGCACACCACTCTACTACGTACATGCATTATTGAGCTATTTGGACTGTACAACATATCAAAGTGATCCTAAAATGTCTTGTCTACTGCAAATGCAGTCATTTAAACACGGTGCCTTGAAATAGATTGTGTGTGGCGCACGTAATTGCATTGTGGGTATTTTTATTGTCACTAGTTACTTTTCCATTGATATTTGAAATATTTGTATATGTAAAAAACAGTGCAGGACTTAAAAGCTACACTTCCGTCCAGTCCAGGTAAAACAAACCGAAACTCTCCTTCAATTTAGACATTAGATGACAATAGCATCGGGTAGGACTTAGTAGACCTTTGTGATTCCGATTTCTAAGTGGCTCTGTACTTTATCACACGGTTTTAATCGTATGAAACTTTTCTGTTGCGTACCATTTGGTAAACAAGAGAGAGCAAAGGCAATACTTTGTATAAATGTATTTTGAAATTGCTTATATACAAATACCGTATTTTCCGCACTATAAGGCGCACCGGATTATAAGGCGCACCTTCAATGAATGGCCCATTTGAAAACTTTGTCCATATATAAGGTGCACCGGATTATAAGGCGCACCTTCAATGAATGGCCCATTTGAAAACTTTGTCCATATATAAGATATATACATTTGGCCCGCGAGCCGGACTTTGGACACACCTGCTGTAGTGGCTCAATATTGGTCCATATATAAGGCGCACCTGATTATAAGGGGCACTGTCGGCTTTTGAGAAAATTTGAGGTTTTTAGGTGCGCCTTATAGTGCGGAAAATACGGTAGTTGTGTTTGTGGAGTGTCAGCCAGTGCCATATAATCTCTTGTGACCCTTGAAGTTGGGTCAACAGACCCAATTATCAGGTTGGTGCCTTTTTGACCTTTTGACTCAAAGTGGTTTAATTCTGACCGAGCTAGCTGTTTCCAAAAATATTTTTTGTGTCCACGACCTACATACTTATATACTTTGCCCATATAGACTTTTCTGACCATGACTTGGCAGTTTGGCTGGGAGCAAATTCAGCACTTTAAGACGACGGCTGGAAATATCAAAGCCAAAAATGCTGCATTGAATTCATAGCTACAACTTTGCGTTAGTTAGCAGTATTAGCCTCCATAAAGTGTCACACACTTGATTGTTTGGTGAAGTTGGAGAACCAGATACACTGATTCACATGCTAATTTAATTGCAACTCAGTGTATTGGTGATCAAGTGATGAGAATAGTCTCGAGCACACTTGGGATCAGCTCCATCTGAAAATAGAGCCCATCATGTGGCTCATACGTGTCGAGAACTTCCATATGTCTGTAGATATATATAGTCCCTATGATGCGTGGGTATGCTCCTTGATAAGGCTCCTGGGAGAGCTTCTCCCAGACCTGATTAGAGCATCAATTTAGACAGCCTGTGCTGTGAAATGTTGCCAGTGGATACAGTGTAGTTGGGTTCTTGATTGGTTTTGGCCTGGGCAACAACAGACAGGAAGTCAATAGCGTAAGCATTATCTATAACGAGCTGATGAGGTGTTCTCCTTTTGTCCTACACTAAGCCATTGATATATTTGTTCTTTCCTTTACCTCTAAGAAGGGAAGAACATTCATGCAAGGTCATTTCGAAGACTGGAAAACATTTGGAGTGATTGTCACTTTGGTTTAAAAAAAATAAAATGCCGTAAAATAGTTGAATTATTGCGATTGTGATTGACCAAGGATCCATTCTCTCACTCTCACTGGACAAGAGAAACCGGTGGGGGAATAATTTGCCCCCTGGGCCGACAATGATGTCAATCTGGACCGCAACTAGACTTCATCACTCCATTTGGAGAATAAAACGACACTCTCAAATGACAAACTATTCCATCATTGCTGAAAATTGGACAAGTACATACTTGTGACGTCGCTCTCAATTCCATCATGACAACTGGCGAAAAGATACAGGACCAGCTGAGGTTTTATTTTCAATGAGCCCATCACAGCTGCCAAAAGACATTTTTAACATCACATGCTTGCTATTTTCCATCTACTAAGTCAGCAATGGACCAGATGTACACTTCACAGCTGCCTTAAAATGGTATGTGCAAAGGTTCATCAATGACTGGCAATAAAGTGTGAATATTTTGCCCACTATTTCAGAGAACGACACATGAACCACCTCAGATGTTTGTTATTACAATTCACTTGCTTCACTTGTGTAGCTCGGCAGTACGGGCAGGCCAAATAAAGCTTCACGTGGTGAAAACCTGCAGAAACCAACAGGCGCCGTCACCCAAACTCCCAAAGGATTTGCATACATCAATTCGCAGGCTTCTCATGTCTGCCGTTCAAAGAAAATGCACCCAGCAGTCTTTTCTGTCATCTCAACAATGTGAACCAACAGTGAAAAAAAAAAAAAAACATTTAAAAGAATAGTTGGGAGCTTTCGAGTGGGGATTAAAGGAGTTGTCAATAAAGTGTAATAACATTTGAATTTGTATAAGAATTCCCAATTGTAATGATCAACAACGTCATATTTAGTGTCGCTTGAAGGTAGTTATTTTGTAAATTAGGATCTACACCGAAAGTCCAAGTACCCTATTTACATTTTAAGTCACACGTATTAGATAAAAAGATAACATAATTTTACTAATTTTGTGACCAAATACGAAAAACTCGACCTTATAACTGACTATTTAATTGACCTTTGGCCCGTTTTTCAATTTAGTATTTTGATCTGAGCCTCATATTAAATTTCTATAATTTTTTTGCATGTGGTAGATTACAAAGTGTTAGTCTACAAACAAATACAAACAAAATCAACAGTATTTGTCCATAAAAACATTTTGAATGCCATTTAAAAATTTAGGAACAAGAAATGAAGACCAGTCCAGGCCTGGCCCACTTTTGCCCCGCAGCTTTTTTTTCCTTTTTTTTTTTTTCAAACAGTTACAGATGCAGCGTATTGTATCTAAAATCAGCATTCCTCTTTCAACCAGCATCAGCTTGTGTTTGTCTTCATTAAAATCTATTGGTCTCAACACGGGGTGGTGCTGCTCTTAAAAAAAAAAAAAAAAAAAAGAATTCATATCTTGAAGGGTACTGGGCATGGTGCCAAAATTTGGACAACCTTTGTTGAATGCATCATGGAATTAGTGATGATGTGCTGCTCGCAGGGAAAAATTTACTAGTGTCTGTAGAATAAAAATACAAATAGTTAAATACCTTTTTTTTCTAAATCTTATATCTCTTATAATCTCAAAAGATTCCTGGGATCACATAGACTAAAAACCTCATCATCACATTTCTCCTGTTGGTTCCATCCCCTAATTTAATTATCTGGCAGTGTCTGAAGGAGCCGCTGCATGTGCCGGCTGCTCTCTGCGCATTCCATTAAACATATACACTCGCTCACGGATCCAACGGGGAAAATTCCTAGGCCGTAGGGGATAACCATACAGAAATGACAAAGGCTCCTAAGAATGTGATCACACGCACAAACGGCGGCAAATCCCTTCTGTGCAGGTGAGACTACCACTATGCAGATGCTCGTTCTGTCTGTCGGAAAAATAAGCCCCTAATTACCATCCAATCTGTCTGTGCCTTGCTACGTTCCCTCCCCCGTCATCCACTTCTTTTTCACACTGCACTGCGGTTGTGGCGTTTGCCTCAAGGCTGGTGATTGCGGCGTTTGGCTCCTCTGAGAGTCTTCCCTTGTTATTATCCTTAAACAAGCAATTACAGCCGAGCCCCCGAGTGGAGCAAAATAGAGAAGGCAAACCCACAAAAAAAAAGAAAAAGAAAAAAAGCTTGACGCTCTATACACTGATGTATACCGAAGGTCTAGCGAGCAATTTAGTCTCGCGTACATCGTCCGATTCCACGATGACCGAATGCGAGAACTCAAAAGAGCACACGCGGAGTTGATGGTTAGGAAACACATTTGACTATTTTTGCAATGGCATAGCAGTAATTTTCTTCCTGTGGATTTTGTGGTTGAGCAAATAAGCAAGCAGACAAGACCACAGGAGGGGCAGCTCCAACTGTTACACTCTCCTAAATATTTCTAATCAAAACAACATATGTAGAGTATACATTACAAATATACGGCAATGTTTTCTTACGCCGCGAAAGCTCAACCGTGTGAGGCCCCGTGGCCTCGATCTTTTCCGCGAGTTGAATTTAAGCTAACCTCTTTCCTTTCCGCATGAACTTGGGTCAAAGAAATATAAAAATGAATTGTACACTTGGATGTCAATTGAAGAATTATCCTGTTTCAAAACTATTTGTGAATTCTGTTCTTAATCTCTCCTCTCTCTCTCTCTCAGTTAATTAACAGCAAAAAGCAAAAGAAAGATGACAGATACATTTTAGTGAAGGGAGCAGGGTCGAGACCATTTGTGTGTGCATGTCTGTTCAATGTCTGTGACAGACTGACAGTAACGAATAAACATCAAGAAGGAAATCTTGGTTTCGCTTTGTGTAGTTGCTTCATGGCCTACGAGCTTTGTTTACTTTGCTTTTTTGGTCAGTGAGCTTTAGTTTGATGGAAGGAAAAAAAAAAGGTGCCAGCAAGTCTGTTGGAGATATGAAAGAGTGACGTTTATTCACACTGAGCTTCGAACGGGGACGTTTGAGTTGCGGCCAGCGGGGAGGATTGATGGTTGCAAGCTCAGCAACATACTACTGCTGAGGAATTGACTGGTAAACAGATTCTATTCAAACATGAGAACAGTAGGACACAAGGAACGCTAACATGATGTTTTCTCTACGTTCCCATCAGCCACGGCAGCTCCCTCATTTAATGCCTGCTGCGCTCACCCAAATTTTCAACGGTGGAGACAATCGGCGCTATCAAAGGCGCAAATCACTCTTTGAAATATGACGGTGTTCTGTGCACGCAATCTGGCGAGCGTGCAATCGGGAGGCCGTTATTTGGCATCCAATTGAATCAGGCGTGCCAAAGAATAGATGACGAATAATGAGATGAGCGGCACAATCACGGACGGGGTGGGCGCAAGTGACCACAAGCAGACTTATGGATGGTGGTTTAAGTCAACATTTAAAAACACATTAGAGAAATAAATATGCTCCGTTCTGTTCTTTAGGTCACACTTTCAGGTGACCTTTTCAAAATAAAACCTTTCTCACAGCAATTACACCTAGATTTCAATACTTGAGCTATCTTGTTTTCTTTTTGTCATAGTGATCCAAGTTCATTGGTCGTTCAATTGCTTGATTCCAAATTTCTAGAAAAATTGACTGGCTCCGAGCTCTCAACATTAACGCAACGTTTAAACTTTTGGTGCAGCTGTGTTTTTCGTCGCCCAAATTAGACCCCGGGTGACTATATTTTGTTATTGTAGAACTTTCGCCAGACCAATGATATCGGATTTTTCATTGGCTCCCTATACACGTTAAGGCATTAAACAAATGGTAGATCACCGTGTTTAAGCAAACATAATATAAAATACGTTTGACTTTTTGCTACTCTTGAATCTGACCTGTGTTTGTATGCCCCACTATGACCCACTCTACTCACCAAATCACTGTAAAAATGACTAATTACATGCTTTATCCCCTCGGTATGTTCCAGTTTAATGTAGTGCTAGGAAAAAAAGTGAAATGTAAAATGAGTCCCCCCTACTCCAGAGAATAGCACTTGTACAGTTGAACTTGGAAAACAAATTGTTGGGGCAAATGGGAAATCAAAAACGACGTGGTTGCAAAAGCATAGGTGTACGAAGCCTAGTAGTAGGGAGGGGGGACGTGGATGATTTAATAACCTACTTCATCTTGCCAAAAAAGCACTGAGTAGAGCACAGAGGACCAGAAACTCATACATGTCCACTTTTTAAATTGAAAAATCCTGGTGTGCTGGTGAAGCTGTTCCACTCCAGTCCTGTAGGTGGCAGTATTGTACATTACAACGTAGGTGCCCACTGACACGCAGCGGTTGTCCCAAATCCGGGTGAAAAGATTTAGCCAGCTAATTATGAGTTTTGGTCAAGTGACTGTCAGTTTTAAACTTCAGACATCTGCAGAGTAATAATATCCTCTCCTCTCTACTTAAGTATGAGTAACAAAAAAAACACACACACAAACAATGGAGTCAACTCTCAAACCTGATTTTTAAATTTTAAATTGACTAGACAAACGCATTGCGCTGAAATGGCGGCCAATGAAGGGTTACACTTGCAGCGGCTGGTATGCTCGCAGCAGGAAGGCAAAGGCCGGGACTGGGCCGCTTTCCAAACAGATGTTGGTTTGTTTCAGGGCTGCGGTTAAATAGTTGGATGGGGTTGCAGCACACAGGGGAAAGAGGAGGGAATAAGAACTGAGAAGATTCCAGCTGCACAGACAGGAAGAGAGCGGGCGGGCGGACGGGCGGAGGAGGGAGCCTGTCAAAGACTCAAGATAGAGACCAACTGAGACCCATTGAGGCGGCACTAAACAAAATGGATGCTAAGCTGCGTGACCTCCAGTGCTTCATCACCATAATGCAAAGTACTACATAGACTCAAATTAATTATACTTTCAGAAAATAAAAATCCCCATACGCTTATTTCCATTCAGTGCAAGGCAGGAATGTGTTTTTGCTGTTTGAATACGCCGCACTAGCGTATCCAATGAACCTCATGCTTGAATTTGGGTGATGAATTGAAGCAATTATGAAATTGCACTACCGTGCATTTTACCAGTTTACTTGAGCACCATAATTTGACAAGAGTGAGGGTTTATTTTTTACTTTTTTTTTTTACTGTTTCGAGCTGATGTACCGTTTGTTTACTTCAGTAAAGATGACCCAAAATGTATTTTTGGTGGCTTTTGTAACAGTTTCTTGAGAAAGGGCGAAAGCTATTTTGCTCTGCTTGTCTTAATCAGCACTGAATAGAAAAGAGGAGGCTGATACAGTAAAAGGTACTTCTCTTGTTCCCAATTCTTTTTGGTTTTGTAGGATTACAAATGAATATATTCCTAAAAAGAACATACGGCCTCAGGGACGGTAAAAATACCCGTTTTAGACTGAATATCCTTTTGAAGTCAGGAATGGCTAGAAAGTGTAGCAAGAGGGAAAGGAAGGGGAAGCAAAAAAAAAAAAATTTGAAGGGAAAAAAATAGGAAGACACAGTATGGCTAGGTGAGGAAATCTGAATCCAAACTTTTTCCAAGTGCAGCTCTTGCTGAATGTTTCCTTGGGCCTCAGGGGCCCCCGATGTACTTGCAAGGCCTCTATGCTCATCACAATTCTCACTGATGTCTGGAACTATGGATAGTGGCACATAGTCTACAATCCCTGGTGACAACAAGTATGAGACTCACCTTATTGTTATTATTTATTGACTGTTTGTATTCTGTAGGACTGCAAAGAGGTCATGATTCAGTTCCATGCTCAACAGCAAATGTAGCTACTGGCTTTGTCTGCTTTTGTGTGGCAGCTGGCAGACATAAGCAAGTGTAGAATCTGTCTAATGAGGGAAGGAGGTGTTTAATAGGGGGGTCTGGAGGAAGGTGTTAGGAATTGGTTTAAGAGCTCCCCTATCCAGCTGTGTTGTCTGGAGTGCAGCTGAGATCCTGTTGTGGGGCCTGCCCCTACAAACATCCATAAAAGATAAAATGGATGCACGTATGAGATTGAGAGATAAGGAAGAGCAGAGAATTTGACACATCACGCTGATTGATATGCAACAGAGACATACAGAAGTGAATCTAGCAGAGGTTGGCTTATCTTTGAACTGCATCGCTGAGGAACCGCAGCTGAGATCAACTTTTTCACATCAGAGTCATTTATGAAACAGCACAAGAAAACAGTTTTTAACTCTTATTTAAATCTTTCCATTCTCATTACTTCATGTCAAAAGCACTTGGGGCTGAAACTGAAGAACGTTTTTCTAGAGAGCAGTCGGGTTCGATACTCGCCATCTGCGCTCCAGTAACAACGGTTGCCGTCAGATCAGGAAATGAAAACAACATGCGCTCTTAATGACTGTGCTTGTTTCTTACAATTGTGGTCAGAGAAAGAAGAAGCCAGGGATTATGCTCACAGTCATATAATGACCAGCCAAATCAGACACATTGAGTCATTCTTCAAAACAATAGTGTTTAATTGCCAAACGTTTCCTCACTGTCTTGTGAAATCAACGTTGTAAATGGATCCTAGTGCCAATAGCAACAAGTCTTAGAAAATGTTCAACATTTGATGCAGCTTTAGTTCATTTCTGAGTCATTCAGAAAACAATACTGCATTGACCTATACTGGTAATTAATTGTGTGCACTCATTTTCCATCCATTTTTCATTTAGCAAAATCTTCTCATGCGCAAATGCTTTTGCTGCTAGCTAGGCACAGTTTGGTTTTAGAAAATTATGTTGTTTCTCTTGTGCTAAAAAAAAAAGGAAGAAAAAGAGAAAACAGTTTTAGGTTACAGAGTTGAGTCTGACAATATTGACTTAGACGGTCCAAGTTACCAAAAAAAGTATATCTCACTGCAAAAAGAAATACGTGTGGTCCATATAAGCTATACTTTTCTCAACATTTTTTCCCATAATTTAAAACAATTCCCAGATGTCTTAATGTCATGGCTATGATATTTCCCCCATACTGTTGGCCCAATCGCGAGCCTGGCTGCCCTTCGTTAGAATGACAATGACAATGTTAGCTCGCTTGCGTCTACAAAACTACTCAGACTTCTGTCTACTAAAGCAACGTGCTTTTGTGGCACACAGACATAACACCAAACTTAAACAACCACTGGCAGCTAGGATTTTTTTCCTTGGAGGGCCTTGAGGGGGTCCAAGGATATCATAGGGGGTCTACAAAACATTTTTGTTTTTTCCACAAACCCCAAAAATTCTTCAGAAAGCAATCACTAGACGTTTCCTCCAAGGGACAGAGGGAAATGTGGAAAAAATTCCCGGAAAAAAATCATAAAACACCCAAAAATCAATTATCTGGCCTGACACTTGGGGGGTCCATATTTCAGGAGGGGCAGTGCCCCCACATCCCCCTTCTAGCTTGCCACTGCAAACATCTGCCCGTGCTTTACAGAACAATCAAGTGAATATCATTCATTTTAAAGTAAGACTGCTATTATGCTAATTTAAAGATACCGCTTAAAGGCACTTATAGAAATGTGCCACAGGACAACGTCAACTGACTGAAAATCAGGTGGCGCTTTGAAATAGTGATTAGCATGTCTGCCTCACATTTCAGTTCTGGGTTCCAATCTCGGCTCAGGCCCTACTTGAACTGCCAGTCCCAAGAAAGCTGCTGAACCAAAACCAGAATTGACAGTCTACTTGTCATATTCAACTCTCACTCTCCATAACACACCAAATACTGTTTGCATTGAAAGTCTGTTTGAATGAGTACATTATGAGTGATCTATCAAAGACTTTTTGAGTTGCCCTCCTGCCTACTCCCCTTTTCCTTCCCTTCAGATCACTTTCTTACTTCTTGAGGGGCCTTAACGTGAGCCAATGCAGCAAGAGCTCATTAAGATGGTAAAGCTGGCATAGGCGTCGGCACTGCGCAGAGATGAAAGCTTCTTTAATGAATCACAATACTGTGACTGCGCTAATTATTACCTCTACAGGCAATGAGATAAAAAAAATATATGTATATATTATGGAGACTCAAACTCAGCTGACAAATACAAGTAGAGAAATTGCCATCAATGTCATGTGCAAGTATTGCGGGAAATCAAACGCATGTAATTTTAGTCATGGCATTGAATATTTGAATTGGGACATTAATGTACTAAGTCTTATTAAATAATAAATTACAGGGAAAAAAATGTAGCCCGTGGGAAACAATGGTTTTGACTGACTGCTGGTTAAGTTTGCATATATGACTATTCAGCAAAAGAAATGATGAATTACCGCGATACAAAATTGTGCGAAGCACTCTCCCACCTGATTTAGTCAAAACTTCCAAAACAAGCACGGCTGTGTAACATTTCCTCATCCAAATTGAATCCATACAGCGCTCTGTATAATGTATGTCATAGTGGAGATTATGAAATCAAGCTTGCTTGCTTGCTTAGACATAACATGTGGGTCTGTTTACATTCTTGCTGTACAGTCAGGATACGCTGGTGTCACAACCCACACCATGATCTATTCAGGGAGAGGAGACAGGAGAGACTTTGAGCCAGCAAGGGCAGAAGTCAGGATATGCCAAATACAGCAAGCATTCCTGCATTATGATGCTTCCACAAACAAGATAGCCTTCACTTTTTTTTTTTTCAATAGGCTATTTTTGGCATTACTCAAGGCTCAGGAATTTCACAAAGGGGTCCAAGATTTCTTCCACATTAAGGGTATTTTCTGCTAGATAGCTTGGCGTGAGGTGAAAGTGTTGACACAGGTCGGCCTTTATACAATATAATGTATTGCTAGAGAGATACTGTAGCTTTAACTTGTATGCATGGAAAATTGAGGCCTCAAAACCTTCAGCAGTGCTCGGGAAAAGGACTGGCGTCTTTCCAAGCGCTCTCAGTTTCTACGCTCCCATCGCCGAGTGTCACAGATCACGCTACACATTCCGATGGACTGCATCTGTTGGGGCACATGACCTCGTTGTTTCTGTTTGTTTTACTTTCAGCCGTGTCCTTAAGTTCTGGGTTTTGAAATGTGTCGGCATATGTAATGAACTGTACGACTAACAATTTTTGTTTGTTATTGTCATCCGTTTTGCCATTCCATTTTCCATTTCCACACTCGTGTGCGTGTGTTTGGGCAGACAGGTAACAGTCTCGAGATCTCATCATGGCCCCAAAATTGGAATCGACAACTTTTAATAAATATTTTTATTTGAACCGACCTTATTATTAGATGACTATTGGTACATAACAACAGTCGTTACCATGATTGTAACTCAAATCATCTTGAATCAATGAATGGAATGCAAAATAAAACTAAATACTACCCAGGCCCTCAACACACCCATTTTTTTGGGGGTCATCTGTCATAAAATAAGAATAGCATTGCAGTTTTCAATAAAACATAATAGACACACTCCACTATGTAAACCTCACATACTCAAACAGTTTGAGTCGTAGAACTTTTTCAGGCAAAAGTGGAGAAGTAGCAATACGTAAACCACTCCAATGGCAGCTTTCGTCAAATATACCCCTGACTGCTGGACACTCTTCACTTCCCTCTAAATAGACATACGCTGTGTCATTTTACGGCATTATGCACCAGACATTGTTGTCTATGTCGCGGTACACCACCAAGTACAACGTGCTGCAACATTTTCTTCAGATGCCTGCAAGATCGCTGATCTGAAATCAGTGGCTTGTTTCGGCCCGGCACGCCTCCCATACAAATGAGTTCCTTCTGTGAGCATGTATCCAGCCACAAGACACAAATAACTAGATGCAGCTCTCTGTAATGACATGTAGTGGACAAAAAAGGCTACCATTATAAAGGGAGGGTGGGAAATCACTACTTTTATCTTGCCTTCTGGATATGTTGAGCTCTTACAAAGCCTCCGGTCAGGAATTTCAAATTGTAGACGCATCTGCCAGTGGGGGAAGGGAACATATGAGAACTGAAAACATAAATACACAATCACAAGTCTTCCAGTGTCTTGTGGACATTTCACAGGGGGGTTGGTCTTTTTTTAAAAGCTGCAATTTGGAGTGTTTATGGCAGTGTAACTACGTACATGTGCATGAGTAGGAATGCCAGTCGAGATGCTAATTGAGACAGACTGGAAGTTCTTTCTTTTTGTGTGTTGTAGTCGTAATTCATAATCGCTAATATTTGTCACTGGGCCGTTTATGGGTTCTGAAGAGGAAATGAAGAAAGTATCCTTATGGCAGTTTTTAATTCATCCATCCACTTTTCTATCTCATCCACCATTCTATTACCTAGTCATCTGAGGATTTTGGAAGGGAAACCATTTTATTCCTCATTGGAATAGAATATTACAAATCCCAAAGGCTGATTAATTATTGCTACGATTCGTTCGTGTAGATCACGTTGGTGGAACAGTGGCCCTCTCTGTTTCCACATATGGTTTAAGTGAAAATGGAGGCCAGGTGAAACGAGGGCTGCCAGACATGGCAGGTAATGTAGAGTTCAACAGGAAATGGGCCTCGGGGAAGTGGAAGGGCTTATTTGCCGTGTCTGCACAAGTGTGTCTGTGTTTGTAAACCGCTTGAGAAAGTAAAGTCATTCATGTTTGTGCTTCGTGTTACTTTAGAAGGTGAGAAAGAAACACAGCGAGAATGTTAAAGCGTGCTTCCTGCATGTCTTGATGCCTTCAATGACCATGTGTGGGTTAAATGTAGGTAATTTCATTTAGTATTTTGGTTCTGGTGTATGTATGATTTGCAAGTTGCCATAGACATTCGTAACTAATTCCTTCGTCCAATCAGGGCTTAGTGTTGCTGTTGAAGTCTCATGAGCACATTGTATGTTGATGTAATGCCACCACCCCCTAATTATTCATATTAATTGTTCATAAGGCATGAATCTATCTACAGAAAGCCAAGCATGCCTAGTGATACAAAATATACATTTTTTTTCCCTTCACATCTACCGTCCAGAATACATAGCAGAATAGCCTCAGGGCATCTTGTTGCAGCATATATTATAGTCACAAGATAGTAGTAATCAAATGACCTTGGCAACAGAGAGTTTCTAATGAGCCTCTCAAAGGGATCTCCTATCGTGGGCAGGACATGTAGAAACATCCAGTCTGAGACTTTCGATGTTTCCAAAGCAATATTCCCTCCATAAGTGATATTGTACGTCACAGGTGTCAAACTCAAGGCCCGGGGGCCAGATTTGGCCCACCACATCATTTTATGTGGCCCGCGAAGACAAATTGTGCATCAAATTCGTGTGTCATTACTAGAATTGCAAATTGTCTTCACTTTTAATAATACCTTTTTTTTTTTAATATATGACCAGTTTTTACTCATCTGATTTGAAAATGAGTTATTTGTCAGTTTGTTTTGTAGCTTTTACTGTATATAATATGAAGTGCTCATACATTTATTTGGGTTGACAGTCATAATGGCCCTCCGAAAGAAGCTATGACTACAACGTGGCCCGTGAAAAAAATGAGTTTGACACCCCTGTTGTACGTGGTCGTAATGTCTTTCCCATCCCAAGCTTGTTGTCATCCTTCAATAAACAGGCTACAGCAAACAGGTTGTGTATTGTATTACTTTTGCTTCCATTTCAGCTTATCACAATTGTTTTTGCATCAAATGTAACATCATTTTATATTTTAGCAGCTGACTCAGTTTCAGCTTCTCTGTTGAAAAAAAAGTGTGTGGGTTTGGGAAGTTCATCCATGTGGCTATAACAAAATGTTTGGATTGGCTTGTGTGTCACAGTATGTGCTAGTTTTGTTATGTTTGACTGAAAGATCTTTGCCAAAAGCCTCTTACCTTTTGGACCACAGTGAGATGCTGTATTATTCTGAACTTATTGACCAGAGGGATAGTCAACACCCAAATTAATATTGTGTATACACACACACACACAGACACGTACAAAACATCATTGTCACTGGCAAACGTTCCTTGGAATCACCAATAGAAAGAAGGACGTTAATGCAACAGGAATACAAATACTCAGAGAATGAGAAGTGTTGCTGAGTTAGCTTGACTCCCCGGGGTGCTTAAGCATAAAGCTGTCAGCTTGAGAAAAAAAGGTTTAGCCTTTCTTCTCCTCTCGTCTCACCGCTCGTTTGCTTTAATCTGTCCTCCCGAACAAACTCGGGTCAGAACCCCTTCCTTGGAGAGCAGAAATAATACCTTCTCAGACAACTGGGATTTCTAGTCAGCAATACTCTGACATCACCTTGAGAGGCAAAAAAAATATGAACCAACTCCCTGGCCAATGTGCTCTGAGGAACACCATGAGGTTAATGAGGAAGGTGGACCCCTGCAGCACTCCGACATCTACCGAGAGCTCCATTCCTCCAGAGCTAACATCAAGGCTAAAGTCAGAACTAGTCAACCATAATGACCCTTAAAGTGTCTGTTTCATAGCGAGAACAATATGTCTGCGTTTGAAGTTCTAAAGCCAAAATGTCAAACATCAGCTGAGCATTGTTTTTTCTCGCTGCCTAGATGGTGACAACATTAATGTGAATGGGGAGGGCTGTTGTGACACGTCGTATCATTTGGCAGTTTTAAAAGTGCAATGATTAGGCTTTGTGTGAGTACGATATGCATTTGCGTGTGTGCGTTTGTACGCATGTTCAGGGTGGGGGTAATTTGTGAGTTTGTGGTGGGCTAGATGAAAGGTTCCCTGTGGAAATAATTATCCCCACTTTAGCTCATGTGATTGGGGGTGAGGCAGGGGTGGATGAGGGCTGGTAGGATGCTGCGTCTGAGAACAGCAGGCTAATTAATTACACATCAGCTTGTGGGAATATTCCGCCTAAATGCCAGTCAGGTCCCAGCGAGTCGACACACTTAACAACTCCGAGATGCGCATTCAGCAAAACATTTGCACTCGCAATGACTAAAGAAGAAAAAAGTGCATCTAGTTAAGTACCTATGAATGAAATTAGTCATTAATAATAATAATAATAATAATAATAAATATAATAATAATAATAATCCTGGACAATGTGGTAGTTCACTCGCAATTTATGCTCACCAATCTCCTGCACGGGTCCAGCAAATCCATTATGCTTCCACGTAGTAGTTCCACCCTCTCCTACGTTGAATTTAAATAAAGTCTGCTGTGTTCACTCCCACAATGGCGCAAACGTCCCTTTCTAATTGGGCCCATCTTTGAAAATACAGAAGGAAAGCATGAAACTAGGGTCCCATCTCCTTACGACAATAAAATGGAATGACGATAAAAATGAAAGGACGGCTGATCTATTGAAAAAAAGAGAAACACGATATCATATCATAATATTTGTATACTGTAGCTAACAAAATGTAATGCATTCAATGAATGGAATAAATGTATATATCATTATTACTGTTTATTAGACATTTCATTGTTACAGTTTGGGATCTGCCCAATTGTAAAATTAGCAGTCTGAATTTTGGGAGGAAATGACAATCCACTTTATACAGTATATTAGGCACAATACGATGGCTGGTTTGTGAGTTCCTTAATGCGGATTCAGCAGTCTCATTGTTGATTCTTTTGGGGAGTTCCTTTAAGATTTTTTAATGGGACGAGTCACTACAATGTAATACAAACTAATTATAACAATGATTAAAAAAAAGAAGCGTTAATTGCTACCTCACACTTTTCAGTCTTCCACCCACAACAAGCTGTCCTATGTTAGCAGAAGTCTCGTGTAGGTGGTCGGCTTTTTGTGTGTGTGTTTGTCTCTTTTGCTAAGCCAGCCAAAGTCTGAACGGTCCCCCCTGAATGACCTCTCCTCTATTAAAATGTTGATTTTTTGGGTACGTGGGCTTACCCTTTAAATTTCTGCTGAGCCATCAGTGAAGGATGCAGCCATTCCCTATCTGCCACTCGTCTACTCCTCCTCCTTCTTAAAATAAGCATAGCCAGGACTTTATTTTTCAGCAATGATAGCTACATTGTGGCAAAGTATGGCTGGCTTACCCTATGCTGTCAGCCCAACCAAATATGGACACATTGGCCGCCAGGGCGCCGTTGTCTTTCTGCCCTGCCGTGCGGACCTTTCACACTGAGCCGAGTGCAGTGCAAAAAGGGCAGTCTCCGCAAATTGACGAGTGCTCAATCAGCGTGGGCGTCAATTGTATACTCTCCTTCATTTGTCCAAAAGGCTTCTTGCTACTCTGAGCCGCAACAGGCAGCCAACTGCAACAGCTAGACTAAAACTGTACTTGAATGCATCTTTACACGGCAAATTACAAAGTGGCGCTGTGTCTCAGCATGCATGTTCAATCTCAGCCATGCATGTTTCAAATTGCCCAAGGTCTCGGTTATATTTATCAATGTGCGTGTGTGTCTTTGAGGTATTTGCACAGTAACTGCGTCCATAGCCATGTGAGACCACTAATTTGGAGAGGGGAAAAAAAAAATCAAATTTAGCCTTTGAGAAGTGTAAAAGGGAAAACTGGCATGGAAGAAGATGGATTGGGCACAGACGCACACCATATGCTGCTTCAGCCCTTGTTTGGTTTAACTGAGGCAACTGTATGCAGTGCTCGCAGGGCTTATCATTTTTCATCTCAAACATAAAAGATACCTCCAGTGACGCGTGATAAGTGTGAGAGACTTACTTTTAAACACATTCAAAGTTTGTGATATTCACTCATTATTGAGCTACACAGAGTTATGTCAAACATACACAATCCAAACTGTACGCTCGCCTTCAGATACCGCTCAGAGAAACGTGTTTACAAGGGATACTGGCAGCTGGTCAGAGTCCACAATTTGATAAAACTGAAAGACATGTTTGAGGGCGTCATCTTTTCACTCATCATTAACCAGCAATCACCACAGTTACTGATGAAAGTCAATAGTCAAGTTACAGTTTGAACATGAGCAATTGTATTTTCATCTTACATCTTTTAATTTCCCGATGACTCAGTAATGAGCATTTTGGTGATTTCAGTTTGATAAAAATTCTTTAATAATAAATAAAAAAGTTTGCACATTTTCTTCACCAAAAATTGCATTATTATTATTATTATGATGATGACCGAAAAGGCATGATATTTCTTCTTTACAGTGGGAAGAGAATTTCCTAGATTATTTTTCTAACAGCAAAAGGCATTTCTGGCAAAAGTTCGCGAGTTTCATCATCCAGATAAATACTAAATATTCAAGGAGTAGAGCGAGGTAAACGTTCTTTATTTACATTTGATCTCTCTCAAGTTGGATGTCTACCATAAAAAGTCTTTCATGCGTCGCAACAAGATGCCTGAGGGGAAAAGCTTTTATGATTCGCCAAGTCATCACTCCCACCGTGAGAGCCATGCAATTGAATTTCACATCTCTTTTGGAGATTTTCTTTTGTCTTGCCAGCTTTTAGCGGACAATTACGCTGTGTTCTCGTTATATAAAGAAAACCTCTCAAGCTGAAGGTAAAGAATCAGTCGGGCCATTTACACACAATAGTGAAGCAACTCGTGACATTTCTGTAGTGCTTGATGGCATTATGCTTCTTTTCCACTTCTTTAATTGCTGATCTTTTCAATTGATCTCTTTCTTGTCGGATAAAGGAAGTTGCAGATAGCTTGTAGCAAACTACGTAAGAACACCAGCGATATAGAATTACAGCAAGGAATGCAAGGAATTGTACAAATGGATAATCTCAGGGGAAATGAGAAAGAATCGAATGAAGAAATAACAAATGGAGGAGCAGCTGGCTGTCTCAAGTGCCATTCAACAACCGCAATGTTGTTTGTAGTAAACCTAACTGTCGAGCTTTTTCTGTTTCGTCTTCGGGCATGACTCCAGGACTTTTTCTCTCCCGGGGGTAAAGGGGGGCTTGACCCAAGGGGGGCATAGACGAGGCTGAAAAAATAATTCATAAAAACATTTTAGAATATGAAATAAAATGCTTGAGGGCCTTAACTGGAGCCACACAGATTTCTGATGGGGCTATGCAACAGGAGACGAAGAAAAGAAAAATTCATATGCCGGAGTAAAACGTGGCAATTCTTATTTTATGTTTTTTCAAGACTCAGTTTAACCTAGCAAAAAAACGGACAATATTTTAAAGAATGCAATATCTTATCTTTAAATAGGTTGGCATACTTGTAACCTGTGTTTGCCCAGATAAGATTGTAGAGTGAGATTTTGAAGAGAGGGATGTTTAGTTCAATGGAGCAAAACATTTGGGAAATTGGAGTACAGACATAGATAGTAAATAGTATGTCGTTGAATACAAAAAGTCAACTTTGAGCAAGCTGATCAAATGCTACTGGACAAATTTTGCTACCGATATGTGCCACTGTGCTGGAATACTGAGGTGTTGCAAGTTTACCTAGACTACTGCTACTGAGTGGGTAAAACAAATATGGAGATGACCATAATAGGGCCAGTTTGAGATTCCAAAAAGAATTTGAGCAGCAGATAAAATACATAAAACGTGAGGCTTTCCATTCCCGACGCAGTGTGTCCATCTGCCGCCTGTGAGCATGGCAGGACTGCGACTGTCGAGCCATCTGATGGCACCGGGCCTTGCCCAGCAGGCCTTTATAACAGACGTGGCCCAGTCGTGCATTGTCTGACCCACAATTCACTGATGGTGATATCCCTGCCAGGGAGCCATGACTGCCAAACCAAGTTCGCATACAGTAGAGAAGTCAAGAGCATAAACAGGAGCTGGATTGCCAAAATACTTTATATAACACCACGTCTTTCTTGGCATGGGGGACTTTTAAAGGGGAAGTCAACGCCGACATTTTCTAATTATATGATGTATTTGCCCCCGCTAGTCTATTGCATTTGTAGAATATGAGTTAAGCAGCAAAATTTACCTCATGTAAATCGCTTGCTGTCGACTGAAAATAACATCACAGTTGCCAGGTCACAACCAATGATGGCTCAGGTTCAGAAAAACGCTGAGCTGTGATTGGTTGTGACCTGAGAAGGCAATTATGATGTCATTTTCAGTCGACAGCAAGTGGCAAAATGGCCGCCCCCTGAGAGGGATAAAAACATGTACATTTTGCCTATTTAATTTGTATTCCACAAATGAAACATTAATCACAACACTGTTTCGGCGAGCTGGCCTGTACAAAACGTATCATTACAATTTTGCGGTTGACTTCCTGACATCTTTTATGTTTTCATAACCTCAATTTTGCTGCACGGCAGAGTAACAATGAAGGTTTCTGTTCTATTTTTGTTCATTCTTTTTGGACAGCTTTTTATCATAGTTGTGGTATATGCTTTATAAACAAAGTTGAGTTGAGCTTTACGCTCACTGGATCAGATATAGATACTTTCACGAGTACTTGGATAACTGCAGCAATTAGAAAGGTACATCCTTTACTGTTACGTGACATAATTCCAACAAACAGCAAGTTTATTGCTACCTGAAGGCCTTTCTTAATCCGAGATGAGTATTCTTTTGTCAGTTATGCCACTTAATTATAAGAACATTGGACACAGCCCAGGAACACTATCTGCATTACTATGACATACAGTGTAATTGTGTCACTTTTATCCACAAGACGCAGCGTGCAGCCTTGTCTGCTTGAAATACAAGCCTTATGGGTACAGACTGTAAGTTTCAGTGCAAGAGTTTATACAACCATACTGTACAATGAGGTTTCCAGCCACAAACATTTCCCCTGAAAGAAAAAAAAAAGCAAGTCTGTCTGGGCAGCCAACATGGGAAATAAGAGGCCCTCGAGTCGTTCATATTTTGGAATATCAAATTAAAGTTCTTCTTTTAGCTGGCCCCATATGTTTGACTTAATCTTTTTCTAAGGAAAATGAAAGTGAATATCATCCACTGGAGAGCACGCTCATCTTGAGGCACGCAGCAATTCCATATGCTGCACAGCTCCAGCTAATTACACCGCTGCACTGAGGAGCACTTAAATTCCATCAAAGATGAGCACAAAATCAATGTAGCAAGAAACTGCACATTTTGGGGCTCGCGCAACTTTTACAGTGCACGGTTTTATCTTAGCGTGAGACGCTAACGGGATGCGCTTTGCTTTTCCAACCAAAAACTGACAAAAGTATTGGGGTGCACCACTTGATCAAATAATTAGTCGCAAATGAACTGGAGCTGACTTTGGGCAAGCCAGCCACATATCGACAAGATAATAACTCTTCACACTCCCATGGACAATTTAGTTTAGGCTGGCTTGCATGCCACACCCAAAAAGCTTGTTTGAATATTTTCTATTCCAAATTAACTTCCAAAATAAATTATGATAATGATGATGTTGAATTTCATATTTAAAAGTTAAAAAAAGCAGGTTCTTTAGAGCAGCGATGGAGCATTGAGCTGACTGATTCATTTAAGATATGACTCATATCTAATGGATCTTAAGTTGACTGGAAGAGCAGGAAGAATTGGCCACTGTTGCAGTTGCTTCCCGACAGTGTGTTGAGGAATTACTATAACAATTATAATAAATGGACAGTAATTATATTTAAAAGCAAGCAGCTTTCAAGCTCCATTATGTGCACCTCTATAAACAAAGCCCCTGACCTCATGTCATACCTGTCAGTTCTGTGCACTGCTCATCATTTGAAGTGGGCAAATGATCAAAATCACCCCAAAGCCACAGAACCAGAAGAAGCGGTTTCAAATGTCACACTGACGCAGTCAACTTGCTGGATGCCACACTGTTTTGACTTGTGACTGCATGGCTTCTAGTTATTTACCTACAGAGGCAGTTGAACCAGAGGTGACCTTTTTGACAAAGGAAATGAATGAATATGCCGCTCACATAAGCAGCCGGGGCTTAGGAGACAAATGGAAGGAGCGGAGGGATGCCAAGATAGAGAGCCTCAAGTCAAAGATAAAGAGAGCTTGACAGGCGGGGAGGGGAGGGGAGGGGAGGAGGAAGACAAGATGAGGGTAACAGGGAGGGGAAACTTTGAACTTCACAAGGTCAACGGCTTTTATCTTTACGCCAAGCACGATGGTAGCGCTGCGCAGCTTCCAAAACACCCTCTAGTACTCCGGTCAAGCATGCAAAGATGGGGCCACGTCCCACTTTGGGAAGCGGGTCTGTTGATGCCCTGAGGCGCAGAGTCTCCTTCAGCACTTCCAGCAGACCAGGGCCGTGCATTAATCATGTGCAACGTGATCGTCCCAAGCCTCCCCGGGGATGTTGGCCCCTAAACACACCATGACAGCGGGGGGGCCCGCCCCGCCCGGCCCGGCCCGGCCCGACGCACCTGCACTGCTGTGTGCACTGCCTACAAAAAAAGGGAAGAGCGCAAAACCGCAGCCCAAACATGCTGACATTGTCTAAAAATGTAACTTCTCTGCTGCCTTGTCAGTCTGATGCAAAGCCCTTGCAGTATCTAATGAAGATATTTGTCTGTGAATTTTATTTCAGTGTTCAAAGTACTGCGTAACAGCATCTAGCAAATAGCAGGCGCTCCCCTTTCTTGGCAGAGCACCTGTTTAAACAAACAGAAAACATTTTTCCTTCATTAATAAGTAATTTGCTTTTTTAAAGTTAGTTATTGAGGCATTCTACTGAAGAAGGGAGTTGGATAATTCCGAACATATTTTGATGCTGTAAGCTCCTTGGTGCTCTTTAATGGTAGCAAAATATATCATTCATTATTATTTAGCTGTTTTTTTTATATACGTATACATATATATATATATATATATATATATATATATATATATATATATATATATATATATATCAAATTCATGCAAGAATATTTTGCCTTTTATTATGTCAAAGTAGTAAAAATGTTCAGTCTGGGAATTGTGCTCGGGCTTCGAGAAGAAACCCCTCAGAAAAACTTTCTAAAACATGAACATTGTTAAAAAGACCTGAGTAGCATCAATGAGTACATTTTTGACTGGCAAATACGTATTTACTCTTTTCGTTTAACATCCAAGACAAACAAAAAAAAAAATGTTTAAGCAGTTGGCCTAAATTATACCAATACGTTCATAAATTCAGTAAACATTGTTCATCCCGAAATTTGTATTATTCATTCTTATGACTGCAGGTTAAGTACTTCCAATACTCAAATATCGTGTCAAAATTTTTGTTGCGGTCCCATGTTTCCATAAAAATGAACATATACTACTTCTATATATCTGCTAATGAAATTAAATCATTCAAATAGTGTTAAATGGCCACTGAACCGGACCGACAATCTCACAATTAACGTGACAGTTTCGTTCTAGTGGTGTGGGTGTGACTGCATCTCTTCACAGTGTGTAGAACATTTGATTCCAACGCCTTTGACTCAGGCTCGGTTTCTCGGTGTAGGCGGATGAGTGGAATGATCCTCCCGTCCATAACTTTTAGTCATTCCCTCATCAAGAGTCTGTTAAAAGGCACCAGAGGGCCGGCGAGTGGGTGAACCAACACGTGTCCAACTCTTTTTGAGCCGCTCCACTTAGCGCTCACTAAGCCTACTTACTGACTCGCTCTCTCAAACACTGATACCGCATTACGTCGCCTACGCACGGCCACAAAGAGAATGACACGTAATGACCCAAACAATGCTACATTGCTAATTGTCCACACAAGGTCTTTGAAAAATGACAGGAAAAAAAATGGCGGAACATGACAGTTAAAAACAGCATCCAATCATCTTTGAACTTAAATGTCACCAACCTACTTTCCAGAATGCACCCTTGGTGCATGATGAGTATCATGTTTACTTCAAATATTGAGATACCAGCTAGCAGTTTTTTTCCCCCCTAGGGACTGAATTGAAATGAAGGCTAATGTTGCTTGATGTTGGCTTGATTTGTGAAAATTATCTTAGATAAGCAGCTCCCAGGGCAAGTTTATGCTGCAACTTTGTATTCAGATCTTGCTCACTTGCTCCCCTTAGTTTTACAGTGCTCGACAAATGTCAAAAATTAGAGCCCGCTGCCCTAAATTAACTGCATTATTGAGTTATGTACAATATTCTGAATGCTAAAATGTAAATGACTATTGTTATCTATATATAATATTTTAATTTATATATTTTTTTAAATATAAATATTTGGATTCAGAATTTTCCATGGCAAAGGTTATGTTAAGCCACCTTTGGGTGTTCCGAGGAGACGGATTGTGACAGTACCACCCCCATCAAGGGACGGCTCACAACGTCCCAAAAAAAAAAAAAAAAAACGTAACATTGGGTGCTCCGAGGAGCTGGACCTTGAAGAGGTCACTCCACCGTGAAGTGCCAGAACAGAAGTGAAGTGACTTGGATACCTGAACACTGACAACGTACATCTCACATTGGAAGAAACAATTATTAGTTATTATTTATTAGTATTAGTATTAGTATTTGGGGGTTGAAGGTGATTGTAAATATTGATTGTAAATATATGCTCTTTTCCTTTTTTTTTTTCCTCCATGTGCTTACTGCCAAATCTGTTCCTGATCTAGATGAACAACCCAGTCCATACATCTACTGTGTACTTTCAGTAGTTAAAAATGATACGAGATGGCCTAAAGTGTCAGATGTATATGTATAGCTGTAAATAAATACTGAAATGTTGTTCTCATAAATGAAGGAAATGGCTTCATCATTTCAATATTTTTAAAGAGAACGATGTTATCACCTGCGGTTTTACAAATGCTATACCTATCTCTAATCTGAATTCTATTGGTAGAGAGAATTTACCGTGAGCATATCACATTGATGATGGCCGGGGGGCATAAGCTAGCCAGATAGTTAAAAGCACCGGGCTTGGTTGCACTTTGGGCCGATCATATACGTATGCGTCTTCATCGAAGCACACAGACAGCCGTTTGGGGTTTTATATGTAAGCCGCATCTGTACAGCACAGCGTTATGAAGTCTGACTTTCTCTGTCAGAGCTGCAGCGACTAATGATCGTGGTTGCCAGAGACATATTGATTTTTCCTTCGACTGGCTCAGAGGCTGCTGGTCCCTGTCCTTCAAATCCACTATGATAGGCCAGGCCCGGCCCGCCACTGTGCTGCCTGAAGAGGTCTACTGTCACAGCCAGTGTTTAGGGACTGCCTGATGAATTCTCCTGTCGCTTTAATTATGCAGCCATTCACTCACTGACTTCTCCCCCGTGTGTGTGTGTGTGTGCGTGTGTGTGTGTGTGTGTGTCCATCCAAAACAAACAGAGGGCAGCAGTGGCAGAGATAAACAAGAACGCAACTACTGTCAAGGTTTCAATTCATTGTCATAAGACCAGTGTTGTTGATTTACCAAGATGCACCTCTTTGTGCATGTTTATTGTTGTTTTAACCTCACTTACTCCATTGTTGGTTTGTCAGGAGAATTTCTTAAACATTTTTGCGACCAGTGCTTCTCAGGTTTAAATTTCCTTAACGGAACATTTGCGAATGGTGGTAGCGGTGATGCCAAAAATCGAAATGAACTTGCATGTGATTTATTTCAAAATGATAAGTGGCACTAAAAATGATGGCTGGTTTGATCAATTTAAAATAATAAGGATATTTTAACACAAATGATTCAGCAACACAGATAGACAGGCTAGTACGCACAGGCATATTTTTCATCCTCTACACAGAAAGAATGGCTGGATGCAAAATTGACTAAAATTACGGCAGCTTCCTGAGCCACTTGTCGTAGTTGTGAAAATCTTCTTCGTTTGTGTTTGCATGACTTTGTTATACTGCCCTTCGGTGGCCACCTCACAAACACCAGTAGAGCGGCAAGGATGATACTGATGATGAAAATGTCTAGGTTCTTTACATTCCAATATATTAGAGAGGCCTATTTTCCTTATCGGTCACCAGAGACCATATGAGGGTGGATGCTGGGAGACATCTTTGATGAGGTTAGAGCCGACAAGATGAGACGGCCTCTCGTGCCGTGCGCAGTGGGCCGCCATCATATATGCGTAGAGTACACATCCTTTAAGTTACCATTTTTTTACTGCGCAGTGGTTTGCATGCAACCATCGCGACAACGTGGAGCTTTGCAGCAGGAGACGGCGCACGACTGGTGTAGGCGTAAGACTGAGAGGAAAAAGCGCAGGGATAAGGGGGGGAGGGCGATGAAAAGAGAAGTAGGACGAGAGCGGGACGAGATGAACTGGCTGCCTTCCTCCTCCTCCTCCTCCCGTCTCTGACTGTCTCAGAGGAGATGGAGGAACATGAACGCAGGCCAGAATTTCCACAAATGAAGCTATTGCTGCATCCCAACTACTCCTGCCATACTCATACTGCTCTCTTGTCATTAACATAGAACGACTCCTGCAGGGGCAGCAAGCTCTCCACACGAGCAAGTAAAGAAATCAAGCATCACATATAGCAAATCAATGCGCGTGCTGGGTTAGATGCATTAACGAGGGAGGGGAAAGGTGTGGTAGATGTATTGACTTTTTCAATGACGGGAGGCAAAGGAGAGGGGGAAACATAAAAAGGCAGAGGATGGGGCTTGTGCTTCAGGGCTCTATTAAAAAATGAATCAAAGGATTACTGGCATTCCCATTGAAAAACAGAACTCGTCAGCCGGCTGAGAAACGTAGTAGCGAGGGTGACTGTGTCGCATGGATGCTCTTATGCCATGTGGAAGCCCATGAACACATCCTAATTTACCTTTCATTCACTGCCTGGGAGCGCTGCGCTTTCTGATGTCAGTCAGAATTGTTCAATATACTTCAGAAATTGAAGTAAGCACATAAATAATCCAAAAAAGAACGCTTTTCATAGAAGTCACTGCATTTGAGGAAGGTACCGTTTTTCTTTTTTTTGTTTTAATTTGTCAAGGTCAGTGACACCTAACTTTTATTGAGCCAAGGAACATATTCTACATTAGAAAAATGACATAAATATGGCACAAAAAGTGGATAAACCTTCCAGTGGAAATATAGTCTGTCACAATACAACATTACCATACATAGCAGAACAAAGATACATTATTTGTAAATTTGATAAATGATAATTGTTCTAACCACTAAATTTTCTGGATTATGCTAGAATTTGCTACTATGTAGTTACGAAACAGGCTAACTAACCTAGTTAACGGTAGTATTTAGTTATCACCAGTTTTCTGAAGCTGGGCTGTGATTGGTTGTGACCTGAGACCTGGCAATTGAAATGTCATTTTCAGTCGACAGCAAAATGGTGGCCCCCTGAGAGGAATAAAAACAGGTCAATTTCGCCTGTTCAATTCATATTCCACAAACAAAATATTAATCAGAACCCCATGCGTCGACTACTTGGGC
The DNA here is from genome assembly GCF_024217435.2 of Syngnathus scovelli. Classification (NCBI taxonomy): domain Eukaryota; kingdom Metazoa; phylum Chordata; class Actinopteri; order Syngnathiformes; family Syngnathidae; genus Syngnathus; species Syngnathus scovelli. The sequence goes on along the minus strand of NC_090848.1, from coordinate 13,361,249 downwards.
TGCACAGAAAATATTACAAAAGATTTTGAGGGGTTGACTCATTTCATTTTGTCAAGCGGTTGTATAAAATAAAATCATCTGAATCCAGGTGAATTTTTAAGTAGATGTAGTCTATTTAAAAAATGTAGAAGGATTTATTTCATGAAACCATTTGACAAAATAAAATTGAGTAAATTCAACAAAAAAAACCCTTTTTTTTCAGTCCAATACTGCTGGCTCAACAAAAATGACATGGTTCAGAATCCTAAGATTTGTTGGCTGGCTCCCGCACTGTACAGTACACCAACTGCCAAATGAACAAAAGTCTAGCATCAAGACCGATAGTAAATCTTTACAGGAATGATGTGTGTAACGATGTTCATGAGGAGTTTCAGCTTGATGTAAGTTGACAGAATGACAAGTGTAACGGGAGGCGGCGCCGTGTTGATGAAGACGGCACTCCATCAAAGCGTCTTCACGCTAAACGTACAAGCTGAACTTTCACACCTTTTGCGCAAGAATTGTCCGAGGGGGCCTGCGGATGCTTCGGCTCTCTCAATCAATATTTCAGCGCGCCGAGGCGTCGCTCAGCCTCCTTCCAACCTGGAGCACTGCCAACATGGAGTTTGGTTCCTACCAAGCGCCAGCCTACGCACACTTCCACTGGAACATTAGCAATCAGAACGCAGCATTTCGCAAAGCTTTGTTCTGCCGTGCCAGGTGCAATCATAAATAATGTGAAGGCACTGCCTGTGGCTTGAAGTAGTTTGAAAAATGGTTGTAAAATAATAATCGTTTTAAATGACTTTTTTATTCTTCTTGAAATTGACATATGACCCTCTGAAGACAGGACCGTGCAACGACTGACTGACTATGTTGCGCAATAATAATACATTCCAAATTAAATGAGAGACATATTGGCCCAAAAAAACATACCTGTCTGGAGCCGCCAAAATCTAAAAGCCTTTTATAATGCAACATAGACTGTCAATACATAAGTTGAATGCCTACTATTAAAATAATAATTTTAAAAAAATAATGGTATCAATTTGATCATTTCTTCTTGCGGCCCATTAGAGTTCACGTACCTGCATAGCAGCGCTGTCTGTTCGATATTGGTCACGTCACACGACTCATCCATCACAGGCAATTGAGAAAGCTGGAGCTGAATTGATGTCCTTGATTTGATGATCGGTGATATTGTTTGTGCGGAGAGACATGTCTGTCATTTTCTGAATGATCTCCGTTTTGTTTTTGAAGTCCGAAAATAGGCACTGATATTTTAATGAATGAATCCTTCATGTACTTGCCATCCGCGCTTTATTATTTCCGGGTCTGCAATAAAACTTGCAGCAGTAGAAGAGTTTGGAGATGCAATCCACTTCTTGAAACTGTTTTTTCGGTCCTCAAATTTCTCCGCCAGCATTGCAATTACACCTTTCCTCTCAGTTGCAACTGGGTGATCGGCAGCAAATTTAGTTTTAGCTGAAAATGTCGCTCCAAATTGCTCTTCTTGTTATTTGACAACTTCTCATTGCAAATCAAACATGCAGGCAATGCGTCAGCATTGGCAATGAAAGCAAATAGTTCCGTCCATTCTTTCTTAAAGCCTCTGTTCTCATCAGCAATCTTTCTCTCTTTGCCTTTTAAATCCATGGTTCATCACTCACACACCTATTTGTTTACAACTCACCTGTGCTGTGTCGCAGGCTATGACGCTATTTGGCGTCATTCTTAAATTCGGTATTTTTAATATATTTACAACTACAAACATTTGTACAGCATAAGTATGGTTGTGTCATGATTACCATCTAAAAACCATATTTAAAAAAACAACAACAATAAAAAAAAAAAATTCCCATTTTCACGCATTTTTGCAGATTCCAGGGAGCCGCTAGAGGCGTGCTAAAGAGCCGCATGCGGCTCTGGAGCCGCGGGTTGACGACCCCTGGGATAGGCTCTTTAATGAATACAAAGAGTTTAATATGAGACAGTTGAGACACAAAAGGTCTGTCCAGTAAGGTCATTCATTTTGTTCACTTGTGTGCATGAAAATGACTTTTAGGATATGCACTACCAAAAACATGCCTGTGATCTTGCCCTTCCACATGAATGTCATAGTGAATCTGTTATTATTTTATTCATTAATTTATTTGATTCATTTCTTTATTTATTGTCTTTGTTTCAACTCTGTGATTGACTAGTGACCTGGCCCTGTAGTGTGTACCCAGTTTGTTTTACGCTTCACGCTCAAGCGGTTTATCTAGACTCAGAACAGGATTGCTGTATGATTATAAAAAATGAAAGAATAAATGAATTATTCAAGGAACAAAACTGTGACCCGAATATGAATTGATCAGTGTCCTTAAGTATAAGGGTCATTATTTCATCGCCCCCAGCAGAATGTATTGAGGAGTGCAAGTTGTGCTGCAGGAATTAAAAAAGAAAAAAACCGAACAATAATAATCACAGTGTGGTATGTATATTTTTGTCATTTGTTGTTTTTTGGTGAGAAAGATTATCAGTAATTTTCTCGTGGTTTACTCATCTGACTTTCCTGCAGGCAGTGGGTTCAATTTCAACTCTGGAAGAATCAGTGGTTGTCTGTCTTTTTATGTGCCTGGTGGAAATCCTTTTCAAAGATGAAATGGAAGATATTTTCATTTAATTTTAGAGGGATGCCTGCTTCTTTGTTTATTGATCCACATACATGTGTGAAATTTAAACTGCTTTTCTGACAAGTAAGCAGAGACCAGACAGAGTAAGAGTGTGAAAACATCCTGGCACATTTAAAAATGCATTTCACTAACTGGCTATAGATTGCAGCCAAGTAAATATGTAAAAATCCAACAAGATCTGCAGAATTTGATTTGGGCTAATTAAAAATATGACTACCATGCTAGCAACTTTGTTACTTTGCGAATGCAGCTACATGCATAAATGGGTTGATCTCATTTGCAGACATAATTTTAGTGTCTTTGTTCACAGAGGCTGCATTTATAATCCCTTCACTCGACTGGAAATTTGCTGAAGCTATTTTATGATGGCTTTTCACACTTGTTTGATTTCTCTTAGCATCTGGTTATACTTGTGTGAGTGGGCATTGTGGAGCAAGATGATTAAACCTTTCGGACTACACCTTGCATTATTTTTACATTCAAGCTGTTGTCATACAATTATAAGGAAACTTCCAAAGTGAGGGTGTTTTTCATTTTAGTTTGATTTTGTCACTAAATAGGATTTGTTTTGAATTGTTGGGGGCGGATATGTCCTTTAAATTAGTTCTATCCTGCACTGATGGTGCGGATGCTTTGGATGAGCCATATTTTTTTTTTTACTACATAAGTCTCACTTATTAATTTGCCAGTACAGGATCAAAAACTATATCAGTTCATCATTGTATCCAGCTAACATCTTTGGATGGGAAAACCTGCTTGATGGCCAAGAGGCAGACACATCCTGCAGCGCCGACAGTGACAGCTACTGACATAATGATGTACGCAGCGGCCGCTTTGACAGGCAGCACGCTGAGATGCTGATCATTTTTGTCAAGCTGAGATGGCAAAATGCGCCAGCGACCCATAAATATTGAACCTGCCTCGTAGGGGGGCAGTGACCTGCATTGGATAATAAGGGCCTTTACAACAAGACAAGTGTCAGTGTGGCATTTTTTTGGGGGGCTATTTTGGTGGGCGTATTAGCCTTCAGAAGTCTAGTATGAAAACATTTTCATTGCCAATCCTAAAAATAAATAAATATATGAGTGCCTTGGCCTCCTGCCGTGCTTTTTTAACTTTTAACTCGTTATTTATTTTCAATCAACAAAATAGGTACATGTGCAGACTCAAATTGTATAAAGTTCCAAAACAAAAAGACAAACATGGTTTGGGAATACTAAGATTACAAAAGTTCAACAAGCAACATCCAAATAAAATTTATGAATAAAAGATGTTAAAAATATGTAAACAGTAATTCTGGTACATTTAATGTTGACCCCTTACACATGAGGCTTGCTTGTTTTAATCTGTCACAAATGTGTTACCATTTTAAGAACTTTGACCTTTAACCTCATTGCACTAATAGGTTACAGTAATAAAGAAACTGTAATATTGCACACCCCTTGTTCATGACTGAGATCTGCGCATGAAATTAATACAGTATAGTCAGTTTGATAGCTTTGTACGTCAATGATATCAATTTTTTGGGTCAAAGTCTATAAATAAAATCAATTTGGCGACCCGCCCAAGGGTGTCACAGTCAAGGCCTTGAAAAATGTGCTGAAAGGTCATAAAGAGGTGAAGGAAAAGTTTTTCTCTTGAATGATCTAATGAAAGCGCAAATGCCGTTTTCACTTCGTTCAAAGAAGTTTTTCTTTATTTTTGTTTTTATAATTGTTCTCATTGAAGGGCATCCAGCATAAAAACTGTGACAATCAACTCTTGCAATTGACTTGCTGTATTGATAAGCCGACGTTGCGTTTTCTAGAGGGCGTCGTATTCCTGTAAAGTAGTGCGCTTTTTACTGCCCCAATACTTTTGTGCATGATGTTTTTACATACAACCGCAAGTCTCTTTCATACTGTATATCTGATGAGAGATACATATGTGGCAGCAAATTAGAAAACATTCCATTAAGCTGTAATAACAATAATAATAATAAAAAAGGTTTTCATGAATTAAACATGACGTTGTAATTGAAACAGCAGGGGACACGGAGACTGAGAGATGCAGAGAGACTCCCGAGACTAATGAGCTCACTGTGGGGTGTTCTTCCTCATGTGACTGCTGTAATTGGGTCAGTCGATCGACCTGAGCGCTGTGCTGCTGCTGCTTCTGTCTGGCCCGGCCCGGCCCGGCCTGCTCCGCCAATGGCGGGTGTACGTTTTGTGAAATTTTGCCGACTCTGTGAAACAACCTATTTGTTTTGCACCAAAAAGTTTATTAACGATCTTAGTCGTGCTCGGATTGAATAAGTTGGAAAAGCGCGATGAATCTCATTGTCGGTATCCTCTTACCTGTCACGTCTTTTATGCAATTTTCATCAACATTGATCGACTGCATGGACTCATCTTAGTGCGTGTGCATGTACACTTGAGGACTATAGTGTATATGAAGCTCTAGTTAAGTGCTCGCACACCTTTTTATTTTCCTTGTGTACATTAATTACAGAGCTTTCTCCAGCACAGCACGTGGCCTAAAACCATATTGTTGGATGAAATTTTGTTTCATCTTCAAAGCATGCAACTGACATTTGCACGGAGGCATTGAGCATGTAGGTAGCTCTTGATCTGGAAGAAACACTGAAGTCGGGCAAATGGATCGTGGATTTTTTTTGAAAGGCTGGATTTCCAAGAAACCAAATGTCGTCAACTGTACAATGAAAAAGTATTTGTCTTCTTGGAAATAAAATTGTATTGATCGTTGCTTTGAGTTAGCGAGATGATTATTTTCTAAAGGCTTTGCAAAATAAGCAGCAAAGAAAGTGGGCCATTCAATCTGGACAAACAACTTTATTTCTGGTAATGCATCTATACACTGTACATTCAGTCACTGCAGTATATAAGCATCGCTATTTTCAAACATAATCTCATCAAGTCCTTTACTTTACAATATTGTCGGTGTCGTGCGAGAGGGGTGCTGTTGGGAAAAACGAGGGGATCACATGAGTGAGCGGAGCTTTTCGTACTGCATATGCGGCGGCATTCAACAATGGGAGAGCTTCCATTTTGCCTCTTACATCAAAAATATTTCTACAAGTTTTATATAGCATTAGCAGCAGCACAGGGCGAAAGAGATACAAAAGGATGTTGGGGGACAATCTTTAACATGACGGTGTGTGTGTGTGTGTGCGTGTGTGTGTGTGAGAGAGAGAATATATAGCTAAAAATATAAGAACTGGTGAAAAGAAATGCAATACAAAGACTACAGTAAAAAAAAAAAAAGAACAGCAAAGAATTAGATGAATCGTCTCTTACGCACTGCATGAACTGTTTTTGAAACATTTCCAAACACAAATTTAAAAAAAAAAACAATAAAACAAGCCATCTATAGTAAGAAAAGATTTCATTTTGAAAAAAGGAAACACCATGTACATATATTATACAATATTGTTAATGAAAAAAATATTTACATGTTGCAAATTCATATTCAAATTGTTACACTGGCAAGGATTTGTTTATTAATATGGATTGTTATTGCTCTTCTGGCAAAAAAAATCCTCTTAAAAACAAGACCCCATTTTTACTTTGTACGGGGAGACGGAAAGGCCAATGTCAGTCATCTCCCTTGTAGAAAAACATGCATCAAAAAAATTACACACAACTTTTTTAGAGTGTAAAAGCAACTAGAAAATGTATCAATTTGTGGGCGTGGCAGGCGCAGTGTCGTTCTCTGAGCGAGAGTTTCACTTGGACCTGAGCTGGCCTTTTTTCTAGACTAAGAATTTTTCTTCTCCTCAACATGCATGCACGCCTTAGGACAGCATGTCCACAAAACTCTTTTATGTACAAGCCTTTTGCGACAACTTACCAAAGCAAGTGGCTTTATCCCCCCCCCCACCCCAAAAAGATCATCTATAAAAGTGTTTTGCTCATGCACATCATGGATTCCAAATGAAGAATAAAGAGCACGCAACTCTGTGGTGGTGGGGGGGGGGGGGGGGGGGTACTTGGATGGCAGATTTTTTTAAAAAAAGAGCTGCTGAGAAAGGGAGAGACATTTTTTTTTTTAATTCCCCCCACCCCTATAAAGTAGTTGTCTCCCCCCCCCCTCCCCCACCTTGAAGCTACTTCTTCAGCTTTCCCCTTCTGGAAACCTTACGCCAGTGTCAGGCACTTGAGGTTGTCCAGCATTGCATTTGATATATTTTTTGAATTATTATTATTTTGTTTGTTTGCTTTCTATGCACAGCTTGCTGCTTTTAGTGACCGATTACGCTTGGTAGAAAAGACAAATTGCATATCACAATAAACTCCTCACATGGACAGTACACTGTAAATGCCCAATAGTTGACGATATGAATGGCAAGTTTTCACTTTCATGCATAAACAAAAAGTATGACTTTTCTTTTTTTGTTTCTTAAAAAAAAGTGAACATAACAGACAAGCAATAAAATATCTCATTTCAAACATTAACAATCAAAGGAAAAATAAGCATTAACATAATGTACATTCTGATTGCATTGTACCCACTGCAATGGCATCTTCCTGCCAATGTCTTTTTTTTTTTTAAATAAAAATCCAAATGTGATTGTTTGTGCAGTTTTTTTTTTCCTTTTTTCTTTCTTTTTTTTTTTTAATAAATCTCCCTACTAACATACAGACTGATGACAAATTAATAGGGGGGCGACAACAACAAAAAGTGTTGCCATGGTGCTGGGCTTGCACTGGATCGAACAAAATCGATTTTCCTCACATCCCTTCCCAATCCAGCGAAGCAATGTTGCCACTTTCAAGGCCACAAACTATGACATCATCAAGTTCCCCCGCCCCTCCTCTTGATTTGTCAACCGTTTGTACGTTTGGGCGAGCTCGAGCGATTTTCGTCAATCAGGCAGTAACAGGTAGAGCCTTGTTTTTCTTTCGGTTTATTTACAATACTTTGCCTCGCGTAAACAGAACAATACTTAATAGAGAATGAATATAAGCAACAAAATTGTATACGGTAGCATTCATGTATAAGATGATGTTTTCAAAATAAGACAAAAATTGGATTACAACACATACAAACAGTTTGTTGTTAGGACAAAGTGCCATTCATTATTGTTAAGTCCAAAAGTCGATATATATTTACAAACCTTAATTTAATGAACATTTGTGGTTCTTCCAATACAGTTCATAAAGTTGTGATATACGGATGAATCAAAGTCCGATAGATGCCGGCTTTCTCACTCCTCTGTATCGAGATGAGAAAAATAGGCCACGCCCACATGTGGAATATTGTATCTGTAGTAGATTCGACACCTCTGGGCGTTGACCCCAAATGCTTCAACGCAAATATGGCTGGCTGGTGACCCACGTGAGCGACATTGGGGACAAAGACCGATGGATAGAGTTGGATTATTCCAAATCAAGTGCGGTGCCCCTCCCACCCCGTTAAAAAACTGCGATGACATCATTTTGCAAGCGCTTGTGCTCATTGCGTGAAGACATTTGAAATAACACATGACTTGATTATGTCCTCCCTGTCAGCTGGGTTGCTTAAAAGCAAGAATTCAGAAGAAAAAAAAAAACATGACGGCACGTGCGGATAGTTCATATGTTTGTATTGTTCATCTTGGGATTTATTTGTTATAGTCTATGTAGCTTATCATGTCTTGAAAATCTTCCGTCCTCGAGGGAGCAACGTGGAGGCATTTCCCCTTTGACTAAAATATTCGGATCCATTTCCCGTCACCGACTGTCCAACCTGTCTTGAGACAGATGCAATCACTCTTGTGATCAACTTTTCAGTTCTGCAAGTATGAAGGTGAGAGTCAGAGTTCAAGCGGCGCACTTCCTAGTTGGTGGCGGGCGTGGAATTTCTCCAGATGACCGTTTTCCATTGTTGCGGGAAGTGTCGGGAATCTCTGCGCCGGATGTGGGGACGGAGGGACTTGGCTACTGGATTACTTTTTTGACGGCGTGTCCTTGGCTGTCAAATTTTTATCGCTGTTGGATTTGGGCCAAAGTTGCTGCTGTAGCTCTTTGACCACCCTCTCCAAGTGCTCCCTGGCCTCCCGCTCTTGCAATAAGTCAGCTCGGAGCTGCTCGCGGTCAGCTTCGGCGTGCTGCAGCTTCATCTGGAGGTCTTCGATCTGGAAAACATCACGGGACGCAGATGAAATCACACACCAGAGCATTTCTGACAGAGAGAGCAATGATCCAATTACCGACCCCCGTCCGTCCCCAGCAGACAAACAGACGGACGGCTCGGGCAAAGACGCAGATGAGATGAGACAGGACAGACGGCTCACATGAGACACAACAGACAGTTAAGATTGGGGAAGGGATTAAACAGGCATGACAGAAAGACAAAATCAGAATCGATCAAACTGGAAAGACGCAGTGGTTTGTGTACTACTTAGTCTTTTGCAGCATGGTATGTGCTGTAAAAAGGAAAAATAAGTTGAGTGAATTTAAAATTTGAACTTGGGCGTTTCAAAACGTTTTGTGATGTGTGCATGTTTACTTGATAAGAGATTAAAAAATTACTTTCTGTTGCCGTGCTTTTTTCCAATAGGACGAAAGCGTGTACGGGCAACCTCCCTCTTGTTTTGTCTAATGTGCATTTCCCATGATGCCTGGGGGAAGTCGACACGTCTTCCTGTTTCCTTTCTGAGGGGGGAATGAACTTCGCTCTCTGCGTTTTAGTCGACGCCCATTTATTTTTGACCAAGAGGGGAAGTGTTTTTTTTTTTTTTTCCCCCTTCTCTGCGGACCTTGAGAGGATTTTAAAACGAAAACCCGACCCACCGCAATTACTGTACAAGTGTATGTTTCATAAGCCTGTAGATTTCCAGACATGGTTTTTTTCTTGTGGTTAACAAGTGTTTCTTAAAAAAAAAAAATCTGACTGACCTGTGCCGAGTATTTTGCACGCAGACGTCCGGCCTCGCAGCCTTTATCGCAAACCCTCAGCTGGCGGGCCTGCTCGAGCTCCCGCTTCAGACGGATCCGCGACTCGTTGGCTTCCTTCATCTTCTTCTCACTTTCAGCTCTCAGTCGCTCGATTTCCTTCCTCAAATTTCGCTTGGCCTCGGTCGCCTCTCGCAATTTCTCTTTTTTTGCGACGCGCAAAAACTCCAGCTCCTGGAAAAAGACAAGTTGTTGGAGTTGTTGACATACAAAGACAATTTGAGATGTGGACAAGATGTTCTTTTTTTTTTTTTTCCATAAAAACGATGCCTGGCGGTTTATCCGGTGTGCTGCACTCTCAATGTCAGTGTTTACTTTTGAAAAGTCGAGGGTTAGGGCAATGTGTAAGCTAACTGAAGAGAGATTTCCTTCCTCTAAATGACTGCGTGTGTATGTGTGTGCATGTGTGTGTGTTCGTAGTAAGCAAAGCCGACTCATGGGAACTTCACAGTTTGGACAAACATGTCTGTCATCAAGTTTTGTTGGTTCCAAGAAAAAGACTATCCCTATCACGCCCTAGAGTCTGCACAGGCTTTACATGGGGGCCCGACTTTCAACACTTCCCATCTCAACATCTCGTGTTGGTTCAGCTCAAGCCAGCAGGAACGCTGCTTGTTTCAAGTAAGAGCGCGCTTCATTCAGCCTGCAGCTTCTTGGCTGCTTTGACTTAGCGTGTACTTTCTCTCGCCGCCTCCTCAGAGCACGGATGGATACAAAGCGAGAGTGGAATGTCGTTGCACTGGGTTGCTCCAGACTTATTTTTGTGCCGCACATACACGCACGCACGCACACACAGACTCTTTCAACTGCATTTTCTTGTTCCCGGTCCAAGCCCAAATATAAAAATGGAAGTCTGGCCTTTCCTTTTGTAGCAACATCCGCTCCGAATGTTATCACTTGCCAACTCACGCTTTGCTTTGCAGGCAGTGATTGTCATTGGGAACGCTATTCGGCATCTTATACGAACTTTTTACCATCGACTGAGTTTAAGTTTTGTTTTTGAACTGAAAATGGGTTCTTGATTCATTTCCTGTGGAATGCTACCTGTTGGAGACTGCGTTTGGCCTGCAGGGCGGATCCCAGCTTCTCCTCCTGCTTAACCCTCATCTTAACAATCTCATGCAGGAACTTCTCCTTTGACTCTTTGGAGTCCAGCCCATGGTCCAGCGCCTGCCGCAGGCTCTCCAACTCGGACTCCAGCCCCAGTTCTGGAGGGGCCATGGGGGCCGAGACGGGAGCAGCCACCGGGGTAACGCCCTCTGTCGTCACGTTGCAGATGGGGCCGACGACGCCGGGTGAACTCAGGTCCTTGGCTGAGCTGGACGAAGTGAAAGATGGTGACGACAGGGAGGACAAGGATGATGTGACTGTTGAGAGAGAGAGCGAGGCGGAAGATTGAGGCTTGTGATCATCAGTATTTGTTTTTTTAGTGCTGGGACAAAGATCTTAGCTTACACTCGTCACGGCTCTCCACTTCAATGTCCACCTCTGAGTCATCCTGAGGTGGCTTGCTGGCAGTGGAGGTAAAGGAGCAAGCACCTTCAGGTGCTGGAGGCTGGAACTCCCCTGTAACTCTTCTCTTGCGAGGTCTCGAGCTGGCGTTGGCGCCCTCGCCTGGGGGTTCCCCTCCGCTCGGGTGCGACGTGCTGGGGACTGACGGGGACATTGGGCCCACCTTTCCCAGGGGCAGTGGTGTGAGGGCAACGTTGGGGGCCACAGCATTCTCCAGGCTCTTGTAGTTGTAGAAGCTAGAAGAAGCCAGACCGAAATGTTTGTGATCGATGTCAAAAAGCAGCATAAAGCAGGCTCCAAATGCAGTCCAGGCCAGATCTACAGTCATGTTACAGGCAGTATTGGCAGCACCATGCAAAGTGGGTATTAAAATAGCACTAGTTCGTCTAGTGTGGGAGGTTGTGGTACAGTCAGAAAGAGTGCGCTCATCATTTTTTGCACAAATTATTCTCAGTAGAGCAAAGGGAAGGGGAGAATTTGGAAAGAAGATCCTTCTTCATGTTGTCCCTCCCAAATACTGGACTTACTTGTCTCTTAGCAGAGCGAGGGGGTGAATGGAGAATTCCTTATCACCGGCAGAGATGTGCGGCGACCAGGGTCGAAAAGCTGACGGCCTCTGTCTCGGCTGAATGCAGTTGAAGCCCTGGTGGGGGAAAAAATACATGAAATGTGAATTTTAGACCATTGTATGACTGACGCACAAAAGGAGGTGATTTTTCTTGTGTATAGTAAAACTGACCTTATTGGGGTTGGAGAGGGACTGTAGCCAGTCATGCTGCTTCTCCTTGTCAGCCAAAGGGGATTGTATTGGGATGTCTTCATGTTTGGGCTTTTTGATTGGAATGGGATCCGGCACCTTCAAGAAAAGAACATTGACTGCTTATTTATGATACAACGGGAAATTGGGTTTTGCTTCATTGAATCAAGAAATAGCGTTTTTGCTGCCACTTCGTATAAATGCTGAGAAATTCCATTTCCCAATGACTGTGCAAGTGTTCCCCACTTGGCACCAAACCAAGAACTGTTACATTAGAAGGTCAGTAAACTGCAAATGCACGACATTGTGCCAGAAAAACCATGTTTGTGTGTAAATAGGGATGACTGGAGAGGAGTGCCAGAGGAGGATACTGATAACTGGAAGTGCCAGTGAGGTTAAATTTAGATGTGCTATTGACTTTGGGTGACTTTGATGTTGTGGAAATACTAAAGCAAATGACACACACACACACAGTGGAGACGATGGTAGTGTGTCGCACAGTTGTCACCCAAAACCAAACCAATCTAGCAAGGCGTGTTTGCTCATGAGTTGCCAAGAGTGAAGGCAAGAGGTGACTGGGGCACTGTGTGTGTGTGCGTGTGTGTGTGTGTGTGCTATCACACTCCGACACACCCATGCAGACAGACAAGTGAGGTTTTGTTTCTCTTTCTTCTGTTCGGCTGCCTTTATGGCACTGACCTCAGCCTCTCCGAAGTGGGGCTGTCACTAGCTGCCACAAGCGCACACACAGACACACACACACACACACACACACACACACACACACACACACACACACACACACACACACACACACACACACACACACACACACACACACACAGATGCAGTCTGTCTATGCTCCTCAAAATCGATTTTTCTATGATCTTTTCAGTCAAGCAGTTTGTTGGTGACATTAAGCAAATGCAACAAAAATGTACAGACGTTTAACTTTTTTGATAGATATTACTGTTTCAGTTCCTGACCTCAGACAGGCAATAGCTTAGGGAAGTCCTGTCTGTGATTCCCAGCATTGTAGGCTAGATGTAGAGATATGGCCTACATATTAGTCGAAGCTGCAGATAAGCCTCGAATGTGGCTGACAGCACACGCCGCGGTGCGCTCTGGGCAAAGTCTGTGCCACGTGCCTGCCGTCTTCTCGTGGATTATGGCTTGCCAGTTTGTCAGTGCGGCATCAAAGCTCCAGGAGGAGGAAGAGGAGGTGGAAATATCGGCAGAATTCATGGCGCTCAATTGAAGTGTCTTCTCGCGTTCAGGGCCAATACCCACACAACCAGAGTGACTGATATGAAAATGTGAAGGCTCACTCAAAAAACATACAGAGAGACCAAATCAAGAGCAGCACGCTATAATTTACTTCAAGCTGGTCCTCTCCAAACCCAATGACGATTCGCAATATGGATGTTTATATGTGTCTGCTCTTATCAGCCCAACCCTTTTTATGGTCTTTTGTACATTACACAACACAGGATATCACACTTCTCAGACAATACGTTTCCGATTAGCTGAGTGTGAGTCTGCGTTAGACATGACATTTTTGCAACGTCGACTGAGCTTCAACACCTACATAACACCTTACGATACTTGCAACGGCTTGCAAAACCCTGCTGTCTGCCATGTGGCTCTTGAATGCAACAAAAGCTAAATGCAATAACTTCATGAAATATGTCTTGCTTGAGGAAGCGAGGCACAGTGATGCAACAGCATACAAGCTGAGAGCGGCAGCCCCTGTGTCAGCTGCCACATGGGGCCCACCGTGCAGGAGCCCCTGCGTGCGTGCACGTGTCTGGGCAAGTGGATGTCTCGGTGTGTGTGAGACAGGATGGGTGGGGTGATAACAGCATTCTCAGTGAGAAGTCCGTCTGCGCGTTCTGAAACCACACAAGTTTCCGAGCACTTCCTCTGTCTGCAAAGCACAAACGTTTGCCAAAAGTATTCATTGACTACTTTTAGTCAGTAAAGCTTTTGAAATCTGAATATTTCACATGATCTGGTGAAAGTCACTTAAGGAAACTTTTCAAGTGATGACTTGGCAGACTGCTCCGGGTGTCACTTTAGAAAAGCGCCATCACATCAAACCCCACAGGCTTTTGCTACTTCTCTTTTGTGACAGACAGCTATTTTTATGAGGTAACGCAGAAAGTCTTCTTGACACATTCTGTCAGCCAACACTCGACCCTCCCCTTTCTTGCTTCAAATTCTGCCATCGCCTTCCCTCCCACATGTACTTGTCTGTTTGTCTGAGACCATTTCCTGTGTCATACTAGATTACAGGATGTCCTTAACAAACATACAAATTTCTGGTTGCCCAAGAAGCCAGCAACACCATATTTATAATAAAAAAAAAAAAAGGAATCTGTCTTTAAGCAGTGTACTATAAAAGACTACAACACTCTGCCACGATGCTCTTTTAAATTGTAGTCTAACTGTAAGTTCAGGGCACGCTTCAAAATTCCACTGACCGCAGTTGCCATTTCCTTAAACAGGAAACTATTCTTGCTTTGACCGCATAATGTGACTTAAGACTGGCTGACTGTAAGTGTCAAACAGTCCTTTCTGGTATGGTGCTAAACTGGTTGCCTTGCTTCACATCCCTTTTGTAGTCCTAAGTTGAAAAGTCCAGAAACCTGTTTTCTTTGCTCTTTCTTGACTCAGGAGGGTGAACAGAGCCACTCCCTGCCTGTGACCTAACATTGGCCTCTGCTTGTCTTACTTACTAAAGGGGGGGCCCCCACGGTGTTGAAAAAAGAGGCGCTCTCTGTGTGGGGGGAATGTCGAGCGGGTCACCTCTTGCAGTCTCGGCCACATGCTGGACACATGAATTTAATATCTTCATCACAGTTATGTGAAGTGCTGTGTGAAGGCATGTATGGTTTCACCCATAAAACAAAAAAGGGAAACACGCCTCAACTGTGCCCTAGCTACAATTTGGCAACTTGGTTCCACTGGCGGGGGATTTACCGAGATGAACAATGACTGTTTTCAATAAAGTAAGTAGCGTCATCATAACACCACTGACACACTACAACGTTAAGCATGATTATTATTCAAGACTGGGTTGCTTGGGCTTATTCCCGACATCAGTTTGAACTGATTTGCTGACTACACTTAAAATGACCTCATCTAGAATTCACTTTGATAAAGGATGTACAGTTGCAAAGTTTTCTCTGCTCAGCACATAAGTAACAAGTAGAAGTTTGTGAAACACGCTTCGTCTGGAAGGTGAACATAGTTCGTGTCAGAGCTCACTTCCAGGAAGTAAGTGCATAAAATAAAGAGGCCGCCCTCCCGCCCGTCCGCCCGCATCCATGGTACCTGTCTCTACCACTCATCCTAACCCAATCCATCATTTATCACCAAATCCAAAGCAAACAAAAATCTTTCATGATGACATAGCAATGTGGAAAATGGCATTCCGATAACTTCACATCTTTTTTCCTGGGTGGAACCCTAAACCCAAAATGTTCATCTCTTTCATGTTTAAACATGTATTTCCACATCCTTTGTTCCCACTGCATTTTTATTTTACAGCGCTGTTTTTTTTAGCAGCCTTCACTTCCAGGAAGTGTCCGGTGAGGCTAGTCAACAAAACGGCGGAGAAATCAGAGCTGCTGCTGCTGCCGTTGTACGATAGGCTAAAGGTTACATCACTAATAAAAATAAGCATGAACTGCGAGGACTGATTTTATAATCTACAACGCTGGGTTGGAGTGTTTGCTATCCACTATAACAACAACAACTATACAAACATTCAAGGATCCAGTGGAACAAATGAGCGGACAAGAAGCTACATCGGTCCCAAGGTCCCGAAAGGAAGGAAAGTTCAACTCTCCCGGCCAGAGCAGTAAAAACAGAGAAGGAAAAAAAGGTCATAAGTGCTGGAAACAAAAAAAAAAAAATGGAGGAACGCGAGAGATTGTCCAGGAAGTAAGTCACACACATTTTTGCTTAGATAGCAAGACACCCAAGCAAGCAATTGTATCGTTACGCTTATATTCAGGTCCTACTATCTATGCTTTTTTTTTTTTTTTGGGCTTAAGCATCATACGTTCCACTCACAAAGAAGCAGGCCCATATTTCCGCCTCTCTTATGAAAGACAACATGGAAATTTTATATTAGTTAGAAGCAATGGAAGGAGAAGGAATCATGTAACGTAATAAAAGCGTGAGCGGGCATAGAAAGCCTCTTGTACCACAATCTTGGAAAGCACAGAAAGGAACACACACATAAGAGAAGAGACGGGAAGAGATTGGAAGCTTTGGAAAGAGAGCAGGGTCTCCATCTCCTCTCGCCAAATTTGCTTTGGCAACTGTTTCCGTGGGAATGGTGAGAGACTGGCTCTCCTCAGTCGAGGAAAGTGGTGGACCCGCCTACCAAGCTCCGAGGCGAAAGATAGACACGGGGAGAAGGGTTAGGGTGTAAGTAAATACAGCTGGACTTTTCCATCCCTGTTCCTTTTCCATCGCTTACCCCCAAGTGACAAGACGTGATTCCATCCACTTTGTGGCTTGAATGTTTATTTGGCAATTACACAATTACCAGTGTGTGAAATGAATACAGAAATGTTATTTAATTACTCTTGACGTCAAAGGTAACATGACACCATTAGTTCCCCGGTAGAAATATTGAATTTATTTTCATGGGACTAGCCAAAAGTTTGTATAGACGCCATATTGTGTGTATTGTGCACTGATGTTGTTATTTCATCCCATATGTGCACAGGAAGTGGAATCATCAAACAATTCCTATATGGGCAACACAATATAGAGAATATACCGAATAATTTCTTAACAACAGAGGAATTTCAGGTTGTGTGTTTGCAATGTGAAATGTTTCTAAAGCAAGGTAATGCTCCCAATTATTATACTGTAATTCGTTCCAGCCCCAAAAGTAAGTTTTACTTTTTTTTAAATCCGTGTGTAGTAAAAATAAATATAATGCAAAATGAAATATAGAAATGTGTGATAACACAGTATTCTATATAAAAAATAATTCATTCAGTTTTTTTAGATGTAAGTGACTCCTTATTGTTTTTCTAGGAATAATGTATTTCAAAGTATATTCTTGGAAACCGTTTACTTTTTTTTACAATATATCGTTGAATCGATGGAAATACTCCAACTTTTTATTACGTGATGATGGACCGTATTTATTCAACGGCTTAATAAAAATTTTGTTGCAAGTTTTTAATCAAATCATCGAGTTGGAATGTACTGTTACTTTTATGGTCATTGCCTGTACATGTGAGAGCCGCTGAAGTGAAAAGCAATTTTTTTCTTCCACATACGTCCTACGTATTCCACTTGCTTTTATAACGAATCTGTAAATCATTCGCCTGATTCACGCAGTTTCGATATGAGTAATTTTGGTTTCAAGCTAATTGGGAGGTGTTGATAAACCAGGATGACATTTGGCATAGAAACTGTTGAATGACAGATGAGAGGGAAAAAGTTCCTTTGTTTACAGCCCTTGTAAAAGTTGTAGGAGGCTGGGGGGAGGGGGAGGTGGCGGGGGCATGTAGTGCGGAATACGCTGCTGGCTTTTAGCCTTGCATCAGTGCAAATAGCTGGCCTCCTTTTAAAAGAGGCCAGATGTGAATTATGGTTAACAAGAGGAGGAATGTGTCTGTGTATGTGCACGATGGGGGGAAATGTGGAACGCGGGGCATAATTCTGCTTGACGTTTAACGTGCCCTAAGGTTGAGGTTGCTCGTGAAAGGGTTAAGTCGGATGGCTGAGCAAATACATACGTAAATAGCAGTGGGGAATGTGTGTGGGCATGAACACGTTTGCCAGCTGGCAAGGAGGGAAAGGGCATGCATGCACATGCAAAGCGGCAGTTTGATTTCCAATTACAACTTAAGTGGCACTGGATGCAACGCCGGCACCTACTTCTTCACCTCACTCGAGACTGGAGTACAAGTCATAACCCGTGAAACCCGAGGAGTATTGAGAACGACCCAAAAAAACAGATGCGATATGAACGGTGTCTGCTTGCTCCATTATACAATTGCGGACATGTACGTTCAACTGTAAAAAAATAAAAAAAATCAACACACCCATTCTAACACATCAGTCTGAAAGAATTGGAAAATAGCCAAAAGCCGATTATCTGGTCTGGTAAATTTCAGGGAGCAGTTCCACCACCAGTGTTTGTGGTGACAAATACAAAATTCCAAAACAAATGTTTACCCTTGATGATCTCACGGGAAAATAAAGCCCTGTAGTTGTTATCAGACAACAGTCAGCTTTCTGTCTGTCCATTTGACTAAAATTAGCTTAGTGAAAGGTTTATGTGGTCTAGAATTGTGTTATGTTACAATTTAAAACTCAATCTCCCGAGCATGTTTTGTTTTTAATGGCACGCTTCATGCCTGGCAATCTTCAAAAAGGGCAGAGCAATGGCTGAAAATAACAGTTTGCTATTGTGAGTGCATCGTGTGTCCTTGCACTGGCAACTTGCCCCGCTTGGCTCTTCCTGTCAAAGTGGAGGATGAAGGGGATTTAAATGAGGGCGGGGGCCTGTAGTCAAATCCCTTCTCATCTTACAGGCATCATTACGCCTGCTGAAGCCTTCCTTCTCCATAGAGGGACCCCAGACAGACTGCAATTTACAGTCTTATCCCCTCTTGCACTTACACCTGTACTTTAAGGATTTCTTGTAAATTGTGCCCCCGATTAATGTCGAGTTTTAGGTTCACAGGGCAAGATAAAGTCTAGACTCACCTGGAAACCACATTGGCTTGCCTCAGTCACACGAAGACCACCTGGTTTTAATCTACACTATGTGGGTACAAATACACTTTTGGAAAATTTGACTTGCTCATCATGTGATTAATATCGCAGCTTACCATCTGAATATTATTGTACAGTTAGGGGTGGTGGTATGGGGATTCACAGATGGAATGTTTTGCTCAGACTCGGCAGATGTGAATGAATAAACAATTGGAGTGGGTCTCGCTTGGGGTGACAAAGGAGAGAGAAAGGAGGTTGCCAGAATGGTTAAAAATGTGTCCTCTACAGACAGCAAAGAAGGTCAGCTAAGCAATATATACAGAAAAGTAAACTTTGCTGTTTGTTGTACTGTATGTTTACTGCGGAGTTCAGCCCTGTATATCCGTTAGAAAGGTTATTATTCTAGTCCAAAATGTAACACTCAACCCTCTGCATGGGTGCCGCTTATACATTTCCTAACAACAGCAAGAGTCAACACTCAAGTCAAGGTAGAATTTCACATTCATCTCCACTTTGCTGCATTCTTGGCGATATCTCAAGTACAAGGCCCGCCGAGCGTGGTCAGGTGTAAGGCGTGGAATCGAGAAGGATCTTGTAGGATTAGGATTGTTTGACACCGGCGGTCATAAGTGATGGTGAAGTCTCCTCTCTGCTGTTCTCAGTTACTTAAGTGAGCAAACGTGTGCTCTCTCGGTCTTATGATTTTCATCATCCAAATTCCTTCCAATAGATTTGTGGCAGGCAGTCTGCCATGCCTCAAACTTCACGTTCTTATACTTTGCTCTACGTACATTCATAAGACGTCTTTATCACCCTCTTCCAAAATACCAAATAAACCAAAATCAGAAGAATAGCTTAATAACGGTGCCAGAGTAACAATCCAATGTCCTGATAGAATAACCAACTGGTGGATGTACACAAAGCACAAAGTCTTCCAGAGATCAGATGGCTGGAGGCTGCAGCCTTTTTCCTTCCTGTCTCGGGGGAAGGATTAGTTCTGTCTGTCAGCTGTTTCAGACATCACGGCTAGCCGCGCTCCTGAGCGGGCTTCTCGTATGACAGACGCCGCCACTCAACTCAACCAGCCAGCTCGCTATATGTTGCATAGAAAGGCCCTTGTGTCCACCGATGGCTGTGTTTGTTGTGCACGGGCATTAAATGGGCCGTGCATATTATGACATGGCCCGCATTCGAGTTCAAAACAGAGTCAGTAGTGGTGAAGAAGAAATTGGATTCAAATCGGCATTGCAATGGAATCAAATCGGTCAACTTTGGGATGTGAATAATCTCGATTTATTTTTGAAAAACTTAGCGTACATAATTTTGTCCATATGGCACAGCACTTAAAAAAGCAGGCCAAAAACTATCCATCTTCTTTTACTTTTTAATGAAGGAACTTGATGAAATTAGACTGTCCAGGAAAAATGTCACAAGCATCACATTGGAGAAACTTGTCTGTGCTTTTGACGGACCGGACGAAGGTGACAGAGATTGTCTGTCTGTACTTGTGCAATGTGTGCTGAAGTGCCAACTGGCAGAGCAGAGGCATAATGGTGCGGGTTGTTAGCGAGCACTCCAGTTGCGCCGTGATGAGAATGTTTTCGACAGCTTTTAGACACTTGGTTATAATGATGTTCTGCATGCCCTGTAGCAAGCTGGAACTTTTTTTCCCTCGACTTCCAATCAGACCGCTGAACATTTTTTTTTTTTTTTTTTACCAGTAGCCGTGCAAACTTGTAGAAACATGCTGAGCTCAGGCAAATTCAGTTTAAATGGTTTTGCATATAAAAAAAAAAAAATTACAGACTGTGCTAGGTTTCAACAGACAGTATAGACAGTCGCGCCGTTTTAACATTAATATCAGGATATACGGTACGGCTTGTTTTTCCAAATTTTCTAAAGGACAGATCATTACAGGTTGCTGTTAATGTGCAATAAGCCGAATACGATGTTTGCTTATAATCAATTAACGGAATTACCGCATCATAAAACGGGGCTATCGGAAATCAAGAAAACAATCTCCCAATCTCTGCCGTGCCGCAACGTGATAGGTGGAAACCTGGTTAGAGTGGAGCTTGGATAAATCAATGAGCGCCAGGGGCTCCTTGAGGGCCACGAAGAGGAGGGGCAGGTTATAGTAAATCAATTGTCGGCCAATTCATTTACATTGATAGCATCGGAATAATGGCATAGTGTAATAAAATGGTAATCACGGACTTTAACTGCAGCCATTGGTTGTTTGGCAGTCTGAGCTGCAGGGGAAATGGCAGTGGCCCACATTCTCTGCGCAACATGTGCGCGCTCATCCCCGTGCGTGGCTGGCACTACGCACTCGGCAAAATATGTCATTTATTTTTGTTGTGGCTTGATAAGTGAGTCCTAGTGTGGCTGAGAACAACACACGTGCTCGCACATCCACTTGATTTAATCCCAGATATGCAACCTGACGTCAGTGGCAGATGGCTCGGTGAGCAGATTAAAATCTCAGCCGCTAGCCCTGCGTCAAAACAGAAAAACTTTAGGGAAGAGGAGCTCAGGCAATTACGGCACACCGTGATTAATTTCTTATGCACCTGGTTTAATTTGAACTCTGTATCACTAAATGACTCGAGTCCGTTGACCTCGGAACCCTACTGGGTTTATATTCCGTGAAGAAGCAATTGAAGAAATCAAGGTGATCTGTTTTCCCATTTCTAAATTACCAGGTAGCTCATAGGCCATATTAAGTTTTGTAAATAAATACAAGTTACAAATGACATTTTTATCATGGATGTTAATTGTCTACATATAATAAAAATTTCACCATTCATTTCCATATATTTCCAATTAAAGAGCTGGATCATTTATATTTATATCAATTATATGTATAATTTCTATATTTATATTTCCAAAGTTTCTGTAAAGTTGCATAAAATATCCGACCTCTTTCCAACGCTGAAAGCAAAAAAATGGGACAACGGCGACAAGCACTCTCCTGCTAGGATTAGCGCCCTACCTCTACCAATAAATCACACACAAATGGTGTGCCAGCCTCTCCTGGGCCAATCACCGTCCTCCTGGCAAATCATTCCGAATCGAGCTGCACAGGAAAACCTGATTCAATCGCAAGCGCTTTGTCAATGAACTATTAAGTGTGGCCACCATACGCAATATGGATTCGGAAACAAAATGAGCATAGGGAAACTGTGTCAGGCAAATAAAAGAAGGCATTATTTGGGGAAGTGTAGCAAAAAAAATTGCAAGTAATAAATTTAGAGAATTGCGCGATGGTGCGAGACTGCAGTTTGGAGTCAAGCAAAGGGCAGGTTGGGAAAGGGTGAAGTTGGGGTCGTGTTGTTCTTTGCTCCTTCATGAGGGGACAACGGTGTCTGTCGCGGGAGTTCACGCCGAGGTGACGAAGCAGACCCGCATCGTAAACAAGTCTGAAGTTTATAGCCACAATTGGGATTTGTTTTTCTGTTTTCCATTCTGTCGACTAATGGCTCGTCAAGGGTGCGGCTGTGCGTGTGTGTTGCGGAAGGGGGTAGCAAAAGGGACACCGTAAAACAAAGGGAAGGTTGTCTCACGGGGAGGTCAACTGACCACTAAAATTTCGGGTCAACCAGGGTGCAGCTTTTTAGATGGTAGTGTTTTCGGCGCTATTGCTGCCATCTTCCTTTAGCTGTCAATCACATGTATATACTGCTTTGCAGTGTGTCATTACTGTAAGCCCAGAAAAAAAGAGCACACTTATAAAAAAGGAAAGCGGCAATGAGAAAGGGAAAATTTAACACAAACAAATGATAGGGTGCAGTGGATGTGCCTGTGTGTATGTTTGGAAGTGGCGAAGGTTACAGTTTCCACCCAGGAATATGTCTTCATTAAAACGCTTTGCTTTGGTACGACACGCTTGGCCAAGATGAGCTCGTTGTACTGCAACCATACCCGGAAAAAGATGGATGCTTTCAAATGCCTTCCTCAGAAGCGACATGCCCCATACAGACAAACTTTGTCAGTGACAGACGGCTCAGAAGTCACAATAGATTAGCTTTTAAAAAGCCCCTGGAGTGTCTGGAGCCTGGAAATATCACCATTGTCCATCTGACTGACAGTGTCCAATTAAAGGACGGTCGCGGCATTTAATCTTTAATATGTCAGACAGGCACACAAAGTTGAGTCTCAAGTAGCAACGACTGCACTTTAATTGTGCAGGGTATTTCTTAAGTAATGGGGTTATGCTTGCAGGGGAACTAGAGAGGTCGGGCGAGGGTTAAGGAAGGAAGTCGGCAACGCCCGCAGGCCACTTTATTCTAGTTGCAATAAAAAAGCAATAGCAAAGCAAGATAAGCCCGGGCTTGCCTTGTGGCTCCGGTCAAGGCAGTCCTCCAAGAAGAGATTGAGCGGAAGCACCGAATCGGGCTGTAGTCTGGCATCCTCACCAAGGCAACCGTTGAACCTGATGCTTTTGTTAAGTGTAGACTTAACTGCTGCTACAAAGTCAAAACAAGAGGAGGGCGTAATGAACCCTCCAAAACCGATTCACTCGATAGGCTCGCAGACACATTGAAGATAAGCCACCACTGTGACCTGCTAGCTAAGAGATGCACACCGCTGTTGGTCAAAGTGACATCTATTTGTTAATGGCTTTGGCTCACTTTTCAATGTGTGCGCGTGGGTTGACTGAACACACACAAACGGAGGGCCACAGAGACTGCAAGTGACTCACCTCGGCTGTTTGCAGTCAGGCAACACGAGCCACCAGAAGTGTGAATGCGACCGCGCGCGTACGCCATCACCGCGCATTGCTGTAGCTTTGTTTGCCGACGGGCCTCTGACGAGGTCGATAAGCGACTAGTGTGCCAAAACACCTGGCACAGAATCAGCATGCGGCACTTTAAGCGGCCAAGCAGAAGATGGATAGACTGATAACAGACAAGGAAGGGACTCGAAAGACATGCGGAAACAATCTCGACAGATATGGAATAATAAACTAAAAACCAGAGCACGTTGATTTAGGCCAAACATTCCTTTTTCACACAACTGCAGACACACACTTCCCGTCCGACAAACGCATTTGTGGTCACTAATTAAGGAAATGGTAACGTGCAATATCAGACAGACGCTTGCAGCTGACCTTCCACTCACTTCAATCTCTTAAGTAAAATTCATTCCAGCAATCGGAGTGTCGTCACTACTAACATAGTCCCATTTCTCTTTAACACTTACGCAGACACACAGCATCAATCACGCTCGTTAATGTACCCTATCTTTCATTCATGGACAGTAAAGTGATGAATAAGCAACAGCTCTTTTCACGCTAAAAAGTGGTTTTCACATAAATGGAAAAGGTACGTTCACAAAGTAACTCTGGTTCAATTGATCTTTTCAAATACGTCACGTACTGTACAAGTAAGTCTAGCCGAGCGTGAAATGATGTCAGCGCTGTTGTGTGTCGAGAGAAACTTTAGAATAATCTTCCGCGACAGCTGCCAGTTTGCATGATTGATGTGTGGTCAAAGCAGCTTTTTGCAGTTCCGTCTTGACTTCAGTGCTTGAGTCAGCTGCAGAAATAATGTCTTTCTGTTATGTCTTGCTGTGTGATTCCACACCCTCTGAATTCTTGGAATTGAGCCCCCCTCCCACCCCACACCCTTCACCATTACCACATTGCCTCCCCGCTCCTCATCCCTGCACACATTTTTTTCATTATTCCTTGTAGTACTCAGAAAGTCTGGCATGTTCCGTGTTTTTCTCCATAGAAACCGACATAACAGACTGACACGGCCAAGTTAAGGCTCGCCAAACAGAGACCAAATAAAATCCATCATTCGGTTGGTGTGTGCGGATGACCCCCCCTCCAAAAAAAAAAAAAAAGACTCTTGCACTTCTTGTGGGGCTCTCAAGCCATATTTTTGAACAAATCCAAGAGGACAAGCAGGGTGGGGATTTGTGCAAAGTTTTGAACATAGACGTCATTCAGCAAGTCTGTTAAATGTATTGGGCGTTTTACATGCATCTGACAATGTAGAAAGAATAACATGTTGGATCATTGTATTGACATAAGGAAGTTGGAGCCAAAACTGGCTGCTTCAACTAACATGGATCTTCTAGAATTCATGGGTGTCAAACTCATTTTTGTCGCGGGCCACATCGTAGTTTCCTTCTGAGGGCCATTATGACTCTCAACCCAAATGTATGAACGTATCATTGGGAAACTAGGAAAAACTTCAATTTTTTAATAAGATGGATGGATGGATGGATTATAATAAATTTTTTTAGTAACATCTCTTATTTTTTAATAGTGGAGACAATTTGCAATTTTCGTATTGACGCATAAAGTCGATGCGCAATTTGTCTTTGCGGGCCAAATATAATTACACTGCGTGCCAAATTTGGCCCACGGTCCAGATTTGACTCCACTGTTCTAGCTCAACTTCTTGTTCAACCAACTTTTGCATGAACAACTTTTCAACACATGCATGGAACTAATACGTCCGAACCTGATCCTGGTTTTGTGACGTATTCCCCTAAAATTTTGGATATTTGTTTTAGTTATGTAAGCCTTAGCCCACTCCCCCCAAAAGCCTCCACACACACTGCCAGATGGAGCAAATGACGAATCTCAGACGTTTAGCGTTTCCTGGCCTTTAGACTTGGGAAGGCTGACTTCCAAGCCATTTCCTGAGACGTAAATTGTTCATTGAAGCCCACACATATCAAAGTATGTCTGAATCGGTGGAAAACAACTGCATGTAAAGGAAGCAACTTTGCATCATGTGATTTAACTATAATATATTTTCTTTCTGTTGGGAAGATATGGAGTAATACAACAAACTAAGTTGCAAACTCAGTTGGAAACTTTCCAGTGTTCCTGATCTGAATCACATTCTTGGGATACCAATAGTTGTATGTATAACCCACACATCTGAAAGGATTTCAAAATCTGCGACGGGTCAGTTAATTTGCTATAGTTAACTTTGGACAAAAACTCAACTGATGTCTCCTGGTGTCAACTTTGGTGGCCTTAGGCACGACTGTCAATAATCTGTAGACGCCAAACACAAACACGCACTGCCAGTTGACAATGGCCAGGCCAGGCCAATAGGCCAGTCCTGTGAGTCGCTCTGGACAATAAAACGCACCGCCCAAAACATCTCGGAAAATCACGGCTGGGAGAACGAGAGGAAAGAATAGGGACATCGATGGTGGCAATGAGAAAAGTCGACGTGACACGCAGAGCCAGAGTGGCTCCAACAGGCAACAGTTGCCGTCCATTTTCTGCACAGAGTGTATGAACATCCTGAAATGCTGATGCTTGCTTCTGTTTCTAACAACATTGACACAAAAATCAGCCTGCAGGAAATTTGGTCGCGTTTCTTTTTGACTTTCACTCTTGTCCAGATCCAGCCCCCACTCGCCATACCCGCCTTTCCCTGCATCATGACACAGTTACATAATTGTATTTTGTAAACGATGTGACATTCCCCCACATCCTCCGCCTCCCCTGACTCTCTTCAATCTCACATTGCAGTCATCTGTTATGTCTGTGGCTGAGAAGACGAGATTCCCAGACAGACTTATCACAGTCTGTTTTGCTACCATACTGTGGAACACGCAAGTTACTTTCGTCTGTTCCTTTACACACACACCATCAAATGGCCAATGTACAGACTGATGTCTCCTGCTGAGAAAGTCCAGATAATGTTGCACTGTTATAATCTAAGCAAAACTCTTAGTCGTCATTTCGATACACAACAAGGGACAACAAACACAAGATATCGCCTGCTTGTCTTTTTGGTTCAGTTAGATTTTGACAAGAAAGCTTCCTTGAAGAGAACACTTTCAATAACACTTTGCACCAGAAAGAATTGATAGCCTATCTATATTTTGTTACGATACAAATATTCACAGTAAAACAAATAAAAGCTAGCTTGAGCCATTGAACTATATGAAAGCTTTTTAACTTCTAACGGAATGATTAATAACCATATGCTCTTATTTATCTTGAAAATAAAGAAATGACGGGAGTCTTAGATGCTAAAAGTTTTGTAATTCTTGCATTGTGCTCCTTTTCTCTTCCCTGTATAACAAAAGTTTCACCATTTTATCTTCCTGAAGATGAAGCCTTTTTCACAAACACAAAGAAACTAACCAGAGGATGAAGAAGACTGGTGCTATTCTGATGTTATTGCTAAAAGGGAAGCCGTCATTTCCTTCACTTAGCCATTCTCTTTATTATTGCTCTATTCCAAGAAGTACGAAATACATAAAAACATCAAGATAAAAAAAAAAAAGCATGTAGGGGCAAAACAGAAGAACAAAAGAAAAAGAGGAAGGAAAAGAGAGGCACAAGAAAAATAAAAAATGCATCAAGAGGTAAGGCCGGCATAAAACCGCCCCGGGGCCTAAGTGGATAGAAATGAACATCAAACTCTTCTGAGCTCAAACACCGGCCACAAACAAGGGGCCACACCTCAGCCAAAAGTCTCGATAACCTATAAAAAATACATTTAAAGAAAAAGAAAAGTCACACGTCTTTGCTGCTGCTGCTGCTGGTGCCATCACTGTTTTAAACTTCATAGAGAATAATGCAAATGGCAATGTTATGCGGAAATAGATGAGTGAGCTGCAATAGCAGTGATAGTAGAGCCCTTGGTCAATTAGCAGTACAATTATCCCTCTTCATGCTTCATCCCGAGTTCGTTAAAAATGTGTTGAGGCAATTAAGAGTTGCAATGTTTGAATCCTACAATCTACACATTCTCTTATTTTTATTCTCACCTACAATATGAATGAACAGTCAATTTGTGTCATTCGTGTCCACGTAAAGACTTTTGGGTGTTTTTCGATTTTCTCAATATGGCATTTGCTAACAGAGCTAAATACCAAAGTGTGCACGCGACTTAAGCTCAGATATCGTACAGAAGACGCAGAAGACTTGTGTTGTCAAAATCTGTTCTAGAATCTGCCAGACCCAACGTAGACATGCACACACACAGCTAGTGAAAGTCAATATCATGTCTGGCTAGGGGGTACACTTGGGCAGCTGTTAGCATTTCAGAAAAGATTAGCACCAGGTTGGACTGTAAACAATGAGCTCATTCTCTGCTTGGGCGACGCACAAACACACCACATCTGTTTTGGAACAAGTCGTCTCTTATTCAAGGCCCACACTGAGGTAATCCACGCCTCCCTTGTAAAAATCAAACTGTGAAGAAGAAGAAGACTGCAAATTCATGTAATATATCCTGTAACACGGAATCCCATGCATGAAAGCACCGATGCTTCACTTGCAAACTAGAGATAGGAAGACTTTTAGTCAGAGTAGATAATTGCTTCTCAGGAAATCCAAATTACTCTAATGGCAAAATTCGACCTAAACGAATTGAGTGTGTCGAAGGCTAATATTGTGTTACATGCTTTACAGCGTAAAGACGCCCGCCCATCATTCCCTGTAGGACTGAGTCTGAATGACAAAGCCTTGGGGGAGTCAGTGTGGGTGAGTTGGAGACAACAAACACGTCTATAGCTAGCTACCGTATGTAGGTCGGCCTTGAAGTCTCCTATAGAAGTATGTGCAGAGTATCAGACTCAGCCAGCAATCGCATCCACTGGACGAAGATAAAAACTAACATGGATCTTCAACACCCTGAGAAGTGAACAATTATATTTTTGGTGTGTCTTACGCAGAAGAACGGACTAAAAAAAGCATTGGCACGAGGATATCGGTGGAGTCTCTATTTTGTCCATGTGGTCCGTTGGTGTGTTGGCATGAGGGTCAAAGAGGCAAGAGGAGCAGGTGGCAACTAGGTGGGCGCTTGTGCGTTGGCGGCTGGGGATTGGTGGGAGCTGCCCTTTCACAATCTACCAGCCATCTGCTTGGGCCGGTGCTCACAGAATCCCCGTGACAAAAGAGGACAGGGAGATTGGTTTGCTCATAGAAAGTGGATGCTTTGAAAATGTTACACTCTGACTTGGATTGGGCGGCTTTTACGAATCTAAACTTGAATGGTGTGGAATAAGTCAGCGGCACTCGTGTTGGGGAAACCTTGGATTCGAGTCCATCTCTTTAGCTTTAACTTGATGAAAAATACATCTGCTTTTCAGCCGGCAGCCTGGAACCAAAGCGTTGGCCCTGTTTCCATAGAGACTTGATGTCACACTCTGCCAATAAAATTTGGCAAACCAATTTATGGAATCATTAATTGTAACACTGCTCTATTTAACAGTCAAATGAGTTCTGGAATATGTTTTGGGTCTTGTGACCTAAGTGATGGAATATATCTTAATCTGAGCGTGGAGGCAGCTTCTGTCGTCTCTGGCTTTAGAGAGAAATTTCAATCTTATGTGGAGTTTCGACACTTTCGTTCGCCTCGGTAGCTTTTCATCTTCACATCAAAACAAGACGAATGAGGGGGTGGGATGCTCGTACGTGGTGCTAGCGACTCAATTATTAGTGTCTGCGACACCTGGCTTCCTTGTTGTGAAAAGGGAGACTGGCAGTCGTAAAAAAATGAACACTGCTAATTGCGAATTTGGATGTTCGCTTGCTTCGTCTCAATGAAATGAGGGGAAAAGTCACACAAGCTATTTACGAGGAAGGTCATACAAAGAGGGCATACGCACACACATTTGACATATTGATTTCCTGCTGCCTTTCCATGAGTAATTTTACAGTATTGTACTTGTAAAATTTTTGGCCTGGAAATTTAATAGAGGTGCTTCGGCATTGTTGTTATTATTATTAAGTGAGGCCTGAGCATCTATGGTGTCATTTTCAATCGACAGCAAGTGGCACAGTGTGTGTTTGAAAGCCAATAATTGTGCGTGAAAACAGAATGCAATTATGAAATGAATTATAGACAAAATAGCAACGTCTTACTATTGAACATGGCTAAATAAGTAAAGTATCCCTTTAATGATTCAAAGAAAAGACCATAAAAAAGACTACGAGGGACAGTATAAGTCATAATACACATCCAGGAATTTAAAATAAAGA
Organism: Syngnathus scovelli; assembly: GCF_024217435.2. Taxonomy (NCBI): domain Eukaryota; kingdom Metazoa; phylum Chordata; class Actinopteri; order Syngnathiformes; family Syngnathidae; genus Syngnathus; species Syngnathus scovelli. The sequence goes on along the minus strand of NC_090848.1, from coordinate 13,331,654 downwards.
ACACACTTGCTTTAACTCAAAGTCAAATTTGCATATCTTGGTATGGACTTTTGAATCCGCTCATTGAGTCTCATGCAGTTCTATAGGCCTGCTGTGTTCGTTTCCTGCCCTCAGGATGGTCGCATGATGGAGGCAGTCTGCTCAGGAGCTCAATAATAACTTTTAGCAGTCTAGCCAGTAGGCTGGAATCCCAGACTGCAGCTGTTCCATCCTCACGCCTCTCCTCCCACCCTTCCCCTCCCTCCCTCCCTCCCTCTCTCCCTCCACTAATACCCACCTCCCTCTCTCTCGCTCACTCTCTGCGGCTGCTCAACAGTAGTGTTCAGTCTTGTTTCTCAAAGTGGCAGGCACAGAGCTACACAGCTTATCCACGCCCTCTCACAGCTGCCGAGTTGGTGCAAACTTCCAGCTACATGGTGGAAACACTGCTGATTACTCTCTCGATTTGCAGTTACATCTGATCAATATTCTGGACGAATGCTATTCCAGTTTTGCACCAATAATCGGAGTGACCACGACCGCAAAGCCATTCGCCTTCATGTAGACCGCAGGCCAAAGAAAAGGGCCACAATGACCGTGGAAATATGTTCTGCCGCTTTAAACAAGCGTGAAGCAATGTGACATTGCTGGCGGTGCACCTTGTTCAGGCCTCTGCTTTTGATGTTTCATGGGTGGGGGGGCTGCGGTCTGAGCCCTGTGGAAGAGGTCCGCCGAGTGTGCTGAAACTACTGTTTCCCATCAAAGGCTGGCTATGCTTTCCCTTTCATTTATTCACCAACAGCGATAAAGCAGACAATGGGATGCAACACAGAAAAGGATGGGTGAGGTGAGAGAGGGAGGATGGGAGGAAGAGCAACGGGAAACTGGAAAAGTCGGATGGGGTTTGTCAAAAGACTTTGTGGCGGCGGCTCGTGTCCAATCTGGCTTGCGGTAGTACTTCTCGCCACCGCTTTCTCTTCTTTCCCCTCCTCCATTTGATTTCCCTTAGCACTCATCTCATTCTGTCTTTGCACATCCTAACCCATCCCTCCCGCATTTCCTTCCCTCTCCTTCAGCCATGTCTCTCCATCTCCACTTCCTTTCTGCTCACGAACCAAAGTAGAGCTAATGTGCGCTGGGCGGAGAAACCAATTAAAAATTAATGGAATCTGAGTGATGGAGAAAACTGCAAGGGCGTGCCGTGCCGTGCCGTCCACCACATACACGCAGACATATATTGCAAACGCGTGCACACACACACACACACACACACGCACACACTATTTGGAGCGAAAGGCCACCTCAGGGAATAGCCGCACGTATGTCGTATATACCTGTGTGACATGAACATGTGTGTTAGATAAGCATTAATGTGTGTGTGCGTGTGTGTTTGTAGGCCCAAAGCTCTCTGTCTTAAAATCTGGAAACAGATTTATACTGGATCTGGCAAATTACTGTTTTCTTAGCTTTACTTACATGTGCACTCCAAACGCTGCACAAGGTTTTCTACATAGCTTTGGAAAAGTTTTGTTGCTTTATGTATGAACACTTGCCACTCGATGAGGCTAATAAGCATTTGAATAGCGCTAAGCCATTTTTATTTGTCAATATCACGTCTTCTCTGTCACGGTTTTTGCCTCGGAGCAAGACGTGACCTCTCTGCCCTTTTGTGGGATTGTAGTGACCACACTATAAGACTCATTTGCATTTTGAAGAGGAGACTCGTGCAATGGCACACATAAAAAAGACCTCCCTTGACCTTTGACCTCAAATCTTTCCATTTCCTTCCCCTCACCCAGTTCTCCTCATCTTGCAAAAGATGTATTATAACCTGAAGGTGGATGACTATGGCTTTGTTGGGAAACAGCCACGACTGTTGTGTGACAAACAACCTTCACTCTTAATTGGGATAGCTTGGCAATTTCAATGTAAATATCTATGTAGGACATGGCTGACAAACAATTTGCAAGGGGAAAATAGCATTCTTATTTATGCAAATCTCTTTACACATCATCTGTATTTAATATGGGAAAGTAGAGGATGCTTTGTGTACAAATTGACTCATAAGCAAGAGAGAGAATTTGTTACTGAGATTTTGCCACTTGATTGAAGGAAATGGAGAGTGCAACCGATTTTCACGGCAAGACTACACATTTCTCAATGTGCTAGGAATATTAATATGCAAGTATGACGTGAAACAATTTGTGGCAAAAATGAAGACGAGTGCACGCACTAGTGCAGACAATACTTAACCTCGCAAAATTGAAGACGCTCAAAGGTAACAAAAGGGCGAACGGAAGTGAAAGTTGCCGTTGACTAAACGTTCTCATTGCGTGGAGGAATAAGTCTGAACGAGGCGAAACCTGACTGTGCGGACGCGTCGGTGGCAGAATGCACCACTGCTGTGCGGTTACACCCTCGCCGTCGCCTGTGGCCGTCAGCCATTCTGCTTAAAGCCACATTGCTCTGTTACGGTGGTTGAAGTACCTACCACACCCTTCCTCCCAACGCTCCAAAAACTAGCACGAAAATTTCAACGATTGTCACTCCAAACGCACAATTACCAAAAAGTCTACATGTAGTGAGAGTATCTCAGCCAGACTATAAATTGCCGTGCCAGAGTGAAGTAGCATCGTGTGAAAGACAGCAGTGTCTGTGGAAGCATGCGTAATGTGGTATCAAGGTGAAAATGGACAGCTGCTGCTACATCTCACATAGTGTCGAGACTGCAGCAGTGGGAAAATGTGAGAAGACATCCCGGGCTAGCTAGAAAGTAAGGGAGAGAAGGACACTCACCTATCGATCAGCAACACCAGGAACATGCCCGAGGACCATGGAAGAAGAAAAGAAAGAGGCTTGTTTAGTAGAAGCATGGAAATGGTCTGTAAGATTTAAATGTAATTATATAAATGACATTTAGGCATCTATCTATCCATCTGTCTCGTGTTTCTTATCATCATTCTCATAACCGTAAAATGGATCTCAGTCTCAATCAATGGTAGCTTTTATTTTTCTATCAAATCTGCCCTAATTTGTTTCTCAAGCACACCAAGTTTTAATAATAATAATAGAAAATAATTATAACAACAACAACAATAATAATAAAAATAGAAATAATAATCATTATCATCATCATAATATTTAGGAATTAAAGGGTAGGTTCAGCAAGAGGTGGATATTTTTTCTGAAACATCATAGCTTTAAATTGCAGTCCGTAATGTGCAAGATTCTATGCAGCAGGTCAAATTGAAAAATAACATTAAAAAATTCAAATTCATTCTTGACCTATTAGAAGACAGAACTATCTGCTTCAGGTAAGCTTCAACCTGATTAATATGTTCGCCAAACATCCTCACACACTGTACCTTTACATGCGTGAGTTTCAGCGATAAATCATACATACGGGGTGAAGGCAGCTACATGGATTAGCTGCCAACATACAGAGCACATAACGCAACTAAATCAGTCAGGCCTATCTTATCCATGGAGAGGTCACGACCTCCAGTGCAATATAGCCCGCTTCCTCATTTTTCCAGTTTTCTTCACCGAGCCCCACCGACATCTTTCTATGCACATAGCTGAAGGCAACCAAAAGATGTTCTTTCCCTCCATCACATGACGCAGTAAGGATGTTTTTTGCTTTCCACACTCAAAAATCTATTTTTGCTGTAGTTGTGTTTCATCAAAAGCAGTTTTCCTTCCTTTTTGTAGAGGATAAACTTGTACAGATATGAATTCATAAGTCTCGACAAGTAACTACCACAAGGCGCTTTAAAAATGTCAAGTGGAAAAAGTCAAGTCTATTTTTGAGAAACATTGGATGCATAATGCGTACAATTGAGAAACAATAGCAAAATGAGGGTGCTTGATGTTTTGAGGCGGCCAAATCCCTCCGTTGGTCTCACTTTCACATGGTGATTAATCACTTAAGAAGATTGTGCCCACCCCTGTTGCACCCCCCATCGCCCCCCTCTCCCTTATGCTGATGCTCATAACAGGATTGGTCTGGCTAATGTCTCTCCGCTTAACATGTTTCAGAGCCAAGCCGTAAAGTGGCACGTTTTCATTTGAAAGAGTAGATGATTGCAAAGACAAAAGACAGATGATAGTTTCTGACTTTCCCTTCCTAGGAGGGGGAGGGGGGTGGCTTGGGGGAAGCCCCCCCTCCTCCATAAGCTTGGCTTTTCCCTCCACATAGCTCCCCCCTGGGTGAGAGCGGGCTCGCAGGGGGTCTTCACTTTCTCTGCAGCTAAAGGGATTAGCCGTAATTGTGACAAAAGCACTGTCCTTAAGCTTTTTTTTTTTTTTTTCGTTCTCTGGAAGGCCGCAGACTCCAGTCATCTCCTCTGCAGGAATCTCCTTATGTCTGACTGGTCAAATTTGTTCTGCTTGGAAAGTCTCTGAATTCCTTTTGCGGGACACACGGCAGCTCGGAGGAGCCAGAAGACGCCACGCTTCAACAAATGATGCCATCGTTATCACCGATGTGTTTTGAGGCTGAGAATGGAAGTTACTATCTGTGACCTATTAGCTGCTGGGGATGTCATATGGAGTGGCACTGAGAATACTCCAAAGTTTCCTTTCTCACTGTCTTATCTGTCATGTCTACCGAATTTGGCTGCATGTGGAAGTGATTCCACTAGAAAGCAGCAGAGGAGGTGTCCAAAATGAAAAAGGAGCTCCAAGTTCACAAGTGCAGAGGGATGGGGGTGTTATCTAATTCTTGTCTGATAGAGTACTTGCTTGCTGACATAAGTGTTTTTCTTGGTTCTGGATTTTGTTGTGTTCAGGGAGCGCTGTTTAATGTTATTTCTTCCAACTAGAACTGTTTTGTACTTGTATTTGAGGGCCCAAGCAGTGCTAATGCTTTTAATCAACTCCTCACTCCACCATATTTAAATGGGCCAATCAGCTTGGCACTGGTGTTTGTTTCAAGTTTTCCATTTGTTGCCTCGTTGCGCAGGCTACCAGCTCATTACTGAATTACTTTTACACTCTCTTGGGAGCAAATAAAATTGCAAATCGAAAATGAGGAATTTGATTAGAGTTGAATGCGGCAGCCATGTCATCTACTGCAACGCCATCTTTTCTGCTACTTGAACTCAACAATTGCTGAAGGAAGGACGGAAATTATGCGCATAAACAAAACGGGAGGAAAAAAAGAAAACACATGACCTCTACAAGAAAGTGTGACGTAAGGGACCAAACTAGTCGTGATCAGACCCACAGGTTCCCATTAAACAGTCCAAAAGTCAGTCTTGGTTGATTTTATGAGTGCCAGATGCCATGAGAGGGGCATGAGCTGCCTGTGAACTAGCCTCCACCCCTGTAAAACGCTGACCGCTTGACCCTGGAGCCATATAAAGCTGCAGTCTAAAACAACAAGGCTCCAAACACAAACTCTCATCAAGTCATTTGAATTTTTTTTTTTTTTCCGCTGGAGGATATTGTATTTTTTTTCTGATGTGTCAAAAAGCACAAAAATGTGTCTGTTGGACTTGGATGTCATTCACTCCTTAATTATGCCATTGGAAAAATAAAAGGCAATTTCAAGGTGTCATAGAAAGCGATGAACCCTCCTGACCTCACATATCGCCCCAAACCCCTCACGACGTCTTTACTGAACCACCAAGAGACACAGTGGCTCAACTGTGTTGGAAATTTGGACTGACTCAACAAACACTGTCTTGAGAAGTAATCAAGGGAGGAGCATTCAAAGGCTTCATTGCGCCAAATGTCATTTAATGACTAGAGGTCACTGCCCTTCTCACATTTAACGGCCAAAGCGTCCCGGCCCAAGCGAGGTCATTGAGAGGTCAGGTTGAATAACACGCTCGCAGAATATTTTTTGGGCTTCACTGGAAGCCGTCACTATTTTGGTTGAGACGCTAGTGAGAGGAGTGTTTGTTCTGAAGAAGGCCAAAATATTTAAGCACGAGGAAGGAAGGACTCGTCGTATTTATATAACGGATTCCTCGCAAATGAAGAAACTGGTGTGTCCGGCTTGGCTGTTGGCAAAGAAATGAGAACACGGTGCATCCTACACTGATGGCAAAACTAATGGAAAGGACGGGGGCAAGTGTTTTTCCATTACAGTTTGTAGCTCACGCTCGCCTTGGTCCATCCTGCTCTCCATATCCCCCCTCTCCCGCCCCTCCCTCTCACATCTGGAAAGCAGGGCTGCTTTCGCTGCCATTCACCATGCACTCACACCACACACACGTACACACTGACGTCATGCAGATCACTTTGCCTGATGGGAAGCATATGAGCTGAGAAAGGAACGTTGACGAAGGGGGTGTTGTCTCCACAACACAGCAGAAAGAATATAAGCTCACTTTTTCCTGGTTGTTTTTTCTAATTGAGCAGTGGCTTTGAAATGTTTCAAAAACTGCATTGCAACTGTATTAGTTTGACTCGTATATTAAGCGGAATGATGGATTTCTCGTCACATGTGATGCTGCTTTAAAAGCAATAGCTCTCTGCGTGTGCAATTATTTGGAGCTCTCCTGTGTTGCAATGCAAAACAATATCGTGGGGGGGGGCCTTGGCTCCAGAAGGAAAATGTAATGCCTGCCTACCCACTATTTGTTGGCTCACTTTCCACCATCCTGTGCGCCAAAACGAACCCCCTGTGCTGCAAGTGTCAACATTTCAAGACGTAGTAAATATATTGTGTTTTTTAATTTATAATTTGCGTTCAACATTTTCTTGAACTTTGTGTACGTCTTGTATTGGAATCCGGTGCCACCACGCAAAAGCGGAAACGTGGTTTGCGCGTACAAAAGCCGTAAGTGTATCGCAATACAAATGGGCAGTAAACAACAGCACCCACTCGCATACCAGCGAGAACAAAACAGAAAAAGCAAGAATCGGATTAAAGCGGCGAGCAGGGAGAGGTGGCGCTGGAAATGAATTGTGTGTACTTTGCAGTTGCTATATAAGCCCCTTCGTGCTGAGGGGCGATTACCTAGTTTGCAGGCCTGGTAATCTGAAAAGCAGCTTGGGGAGAGTTTTTAAAGACGCAGCACTGGTGGCAGCCTGTCCTACCCAACCCCTCCCTTACCGGCATTGGTCGGCCGGCCTCATAAGGTTGCCCACTTAGACGATGGTGCGAAAAGCTCACCTGTAAAAAAAAGCGTCACGTGAATCTGATTTTGTTTGCTAGCGTGCACAAAGCCACCAGACCACCATTTGGGCAAAATATTTCCACTTGGTAGCTGTGTCATTATTTTTGGGTGCCGCTGACCTATCTATATATATATATGTATATATAAAGAAATAATAAATATATATTAAGTAAATATATATATATATATAATTTATAAATATAAATATAAATAATATAAAGAAAACTTCAGGCTGGAAATGACGCTCAAATGTGAGAAATGCAAGCAAGCAGACAAGAAGAGAAAGGTCTAAATCTTCCAAAGCAATAAACTTTTATTAGGTGTCGTCCAAGGTGAAAGTCTGTGGGTGGAAAAAAATTCTGCTGCCACATTCTATGTCCCATCTCCATAAAGCCAGCTTTAAATATAGACCTGTGTGATTATTTAGTTTTCACTGTCTTGATTTTAATTCCACATTAACGGGATTTTTCTGAATTTGAAGCAGCTACCTGTTGCTTCCCTTTGTGTCCACTTATGGAAATGAGTGTTTCACCGATGTCATTTTAAGGTTATGGTAAAGCAGTTCCCCCATTCTGCTACATCTCAATTCGCAACATATGGAGGTATGCTGTGCTCTGATGATTACGCTATATTTCAAAGACGAGTAGATGGAAAGCAGCGGGATTAGACGGAATCCTTACAGTATGAACCTTAATGACCCTTACATAAGGCTCACAAACAATGCCGAAGCCGCCCTGCTATCTTTTTGTGTCTTAACCACAAGACCGAAAGGGAAGAAAGAGAGAGGGAAAGGGGGATTAGAGAGAGGGATAGAGGCCCACATCTGGGTAATTGGGGAAGACAGGCCTTGGATCATCTCTCCCAACAACAGGATCTCTGAAAGATGAAGGGGAGGGGGGCGAAGGGTTAGGGATTCTTTCCTGAATGCTTGGCTGTTTGTAATGAGGCAGAGCACAGACGCAACTCAAGAACTGGACCGTAGTGCCGCTTCTTTTATTTCAAGTTGCAACACTCGGAGACTGTTTGTGTATGTGAAGCACATGGCTGTTCTTGCTTGCTTGCAAAATTGAAGATGTTTACGAATGGAGGACTTTTGCTTAAAAACAATCGCCGTCATTGGTGACTATGTGTGGACATGTTTTAGCATGCTGAAAAATCTACTGCCGCCGCCGATTACTGCTCCAAAACACACACACACACGCACACACACACGATCCTTCCACCTGCCCAGTGAAACATGAATCGTGACAGAATATTCACGCCCTCCGCTTCATGCTGGCGTCCTTCCAGTGGCAACTTGGCAAGTTTAACTGGGGCCTCAAGACTCATTGAATATGATATTAGGGATGCACAATATACGGCAAAAAAAAATGGTCATCGTGATAAAGGCACGTGCAACATGCATATCGCAAAGTCGTGCAAGGGATTTATATTTTCGTACGAGATTGCATGTTTTTGTCTGATTGACCAATTAGATGCAATCTCAAATGTGCATCAGGATACTGTGAAATGTGTAAGCATTGTAATTGCGCATCCACTACAGTAGGTTGTAGTGGCAGTCACTTTTTTTTTCTGGCAAATTGATTAACTCGTTTCTGTTGAAGAAAAAACTATTCTATCAAAGTTATAAAAATAATATTAGTTATTTCTTTCTGTGTACTTACAACAATTTCATAGATAAATGGTCCGATTTATAATGGTGCTTGAGAGTTGGAAGGTTTTCTTCCTATGGGGGCGTAACAAGAAACTAATTGATAATCATTTCTCATATAACTCTATCAAGATATGATTCCAAGCATTTGTCCTCGCAGTTGGTATGTTGCTTTAATCTTCTGTAAAATCCTCAGCATACAAATACTCCACTCTTCTTGAGCACTAAAACATAGTGACCCTTCTTTTTGTCTCTTGCACAGCTCCTGTGAAATCGTTCATTTAGTTTCTACAAAGGTGGGCCCGGAGAGCCAGTGTGTGTGTGTGTGGGAGCGTGAGTGGGAGCACGTGTGTGTGTGCAAAAGAGAGTGTGTTCAAGTGAAATGAGCAGCATGGGTGGTGAGTCACACTGTAATGTGGGGAGAAAGAGAGAGGGAGAAGAATGGATGAGTGAGGGGGAGAGTGGGCAAGTGAGTGCGTTGGATGGGTGGATGCAAAAGAGAAAGAGAAAGAGAGGACAGGAACAGAGAGACGCTCTGGTCAGGCACGCGATGCTCTGCTGGAATCAGGTCAGGCCCACACGAGGCCTTCGTCACAGCTCATACAGCAGAGCGCACTTCTTCGGGCTTGCTTTGCTTTTTTTTTCCCACCACAGCTTAAAAGCTAGTCTGGCTGGGGAAAAATGAGCTCGCCAAATTCATCCACGCTGCTAATCAGTGATCCTGACTTACAGGACGGTAAAACGATTGAAAGTGTTTTTTAATGACAATGTTTGCATGTGTTAGTAAAATCTTCACTCAAGTGTTAAACTGAGCCAACAGTCTGGGCATGAGGTGAGAAAATGTGACACTTAGAGTGTGAAGCTAAAAGTAGATGATACTTTTGCTCTCAGGGCCGAGACCGAAGCCCATGCTACCGCAAAAATGTTGAAAGTGGATCCATGTTTGTACCTCCGGGCTCTACGCAACACAACCTTTTGACTTCAGCACAGGCTAATTGTTGGGCCAAGGCCTCTCAGGTCTTCTAACAAGAACGTGTGTTTGCTGACTGGTAACCTTAGCGCTTGCTGCTCTAATTAAAGCCACGTTCAGGATCCAACCCTTAACCCCGAGCCCTCCCCCGTCTTCGGCCTCTCGGACAGACAGTTGAGCCCGAGCTGCCGTCTCACTTTACCGGAAATAAGAGCTGGCGGCTGGCGGGCTGATAGGTAACCAGAGTGCAGGCAATGCCTTTGGCTAGACTAATCAACATGTCACTATTTATATTGATGGGTTCAAAATTTTGCTATTTTCTGAATTGCAGAGATAATTTAATTTCCACTAGAGATTGTTAAACTGTTGAAATTTAATTTCAATGGGATAATGGATACGGGCAGAGCAGGGGAAGCGGGGGGCATGGGGGCACTGGTCCCCCTGAAATATGTTTGGACCCCTCAGGTCCAGGCCAGATAACTGATTTTGGGGTGTTCATTTATAAAGAATGTTTGTTTGCATGTTCACAAAGCTGGCAAAAGTTTGTGCATGTTTAATGTTGCATCATTAAAATTTGGTATTGGAATTGTTTTCAGCTGCTAGGCCATTTTCAAATGTCAACATTTTTGTCTCAAAAAGAATCGCTTTGCTGCATTTTAATGAACTATACTAGAGTTGTCTCATCTATTTAAATCAGAAGTTTAGCTCGTTTTAACATTGCAGTTGTGGTTGGCGGGTTCTATTATAAAAGACAACTTTGAATTTGTCAAGTAAACACACTAACGTCGCAAATTTCCGTGGTTCATCTAGATGAACCACAGCAATAACTATTGCTGTGCATGTGCGTGTTATGTGTGTGAGTGAGTCATGTTAGCTGAGGCCCAGCCCACCAGCCAACCAGCCAGGAAGCAGTCTTTCCCATTCTGATTTAGTCCAGGATGACTGCATTTGCTTAGCAACCACATTAGCGCTCCAATCACAGCAGCAGTGGCAGCATTTGGGATAGATAATGCAGGGCCGGGAAGCTAGCTGTGTGCCGCGTGGAGGCAGTGCATTAGGCTCATGAGCACAAACACACTCACACTAGCCACTGGTCTCTCTCACTTAATGCTTCAGCTCTCTCCAAGCATGAAAGGAAGACAGCCAGCCAGCCTCTTAATGCTTGGGCTAGCCCACTTTGAGGGAGAGAGGGAGAGCGAGAGACTGTCTGGCACCTTGTAACACACTCTAAAGTCAATCCATTATCGCTTTTTCCCTGCCTCTCTCGATGCCACGGTGGTGTCTGACTGTCTGCAGCATCAACGCCGAGCCCCCCCCCCCACCCTCCCCAATCAGCCTAATCAGACTGAAATAGAAACATCAGTGGTTTGACTGCTGGCTGCCGCGCGTAGCACAAACATCACAAAATATATTTTTAAGCTTGTCTCTGAAAGACCTCTTTGCTTTTTCTAAAAGCGAGTCCTGAATGGGACTTTGTTCAACACACCCTGCACGCGGCCGGCAGTCAACAATGAGGTGGCCCGTGCAACTCGCGTGTGAGGCTGTAAAGTCAAGAGTTCAGGGTGGAAACGCGTAGGTTGTTTGGTCAAGGGCAGAAAACAACATCAATGCTTCCACTATCGCAGACGGCTGCGAAGGCCTCATAATGAGGCTCAAAGTTCATTAGCACAACTGTATGAAGACACACAAACATATTCCGAGTCAATAAATCCCACTCGGAGCAGTGGTAATATGCCAGATAGTGTCTCTTTATGATGGGATTTTTCGTTATTTCTAATTAAAAAAAAAAAAAACAGAGTCAGCAGTTTTTGAGTAATTAAACAATCAATCTGGGAAACTACAATCATTTATATATATATATAACGTCTGCACAGTTGTGTTGAGGTTATGAAAATACAAAACTATGAAGACTCATTTTTTCCACCCCCATTAGGAATAATTTAGAAATGTAATAAGGTTGCGATAATGGATATAGTGAACTTGGATTAGAAGTTGTTGTCCAAATGTTGTGATGCGGGAAATGAGGCAAGTCAACCACATGGGACCTTTTTACTTCACACTGAAAACTTTCTTCCTGTTTTTCCTGGTCTTATTCATTAGGTTTTATTTGTAACCTCCCCGCATTGGACCCAGGATGAATTCAGTCAGTCCCCACCTGCATTTTTAGAAGTGCTTGTTGTTTGTTTTGTTGTATTTCGGAGTGGTGTATATCTTTGTGAAGGCAGAGCACAAAGAGGCCCATTGGTTCAATGCTGGGAAGCCTCAAAATCAAGTTGGCCGGCCAGCACGCACTGGCACTTTCCACTTCCAAGCCGGACGTTTTGTTCCACTGTTGAACTCTGGGAGCTGAGTAAGTGCGAAAGAGACACGTAGAGAAGGAGGGAGAGTTTTAACTCAGTAGTCCAATCACATGGTTTCGAAAGGGAAAAGGGAGGGAGAGAAGAGGGCCTTGGAACCAGAAAGAGGTCTGCTGCTTGTCCAACTTTATCGGATTTCGCAAGCATTTTACAATCGCTCAGCTTGGCAATCGATATCATTTTCAGACTTTTACTGACTTCTTTGGGCTGGCTTTAACTCTATATAACAGATGTAAAATTGACATCAAGAGGTCTGTGGTTTTGACGGTTCAAATTATTTTAACGGTAAAACTTGAACTGAAAATGACAAATAACATCTAGGAAGATTTTCATTTAGCTTGTATTTTTATCTGCCATTTACTATCATTATTATTACAATTATCATCATTATTAATTATTATTATTATATTAACTCCGAGCTAAAGTGTCCTTGAATAAGATTTTGAATAAACAGTACGTAGATCAAATTGAGTTGAGTTAAAGCATAAGTGTGTCAAGGGACCAAAGCGATGCTGTCAAGTTTCTCATCCTCCCTTCTAGCTTTCTCCCACCGCATCTCTTTCTCACAGCTCGCCTGGTTTCTCCTCCGTCGGAGGGAAGGCTAATGGACACATTAGCCGCCGGCTTGTCCCTCTGCGGTGATTAGGTGGCTGTGAGGTCATCCCTTCACTTCTGCCTCCATCAACATCAAAGATCTATCATTTCATTACTGCCGTGGGGAGGAAAGAAGGAAGGAGCAATGGCCGAATCACTGGCTGATCCATAAAGTCATCAATTTACCCGCAACAAATGATGGGAAGATTCATGTGGAATGAGAATTCACAAAGGGGGAGAGCAGTGACATTGTGCGCTAATGAGAATTCTTTGACATTGTGTTATTTGGTTGTTGTTCATTGTCCTTACAATGAGCCAGAGCGAAAAGCAAATATTTTTGGGGTTGTTTTTGCAAAATTTCTGTCCTTGACACGATGACTTTGCTCTCGGTTACTGACATGCTGCCACACTAAGTGCTTAGCTGACACGATATCGTCCGGTTGATTGATTAAGGACACTGACAGCAAATCATTAAAACAAATATATGGAAAGTGTCTAATCCAGCTGTTGGTTTTGAAGTCTTTCTAAAAGTGTGAGCAGAGCGACTGACTGCATCGTGTGGGTGCAGTGGAGATGGTATTGATTGCTGCAGGAAGTTGAATCTGATGTTTCACGCTGCTTCCTGAGTGCCACTGACAGTGGAAGCGCTTGAGATGTGAGCTTCTGGCAGGGTTGGGGAGGCGGCGTGACACAGGGGAAGTCACCGGTTCATGAAAACAAGGAGACAGCGAGACATAACACCTCAAGATTTGTCCTTGGGCCAAGACTAAACAGCACCTCCTGGCTCGGTTTCCTCCCAGAACACCAAAGTCCCTGCGGGGAAAATGAAGCTAAATCACTGCTCTCAATCTTGGACCTTGATGTGGTCTCAACTCTGGTTAAAGTCCGTCTGGGCCAGATGTGAACGGATGTTTGCTGACTCGTGATTATAGCACGTGGAAATGCAGCCGCTACCAGGAAGAATTGTCAGCTGCGTGTTGTGATGCCAAAAAAGCTCGATGGCGTTGAGTAAAATACGATAGTTTTGTTTTTTCCTCTGCAGAGACATGCAGACAGAGCCTGCCATGACTGGAGCGAAGGAATTGGGGGATGGGGAGGGGAGGGGGCTGGAAGAAATGCAAGGGGGGTGTAGCAGCGGTGTGGCAAGGTTCAGCTGCATCACTGACCTTTGCATGTGTGCACACACATGTGTCTATGTGCATGTGTGTTGGAAGATAATGAAACAGGGCAGACAGATGAGCCCTTTGAGAAGACTCTAGAGGTCACATGGGATAAGTCAGCTTGTCCAAACCAACCCCCCCCCCGCCACACACACACACACACACACACCATGACAGCAGACGTATATAAATGGCAGTCGGCTTTATACAAACAGATGTCCGACTGCTCAAGACGGCCTTGGAGGAGTTTCTTTGAAGGAGGATGCTGAGAATAACTTCTTTGTGCTCGCATTGGGATGAAGGCGGTTGGTTGGTGGTTACGCAGTCTGCACATTACCTTGTCTTCGACATCTACAATTACATTAATTATACGCCACGGCCATGAAGAAGTCTATTGTTTGGTCTGGAGGAGAACTAAGCTGACTGGAGAAAATGAGGGCATGTATTTTATGGATAGGTAGAATAGAATAGGATTTTAGACAAATACATTGGCGTCTTCTGGAACCCAAGAAGGCAGGTATAGGACAAAACGGGGGAGGGGTGGGGCTGGGGATTCCCCTTTCAGGGTGTTATTTTATTTAACATCTGCTTAGCTGCTTCGTCGTTCAAAGCGTGGCTGAGACGTATTCATTCAAAAGATATGTGACTAAAAAGAGGAATTCTCAGGCAGGATGATGGAAAGATGTTAACATGATTATCAATTGTTGTTTCCCGCACCGAAATTGAAAAATGCCATCGTTAGCCCCAACAAGAAGCCCCAAAAATGTGCATGCATTTTTTGCACACATTTGAACTGTTTGCAAAGCTACAGCTAAAGTGACTTCAGGTTGTTTTCTTTTTCTGTCCAGGCAGATTCAATGAACCGTTTATCATCAGACAGAATTTTACTTAAGGTTTCTGGAAGGTACTTCAAAATCACTACTTTTATTAGTGCACTTATGACAAAGAAAGGCTATGATGCCTTTGTCAGCGTTCAGGACAATGTTTTAATGGATCATTAAGGCAGCTCCTGATAAATCCTGTTTAAGATTAACCCGCTTATCGCAATCGAGACCATCTTGACAGAAACTGTGGGTGTGTAAAATACATGCTCCTGATTGGGGGGTTGGGGTCTTGTGAAAAGAGACGACCAGCTGTAGTGTCAACAATGCGGTTGAATGCATCAATTAGATTAAAACACTTTAAAACTGCAAAACACTATTACAAAAACATTTGTATAACCTCCAAAATAAAGACAGTCTTTTTGCAAAGCGGTCCGACTCCATTTCATACATTTCCTGGAAATGTTGAAGCTTTTTTTTGACTTTATTTGTCTATGCAGGAAAGCATGATGCTTCCAGGAAAAGAAGCAAATAGTGAGAATGGAGGAGGGGTGAGACAAACAATGGGCAGTGGGCCATGATTGAGGTGCTTTGGGAGCTCTGCTCGCCCAGGGGTAGGGGGGCGGGTCATCACCTCTATCTGTCTAACAATCGTAGAGCCACAGCTGATACCGAACACAAAAGGAGTGAGAATAACCAGTCAGTGAGGAGATACTCGCCCAGCCCCACCAAGTTCTCTCCAAACAATACCTCCCCGAGCTCCTGGGAGTTGCCCACTCCACAGGGCTGAGTCAAAACCAGTGAGACCCACTTACTGTGTCATCCCTTTAAAGAAGCTGCTAAGATGATGGCCTCAATATTTCTTCACCAAATGAAAGCATACGCTAAAGGATAAGTGATGAACAGTATTTAAGGGACTGTCTACCAAGCAACAACCCATCCACTTGACTTGAGGGGGATTTTGCAAAGCTGTAAGGTTGACTTGGCAGCTTTGTCCTCGAGGAATCGAGTCAGGACGGACTGAAATGAGATTAGCGTATTTTAGCATTAACTTGCTCGTACTGTATCTACCTGCCGGTTCCAAAATTAGACTCGACTGAAGAGATGCCCTTAAAAGAAAACTGCCCATCCGTGGGAGTGTTGTCCACACAGTCTGGCACGGATCACTGGATTGTGACATGACATGATGGGGGGGATTGTTCCAGGCGGATATTGCGCTACACATTGACTGTAGTGTGTGTGTGTGTGTGTTTACGTATGTGCGGGAGTGTGCGTGGTTTGGGGGCAGGGGGGTAAGACTGCATGACTGTGGGAGACAGGCAGATGGGGATGGAAATGAGTAGGCAGTGAGCTCATGCTAATCTCCCGCTACAGCTCCAACAGCTGATCCAGGCGGCGAACACACACACACACACACACACACACACACACACACACACACACACCAATAATACACTAGACTAGACTGATGCGCAATCACACAGCCAACGAGGCACGTGATGATTTAGACATGTAGACGTTCCCTCGATGTTTTTTGTACGGTAAATACAAGACAATATTAATCTGACACACATCTACGTGCAACTTCAACATGACGTCACACTGCCAGTGAATGTTAATTTGTTGGGTAATATTTTGTGTGCGTGCATGCGACTGTGTGCGCCGTTCAGACAGCCATCTGCCTCGTGGGAGGAACAGCAGCACGCGATTGGTGGGCCGGGCATATAATGGAGGCAAAGGGTGAAGCGGGTCACCTCTTTATTAGGGGAGGGAAAGGTGGCGTGTTGCTGACTGCTCTTCTAAACATATGGGTGGGGGCGGGGGCAGTGGGGGGCAATGCTGTCAAATGGGCTGATGCAGCAAAAAGTGCCCACCGCCACACCATTGCATCTCAAAAAGTCTGTGGCATTTGATGTCATTTCCACAGCCCTGCTTGACGACTTGAAGGAATTCATTTTGAAGATGATGTGTATCGTGCCTGTCAAAGTGGCGAGCTTTGGGGGGGCCGACGAATGCTGACGCACAGAATCCACCCGAGCAGGAGACAAAAGGATGATTGTTACTCGGCTAAACTAAGCAGATCTGATGCGATGCCTTTCAAGTATCAATGCTGCGCTGTCAGCCACGGTCTGGTGACACAAAAGAATTTGTTCTACGAAAAAGTTGGGGGGATTTTGAAGAGTTTAGTCAACAGACAGTATTTTGTTGCTTTGGGGGGTTTAAAGGCTTGTAAAATGGAAATTATGGCAAAACCTACTTTTCATAAAGGCATGGCTTGTGCGCCGTTTTTCACGTGTTTGCAGTTGTGTCTGCAGAATGTGGCTCGAAGCTTTTTCCCTTGAAAACCTGTCATTTTGCCCAAGAATATCCCCAAAATAACAAAAGTTGGTTAATTAATGTTCAGTTTTAGTCCAAATGAATTATATTTTATATTATTTTACACAGGATTTTTATACATCATATTTTTATGTTTTATATTATTTTATACAGTTTTTTTACACATCATACTTTTATATATTATATTTTATTATGGTTTATATTATTTTATACAGGATTTGACCGTTTCATAACTCAAATTATAGCAAGCAACAACAACTTGATCCGCCCTAAATCAGCCTGAATTATTCTGTAGGTGTGAAGGATGCATCTTTATGTATGTTTACGCCCTTCCATTGGGGTTTACATGATTTATTCATTTACGCATTACATTATTTTACCCATTGATGGGAGTTTAATCATGTTAAGTAATTGTACGTGATTTCCATAGATTGCTGTCCGCATTTCAGGGTCGAAACGGCTTCACCGTGCTGAATAGTTGAGCAGACGATATGTTGTGGTGAGTTGTTGCCGCTATAGCAAGGCTTATGCGCCATGTGTGTCGATGAATATTTCAAAGAGCAACTCATTAAATAAACAAGCTGGACCTCGCCGCCTACGGTAACCTACCATCAATATTGAATGCTCACCAAAAATTGACAGTGTTGTTCACAAGCCAACAGACGGACGGTCCAGTCATCAAATTGTACCATCTGACTGAGCGAGAGCTGCTTCTTCTTCCACGCAACACCTGGAGCAGGTCATGAAGTGCTTCCTTCCGTGCTGCTTTTACAATAATCCCGATGAGACGTGCTTAAGGTCCTTCGAAGATTTAAGAATAGACACTGTGAGCTGAATACGTTTGTTAGAAGCGGGCTATGAATATTCTGACGGGGATTTCACCTAGTGGGAGGAAATACGTTATTTCCATCCATGCTCTTTGCTCCAGCACCGCATGAGCTCTGAGCTTTGCGTGCAGCACATTCCAAGACAGCTCGTATGCATGGTTGCCTATAACGCTGCCTTCATGCATTACTTGGTGGGAAGCCATTTATCCTTCGTGTTGTTTAAGTCCATGGACAAATAGGCACGTGGTAGCCTGGCTATCCCAAGTGTGCAGCTTGGTTCAAGCTCTATGCCTTATGTGCAAACCAGTCCGAATACGGACTCAAAGAAGCCAGTTTTGGACATGCAGCCTGCTTCTCAAAATTCACTTCACATGTAGTGTGTGTTTTACTACAGTTGCTTACTCAGGCAGTATCACCCTTTTAAAATAAATAAATACATAAATAAAACTGAGAGATCTTTCCCTGTTCCTGTCACTTCATTTAAATTGGTCTTGAGACGCGATTGAGTTTTCAGTCATCTTGGGAAAAACCAAAACAACATATATCCACGGAAAACTAAATGAAGGGAAAGAAAATAAGGCATCAAATCTGCACGACGGTCAATTCAGCATTTGCAGCAGACGTTTGCAACTGTCACATTTGCTGATGGGCAGCAAAAGGAGGATGGAAATATTCCCTCTGCCGCCATTGAAATGCACAGCCACCAGCTGTTATCCTGTCCACTGGCTGGCTGTCAGCAGCCTGAGCCAGCGCTCTGCCTTGCATACGAAATAGGACGTGGACTGCTATCCCCTCTGGGAGTTCACTTCCTCTGAGCCCCCTCAGCGGCACCACTGCCCCACCTCGCCCCCGAAACAAGCGGCCTCTTTTGACATCAGCCAAATATCCAGAGGAGCACTAAAAGGGTCCAAGTCTTAACATAGAAAATCCCAAATAAATAGACGAGTCAGCATACAGCATTTCAAACCATATAGAGTTGTCTCATGTCATAAAAATTCAATAGTGCACAAATTATTCTTCTACAATCTGAACCCTGGCAAATTGATGCAACAACATGGCCTCTCATTTGTTGTTTGCATTCGTCCAACACAGTCGCTTTTAATGTGTTCTTTTTCGAAGCCCAGACACGGTTGTTGATGGACGTGGCGTGTATGCATCTAATCAGATGAGCTTATTCAAATTTCTTATCCAGGGACGTTGATATCTAGTGGGAGATTTGATATGTCACCTAGGTAAGGCTGCCTGTCTGCCACCGCTCAATCTGAATTCAAATGCCCGCCCATTCCATTTCTTTTCTGTCTATGGAACATGACAGAAACTATTTTAGAAGGTACAGCACCCACCCACTTAGCCAACAAGCTGGACAATTCCGTCTTGGTGACGGAATGCATTTTATTCCATTTCTATTGTAACAGGAGCTGAACACATTGAATTGTATGTCAGGTTAATTACGTGCCGCTAGCTTTTATGGCACAATGTCACACAACTTAGCAATGGCCACATGTGGAGCCTGATCTGGTTTTGGAAAAACTCCAAGCAGAAAGACCCCAAACCAGGATTCAAACCATAGTCAACTACAGCTTTCCTATGAACACGCCATTTCAAGAAATACTACAAAGTGAACAGGCAAAGCAATCATTCCCTGTTTTATATGACACTAAATTAGACAGCTTCGGGGTGGCTTCACTTGTTTCACCGTCATCAGCTGAGCTGTTTCCAATTGTCTTTCAAACCCAATTATCAGAAAGTAAAAACACGCCCCAAAAGTCATACTTTCTTAGATTCAGACTGCTGTGTATGTGTGCCTCGGAAGGAAGCTCTCAGAGGAGTGACTGCAAGGGAGGGGTGTGTGTGTGTGTGTGTGTGGCAATATCATTTCCTGCGTCTGTCTGCATTGGAGACTGCCGCCGCTGCTGTAACAGACTCATTAATATTCACAGAAGCTGTAGAGTTCCGCTGCTGACAGCACACAGATGACAGCGTTCCTCGGGAGCTAAAAAGGCATAAAGCAGCATAGTCTGGCACTTTCTGCTCACACGCTCCAAGAACATTTTCAAAGTGCCTCATCTTTGCTTAAATGTGCTGACAAAGGGGAGCTCTGTTGTCGTAAGTTTAGCAATTTTCCTTAACTCCTACCCAGCATGTATTCCCTCATTAGCGTTTCTTGAAACGAGGTGCTGGAGGGATGGGGGGTAAAGGAGTCAGATTAAAAAGCAAATGAGCCTTTGGCATAACACTCGAGTGCCCTGTGGGCTCTTGTATAAAACTCGAAGAGGCCCTCGAAAGTGGGGTCCTTGAGGTGTGCCCACTCTAGCTTGAATGAACGTGTGTGCCAAGAGTGGCTATTCACCATGCATGGCAGGGACTCTGGCACTCTCCGGGACTTGGAGGGTCTCTCGCAGTTCTCTCTCTTTTGCCATGTTACTCTGAGAGAATCTTCTGTACGGGACAAGAGACGAGATGCTCCCAAACACTCTTTGCTTTCTCGCTCTGATCAAACCGAGTGTTTTGCCCCACGAGTCTACTTCGGTGGCAATCAGACCAGAGGAAAAGGTAGATAAGGGAGGGGGAGGACCAGTGTGTGTGTCAGAGGTGGGTTGCTGGCCTGGGGTAGGTGGATGTTTGGGGGAGGGGTGGGCCCGATGTTTGCTGAATGCTCCCCTTTGTTGGGATCATATTATGTTTCCACCACAATACTTCTAAACCCTGCTTCATCAACCCCATTCATGTGTAACAGTTCATGCAAATGACATCACTAGTCTTTTTTTCCTGGGGGTGGGGTGGGGGTGGGATTCCTTTATCAATCTCCCACACAAACTTCTCCCTTTCTCCTCCTACCGGCACATCACTTGTCTCATTAAAATGCATTCATCGAGTTTTACACGTCTGTCATTTTGCTCATATTTGACATTTCTCGTCAACATTGGAGCGCCGTAGTTGGCGATATAAAACAAAAATAGCCACTTATTTCAGTAAAACGAGAAAGAAATGCGCTGTCACAAATCATTTCGCATGAAATGCAACATGCACGCTCTTACAGTCATAACACCGGCCAACGAAGATTGCACACACAAAAACGATACAAAGCAACGTTAAAACTGAAGTTTTCCACTGGCGTGCAGAGGAAGATGTAATTTCATCAGAAGTGGTTTCTTTCATTTCACCTCAACTAGATCTTGCGTTTACACAGTCCTTGTGAGGCATTTGTTGGTAAATGGGATCGTATTTACAGTAAGGTTCAATAAAACTGAGCCTGAGAGGTGTTTCGCCCTGCAGATAATGACTTTATTGCCACCAAAGGTGTTTTAGGGTCTTCATTGTATAGGGTGTAATTAGTAATAACATGCCAATGATGACCACTCATTAAAAACACACACATACAACCAATGCATTAGCTCAGTTTTCCATTTGTTTTCCAATTTGGGGGATTGTTGGGTAAAAAACACACCCATCCATTTTCTATATCCTTGTTGATTAAATACATATTTTTTGTTGACATAGATTGTGCAACCTGCAGCAAGTGTCACTTTAAGAATGTGGGCAGACACCTTATTAAAATAGATCGCAGCTTCTTTTTTTTTTTCTTTTCTGAATGACACGTAAAGAGTCACGCCAAGTTGGCCAACTTACCCTGGACGATAGTTTCCTCTTGTACTTGTTGGCGAAATCAAACTTCTCCTTGATTTCGTCCAGGAGCTGCTCCAGGCGGCTCTTCTCCTCCTTCCCCGTGTAATCCTGGCCCAGGAGGACGTAGGCCCTCCAGTTGGCCGAGTCGAAGCCCCAGTGGCAAGTCCTGTTCTCCTGCGCCTTGTGGCTGTGGACCACGAACTTGTGCGTGGGGTACATGAGTCTGCAGTCCATGCACTGGATGCACGCTGCGTTGGGGCTGATGTACAACTCAGGAACGAACAAGCCCTTGCACTTGCCGAAGCACTCGTGGTAGATTTTGAAGCTCCTCTCGGTGAGCTCCAGCTCCAGCGCTCCTCCGCTGCTTGCCTCCTTCTTCCAGCGAGGCGGATAAGCGCCCCCGTAGATGAGCGCGTTGCACAGCCGCTCAGCGTCCGTCTTGGTGATGAGGCCGCAGGAGGGCGCCGAAAAGGGCAGGATCCCCATGACTTTGAGGATCTCCAGCTGGTCGGCGGTGCACCGGGAGCAGTAGATGTGCAGCTCGTCGCACACCGAGTTGATCTGCTGCAGGCTGAAGTCCCGCAGCACCGTGTTGAGGATCTGGGGGAGACACAGCCGCTTCTCCCCTCCGACCACAAAGCAGGAGATGGTCTCGCCTTCCAGGACCGTCTCGCACCTCTCCGTGGAGCGGTCTGACGGGATGAAGAGCGGCCCGGGCATCACTGGCGGCGGCAGATGCTGCAGGACCGGCTCGGGCTCCTTCCCGTCCTTCTTGAAAAGAAGCTCATGTTGCCAGCGGGCAGAAAAGGCGGCCGGCCCCCCTAGAGAGCTCATAGAGCTGAGGTGAAACTGCTTGAGAGTTTGTTGCAGTCCCGGATGAGGCTGGAAGCTCTGCCGACTTACAGTCTCCATGTTTTCCCCGCAACTTTACCAGCGAACACCCTTCTTGTCTTCGACCCGGGACCACGAGCGTCTTGTCGCGCTTGAGACGGATAAATCCACCGCGTCCGATAATTGGCCAAAACTTTGAAGCACTTCATCAAACATTTAATTATAATTAAAAAAAATAAGTCCCCGTGGGCAAGTTCACGCCTGTATTCCCGTGAAGAGTGAAGGAACACCGGTCAGTCGGTTTCTGAAGCGGCTCTCAGAAAGTCCATGTCGGATAGAAGAATGGGGCTGGCTTACCAAACTCCACAAAAAAAAAACCCACAAAAAGTTCCCAGCGTCCAATTCCGTAGGATAAAGGGCGAAAACAAATGAAAAGCGATTGTCGAAAGTCGATATTAGTTGGATTCAAATCCAACTTAAGCGGCTCTTTCCGCTCTCGAGGACCGCTCCGACGGCCCCCGCAGTTCACTGTGACTGTATGGATATGAGCGCTCGCTCTCTCTCTCTTCCCCCTGCTCGCTCTCTCTCTCCTCCTCTCTCTCGCTCGCTCTCTCTCTCCCAGTCTGCGTCTCTCGGTCACGCGCACGCGCTCCCCTCCCCTCCGTGTTTGTGTGTCTGGCTCAGTCATTGAATCCTAGCCAGGAATGTGAGTGACTCTGCAGGCACGGCTGTTCTAGGGACAAGCCTCCACTCCCTCGCTTTGGCCCGCAAACAGGCAGCAATCTATCTGTCTATCCGTCCATCCATCCATCCATCCATCAGAATTTTAAGTCTACCTAATATACACAATACAGAAAAATAAAGTCCATTAACCGACTTGTATCTGACCTAGTACGCTCGAAGCTTCTGTCCTTACGGTAGGCCTTGTCATGGAACGGATGGAGCAGGGCGACCAAATCCAGCTTGGACCAGGGTTTATTGAGCAAACTCAAAAGGCAAACTGACACAACTAAACAAAACAATAACTGGACTGACTGACCTGGACGTGAGACAAGAAGACTACAGACGTAAAGACATGACGACGACAATGATCCGACAGGGAGTGAAGGGCAGACAGGACTTAAATACAAAACAGGTAACAAGAGGTAGGTGACTGTGGTTACATTGATTGAGGTGACACAGGAGGGGAGGGGCGACGCGAACAGAAACCATGGTAACAGACATAAAAAAGCAACCGTGGACGAATCGTGACAGTCCTATTCAAGTTCTAAATCGGCCAGTTGTACATAATCGTGTATAATAGAAAATGTCTTAAAAAAAAAATTGGAGACCATATGTGGACAAAACTGCACAAAATGTTAACAGCTTTGAATTCATGTCTGGTTTCAGATTGAATATCTTACATAGCGTTAAGAAGAATGCATATCTCTTTGAGTGTGCGCGCGTGTGTCTGCGTGCGTGCGCCTGTGTGTGCGCGCGCGCGCGTGCGGGCCTATTCTAAAAGCCAAATGCTTTTTTTCCCCCCCTCAATGTAAAAATGAGGCTACCCACTCTATTGTGTGACACATCCGCATGACTGGCTGGCCAAGGGTGACTCGCGAACTCAAAGTCTTTACTTCCACTCAGTTTCTCTCCGAATGTTAATACAAGAAGTGTCAGAATGAAAGATGGTGGCGAATAACCCAAACCAAGTGACTCAACGTGACAAGTTCAACTTCAAGGGGGAAGTACTGTAGTTGGCTGCTCTGGTGGCGCCCCCCAGCCAGGCACTGCCGTCACTGCAACTCCAGGCATGAAATCCCAATGCAAATATACAAAGTAGCTAGAGAATCCTTATGAACCTCAACATCAAGTTAAAATATAATTGGTCGTACAATTAAAAAAAAACATTCCCCTGACGAATTTGATGGGTAAAGCAAACTCCTCCTGTCACGTCAGCATGCTATAATTATCAGACTTTCCAAGAACTGCCTGCACAGATTACATCGTCATCATAAGCATGTAATGCTAAAGTCATTTGCAGAGACGGCAAGTGCATGTATGTGCGATGTTCTGTTTGGCACCACGGTTACCAAATAGTAAGAAGGCTTCATTGAACGGAGTCAGCTTCATACAAAACCAATCAATGGAGCCATACGTCCACCTTCCACTGCTAGTTTGATGTCATCTTAAACCAGTGGTTCTTAACCTTGTTGGAGGTACCGAACCCCATCAGTTTTATATGCGCATTCACCGAACCCCTCTTTAGCGAAAAAAATAACTTCAAATTCAAGACGTAAATGTTTTTTACTGGTGCACAAAATGAGCCGTGCGTGATCATCACCTTGTTCATAGAACAAAACCAACACAATGCATGGAACTCACAACAAATTACATACTTGCAAATCAGTGTGCCTTTGCGAGAGCTGTTCAGATGTGCGTTATCACGAATTTACACGATAAATCAGGTGTGTTCAGACCTTCGCAGTGGAGGCACTGCCGAACCCCTGAGACCGACTCACCGAACCCCTCGGGTTCGATCGAACCCAGGTTAAGAACCACTGTCTTAAACGGCACGGCAATCTGCCGGTCTTCCTCAAATCATATTGCAACTCAAGGACATTAACTTCCACAACTCCATTCCTGTCTATTGAAAAAGAAAACCTGTTAACAAATTCATTCTGCTCTACGCTAAAGTAGCATCGTAGCTGACATTGAAACTGTGTACTGCAATTTAAGAGCCGTGGAATAAATAGTATGAAGTAATCATATCAAAGGCAAAGTTTAATAAGACTTGAAAAAAAAGATATGAATCAAATACCTTCACAAGATTGAGTGTGTGCGTGTGTGTACAGTATATACTACATAAAGCGTATACACACAATACTCCATACAGATCTTTGGTTGTTAACATTGTGCAAGTGATCATAAAGGCGCCGGTCGGTGTATAACTATTGCCATGGTCTCCATGGCAGCAGAACACCAAACAGCATCACGTGGGATGAATGACATCAGGTTTCTTTCCTGGCGCTGGTTGTCTTTTTCTCAGCGTAGCACGATGTACCACAGGAACAGACCACCGGTCCGCTCCACTGTTTCACTGTAAAGCTCGAAAAACAGATCAGCTCACGTCAGCTCTTCTGTAATGGTCCTTCTGGAATACCGATTTCATACAGTTCCTGGCCAAAAAATGCGGTCACCAAATTTTAAAGTGGTAGGTTGCCCCATAACGCTGTTTTTCTTTTTGGTATTAAGCTCCTCTCTTCTTTGTTTTCTAAGTGTTCCCTTTTCCTTTCCATTGCATAAGCTTAGCCAATCTCCATTGGTCTCCATGCTGGCCAAAAGCTTAGAGGGCTCGGAAATTCCCACCACTAGTTTGTCACATTTCCACTTTATGTGTGCCCTCACAAAGGAAACAAAGTATTACGTTTCAACTGGTGTTCTTGGTGTAACCCATTGAAATGTACACAGAGAGGACATCCAAACGAAAGAGTGGTGTAATATATGCGATGACGTAAAACTCAAACACGCCTGCAATATTATTGAGAAGGACGACCACATGGTATCTATCAATGGTTAGTGTATTCAAGGTCACGGTTCTCAAGTCCCTGTAAACTCTGTGGGCCTTGACACTTCAGGCCGCACTGCCGTACTTTAACGAGGAGCGTTGGGAAGAAGTTCCTGATCTTCCTCATCCATTTGCAACAGTATGTTTGTGACCTCTATGTTTTGCCAATCACCACTTTTCTGAAGCTGAACCGTGATTGGATATGACCTGACAAATGCGATGTTGACAGCAAGCGGCTGAATGCTCCCACTCCCAGATGGGTGAAAATGGGGGACTTCTCCAGTTTAACGCCTATTACACATTGCAATATTAACCAATAATATTAATGCAATATTATTGTATGTATTCTGTATGTAACATGAATTCCCTGGTGATAGGGCTTCTTTTTTAGGGTTAGGGTTGTGTCATAGTACGGTTGCATATTAATGTCAGCTTTTCAAACTAGGGTTAGAGTTCCAAAATAGGGTTTTAAACTAGAGTTTGGGTTTTGTACAAGACAGTGTTTCTGCTTTTGTTTTAGGAAGCCACATCACCAGCGCCGGATGAACAATGTCGATGGAACTTGAGCACAGAGGTTCCTCCCTTTCCTGAAGCACCTCGAGTATCCCAACAGTGTCCTGATCCCCCGGCCACCTCCGTCCAGCAGATCAAAGCCGGTCCGGACATTGCCAATGTGTCGCTCGCCTGTCTCGGTCAGCGAGAGCCCAAGGTCAACATTCCCGATGCCATCGCAGGGCACTCAGGTGTAGCAAGAAAAGGAAAGAAGCAAGAGATGGGAAAGAGACCGATGGTGCCACTCTTTTCCTTAAAAAGTCAACCTCTGGATGAAAAGGTGAATAGCTGATGGAGATTGACGAGCACGAAGAAAAGAAGGACAGTGAGACAAAAAGTCAAAAAGCTCAAGAAAATTTGAAGACTTGCTCCATGTGCCTGCTGGTCTTCTCTGATGGGTGAGTAATTTGTGCAATACTACCTCAAACTACCCCACTGTTTTGTCTTTGGCAATATCTTGCACATTTGCATGACTTTTACCAGGTTTTGAAAAGCAAACCTATTTATTTATTCATCTTAGCACGCATTAATCTTGTGCTTCCTGTCCCCCCAGGGCCTCCCAGATGGACCGTGATGGCCACCTGGCTCAGTGTCTGTCAGAGATGAATGTGGACATGAGCCGGTGAGCTCCGAGCAGCCCCCGATGTGCGGAATGCATTCAGCGGGCACAAGTGATGCGTTTGCAGGCAGTCAGGAGACGTTCAAGCTTTCCCCATAATTCGGCTGCACTGTGGTCATGAAAGTTTTGATGATTAGTTCAGATGTTGCGTCTTATTTAATCCTTCAATGAGAAATTATTACTTTGATGCTGGAAACGGAGCTGCCAGGTATAAAATCTAAAAAAGAAATCGTGATGAGGGAAGACCTGCAGATAGCTGGGCGATCCCTGAAAGGGGTTGCAGTTCTTTCATCAAAAAAATGTCAATTTAAAATACGAATGCAGAACATTTTGTTCCTTTCATTTTGTTTTGACAAAGAGCAAAGGGTCACAACGTTATGAATGTTTCAATAAAGCAAGTTAGTGCTGGCAACCTTGGATAATATTTTGAGCTAGTAATTAGAAATAAAGCAAGGAGTATTGTACAAATTGAATTTTCTGTCTAACAGCTGAGAGAAACCGGAAGAGGAGACTTGCGTTAGTCACTTTTAAAGCAAACATACACTCAAACGCAAATTCTGAGACAACAGCATGTAAAAGAGTCAAAGGTTTACATAAAAGCAATATTATTTTTAATTCTTACACATATGTACAAAGACGCAGAGAAGAAAAATAACAATCGAATCAAACATGTATACATGTACTTCAACGTTACGATTGTTTTTGAATCCCAGCACACTGCTGTTCTTTTGGTTCTGCCGCTCCTCGCTGCTATGCGATGCGACCCAAATGTCCAACATGGGTCCCTCAAGGGAGGAAACACTTCAAATGAGATGGCAGATGAGGAGGATTGCTGAAATGTCCAAGTGCTAGCTTGCCTGTGTGTGTTTTTATTCACGGTCTTTCTAACTGCTTCATTATCGCTGCTTGCGCTATCTTCCTCTCTGCATGTCAAGGCCTGCAGCTAAATGAGAACCTTTGACTCTGGATCCACTAATTAATCCTATTATGGAGTGAATAAAATAATCAAGGGTCAGATTTCATCAACTAATTCTCAGCCAATCGAGACATTTTCCTTGTGTTTTTTTTTTTTTTTTTTAAAGGGAAAATGCTAATTTAGATGGATTAATGAAGTATTTGATTTGATGGAGATATACCAGCGCTGCACAACTTTGAAATTGCAACATTTTGATAAGGGTGGCGGAAGCAAACATTCCTCATTTGGTTTTTAAAACGGACAGATTCATTCATAGATGACGTTAGAAAAAAGTTACAACAGTTCATTTAATATTAAAATAATTTAATCTTTTTAATGATGAATTACAATGAATCAACTGATTATTTAATGTAAAATCAATTCAAATGCAAGTCAGTTTTAGGAATGACCATACTTTAGCCCACGCCTAATTTACACATATTTGGAAGGTGCTAATAGAGAGAACTTTAGCCTCCAATTTAAAATACTGCTGCCAGTGCATGTTTTCAGGGCTTGTGAAACCTTATTTTTAATGGAACAAACAATTTGTGAATAATTAATCTGCCAGCCTATATTAATCTAATTTCAACAACAAAAGCAATTATATAAAACATTCACACCATGTATTAAAAATGAAGAACCTTACAATTTGTCAACAAGCGTATTAAAACCAATGACCAAAACAATAACGGCCATATGTGGAAAAAAACAACTCAGCAGAATGTTTAGAAAAACTAAAAAAAACCTGCCAAACACGACTCCATCCAGTTTCTATGACATTCCTGTTCAGGGTTGGAGGGCAAGCTGGAGGCGCTGCTTCACATCTGGCTCACGTGGAGTCGAACCATTTCTGGCACCTGTGAACAACTGTTCCATCCCCGGACCCTTGGGCTGTTCCGTGTTTTCAGTGAATTCACATGTATGGGACTAAAAGTAAGAACACAACTGTAAATAGACAGAGTGCATTTTGACATTGAAAAAATAGGAAGTCTTGTGAAAAGATCAAATTAGCACTATCCAGAACAACGTTCACCAAGCCTAGACCTTGGTCCAGCACAACCAGCCAGCACCGAGGTATTTACAATCGGCTGCAGTGACGGAATTGGAAACAAATTGGCACTGAAAAGCAACAAACACAATGTTTAAGAATTTTTTTTTTTTTTTTACTAAATATTGATATCAGAGATGCAAGTCAACTCAATTCTAAGGATGACTTAACAATTTTGAACTTGACACCATGGAATAAATTTTTCCAATATTCGTAAAA
Source organism: Syngnathus scovelli (assembly GCF_024217435.2). NCBI lineage: Eukaryota > Metazoa > Chordata > Actinopteri > Syngnathiformes > Syngnathidae > Syngnathus > Syngnathus scovelli. The sequence continues at coordinate 13,302,430 of NC_090848.1, read as the reverse complement.
TTCAAATAAATCAATAAGTGTCCCAGAATGGATTGCGTACATGATTAATCTGTGAAGAAAACCACGCGTATATTTAAAAACAGTGACCAACAAAGGATGATTTATTCCATTGAAATAATGGTGCTGATTTCTGACACCACCAACTAAATATGTGCTAATTCTGTACCTAATGAGCACAATGACATAGCGGTGAACATTTGAAACATTATCACTCAACTACAATCTTGTACACACAAATGACCTTCTGCATCCTGTATTTGTGCTGTTGAGCGTTCAATAAACGGAGGTTGCCGCAAGCTTATGGAGGCACATCTTAAGCGGGGTACACACATACTCGTTTTTAAACTCGAAACACACCACGAGATAATCTGGCAGGAGATTTATTTTCAAGACAACTGAGCCTTTGTTGAGAAATGCTCAAATGAAGACAGATTGTTCGTAGGTGTGTACCAAGCTTTGCAATCTAAACCAGTGATTCTTAACTGGTGGGTTGGGACCCATCATGGTTGGGTTGTGGACAGCCAGTAAAAAAAAAAAAAAAACGATTGGGGGTCCTCGGTTTACAATTGAATGGAGCTGGTGCCTAAGTAAGCACCAAAATTCCTCTTTTTCATTTATTTCATATCAAGTTTGTGTCTTAGAAGTATTTTTCATACAAATGTATACTTCAGTATTTGCTTTGGACTGTGTTCCAACTTACATTCTAATTCAAATGACATCGCTGCCGCAGGAATGAACCTTTATTCAAATAAATCAAGGACGCCCTGAATTGTTTAATTTTAGGAAGGTGTGTATACATTTCCAATCACATTTTTCTTGGCACAATACAGAGGCTTCCCTAGACTGATGTGGAATCTTGTGACGTGGAAGTGTAGCTTTTCTCTGTAAACAAGCACAGTGCAGCTCAACCTCTGGCCAACACACACCGTGGCTTGTCATTTGAAATTCATTTGATATACTTTGTGATTGTGAACATCACTGCAGCACATAAAAAAACAAATGTGAGACAAACAACCATCACGAGTGTTTAAACATCTTCGGATGGAGCCCAAGCAAATGCCTTTTGTGTTTTTATAGCACAATCATCAGGACTGATCAAACCTAGCACTTAATAAAAATGCAAAATATTCACGTGGCTAAGAAAAAGTGCTAACTGAAATTTTGACATTTAATTTTATTTTATTCATTTTTATACATGCAGTTATCACGTGGTGTGCTTCTTTTTACAAATTAATATAATACAAAAATACAATTTTTTAAAATGATGTCAGTGGCTAGTGAAACACTTTGCAACAATAAGTTAAACGCGGGTCCCAACGATTGAGAACCACTGGTCCAAACGATGCAGCCTCGGCAACATCTCGTCGCTTGTGACACAAACTCAGATTTGCTTGTCAAATTTCCCACTCACTTCACCCTGCAATGAAATGTGCAAAGAAGGAAAAGTTCTCGCTAATCGATATCGGGTGGCTCAAGTCATTTCCGATGTCGGGTTTGGCAACGCTGCATGTGTGCTTCGGAATTCATTGATGCCAAAACAAAACAATTGCCTCAGTTTGCTGTGCTCTAAAAAGAACCGGGCAAAGTACACACTACTGTATTCTGAAGTGGGTCATAAGTGCAATCAGACAGGAATTTGTTTGCTCTGTGAGGCACTTCTTAAATAAAAATAAAAAAGCAAAATTCGACTAGTTGTTATGGGCAAAACAGGGGCACTTGCATCAATAAAAAGGCATCGTCAAATTTGGATTGACTACCTACGTGATCGTACACAATAACTTAAATTTTCATTCATCATTATACATTCTTATTTTAAATGAGTCGCCCGCCCCTCCCTCCTATTGAGATTAAAAATAACATCAAATTACCAATAAAGTGTATGTCAAATGTTCAAGTCCTTCACAGAAGCTGTGGTTCATCCAGAAATGTGCGACGGAATAAAAGGATGTCAGGCACGGAACAAGCCAGTTCTTCAAAGAATTGGACACATTCTGGGGCTTGAGAGGACTGAAACGGACAGAAAGGAATAAAGAAGGCTAAGACGACATATCCGGAAGGAATGGAGCCAGTTGTTCTTGCAGAACATTAGGAATCCCAGTAGGAACATTTCCCGTTCGTCCTCGGGGTGTCTTTTGGCCGAAACGGCGGCTCGGACGCACTAGAGGAGGAGCCCAGATGGAACACCTTGACTTCTTCATACAGACTCTTCAGTGGAAAGCAGCAGTGGGTTGATGTATTCAAAGCCCTCAAACTCTGATTGGTCTATTCTCTTGATGACACTCCTGGAGAAAAGGAAGAAGAAGAGGCGTTAAAAATGACTTCGGCATTGTGACATGTTATGTTGCTGATGGAAAATTTTCCATTACATGTTAAATCAATAGCACTCACACAAAGCTTGACTACGTGACTAAAAATCTTTGTGACTTGAGGAGCGTAGAACCCAAAATCTCAACATGGTCCGTCTCAGACATGATTTGATCCTGAGTGGGCTGAAAACGGCTTTGTATTTACGACGCAGTGAGTTTTATTTCAACTGTGTCTATGGTTGGCTCTTTAAAACCGTTTTTTTTTTTGGGGGGGGGTGCTGCGGCTACGGTTGCAATGGCAACGTACAACTAAAAACATTTCATCTTGGGGATCTTTCTGTTGGCTTCTCTGGCCAAGTTTAGTTAGGCAGTTTTTAGCTAAAATGGCATGCTGAGACTAGAAGGGGAAAACCCAATACGTGTGTCTCTGACAACCCCATAAAATGTTTTGTTTTTTTTTCCCTCTCCCAAACATGAACCCAAACACAAGAGAAAGAATGCGGTTGTCCGGACTAATCTGTGCCTTTTGCTTCCCGAGTCTGCTGCATCCATCAGCAAAAACAATCACAGGTTAATGAAGTGAAACCCCGTAACAAGTTGAGTTCAGACTGGCGGAGTAAATAGAAGGTCGCCTAGCAACACCACTGGCTTTCTTTCTTCACCACAAAACGTGTATGTGTGTATGTGTGTGCGCAGATGCATGTATTGGCGTTAATAGTGACACAAGACACTTTTGTCCACATTGAAGACTGAGAAAAATACTTTAGAGTTCCAGAAAAAGCCAGTGACCGAGGCATTTTTTTTTCTTTGCGCTTTTCAAACATCTGATATACGACGAAGTCTATGCACATGCATGAGTAATAAACCTGCCCTCCTCCTCATATTTGACGTTCCAGACTTCACTGCACTAACCTTGGCTCCACACCATCACAGCAGTGTGATGGAATGAACCTGTAACTGGATCCTGGACTTCCTCACACAAATGCAGTTGAGAGTGAGGAGGGGGCGAGCATCCTCTCGGAGCACACATGCTTAGGTTTCACTCTGAGCCCCCTGTTGGTCATACATCTAAAACCGCACCGCAAGGTTAGTGAGTCATCACGCTCACTCGTGTCGGTGAAGTTCAACCAGCCTTGTGTTCCTATACAACACCCCGATTCAGTTTGCACAACTAGAACAAAGCGAAACCAGTGGCGCCTAGCACAATGCTACATGAATGAACCCGGGTAAGAAGCAGATTCAATAGAGCTCCTTCTGTATTCGGACTTTCACAAAAGCCAGCAAGTACCGAGACGGGAGGAAAAAAAAATGCTTCCCTGGGTTGTGGCTCTGGCTTGTATTTTCAAAGACGGAGGGCTGGCATAGAAAGTCTAAATGCCCCCCCCTCCTCACCACAGCATCTTGGCAAGAGCCCCCAGCAATCCGGGCTTTTAATGTAGCAATGTAAATCTCGAACATGGAGAGTTTACCCTTCTCTATCCTGACAGTGCTTCACATTTCTTTCTTCTTGTGCCAAGCCCATCAGGATTGGAGGGAGAGAGGGGAGAGACTGGTGAGCTTTTTTGCATCACCCCCTCGTAGCGGGAGTGGGCGACATCAGCCTCTCTCCCTGGTAACAGAGAGAAGAGACGGACGGGGATGGGGAGATAAAGTGCGAGAGGCAGCGAAGAGCCAAGCGCCTTCTTTTGATGTGCCTCTCTTTTTGATGCAAGGTTGATATCTCCACTATTTGAACTGGCAGAGGACCCCCCCCCTCCACTGCTGTTCACCCCCCCAACCCGAGTGGAACTCCTCAACAGCCACCCTTTCCTCCCCAAATGTCTGCTGTGGTCCAATGGTGTCACGTGAGTTTGGATGCCGATGCAGCCGTTTAATGAGCTGAAAGGCTGGTTTGAAAAATTCTGATTCAGAATTCTGAATGATTCTGGAGAAGCGCGCCACGTCGACATGTTCAAAAGGTAAGAGAGCACAAGACATCTGTCATAAGTTCAGAGCATGATGGGGATTTAATAAGGCTCCAGTTAACACCAACCAATCCAGTCGCTGCATGCAGCGACATCTTGCTGCTTGCTCCAAAGTAGATATGAATAAAATTCCTGAGCAGGTCACTCCACATTTAATCCAGCCACCACAGGTATTATTGTGGCAGAGGTGTGGTATATAAATAGGGGGTGGGTGGGGGGCTTAATAACTGTCTACTCTGATTGGGCCATACTCGAGGGCAAAGGCTAAACGACAAATAACAGCAAATTAAAAGAAAACTAAAATGTGAAACATCTATCCAAATGAAGAAAACCACAGACGAGACAAAAGTCTTCATGAAGGTGGTTGTGACATTTCAAAGAGTGCTACTTACTCATCATCTGGTGTTAGTTGTACCGGCTCATTAGTGAATTGCGTGTCAAAATTTTCAAGGCCGTAGTCATCTGAGATTTGAGGTTTGAAGGGCGGCGTCATCTCCTTCTTTTCCAGCTGAACGGAAACAAACAGCAACAAACGTACTCAATCAGTCTATTCACCAGGCGCCATTGTTTAAAAAAATGTGTACAACAAAGATGTGATAAAGTACCATTATACGGAAAAGCAGAATATGTACGTAGGTGGCGGAGTTATTTGACACCGGCGATTCACCGGTGAGTTTTGTCAACTTGGTTTCCATGGTTTCGTATTATTGCCCCTTTTAATTGTGCAGCGAGGACGTTCGCTGGGAAACTGACTCAGACTGGCACCGATAATGGTCCCTTGCTAGCAAGTAGATGGACGGATATGCAATGTCTCCCATTAATTATGAGTTGATTGTATTATTTGATGTATTATTTGATTCAAAATTGCGTGTTTTATATTTGTGTTTAGTTTCTTCAAGGCTCTTAATTTCCCTCTCATGGTAGGCCAATTCTATGCTTATTTAGCAATAATCGTTCTAAGTGTTTGGTGAGAAAAGCTTCAAACAAACAGCAACAACAGAGACGGAATTTTGACAGCCCAAACCTGAGCTCTGAGTCGAATCAAAAACTGAATATTCATACTCGGTATTTGCATCGACTTGTAGTTCAAAGCTGTTCAAACAGGCCACAGGACCAGGTTGAGCGACTCTGAAGGCCGTTCCGGGAACGAGGCCCAAAGTAAAGTAGGCTTCTCTTGCTGGCCTCACTTTGCATTGTCAGCACTTTAAACCCCACCCAGGTGCTGGAGCTGAGATCAGTAGAATTTGGAATAATCAATTATCTAGTCTGCCTGTTGGGAAAGATTCCAACTGCCTTGTGGATAAGCGGTGTCTAAAATGGATGGAAGGACTGAAAATGGAACACCGCAAGGTTACGGTCATTGATTCACTATCCAAAGCAACAGATGGTTTCATTGATCAGGAAGGAGCGCGGTGATTTACGGCAATAATCGTCGCAAGGGATCAATTTCATCGGCGCTCTTCATTGAGCTCGACATTTGTCTGGCAATAAAAAAAGCGTGCGTTGGGAAAGGCAATGAAAGAAGGGGAGGCAGGTAAATTATATTCAAATGTGTCATCTCTTCAGAGAGTAAAGCCGCACCCTGGGGAACTGTCTGATGAATATTAATACGTGGTAACAACAGGAGCAGTGTGCCAGGCAGGCCTGTCAGGACTGGAGACAGGCTTCTAGTTTGAGGGCAGAGAGCGTCGCTACTCCACCTCTCAAAGCTTTGTCAACTTGTTTTCCCTCTGCACTACACAAGGGCTTGCTTGCTGCACTCAGGAATCTCTCCCGCTTTGATATCCTTCCCCAGTTTGCCTTTGGTGTGTACTTCACAGCCACCGCGGCAGAGCTCATTAACACACCGATTGTTTTCTTCCTCAGCACCCGACTCACTTACGCTTAGTCCCACGAGGGACACAGATTCTGCCTTGGCGCTAACATTCTAAAAGGCCATACGAGTGATGCTTTAAATGTGGAAATGAAAATGCAGACGTACGAAGCGCATCAATGGAAGAAATGACTCAAGATTGTTAACTGACTTTCGCTGCCTTAATCGAAGTCACAGTCTACATGTACTGGGTGCCCGGTTGTCCCAATGACAACATTTTCAATTCCAATGGGATACGTCACGGAGGTGTAAAATTCTTTTTTGTCGCGGGCCGCGTTATGTCATAGTTTTCTTCGGAGCGCCATTATGGCTGTCAACGCCTTATATTATTACACAGGGTAATAAAAATATAAATTGCTCGCAATTTCTCTATAATTAAAAGTGAAGACAACTTGTAATTTTAGTATTGACATGTCCATGTGTCCATGTGCAATTTGTCTTTGCGGGCCACATAAAATGTCTGGCCCCCGGACCTTGAATTTGACACCTATGTGATACAGTATGGCAGCCTACAGAAATGGCCGACGCAGTTATTGATCAGATACGATAGTATCGGGTTCAAGTGATAGTCGTCAAACAAAGAACAATTCTTTCGGTTCGTTCTTAGTGCAGGCTCCACCCAACTGCACCATGAATACTGTGCATTGCCTAAGCTCCAGATGTATTGAGGAGATAACTACTGTCATGTTTGGCAAAGGCAAATCAGATGAGGTAATGACAGGTCTTTGCTGTTTTCAAAGCTAACTGGCATTAAATGTGGGTGTGCAGAAGTTATTCTGTTTGTTGTTGTTGTCATATTAGTCGGAAATCATCTGACAGGTTGTACAGTCAAGCCCCAGAACAGTTGTCAGCACCTGACTGTCAGGAGGTAGGAGGAACTACCATCACTTCATCTGCCTGAAATGTATCTGAAGTGCTACAAAAACAATGTCTGATGATGTGATAAAATGATAACTATGCACTCATTTACTGTTTTGAGTGAGCTACTGCCGGATGTTGGTTAAGACTCTGTTGGAGTTGAGAAGTAGGGTTAGGGTTAGGGTTAGGGTTAACCCTAACCCCTCTTTAACATTATTATGGTTACACTCACCAGATTGGTTGAATGACAAAATTATTTAAATAGTATTTTGTCAGAAAAAGTGAAGTCTGTGGGTCGGTCCCATTTCCCCAGGAAATTTGGTGCTCGGCAAACAAGATATAAATGAATTAAATCAGTAAATTGCAGAACATATATGTCCAAAATATACGTCTCCTTTCTTATTTGATCACCTGGACTACTTGACGCAATTTATGAAACAATCTAAAGTCCTGCCGATGAATGTCCAGCCATCACTTCATGCCCCCAAGCTTGGAATTTTACCAACAGATTTCAGTATTAGCTTTATGTTTACTCTGTACTTTTTTCAATGTACATATGTAATATAATGATTCATTAAGATACTATATTTGTATTTGAAATCAATTGAAGGCCACAACCTCTGTCATACTTACCTGTTCCCAGTCTATACTGCGGAAAAATGTGTGTGACTTGATATCCGTGAAGCCTGTCTGGACCTGGCAACCCAGCCGCTCCTTCGGATCCTGTTGGAACCAAGACAGCTGTTCAAAAATCTGAACTGGAGCAACTCCATTCTATGTCATAGCAAAAAATTCCAAACAATGTCACATCTGGATTCCCAATTTTTCCCTAAACCTAAATGGAGCCTCATATGGAAAGTAAATGAGTCGGAATGGGGAGGATAATTCATTGTTACCGACATACAGCAAATAGGTTTTGTGCAAATATTACTCAGGGTGGAAGGTATTTTTGCGGACTGTTCTAGCGATTAAATCATTCGCATTTGTGAGCGAGTATTTCTGTAAGCGGTGCAGAGCGTGTGGGTTGAAGTCCAAACAAACAACCGTCGGGAGTGTAAATGGCAATGAAGATAACCAAGTGCAAAGGTTTTGCTTACGGATATATGTTAATCGTTTTCTGGAGTTCGGCTGCACTTACAATTAGAAAGACCTCCCCCTTCCACTCAATGGCCTTTTCTACTCTCAAGTAGCTCAGACTTATCCTGTGTGTTAAGATGCATTGCCCAGAGGTGCGCTCCAGTCTACTGAAAATGGATTAAAAAATAGCTCATTTACGGAACGGTTCATAAGCTCCCAAACAACATGATTTCAACATGGCAAGGAAAGTGCAATTTCAATGAATATTATTATTATTATTATCATTCACTAGTGAGGCTCCTTATCTCATGCCATCCCAGTTAAAATAGATTTTCGACAACTATAGTCATCAATGGCAGTGAATGAGTTCCATGTACCGTAATTTCCGGACTATAAGCCGCGACTTTTTTCCCAAATTTTGAACCCTGCGGCTTATAGTAGATTTTTTTTTTCGTGATTTTTGTGATGACTTGATCACTTTTATACACTCGTAAAAAGGCTGTGGGCCACTGTTGTGCGGTATCTTGAAGAAAAAAAAAACAAAAAAAATACTATTTTGAAACACTACTATGGCTGTTGCTGATTCTGGCTGTGTCGCTTGTGACTATTATGAGCTTTAGTAGGAATGCACGCTAGGTGACCTGCGTCAAAGGGCTCTAAACCCTTTTTCATACTCTGCCATGTGACTCAGAGATTACACAAAGCAGTGGCGCTGTTTGGACCATCTGCATTGTATTAAAACCCAATCAATCAGCATTTAAATTCAATTCTTCTGACATTTTGCTCACCAAAAACAAGTTGCAATGAATGTGAACTTTTAATGCATTTTCTTCAGAAGGTTACTTTGAACCCTGAGGCTTAAATGGCGGCGCGGCGTATTTATGGATTTTTACGGCTTTCTGTGTACTGTCTTTCTTTGTTAAAAAACTCATGTGCACGTGCAGCTTATAGTCCGGTGCGGTTTATGTAAGAGAAAAACTAAAATATCCCTGAATTTTAGCTGGTGCGGCTTATAGTCCGGTGCGGCTTATAGTCCGGAAATTACGGTATATGTACTTTGTTCTTTCATGGCTACCCCATAAGCAAGTGCCCATGGCCATGCTCACATAAATGACGACTTGAGCAAGCAGAAGAAGCGCCGCTTTGGCAGTGAGGACTCTCACCTTGTTCAGAAACCCTTTGAGCACGCTGGCAGCTTTCACTGACAAAGACCTTGGGATGCGAATAGGCTTCTCAAGAATAACTATTGTGAAAAGAGGACAGCAACAAAACAATGGTAAGAGAAAGACAATTGTGATGGGGGGGGGTGATTCACAGTCCAAACTGCCTGTGGGTCAACATGTCAACTGCGTGGGAGTCCAAGGAAGGGAGGAGACACAGAAGATTCCTTTCTGTTGCTTCTTTCCATTTTGACGGACGCTAACAGATTTAAAAGGTGAATAAAAACAACAATGAAAACTGGAAGAGCTTTCACCTCTAGATGTTGTTCTTCATTCTAAACAACAGGTGTCAAACTCAAGGCCCGGGGGGCCAGATTTGGCCCGCCACATCATTTTATGTGGTCCGCGAAGACAAATTGTGCATCAAATTCGTGTGTCATTACGAGAATTGCAAATTGTCTTCACTTTTAATATCTTTTTTTTTTTTTAATATTTGACCAGTTTTTACTCATCTGATTTGAAAACGAGTTATTTGTCAGTTTGTTTTGTAGCTTTTACTGCATATAATATGAGGTGCTCATACATTTATTTGGGTTGACAGTCATAATGGCCCTCCGAAAGAAGCTGCGGCTACAATGCGGCCGGCGAAAAAAATGAGTTTGACACCCCTGTTCTAAATTGTCCTTCATTTACTATACCGCACAAATTCTTGTGAATGCTAGATGTCATCAAGAATATACATTAGTTCTGTGATGTTAACTGCTAATTCTCTTCCTAGTTCCTAACATACGACTGGCAAATGATACATGACTCAGCAAATGTCTCAGCGAAAGGAGAGACAAATTCAATGTGTCTGCCCTTGTTTCAAAGTACAGAAATTGACTTGAAAGTTAAGCGTTTAAAATCCGAATGGATGGACAAGTACTTTGGAAGCCCGCTGATAACGTTGTGTCCCTTATGTTACGAGACGGTGAGAACTGGCAACATGTCTGACAAGTCAACAACGAGCAAATTAATCTTTGATGCGAATAGTGTGAATTTTGGGGCAAGGTAAACATTTTGGTCATAAATAAATGTGTCAATCATGTACCAACAGCTGAGATGGTACTTTTTTTTTTTTTTTTACTAATGTTCAGATTCACTTCAATATTGTACATGCCTGTGTTGCTTTACTTCTAGTAGTTTCTTGGCCTTTATTATTTATTTTTAGTTGCAGGCATCAAAATACAGTTTGAACTCAACTGGAGGCATAAACTGTTCCTCTTACGTGGATGCTAATGATGCTCATTAGCATATCAGGTTGACTGAGATTAATTTTTCCATTATTCAAGTCTGTGCCGCACAGGCAGTACAGGTCACAGACGAGCGTATAAACAAGAAAATGACTCATATGCCAGAGGCCCATTATGTCCCGCTACAGTTTGTGTTGACGTTTAAGATTGGGGTTGTATTTTCTTATGAGTCAAACATTTGATGGTGTTTGGGCGTCTGTCTGACGCAGGCAGGCAAACACAGCACCGATACGCAAAGCAGGACCTGGCACACGTTTGCGCTCAATGGCATATGGCTGAGCAGCTCCTATAGCGAAAGACGTGATATCCGTTCGAAGGCCTGCATCCAGGAATCTGCTGTTCTACCAGCAATCCCACTCGGCGGCCGCTATACTGGTAGCAGATGCTAGCTCCATGCTACTGACAGTCACAGCATAGACATACTATTATTGCATCAACAAGGCTTTTGCATTATGGAGGAATTTCTGTTCTGAAAAGCCGGTAGGCGGAGGAGTGTGATGGGGGATGTGCGATATCAGTGTACCATATGGCTCTAGGAAACACAAATAGGAGAATAGAAGAGCTAATTATATGTTTTAATTGTAGATAGTCTTGCATTCATACAACACATCATTAACGCAAGTAATTGCTTTGTACAGGCAAGTCAGTTCAATGCTGGTTGTTGTAGTCCAAAGTCCTGACTAGTTTAGTCATGAGTCTCTTTACTATAGAATTTAGAATTTTACTATGGAATATTGAGTTTTTAATTGGTTTCAGTTAGTTGGGTCTCTAGAGTGCCTTCTTCTTGTAAATTCCCAATTCTGAAATGCGTTTACAAAGAGACCCATGCACGCAACTTATTTGCAGTTAAAAAAAATGAACACTTGAAAATGTTCATTTAAAAATTAAAGGCGGGACTTAATTATTTTTTTTAAGAATTAGTTTGAGTGGAAAAATTGATCACTTTTATTTTGGGGGAAATCGATTCTATTTTCAAACAATCCAAAGGTTAAAAAAACATACAAACATAATGGATTACCATAGCTGTAGTTTCAGTGGTAACAGGAAATGCATATGTCATCTGATTTCCTGCAATCCAGCTGTCCAAGTATGGTAGGCAAATGACCAAATAAAACTAAAAGATGTCAAGTGATGTCATATCTGAATACAGGCCAGCTTCGATTTGAGAAACTTCAGTTCTAAAGCTAATTAACATTTGAGGGAAATAAAATTAACCCTGTTAGTGATTCCTGCATGTTAATGAGGCATGCCAGAAGCATCTAAGCCTGCATTGGCACAGGCATAAACCCTTTGCAGCTCTGAGCTCATTTTTATCCCATTACATGAAATGTGTTCCTTCCACACTCGCACTAAATATCAGTTACCCAACAAAGGCATAAATGAACCTAAATGTTTAGGGGTTTTTTTTTTCCTGGCACCAAACAGCCAGAAACATCGCTTTTAGCGTACTTTCCCTCCAAGTATCTCTAACTAACAGCCCCTGAACCTAAGTAAATATTGCTGGAAGCCGGCTTAGTCAAATCTTTGCCAGGAATGAAACCGCAACGGATTACGTCTAAGTGTAAAAATAAATGTTTGAAATTCATTAGCACAATAATGTGTCGCAACACTATGTTCATCTATTTCAAACCGCAAGCTAACGGCTATGTTGCCGCCAATTTACCTTGAAAGAGGTACTCCTCAGTGTTCATGTCAGGATTGTCGGTGATGATGTCAAACGGGGACCTCCCGGCCATCATCTCAAACATCAGCACGCCTAGGGCCCACCAGTCTACGCTGAAGCCTAAGTAAAGAAACAAGTTCAACACCAACTAATAAGGGATTGGACATCATCTTAATTCGGGCTGAGAATAAGAAATAGAATTACGTAACCCGATCGTGAAGTTGCTCACTTACCATAATCTTCTCCCCTGAGGATTTCTGGCGCAATGTAGTTGGGTGTGCCGCAGAAAGTACTGGTTGTGTCACCTGGTCTGATCCCCTCCTGGAAAATAAAATGAAAACATGAGATCAGGCAGTGTGTGTAGTCATTACCGATTGAAGAATTTTATTTGATTGAATGTCGGTGTGTCTTACCTTACACATGCCATAGTCTGTGAGCTTGATGTGGCCGTCTTGGTCTAAAAGAACATTGTCCAGCTTCAGGTCTCGGTAGATGATACCTTTCTCATGCAGGAAGTTTAGAGCGATGCAGATTTCAGCAGCATAAAATCTGTTGTAGGATCATTTGAAATGGTAGAGATTGATTTGTGTCTTTTGTTTAATTGAAAAGCAAAACAAAATTAAACCACTCACTAGTTGTACATTTTATGAGTTGTTTTTTCAGCACCAGATGTTGCATTGTGCAACTCACTATGAATAATAATGTCTTTTTTTTTCCCCGGGAATACAATCTCTATGTTGTGGTTTAATTTAGCGGACTCTCCAATGGCCTATACAATCTGTCGTGTAATTGCCACCGCTGTTGGCATAGGCAATGTTACGATAAATCATTTGGTTTCGGTGTTCCTATGCATTTGAAATGTGTTTTTGTGTTACCTGGATAACAAGGGGGAAAAAAAAGAATCAATTTGATTTGTGGCTTTGGCATGACTGAAGAATCAGTCTACTTTTCTTTCCTGATAGAAAATTTGGTTAGAAAACTTCTGTGGGGCTCGCGTTTGACTGATATATGTACATACATACTGTATGCGTGCTTTACACTTAACCATATGTATAATTTCATATGTATCATTTTATGCAGTTCGTAAGAGTGTGTCAGTGAAACTATCTATTATCAAGTTTGTATTCATCAAAATTGCTAACAGAACCAAAGTTATAGTTTGAAGTCTTTGTGTTGCATAGCTGTAGTTGTTTTCCGGGACTGACATTTCCTGCTTAGTTACAGTATCAAGGTTATTGACACGCAATAAAAGCAGCTATCAATTTTTCCACACAAGGCAACTATGTACCTACAAGACAGGCCATCTGATTTTACAATATGAATGACATTGGGATTAACACGATGTGCTAGCGACAAACAGCGCAACGTGGGCAGCTCATGACTCGCCACAGCGAGATAAGCTTCCATTAGGATTGGCGCGCCTTCAGTCTGAGTGCCTGTTACAAATCTCTCAATGTCAAACACTGAGCAATAGATGGCTTGACAGCAAATCCCACATTGTTCCCCCACAATTTCACTGTGACAGCCTCGATTGTACACGCGAGTTTCAGTCCCGGCATGCGGACCCATAGAAGTGGTACGCTCTCAGCGGCACCATCCATCGCCCACAGAGCGCCATCCCCACGGCGCGGGGATACGTCAGGAGCGCCACTCATGAATATGTACAATCGTTATGAGTTATTAGCATGCTGCTTTGCATATGTACAGCCACTCTCTCCAGAATGCAGATTGCGGGGTCCGATAGGGGCCCAACAGTGCCTCTCTATATTACCAAGTCTTTGATCCAGCATTTATCAGGGGCGCAGTTGGAGTGCCCCACAAGTAGAATGGCATGAATAATGGGGGGCTCATTATATTTTTTCAGAGGTGTTAAATAAAGACATTATTTATTTGGGCGGCGCCAGTGTCTGTGAGGAACCGCTCAAGAATGATACCGAGCGGGTGTTTGTGAGAAGCTCTTAAAAGAATTTCACTATTGAGGAATATTCAAATGGAGTCAGGGTGCAAAGGCGGTGCAAATAAATTAAATGGAGGGGCATCCCAAAGGGCTGCGATCGTATGCGCCGGCAGCAACGCCTACACGCCTCTCCGCTGCAGGTTCAGAGAGGCGCTGCACCCTCATTAGTAACATTTACAACTATATACAACATGTTGAGAATAAAGCTGCAAGAATAAAAATGCCATGAGACACAAAAAGCAATTGTACGGAAGACCTGTTCCTGCTTTAGAGAATTTTAAATCAGCCACAAAGTTTTGTCTGAGTGGATGGAAAATAGATTTTTATTTGTTTTACACCACCTTGTGCAGATTGGATGCTGCAGTGGAGACAAAATTGTAATGATTCTAATTATTTTGTGTGTTGTCCTGAACACAAAAAAAATATTTTATGAAATTGTTTTGGAAGCTGTAAGGTCTTGGGCATTAGAAGCCGGGGTCTCTGTTCGAGTCCAGTTTGTGACAAATGTGGAATGGCAACTTTTGGGAGATGCTTCCAGACTTTTGAGAAGAACACGACTAATTTAAAATGTGCATCAAGAAAGAACATTTTCAACCCTGCTCACAAGGCTGTCAAAGCTTGCTGAGGCAAACGAATGTCTCAAAATCGTGATCCTTACCTCGCATGCTCTTCAGGAAGCTTTCTTTGACGTTGCATATGAAACATTAAGTCCCCACCGTTCACGTATTCAATCACGAGAAATAACCTGGAAAATGAAAAGGAGAGTTAAGGCACATGTATTACCGGAAAGAACAGCAGTAATTATTTTTGTTTTAAAAAAGTACAGCACTTGACATTGCTTGGCATGTCATCACACTGAACAACCAAGCATGCAACTGGTCAACTAATAAATCCATTCAAATGACACATCAACTTGAAATATCGATTGAGGTTCTTACCGACTTTCTGTCTGGAAACAAGAGTGGAGGCCCACCAAGAAAGGATTTGTGGAGGCTTGCTCAAACACGTGCTTCTCGGTCTGCACCCAGTCAATATCCTGGAGAGATTGTGAATGAAAGATCAGTCATCACTAAAGGATGACGTTGACATTTTCTCAATATATTTATCGAAATCTAATTGGATTACTTTATGCAATACTGTGTAACCTTTTAAAACTCATACAAATCAGAATTCAACAAAAAATATAATTACATAGTGCTTCATTATTTTCTACACTTGCTTAACAGTAAATAATGTTACATAAAAATAGTCTGTATAGTTAAGAAAGATTTTAGGATTTCCTAGGAACCGTTTATTTCTATTTCCGGCCTTGTTATTAATTAATCATGAATTATAGCGTTTCAGTACCGCATTACCATTAACGATTTCCCTCTATATTGTTCTAACAAAACAGAAATTCTCAAGTGCAATAGAGCATGCCTTCATTTTTGTATTCTATAAAGTTTATTCAGCACTGGCGAATTCATATCTTTAACTGTACATGTGTGTTTTTAGCCTGCGGCATTTTATATTTCTTCTTAAATTGTCACCCAACCGATGAGGTTAATATTTTACGAGCGCCAACTACAGTAGGTACGTATCTCTGAAATTGACCAATGCCGGAAGAGCATATATTTCATTTATGGTGCAACAGAGACCCTAACGTTATGCTTATGATCCCAAATTCCTGGTCAGTTCCAAAGTACTTGAGGAATTTATAATTATGCTCATTGCACTATACAAACGTATCCCCTATTGGTAATTTCATCGTCTTTACTACTTTGTAGTCGATTTTGTGCAAAGCCGGTTACAAACCTACTTTGATGTCAGGCATTACAGTGCTGCAAAGATTAATAATTCAACTAATGCGTGTGTATAGGGCTATGAATAAATAAAAACAAGATGTCCAATCAAACCCAGAGGCAGACATATACTATGATTCACTTTAATTGGGAAACTGTTGATATTTATTGAAGAAAATTGGTCGTGGTCTTGGTTGTCGAATCAAATGAGCATGAAATCATTAAATGTGCGCTCGAAAAAAAAGTCTGGTGCACTGAAGAAAATATTGTGTATGAAAATGTTTTCTTTTATTGTGTCTGTAGTTTAAATGCAAACTCCAATTTGAGTGATTCAATACTCAATTGAATATACTAGAAAGACAAACAAATAAATTCAGATTACTGTTTTTTTTTTTCCCCAAATAGATTCCCATTTTGAATTTGAAACCCCAAAAAGCTAACATATGCTGCCATCCAACATCTTAACGTCAACTTATTTCAGCAAGACAATGCCAAGCCACATCCTGCATAAATCAAAACGGTGTTTTCATTGGAAAAAAGCATGTCGAGCAACTGAAGTTGTAGGTCAAGCAAGAATGAGTTTCAACAATTTGTGTCCTCACTTCCCAGACACTTCCTGAATGTTGTTCGGAAGAAACATGATGAGATTCATATGCCTCTGTTACAGCTTTTCTTAAAACGTGTTGCAGGTATCGAATTCAAACATGTAAATATATGCAAAAACAAACCACAGAGCTTAGCAATTTATCAGTTTGACCATTCTTCTTTTTGCAATGTATTCAATTGAATACAGACGGAAAGAGATGTACAAAGTCCCACACAAAGGATTATTTATTTAGGATTTTCTTAGGATTTTCTGATTCAAGTTAAATGTACTACATTTATTTCTATTGTATCAGTGATGTGAGAACAAATCATTATTATTGAGTTGAATCTTGTACCGGAGGAAATAGTCGGGTAACCATGAAGGGCTCCTTAATTGAGTTGGCCTACAACGCCACCTAGCGGCTTTGCAAAACATGATGCCAATCGACAGTAGTGAATAACGGAAAGCGTATTTGTATACTTACATTTGTGTTAATATTGTGATATTTGATAGATGGATAGAAGATA
The DNA here is from genome assembly GCF_024217435.2 of Syngnathus scovelli. Lineage (NCBI taxonomy): Eukaryota > Metazoa > Chordata > Actinopteri > Syngnathiformes > Syngnathidae > Syngnathus > Syngnathus scovelli. The sequence goes on along the minus strand of NC_090848.1, from coordinate 13,285,386 downwards.
TAGCATTTAATGGGTGCTAACACTACCTCACAGGCAAACAGCATTAATTAAGTTTGTGCTATTTTTGTACTTTGTGAAGTGAAAATTGCTCATAGAACTCAAATCTTGTCAATATGAAGTAATACGTCATTTAAATGCTTGCTCATTTACATATTTGCACATAAGTTGCTAAAGAACGTGGATTTATTGATGCAGTTAGCGGAAATAGCCGTTTATAGATTTCCACATTTTATAACTATCACAGTTGAATTGAATTAGTACTCAGGGCATTGTTATGTAATCAGTTCAATGCAGTCAGTACAACAAAAACGGAATGGGGAATTTAAATAAAATAAATATAGAATTAAGTAATAAATAAATAAATAAATAAATAAATAAATAAATACTCTATAGAATGATCCTCTTTTCCAGACAACCAAACATTTATCGATAATGGCCTCACCTCATCGTCATGAACCAGCTCCTTCTTCACCACCTTCATGGCATAAACCTGATCATTCTTCTTTAAGCGGACCAGCAGCACCTTGGCGTAACTGCCGCGCCCAATAACTCGGATCAAGTCGAAGTCTCCTAACCCCAAAACAAGGCCTTGAGACAGCTTGATACCGTCGATTCCATCCACCACTGATTTAATGTCCTTGGGTGAAGAAGAGAGGACAAGTATGTACAATACACTCATATTTTCAAGTTACAGTACATTAAATGGTTCTTATTTGCTTATTTGTCTTTGTGGTGAACTGTTTGTATCTCTTAAACTTCCAGAAAGAATGTTTCTGCAGATTTCCAAGAACCTCCGCTGTTTGTAATTGTAAATTTGGGATGATGAGCTTTTATTTCCCCAAACTAAAGCCTTGCCAACCTCCTCATGTAGCATTTATATTAGCGCACGGAGTCTTGTGCAAACAGTGATTTATGATACATTCACTCCTGAATGCTATTGCTAATATCACTGACAGTTGTTTGTCAACTTTACGATTCTCACCATGTTTGTTGTCAGCTGTTGTTGTTTTCCTTGATGCGCCCTTTCGGCATTTGTTCCAAGTAAAATGTTCTTTCTTTAGGACATTATAAATAAATTTGCTACGGCCAACGTTTGTGCAATGCTCATTGATTTTCTATCTTCTCTCAGCCCTACGTTTGATTTTTATTTGATTTTTTCACCCATAGGACGCTGCCTGCTCATGTTTACATCGTGAACTTCACAAGCTAAACACAGCAGAAGCAGACATTCTGCAGTATTGGCAGTTTGAGTAATCCAGAAAACACAGCAAAAAAAGCAGAAACTGACATTACTGCGGCAATCATTTTAGGGGAAGATACTTTATAGCACGCTGCTTACCTCCACATCTGTCTCTTCGATTTTGTCCACTGTACAATTGTGTGGTAAATACAGTCCTGCAATAACAAATACAAACATGAAAAATATTTTTTGTGGCTATTTTGGTTACAGGGAGTCCTTAGCTTACAACTGACAGGGTCAATTTTTTTATTCATGTAAAAACTCTTCTAGGTCATAAAACAATCAAAGGAAAAGCAGCAAGTAACCGAGTGTGCCCTTTTGTGCCGTAAACCACCACTTTCTTTTTTTTTTTTTTTGTAACCAAACATCTTACTTCCATCTCTGTTCTCTGTGTCATCTAGTGGAAGGTCCACCTCTTCACTCTTTGCATCTGAAGGGGGCTCCTGAGATGGCATAGCTGGATCCTGAACAAAAACAAAACTATGACTAAATAGAGTTCAACCTTCAAATATGTGTATAAACATTGCCTCGTGTTCGCACTGTCAGTGTATAATTATGGAAAAATATGTTGGAGAGTCAAAAGCAATGCGTTTTGCATTTAAAGAGGTGCTTAGAACAGTCTACAGGAAGTGCAATGAATCATTACATTTAATCAGAGACACTTAAAAAACTCACTGGCTATATGTGAGAAAGAAGTTGGGACTTAGTAAACAAAATGACATTGATCTCCTTGTCGAGATTTTCTTCAAAGGTTTCATTTGAAATCTGTTTTGGTCTAGAAGCATTAGCAATAGGATGTTTTTGTCACAAGTTAGGTCAATTCTACACCTGGGAAATTTCTAAATTCAACTACATACATCGCATAAAACAAACAACCTGAGAAGGAGAGTAACCATTCAAGGAAGTTGCTGACTTCTAAAGGCTGTAAGCTTTTTGTAGATACTGAAACAATTTCACTTGCTCCTATGTCGTCCATATTGCCTTCTGTCAGGAATTAACGATTATAAGTGAGAAAAAGTTGAATGTATTTTAAATTGTGTTGTATGTCTTTAATCCTGTGTTTTATATCAAATGAAGATGTAGAATGGAATGTGAAAAAAAAAAAACATTACGTTGGGGGGATTCAGAGAGTATATCAACTATATATTTCTGGTGAGATGAGCCTACAAGACAACTATTTCCGTCGAAACTGTAAATCGCTGCTTGGCAGTCGTCAACTTGATGTGCCGACATAATTGAATACTCCACCACTCGCCCTCGGATTGGATGGTGGCCAGTTCAGGGTGTTACATTGCCTCTCGCTTAAAAACCAGCTGGGAGTCTCCAGCTCAGGCACAACCCGAGTGAGGATAAGCTTATTTGTTTTCAATGTCCCCAATACAGGATTAATACAGGAAAAAATCCCACTGCTAGCAGTTATGAAACAGAATCCGAGTGTTGTATCAAATGTACGGAGTTTCCGAACAGATCGGCTACAAAGTGACTCACCATAAGCCTTTGGCAGGTCTGAGGGATGAGTCTGTGGCAGCGCTTATGGACCAGCAGTTTGCAGTTGATACACTTGTAGCCTTGCCCGCCAAGCCCCCATATCCTTTCGCTGCAGAGGCCACAGTAGGCTTTCTGTTTGTCACACACATGACAAGAAACAGTAGCGGTTAAAAAGAACAATCATACCGTCAAACATGTATGTATTTTATTATATTTATTCATATTTCATTATTATTATCTTGGTTATTATTTTAATTTCTTTCTCTCCTATTTTCGGTTGTAAATTAAGTTCATTCATTCATTTATTTGTATTATTATTGTACATAATTAACAAGTATGAGGCAAAAAATATATTGATTTACTGTTACTTTGAGTGTCACAAAGCTTCAAATGCATGGTTGTGGTAGACAAACATGCTGTATAATAAAATATACAAAATATATTACATAAAATCGGTTGTCACGGACGACCACTGTCCTCTATTGGTTTGTTAAATATCAGTCTTTTCTTTAAGGCAGGGCCAAATATAGAGGCAAAGATGACACGCCTTCCTTCCTTTATGGGATTACAGCAAAACGTCTTGAGTGCCGTCCGAGAACATCTTGGCTCAAATATGATTACATCACAGTGTATATTACGTCATCTGGCAGACAGGAGACTTCAAATAAAATTATGAGGAGAGCCCAGATGTGATTTCAGATACAAATGTGGAGTGTAAAGCTTAGATGAACTAAAACACAAAGGAGGACACTTTGAAACAGCTTGCTAAGGTGTGCTGCAAATTCTATCATGGTGAAAACATAATATCTAGAATATTCTCAATTTTCATAGTATCAGCATCACCATTGAATGTCGACCACAAGAACAGTGAGAGCAACTTGCCGTGTTAAAGCGCTTGGCCTGAAAGAGGTGCCCTTTGACCTGGTAGAGTTTCCTCCATCGTCTGGCTCCTCGACGATAGATCGATTCTGGAGGAAGGACGACATGGTTAAAGAGGAGCGACATGATGCGACGGTGGAGAAACGTGAGGGCTGAGGTGCGCCCAACGACAGGAATGAACAAGCAACAACAGTTCAGTGCTTCCTCAAAGTGGATTTTGAAAGAAAGTACAGCGTTTGGAAATCCCATCATCACACAACAGTTGTCAATTGTCTCACTTCAAACACCTCTAAAAGGTGAACTTAATTTGACCTTATCTGTGTTTTAGTACATATATTTCTTACGTTTTTTTATGTTGGAGATTTTCAAAATTGCTTTGTAAGCGCACGGCCCTGAAAAAGCTATTTCGGGGAAGAACCAGAAATGAAGGTCAGTACTGGTCTGCATGCCATAAATTGATGGATACCAGGTAGATAGATTTTGGTAGTGTTGCATATACAAAACAATGACAAATGATCGCCAGTCCACAAAAATAATACCATGAACCAGTCCCTGACGAAGAAAAAAAGTTGTGGTCTACTACACAAACACACACACACACTGTATTCATAAAAAAAGACGCTGCATCTTTGTTAAGTTCCATTTCTGGATTGATTTAAATACTAAATGGATGATTACAAGTACAGTATATTGTAGATGGACCAAAAGGACATGAGGTGACCCGGTTGGTTAAACCACACACCACAAGAATTTGTCCTAGTCATTCACACGAATTATTTAAAAGCCACTTTCCACATGCCACTCACTACTAATGGATTCTAGTCTGGTTGGCTATTCTGCAGATGTCCTCCTCCACTTAATCTTTGTTTTCCACATCTGCTGATAATACATGCCTCCTTAAACTTGTAAAAATTAATGTATAAAAAAATATATTATAATTCTCAGATAGTATACATATACCGTATTTTCCGCACCATAAGGCGCACTTAAAAGCCTTTAATTTTCTCGAAAAAAACAAGGTGTGCCTTTAATTAGGTGCGCCTTTTGTGTGGACTAAATTTCAAAATCTGTACAGTTGTTTTGTGTGGCTTCCGTGTTATACAGACGTGATATGACGACCCGATGAACCAATCAGAGGACGTTTTACATAGATCGGGGCGGTAAACCAATCAGAAGACTGTACGTAACACAGAGTACGTACCTACGCCCCTTTTGATAAATAATACTATTGTTTGTGCAAAGAAAACAGCATTAGGACCCTCTAAAATGGCATCGACAAAAAGACATGTTTACGAGGGACAATTAGAGCTTCCTGGAAAACCAGGATCATTGCAGAAGAGCAACGTGACAACGACGAGACGGAACTTAGCATGTTTAAAGGCAAACTTGCCCAACTGTTTAATTTCGGTACAGAAGATGACGACTTGGACGGTATGTATATCGATTAATAATTATATGAGTACAGTAGAGTACAGTAGAATTAAGTACAACCGAAATCATTGTCTTGCTCCCATGACGATTTTTGTTTTTTTTTGTTTAACGTAAGTCATGGTATGCATGCGCCCTATAATGTGGTGCGCCCTATGTGTGGATTAAATACAAAATAGACCCCGTAATTGAGTCTGCGCCTTTCAACCCGAAGCGCCTTATGGTGCGGAAAATACGGTACATGAAAACACAAAAGCAGAAGTATATACCACATGTTTAAGTTTTGGGGGGAATTCTGAATTGCTAGTGACATCACCCAAAGAAGTCCATCTTGTCCAAACACAGTAAGAATGCCACAGAAAGAAAAAAAGTCTGACAAAATGCAAATGAAAAAAATACTACACCTCCGGATGCAAGGGTCAGTGCAAATGGTCCTGCCATTTTCTCTTCAGAGACTTTCAAGCTGAAGAAACAGCGGCTGCGATGTCAAAGCAGTACACTATCTTATGAAGGGGGGGGGGGGGCATAGCATGAGAAGAGGGTGGTACTAAGACTACTACTCTCCACAACAGGACATTTACAAGGGCTTGACCCATTTCCAGAAATTGTTTCTCTCGTTCACAAACACATGAACCCCTCCCTGATAATGATAATTGTATGGGAGGGGTAGAGTGTGTCTGTGTGTGTTGAAGAAAGACAGGAAATACCCAATTTTCTGTTATTGAGAGCGGAAGGCTACTGTGAGGGGACATTCTGCGTGATACTATGCAATCCCCGTCATAAATTACATGAGTTATTTCTGGACTCTCACTGTCCCTGCTAATCGACTCCAAAGGTAATTCTTGGGGAAGGAGTCGGAGATGGCGAGGAAAATGTCCGCCTCACAGAATTTTGGCACCGCCTGTTTGTTCATCATCCTCGGTGAAGCAGCAAATAGCCTGCTAACGAGCAAACAAATGGAGACGCAATAACAAATAAAGTGCTTCATGCCTTCTTTCTACCAAATGACATGCAATTACCGTAATTTCCGGACTATAAGACGCACCGGACTATAAGCCGCACCAGCTAAAATTCAGGGATATTTTAGTTTTTTTTCTTACATAAGCCGCACCGGACTATAAGCCGCACGTGTACATGAGTTTTTTACAAAGAAAGACAGTACACAGAAAGCCGTAAAAATTCATAAGTACGCCGCGCCGCCATTTAAGCCTGAGGGTTCAAAGTAACCTTCTGAATAAAATGCATTAAAAGTTCACATTCATTACAACTTGTTTTTGGTGAGCAAAATGTCAGAAGAATTGAATTTAAATGCTGATTGATTGGGTTTTAATACAATGCAGATGGTCCAAACAGCGCCACTGCTTTGTGTAATCTCTGAGTCACATGGCAGAGTAAGAGAAAGGGTTTAGAGCCCTTTGACGCAGGTCACCTAGCGTGCATTCCTACTAAAGCACAAGCAACACAGCCAGAATAAGCAGCCATAGTAGTGTTTCAAAATAGTATTTTTGTTGTTGTTTTTTTCTTCAAGATACCGCACAACAGTGGTCCACAGCCTTTTTACGAGTGTATAAAAGTGATCACGTCATCACAAAAATCACGAAAAAAATTCTTATATAAGCTGCACCTGACTATAAACCGCAGGGTTCAACATTTTGGAAAAAAGTCGCGGCTTATAGTCCGGAAATTACGGTATACAATTCCAAATGTAATAGCAATACATGATGTACACTCGGATTTTTTTTTTAACTGATATATTTTGCTCAGAGTCAAAATATGTTTTATTTTGTGTTTCGTTGATTGAAAGTCGTCCCAGTGCAAAAAAAGCAAACATCCTGCAATTAGGTAATATGCATTTGACTTGTATTGGCTGCATACTGTATGTACAAATGCTTTGTGCGTGTCTATGCGTGCATGGATATCGATCAGTCTAGCTCTGCTAGAGTTGCCACAGGGACGAATCAACTGTTTCCATTTCAGCTCATCATCTAATAGAAAACACGTGTACACACTCGTTAAAAGCAGTGTCATCAGTGTTTACTTGTACGGAGGCCCTGCTCACTTCCATCACAATATCCATCTGCTATTAAATGGCACCGAACCAAGCATGAAACAAAAACATCCACAGAAACCTTCTCTTAACTGTATTATACCCACGTCATAAAAATGTTATGCATTTGATTAGAAATGTATGGCTTTAATATAAAAAAAAATCATATCATTCTCAACATCCATACAATATACAGTAAATAATCATACATATAAAATATATACTGTAAATATATCCATATATACATGGATACTTTTTAAAATTGTTTTTTAGAGGGCATTCGGTATCAAACATGGACTATAAAGTAGTGAAAATCTAATTACAAGAGCAAAGATGCACTTGCTGAACACTCCCATACTGCAATTGCACCATACTGCACACAAGATGGCACAATAGGTTCTGACGGAGTGACAATTTCACCCAAATTCAACTTAGAGGACTATTTTTAGATTCATTGCCGCATCCATTGATCAGCACACATCCTCTTAGGCAAATAGGCTCTGTTATGACAACTCTGGAGTGTACACAAAAATTTGCTCATTGTAATGTTTCCTTTCATTTGCTACACAAAGTACAGTAGGATTGCTTTGCAGAGGAAAGAGGAAAACAACCCAGGTGAGCCAAAATGTAATTCTATTTGGATTTTGAATGGGAAAACTTTGAAATTTTAATTAGAAAAAAAAACATTTTGTGACAAACACTCCAAGGATTCATCATGATCCTGAAATGGAAAGTGCTAAAAAAAAATAATAAATTGAGTCTTTATTGGTACAAACTTGAAGGACAAAAATTTAGTCTTGATCAAGTAGTATGTCATTTTTGAGGGCAATAAAGAAACTCCAAAGTGACCTTTATACCCACAAACTGAATGGATTTTTAAAATAAATTTTTATAAAGGTTTTGCTTATTTTATAAACAGGCACATGTAAAGCCGTGCTCTCCCAAGCAAACATAAGCTCGGACACATTTGTGTTTTTTTGCTTCGCCAATCTTTCACAGGGGAGGTTGAGCAAGCATTTTCTGCATTCCTTCCCGGTGACGTGGAGGCTGTTTTCTAGGATTGACCAACAGTAGTATCGCTATAACCTCTAACCTTTTTTCTTTATCATCACCAACAGGAACTCACTGTATAACCAAACAGGAGGTATCACTATCTGCTTTTCACTCTTCATGTACACTATGACAAAAAGCTGTATTATACAAAATAAGATTTATTTTTAAAGACTTCTGCAGAAACAATAACTGGGCGTCAACGCACTCCCTGGACATGGTTCACACATTTTGCCAGGGCCCGGAGAGAAAGATGTATGTAAGGCTTCAAGAAACTGAATGAAATTAGTTGACTAAATACTGACTGGAAAATAATTAAAACAGAAATCTAGATTCATATAAAAAGGTGAGGTTACCCCCAATTTTTCTATACATGTTGTATGTGCCCTCATTATTTTAAACATGGCATTCTGGTTGATATTGCATTTGTGTAATATGGGATCAGCAGCAAAGTTAACGTATTTTTATCCACCTCAGGGGCGGCCATTTTGTCACTAGCTGTTGACTGAAAATGACATCACATTTGCCTGGTCTCAGCTCACAACCAATCACGACTAAGCTGGTGAGCTGTGATTGGCTGTGACCTGAGACCCAGCAACTGTGATGTCATTTTCAATCGACGGCAAGTGGCAAAATGGCCGCCCCCTGAGATGGCTAAAAAGAGGTGGATTTTTACCATTTGATTCTTATTGCACAAACGAAACATTACACAACATATTACAACCAAAATGTGGGGGTTTGACTTTAAAACGTCAAAATAAATGTTTTAGGTCATGTACAATAAAACCAAAAAATTCTAAATAATACGCTACAGAATTAAAGTTTTCACTTTTTCTTTGTAATAATTAATTACCCATGCGATATCTGTTTGCAAAATCAATTGCTATGCCTTACACTGACGTGAGGGATAGAGCTGTTCACTGGATGAGCTTCAAATAGTGAGCTCATAAACTGCTCCCCGAGAGGCTGCCACATCATGGGCAACCCATTCAGACGTGTCAGAGAGAAAAAGGACGGCCTGTGAGATAAATGAAGTGCAATCCATAAAGCTGAACACAACAGAGAATTGCATAATAGCGATTGCCTTCACATGAAATGATTGCTCTCTAAAAGCTCTCTACTTGCCAAACAAAGACAGTTCTTAACTATTATGTGCATAGTTTCTTTATCAGGTCACACATACTATGACCCAAATTCAAAGAGTAAACCGCACCAGTCGCTTTACTTAAAGCTTTACTTCCAACCCAGTTAGTCAAAATAGAAAAAGGGGTGAATGCACTGTTCAACATCGGGGCCAATCATAATGCACAGACTTAGACATGCAAGCTGGCCGACGACAGCTAAATTCCACTCAGAGAAAACTGTGTCTAATGTATAAATATATATCACACTTAATTAACACAATCTAAATAAAGATGAGCAACACTGTTAATTTCTCTGTATACATTTTAGTCATTTGTGCCAACCACCATCAATTTAGACTCAAGCAGAAAATAAAGATCTTGTGTGTTTGGATTCGGAGGGATTTTAGTGAAACATATATTAATCACAATTAGAAAGAGAGAGTGATTATGACAACACTTTATTTTCTGTCTTTCTTGTCTGGTTCAATTCATTCATATCTGCTATTTAGATGATCATCATTATTTTTTCCAGTTTAAACACTTATTTAAAGGTTTATTTGAAGAATTGTTTTCTTGACAGCCATTTTGGAATCTGTGTCATTGGTATTGGATGCCCATCAGAAGGAAAGAGCTGTGATTGAATTAGTTGGTTAGGGAAGGAAAGCCGACCACTAAACATTTTCAACATGTTGCAAAATGCGTATAGGGAACCTGCAATAGGCTACAAGTATTAAAACTATAAACAGTGAAAATATCTGGTGGAGTAAGTTATTAGGTTAAATTAAATTGGAGTCATTACTTTTTGGCTGCCCCTCTAATTTGATTTTGCTCCACAAGACAATCGTGTAAATACAAAATTAACCTCAACATAAATCTAAACACAAAAAGTAATGTAATATTTCAAGGTGTTTCTAAATATGATTCTTCTTAACACGTTTGACTGCCTCATCCTCAGTCATGCACTGTTCAACTGTTCACATCACAACAGCAGGCCAGCTTGTTGCCAAGCAACAGTACACTGCTTGACACCACAAAAATTGCCTCAAAAAGCATAAAAACATGAATTATGTCCCATTCAATATTCACGTTTATATTGGAGAATTATTTGTATTTAATCTAGGATTAAGTGGGAACAGTGCCACAACAGCACTAAACAAATATAACTTGCTTTCTTTATTTGTCAAAGCAGGCATACATCTCCTGCTGGCTCGCATAACGCCAAAGCATATACACTTCAAATAGACAGTTATTCAATAATATTAATCCAGTTGCTCTTGAACCTGACAACCAACAGAAATCCATCTTGAAAATGGACGGCATCCTCGCTATACAACAAATAGGAAGTCTTCCTACCGCTAGATACAGAGTTAAAAATGATGCTGCCGCTGCTTTGAGCAGTTCTCCACTCCGTCAACAAATCATCTGCATGGCAACTGGATCATCCAAGCAATTAGTGGCATAGAGGCCAATCATTTGAGTGGCATAGCATTAGAGGGCGCATCGACATTGCTTGAGCGCTGCGTGGATGTTTGCAGGGCAATGTATGTACGCTAAGCGGTTGAATAAAAAAAAAAAAGAGGCGGAATATAAAATGCACCAAAAAAAACAAAATCAAATGTCAACTTTTAACATTACATTTTTACAATCTTAAAGAGTCCTATATGGAAAGTGATAGCTAGTCGTGTCCTACTTAGGGAAATATCAGGTTATGTCCTGGTTGTGTTTCTGTATAGCACAGCTAAAGGCCTGTTTAAAAAAAAAAAAAAAACAGCGAGAGGAGTGCTGTCATAGTGTGCCTCTGTCATTTCCAAATGGTTTATTCTGGTGTATACACAAAGCACAGCGTGTTCGGGGTAGAACAATGGCTCTCTGCTGTGCCACAGTCAAAGCTTCAATAACAAAACCACTATTGACACATTCTGCTCTGTGGTGAAAGCTTTACAGGTGGCAAAATGGTCTACGGCTCAGTCAGATAGTTGCGTCATCACTGTTCTCCAATCCTGACAGAAAATGCCACCACACATTCTAGTTAAGTTGTGGAGAATTCACAAACAAAGAATGTAATGCAGATTACACATCCAGTTCATTGAAATAATAAATAGTAGCAAAAAAAGTAACTTAGTGGAATCATTTAGGAAAACTCACAGCTCTGAGAACAGATGAATACTTTAAGACCCCATAATGGTGACATTATGAATCTTATACGGTATCTTTATCTTTCCATGATAGGGCTTGGCAGTTTATAGCTAACAGAGGCGGAAGCTACAAAAGATAAACAAAGCAAATTGAATGAAGAGATGCTGCATGTACGCAATTCACACTGAATGCAATTTGTCATGCTAAAATTGAAACATATTCATCATGTGAGCCTGGGTGAGTCAAAAATTCATCCTCAAATCTAATTCACTAATGCTCTAGGTGAAATGTGGCCCTAGAATTCAGCTTTGTTGATGTGCTTCTGCTGTGATGAAACACCCGATTGTGATTACAATTGGTTACAATCTTCTATGGATTTATTTAGTTTGATATACAACTACCAATTAAATAGTAAAATATATTACCTATGTGGTGCATAATTGAAAACTTTTTCAACTTTAGAGTATTGCAAAATAAAAAAAACTGATGGGGGGGGAAACATGTAACTCTATTGTCTTTCAAATTTTGTGTGGCAAAATTGCTAGCTTCTGAATTCTTCAGCAGCAGTGACACAAATACGTGGGTGTGCTGCAGTGCAGCAGGGACGACTGACACCTCACAAAAACACTCTTGCTATTTCTCGAGCTGGAGAGTCTTGTAAGTTGAGTCGGTGAGTGTTATGGGCGTGGAATCTGGCTGCACGTTCATCAAGTCTCATTAGCCGTGACCACAAATGACGACTGACGTACGGCATTTCAATTGCCACCGACTGAGCAGCTCATTTGCATGTTGAGCAATCCAGCACGGCGAGGCAATTATTCTGGAAAGGATTTTCTGCTGCTAACACCAAGAAAAAGGAATTTTGTAAGAAGCTAAACAACACTCAATACAGAAAATCTAAATATGTGTGCTATAGCAAGAGGTTACGGCAGACATTTTGTCCTGCACTGTGACCTACTATCGAGTGAAACTGACGTCAAAAGACCAAACCCAGAAACCAGGTGAACGGTTGACTATATAATCTCGAGGGCGCTTTGATTGAATTTCAGAAGAAACTTTGCGAGTGGACGGCAGATGGAGGGTATCCCCTTTCTAGTATACAATCCAATGTCAACTAAAAAACAGCATGAGATAAAGCCGATTCTGCACAGACAAACGGGGACAAGAGTTGAAGGAGAACCACTTTCCCAATCCTGGAGCACTTCATTTCATGAAAGGGACTTTTATGGTGTTTTAAGTAACATTGTACAGAATCACACGCTGTAAAAAATGTTGCCCACTCGGCATCCATTGTAGCCTTGTTATTCTAGAAAGGGGATTCCATCTGTGTGGTCCTTTCTCAAGAGTTGTCACCCACGCCACCGGGAATCCCTTTGACGCTTTTTGTGATTATGGGCGACACAAATATCTGATTTGACTTAACAGGAGGGTTTTCTATAGAAATTAAAGGCTGCTGAATTGATAGGATATGATGGAATGATCACAGTTTAACAATTCTAAACATTGCATGTAATTCAATAAAGCAGTATGTTATGGATGGATTGATATTCAATCTTCTCTTAATTTAAAATAATATTTATCTCAATAGGTTTGGGTATATTTGGTGACCAGCGATTTTTCCATGCCTGAATTGAACAAAGTAAAATGGGAGGAGGGCACCAAAATGCAGGCATATCAGATTGGTGCATACAGTATTGATTCAGTTTCTCAAAAATGTTTTCAGCACATTCATATTTTCATGTAACTGAACCGAGAGAACAAGCATTGTATTGAATAAGACTAAGGTTACACATCAGAGTAAAAAATAAAAATGCTTATCTTGGACAATATGAAGCCAAGTTGAAAAAGGTTTCCATTTCGGAAGCTGTGAAAGGGCTTCATTCAGTCAATTAATATTCCCTCTACAATCCTCCTCCCTCCTTGTCTGGCTTCTAGGTGTGCCTCGAATCTGCCTGACTAAAATAGGTCATCACGGGGACACTTTGACACTTAAGCTCTGTGATGCATGAAGGATGGCCCCCCCGACTCGAGGTCTGTCCTCCACCCCAATGCCTTTTCAATCACACATAAAGCATTTGCCATTATCTGTGCGGACGTCACTCATTGCAGGTTTCCGAACAAACAATCAGACGCTACAATTAAATAAAGTGGCGTGTGGGTAAAGCCTCCTATTTCTCTAATGCTGGGCCATGCTGTGGCATGTCATTAAAAAGCACTTTTGGCATTTGTCATTGACATCATGTTAGTTAAATCATTAACTCAACAAAAACATAACACGCCTTGAATTGGTAATAGGAGTTAATATTAGGGAGGGGCAAGTCGCCATATTAAGGACCGGCCTTATTTTAAGGTATCGGGTACTCGTAGAGGCTGACGATACTTGCCAAGGCAAAAAATATATACAATTAGATTTAGCCCTCCTCAGCAGTAGGTGGCACCATATAGCAATAGTTTGGTGAATAATTTAGAACAGGGGTATCAAACTCATTTTTTGGGCAGGCCGTATTGTAGTCATAGCTTCTTTCGGAGGGCCATTATGACAGTCAACCCAAATCAATGTATGAGCACCTCATATTATATACAATAAAAGCTACAAAACAAACTGACAAATAACTCGTTTTCAAATCAGACGTGTAAAAACTAGTCAAATATTTAAAAAAAACAAAAACAAAGATAGTATTAAAAGTGAAGACAATTTGCAATTCTAGTAATGACACACGAATTTGATGCACAATTTATCTTTGCAGGCCACATAAAATGATGTGGCGGGCCAAATCTGGACCCCGGGCCTTGAGTTTGACACTTGTGATTTAGAAGGAAAGGTCTTTGTTCCCATTTTTTGTCATTGTGTTCTTTTTATCAAACGTACGAGAGGTATCTGTAGTCTGTACTGGTGAGTACTGGTACTGGGGGAAAAAAAAGTCCTACCTGTAGACAATATTCTAGCCTAGAAAGTTGTTGTAAAGATGTTTTTTTTTATTGCCAGGGGTTTGGTTCCAGTTTCAATCCAGTGATTAATTCCTTTTATCACATTACATAATAGTGTTGCTACAGATTGCAGTTTGTGCAGGTTCTTATTATAATACTGCATTCAACAAATAGGATGTATATCTGCTTTTGTATATTTTGTTTGTCGCATTTGTAACTTGTGGTCGGGTAGCTATTCCAGAAAGTGTTTTCTGCAGTATAAAATATTACTTCAAGGTTAGTGTCCAGTAAGGAAAGCTGTAATGTCCTCAATAATATAATGAATAAATATTAAAGTTCATCTTCAAGCCAAACTGCAAATCAGCACCAAAAACGTTTATGTTAGCTTATTTGTTATTAGCTTGTCACTGTTGCCCTTCAAAGTCAAGAGTTGCAATAGGCCAGAACCAAAAAGAGGACATTTATTATTTGGCAGACTCAGAAACACAAATAAATAAATAAATAAATAAATAAATAAAGTACTTGTTCTCTGAGCGTTTGTTGTGTCATGGGAAAAAAAACTGCTAACATCAGGTCAATTAAAAAAATGAAAGGTTACAGTGAGGGAAAAACTCAACATGTTATTTCACCGGATTCATTCTGCCACTGAGAGGATAGATGGAAAAAATTCTCTTTGTCTGGCTTTTTGTGTTTTGGGGTCTCAGCTACCATCACCAATTTTTAGAATATTCAATTTATCAACCTTTTTCGTATACTACATTGTTGCAAGCTTTCACTTGGCTTCCAATTCCTGAAGCCACAACGTAAAAGAAAGACACTCTGACCCTGGGAAGCAGGTCTCAAAGACAATAAATTCAAATTTGCTTTGATGCTGTATGCGCTGCACCTCCACCGCATGCATAAACAACCTGCATCTCAGCCACATTACCGACCGACACCAGGAATCTAAGAAACCACAGTTGAAAACCATCAAAACATTTGGAAGCATCCCAACACAATCCCAAGGCAAAGCCTCACACTGGAATCAATCTCCAAGTGTTAAGCAAGCCCAGTGATGGAAGTCCAATAAAAACAGGCATCAGCCATGCTAACAGAACTAGCAGGTGGCTGGCACATGATTCCAGCCTGCAATGCGTGACTCGGCCAAGGGTTGGATGTAGCACGCATGCTAACGACGGATGCAGAGAGAGAGGGAGAGAGAGCGATCATCCGTGCGTGCACACAGACGAGCAAGGATGGAGATGACAAACGGCTCGTTCAAATTCTCTCTCCGGTGATGGGTGGAGTGGTGCGATGAAAGATGAGGGGACGGGTTGACGGAACATACAGATGGATTGCTCACCGGTTTGTCTTCTTTCTTCCCCTCCACCTCTTTCAGCACATTATCCAGGCTAAGGTGTCTGCATACGTGTGCGTATGTCTGCGAGGTGAACCGGTGACGCTACATCCACATCCCCTGCTGTCCCTCTCTCTGGCAAGCCCTCCCCTCTTTCTCTCAGCTTTTTTTAAAATATTTCCCACCTTGCATCCCTCATACTCATCTTTGCTTACTGCCGGTTGCGCTGACCTCAAAGCTGACAGTTCTCAAAGCAGCTCTGATAAATTGTGTCCGTTCTTCAGCATGGCCAAAAATAGAATAAAGGCTAGAAAAAGAACAATGCCTGCCTTGTGCATTAAGAGCTGCTTTGTATAAGGTATGCGGGTTCCCTCTATCGCTCAAACAGTTTTTCGCTTTCTCTTGTAAGCTGTGTCTCTCGCCAGCTCGTCTTGTGCGATGCTGCAGCACTGTAAGCTCCTCCCCAGAGAGACAGTGGTGCCACACAGCTGAGAGAGAGCGAGAGAGAAGGGGGGTAGCCATGGGGAGGGTGGATGGGAGTGGCTTGTGGTAGTGGTGGTAGAGTGGGGGCTATGCCAAAGCATCTGGTGCAAGGCAGGGAAGCCTCTGGTTTAGGAGAACAAATATTCATCAGTGAGCATTATCTGTGGTAGGAATGAGCCAGTATGGAAATAGCACCAAACTGCGCTCATTATTTTTCAATTAGTATTACATGTTGTTGGGGGTACAGAAATTCTTCAGCAGGCTGCAAAATATTGGGGCCTGAAATACCGTGCACATTGTTGTGTCCAAGGAGTGTGTGTTCAAGACCTAACAACTGCACAGCAGCGTTCGTGCACTCCACTCGAGGGGGATATTTTAAATTGATTTTAAAAAAAAAAAAACACACATGCATTATATGGTTGTGGTCAGTTCTAAATATACACAGCTCATGGCCATGAAGTTTTCTCAGCAGGCAAGTAGTTTGCCACTTGCTGTCAACTGAAAATGATATCACAGTTGCCAGGTCTAGATCACAACCAATCACAGCTCGCTGACCTGTAGTCTGAAGCTGAGCCGTGATTGGTTGTGGCTTGAGACCTGATTGTGATGTCATATTCAGTGGACAGCAAGAGGCAAAATGGCCGCCCTCTGAGATGGATAAAAACGGTCGGATTTTCTTCTCGATTCATAATCCACAAATGCAATATTGATCAGAATCCTGTCAGGACATAAACAATATATTCATGTAAAGATTTTTTGGTGAGTTGACTTCCCCCCTTTAAGCAAAAACAACCGGTCAAATGTTTGGGGACACTCGCGAAAATGTTTTCTGTCCAATAAAACCAATTCAAACAGCCAATTCTTGTTTTGTTTTTTTAAAAAAAAGATTTACAGTGTGTCATGTAATCATAATACTCTGGAAAAAAAAAAGAGCTCAAATAACAAAAAGCTTCAAATTCATCTGAAATCCATGCCCTTGAGTAAACCACAGCTGTACGATCTGTGTGTTTGTATAGACCGCATTTCCGTGAAAAAGCTCAGCTATGAAAGAGATAACTGCTTGACTCACTGTCCTCTCCGGGGCACGGCATTCCTGGTTCCTCCGGAATACTCGGGAAAACTGTGGAAAAAAGCAGAGTGAGTGAGAAAAAGTATTTTATACTTTCCTTTTCATCCACCCAACAAACGTGTGTCGTAATGGAAACAATGCGGGAAATTTGGATGGATTTGAGGCTCACACTAATAGAAAATAATAATCAAAATAAATCAAAGAATAAACAAATGACTTACATGACACAAAAACACCAGTTGATATATATTCCTGCTTTTCAAACAAGAGACTAGTCATAACTGATGCTAAATTTGTCATCAACTTACCATGCAACAACAGTCCAGATCTTTTGCTTCGATTATAAATGCGAAATGCTTCCTCAAGCTCCAGCGGAGATGAGATGGTGCAAGGGTCTCCTGCAAACATTCACACGAAAAAAAAAAGGAATCAGAATCACATCTATCTAATCTTGCTGGGCTCCAAGGTTATACAGTTTGTTGTTAGCAGTCTAGCATTTGGAATGGTCAATCTACCTTCTAACAAACTATCAGGGAGCATTTTTCTTCTCCCAACCTATTTTATCATCATTTGTCTATTCTATTTCTTATTATGAAAAAGTGATGATCACATCAAAATGTATATCTTAATGTTTATGCATTCAGATTATTTTTTTCGATATATTTTATTTGAGAAAAATGAATGAAAAGTGGTGCTGCAAAAATAACAAGAGCAGATCGCCCATCTTGTCACTCAGTCCTGACACAGTTTGCAGAACTTCACATAAAAATAAAATGCTTCCCTTAATATTTGTCCCCCTGTGTGTAATGATTGGTGTGACATTGACCTTTGGTTCTACGTAAAATAGGCAAACCCACCTTCATCATCAATCCACTTGAGTGTGATGGGCTGCTGTTTGGTAAGGCTGCACATGGCTCTCACCTCCTCACAAAGCTCCACAAAAGTTAAAGTGGCAGCCAGGTCTGTGATCAACATGTCTCTGAATGCACGCACACACAAACACACACACTTCACAAAAAGCTGAATAAATTCTTGGCATTTTAAGTTGAGTCAGACTCATATTTGAAACCGGTTGAAGCTCGCGGTAAATGGTGCACGTCTCTTTGTGTTTTGGGAGTATCTACGATTCAAAGTAATGGAGCAGTTGCGAGAATGTGACCCTTGCCCCGGCGTTGAGCGTGTATGAGTGTATACTCATTCCAAGGTGTGCAGCGCTCCGAGGGATTTGTCATGCACAAAAAGAACATAACAGGCAGAGCTATCGAGTAGTTTAATCTGTGATCCCTGTGAGCCAAATATTCTTTTCATTTCCGGCTCAATTACTCTGCTTGATCGCAAGCAGTGATACAAGGAAAAAAAAAAAAAAACGTATATTTTTGTATACTCTAAGAAAGCAATTCACTTTCACCTTGTGCTGAACAGGACAAGCGATAGAAATAATGTACAGATCAATGGACACACAACATGCCACACAACTGGATGGGGTAAAAGCAGACTTTACAGCAGGCAAATAACACCATAAATATCTTTTGATGTTTCACTATGCAGCTTGTGCAAGGTGGAGAATTCTAGGGTTGGCCAACCATTCAGCAACCTGAAGAACTTGAGGAGCTCATCTACAAACTCCAGATTGTCAAGGCTTGAGGTAACCAAATTATGGAAATATTGTATCAAGTTTGGTTGAACTCAATCTAAAGAAACCTGCTACAGTGGTCATCTTCATTCAGGTGTCAAGAAATTAATCTATAAACATTTGAAGACATTCTCAAATTGAGTCTAGCAATGGTGACATGTATTCACACTGGGGGGGAAAAAACACTTTAAAATTCACTTTAAAAAGTAAAACCAATATTAAAACTAATTTAGAAAATAAAACGAACATTTTTGAAAAACAGATTTGATGAAAAATGACAAACCTGCTCTAAAGTCAAATAAAAATGAATTTTATTAAAAACTAAAACTACTATCACCCGTGTGTGAACTACAAACAGATTAAGGTAAAACTGGTTGTCAAACAATAATCTCATCACAAGATGCACATTTGACGTGTCCTGTATATGTATTGTAATAATTCACACACATTTGCACTCCCTATATTGATCCTGGCACATTAATTGGCACATTCGTACTTCACGTCTCCTTAGATGCACATGGAATCTCTTAAACAAATGAGGGTGTGTGTCTTTGTCAATCTTGAATTATCCACATGCATTCCTGTCATTCATGTCTTGCAATTTCTCTTTTTTTCAGGTAGTGTTGAGCTTGAAAAGACGTGTGATCGGTGGCGAAAAACGACCTAATATGATCAGTAAGGCGTCCCTGAGTTTGCAGGCGACGGCAACACTGCCAATCACAAGTGAACAAGATACGAACCCAAACAAGTAGAAAACTATAAAGGTGGTGCAAAATTAACTTTCCCAATCAACAGACACTTGTTGAAACCTCATAACAGAAGCTCGTCTGCAGGTGTCTCCTCACTATTGCTGGACTGCGACATAATAGATGGTATCAACTTTTCCACATTGCCATTATTAGTTTTGGCTTGTCACTCACCCGCAGTAATGCGCTTTAACTTTCACCGACTCCGACCCTAGGTCCATTGCGGATCCGTTTGAGGCAATCATATGCATTGTATAGTTCTGTAACGGGCAATTTAATCGCTTTCAGTTCTGAAACACCGCCCGGTAGATTGCGACGATTAATATCCGTTTCGTCCGCGACACACTGGAAAGTAAACTTCGTGTAAGACTTGCAAGTTTCTTTAGTACAGATAACATTCGGAGCCGTCGAAGTCACGTTTTCTGAAAAGAAACGCTCAAGTTCTGGATTTGCGTTTCAAAATAAAATCACTTCCAAGTGATAACAATGGACACAGGTTTGGAGAACTTTTAATTTGAAGCAAACTTTCTCTGCTTGGTCATTAAATGGCTAGTTTAAATCGGCTTGACAGTTTCTTGCGATTCGCTATGGTTACGGCAGATAAACTCACCAGCCCTAATTTTTATGCTCCAAATAAATCCTCTTACAGGTTTTCAACAATGATTAACCCGATTCCAATAACAATGTTGTCTCTTTGTTGAAAGCCTTTCTCTGTATTTGTCATACAAATCATCATGTATTTAATACAAACATGATTAATTTAGCTAAATATTTGTCATATTGTCGTGAAAAGGAGGTATGGTATGATAGGTGATTATCAACCGACCTACCACCTTTCGACTATCAGTCCTTCCACTATCGGTCAAAGCGTACTCATGATATTTACCATTGTATTTTAAAAAAAATTTTCATCAAGTGTTTTTCAATTGAAAAGCTCAAGTAATTAACTATTGATAGAGAAGATTACCGATGGCTGTACACGGCCAAAGTCAGTGCCGAGATGAAATTTTGTGGCCATATTTGCACAATTCCATATATACTGTTAAAAGCAGAAAATTATGGATGGATGCACAAAAAATATGAACGTAAAAAATATAATGAACTGTTCAATTTCACTCTGATTCAACACATACACACAAACACAAGTAACCTTGCTTTGGAAAACCTTAATTAAAGATTCAGGAATTTTTATTCGCCATATTTGAGCGTGAATAAAAATCAGCAGGATGACTTGAGGAGGAGGGGCAGGAAAAACAAAGAAAAACACAAGGCTAATTTCACTGTTTTCATTTTTTTTTTAATATTAGATTGTCCTGGTCTTCCATATTTTCCCGATAAAAGGCTCTGAAAGCACTTTGAAATAAGTAAGCATTCTTATGATTAAAATGTTAAGATGCGATTTCTCTTACACAGATAATATAACAGTAGTGCCATACACTACTGTGAAGTCTGATCACTACTTAATAAAATTTGACATTTTAGTTTTCTGTTAAAGACAAGAGCGCAATCAAAATGACAACAGCCGTAATATTAACTCCGTAACTCACTCACTCAACTTGCATAAAAAAAATAAAAGTATCTTTCAAGTAGGAGGTTTGCGACTAAATAATATACACTCTTCGGGACAATATGTTTTATCATCATCCTCATCGATTTTTTTATTGAGAAAATTGTTGTTTAGTGTTGTTTATTGACCAAATGTAATAACATATATACAATTGAAAAATGTTTAAACAATATGTTAAAAAAAACATTGGTATTTTATTTATAAACAATCAAAAACATTGGTTGACTTTAAAACAAAAAATGCACAAAAAATATGAAGGTAAAAAATATAAATATCTGTTCAGTTTCACACTGATTCAACACATACACACAAACACAGAATACCTTGCTGTGGAAAACCTTAATTAAAAATTCAAGATTCAAGAATTTGTATTCAGCAAGTTTGAGTGTTAATAAAAATCAGCAGGATGACTTGAGGAAGTGGGGCGGGAAGAACAAAGAAAAACACAACACAATGTAGGATGGATTAATTTAACTAAGCACACCATTAATATAAATCACTGACAAGTATCAAAAATTGACAATTATTCTCAACAACCCCTGATCTTAACTCCCAGGAGGGCAAGGAAAAACTCAAAAACGCCTACTGGGTAAAAATGGGAAACCTTGAGAAGAAACCACAGATGGGAGGATCCCCCTTCCAGGATGACCAGGCTGCAATGTGTCACGTCTCGTCCCCAACTGCTCCACTATGTGTCTGTTGTCTTGGTTTCTGTCTGTGTGCTCGCCCCTCCCCTCCTGTGTGCCCATGATCAGTGTGATTATTCCCACTTGCCTCTCGTTACCTGTCGTGTATATAAGTCCTGTCTGCCCCTCACTCCCGGTCGGATCATTGGTTGTGGTCGTTCGGTGTTGGATTTATGTTAAGTGTTAACGTCATGATGTCTTTTTGGTTCCAGTTGCTGTCATTGGTAATGTCACCCTGTCATTTTGTTTCACGTCTTTTTCGGTCAGTCTTGTTGTTAGGTTTTGTTAGGTCATGTCAGTTGCCGAGTCTGTTAGTTTGCCTTTTTTGAGTTCACCAATAAACCCTGGTCCAAGCTGCACTTGGTCGTCCTGCTCCATGCTCCACCCAACCGTGACAGAATGATCCGACCACTACAACGACCAGCGCTTGGACCCCCCTCCACCACCAGCTCCCGCTGCGAAGCCCGATCGTCGTCCGAACTTGTTCCGGCGCCATGGGCTCCGCGGCCGGCATCGGACTTCGCTCCCACGACGCCAGACCCACGGCCGCGCTCGGACTTGCTCCCGCGACTCCGAACCCGCGGCCGCCACCAGACTTCGCTCCAGCAACTCCAGACCCGCGGACGCCATCATACTCGCGGCCACCATCGGGCCTCACCCCGGCGTCACTGGACCCACGGCCGTCGTCGGACTTCTTGCCAGCAACGCCGGACCCGCGGTTGTCGCCCGACTTTGAGCCAGCTGCACCTGGCTCCACTCCCACTGCTGTGGCGCATGATGGCTCCTGCCGCTACGCACAACCACGCCTTCTGAAATGCCGCCGATCGCGGTACGGATTTTCAGAGTTGCCGCCGATCGCGGTACAGACTTCCAGAGTCGCCGCCAATTGCCGTACGGACTTCCAGAGTCGCCATCTGAGTGCACCTTATGTTTGGGTTGCCGCCCGAGTGTGGTTCATGTTTGTGTTGCCGCAGATTGCGGTTCATGTTGGGGTTGCCGCCCGAGTGCGGTTCAGGTTAGGGTTGCCGCCTGAATGCGGTTCAGGTTAGGGTTGCCACCCGAGTGCGGTTCAGGTTAGGGTTGCCGCCCGAGAGCGGTTCATGTTAGGGTTGCCGCCCGAGAGCGGTTCATGTTAGGGTTGCCGCCAGAGTGCGGTTCATGTTAGAGTACCCGCCAGAGTGCGGTTCAGGTTCCCCAAGTACCCGCCAGAGTGCGGTTCGGTCCCCCAGTTCGCCGCCCGAGCGCGGTTTGCTCCCCCAGTTCGCCGCCTGAGTGCGGTTCGGTTCCCCAAGTTGCCGCCCGAGTGCGGTTCGGTTCCCCAAGTTGCCGCCCGAGTGCGGTTCGGTTCCCCGAGTCGCCGCCCGAGTGCGGTTCTGTCCCCCGAGTCGCCGCCCGAGTGCGGTTCTGTCTCCCGAGTCGCCGCCCGAGTGCGGTCCTGTCCCCCGAGTCGCCGCCCGAGTGCGGTTCTGTCCCCCAAGTCGCCGCCCGAGTGCGGTTCTGTCCCCCAAGTCGCCGCCCGAGTGCGGTTCTGTCCCCCAAGTCGCCGCCCGAGTGTGGTTCTGTCCCCCAAGTCGCCGCCCGAGTGCGGTTCTGTCCCCCAAGTCGCCGCCCGAGTGCGGTTCGGTTCCCCAAGTCGCACCCGAGTGCGGTTTGGTTCCCCTAGTTTTTTTTGGGGGACGTCGGGAGCCGTCCCTTGTGGGGGGGGGTTCTGTCACGTCTCGTCCCCAACTGCTCCACTATGTGTCTGTTGTCTTGGTTTCTGTCTGTGTGCTCGCCCCTCCCCTCCTGTGTGCCCATGATCAGTGTGATTATTCCCACTTGCCTCTCGTTACCTGTCGTGTATATAAGTCCTGTCTGCCCCTCACTCCCGGTCGGATCATTGGTTGTGGTCGTTCGGTGTTGGATTTATGTTAAGTGTTAACGTCATGATGTCTTTTTGGTTCCAGTTGCTGTCATTGGTAATGTCACCCTGTCATTTTGTTTCACGTCTTTTTCGGTCAGTCTTGTTGTTAGGTTTTGTTAGGTCATGTCAGTTGCCGAGTCTGTTAGTTTGCCTTTTTTGAGTTCACCAATAAACCCTGGTCCAAGCTGCACTTGGTCGTCCTGCTCCATGCTCCACCCGACCGTGACACAATGGATGCAGAGCGGGCACATAACATTATATGATATACAAATCATCATGTTTGTATGGGCGCTGACACTGGTTGCATTTCTGTAAAAAAAAAAGAAAAAAAAATAGCCAAGGACATTTCAAATTAGTAAAACTACAGTGCCAGTGTTTTTTTTTTTTTATCATAATGTTATCTACTTACCCTTTGCAGTCTGTTTCCTCCTAAAGATATCGCAACCGCCACCAATTACAACAATTAGAAGAAATAAAGTCGACCCCATGAGGCCCATATGAATACGTTTTTCCCAACATTCAACATCTGTTGTTGCATTTCCTGGTCTTCTGACAAATCTTTGAGAGTCGCATCTGAAACGACAAGTATATTTTTGAAAAACAATTCAAGACACATTGAATGAATCAGGAAGTTGATGTGAAGCTTCACTTACTTTCTATGTGGATGGCAAAACGTAATAGTTCCATTTGAAAACGTTTCCCCGACGCAGTCGTTACATACGGTGTCTGAAAATGGCGTTCCTGGAAATGTCAATCATGTTATTATCAAGTGCACTCTCCGGCATCTCTCCTGGCACGAGGCAAAGGGCAGCTCGCATCCTATGTACGAAATCTGATAGCTTTTGAAAAATAACCCTGCGTTTTAAGAATCATTGAGTATCGAGTGAGTCGTGACAAGAAGCTTTACAAACAAGAACACGGT
The DNA here is from genome assembly GCF_024217435.2 of Syngnathus scovelli. Lineage (NCBI taxonomy): Eukaryota > Metazoa > Chordata > Actinopteri > Syngnathiformes > Syngnathidae > Syngnathus > Syngnathus scovelli. The sequence goes on along the minus strand of NC_090848.1, from coordinate 13,260,721 downwards.
ACGTCATTTCCTTTTGTTTCATGAAGTTGTGGACAAGTACAAGCAGCGAGTAGAAAATGAACCTTTTTGGCTTATGTATTGCCCTGGTTGACAGTTTTTGTGTTTTCGTGCTTCAATACACCCATCCGCAACTTGGTCCACACAGTAGAAGCCGTCCAGCGGTTTGCACACTGCGTCGAAGTTCCTGGTACACTCCAATTTTATCTCTAGACCAGATCCTAAAAACACAGGTGAGCAATGCGATGTCAGAAAGGGACAATAACACATATAACCAACTTACACAAAATGATACAATCATTGAGGTTAGAACTTGTCCAGAACTAAAATACAATGCCATGTAGTATTATGTATCATTTGCTCTTTTTGCAAATTTGGCCATTTTTCTATAAATGGTACGATATTACTGTATCTCGATTTCAATATTCTCTCGACAATGCCGTGAGATGTGACCGTATCAAACGCCGCCATTGTAGTGTATTGTATGACTCGATATCCGAGAAGTGTCACCTTAGGCCAGGGTTCGGCAATCTAGGTTCACCCCGGGCCAAATGTTTTCCTAGCATTTCATTCATAACTTGAAAAATTACATGTTTGTCAAGGAAAACCTGGTTTTGCTAATAAAAATATCTTTATAGTGACTTAATGAAGCTCACGGTCCATCTTATTTATCTCACCGAACAATCATTTTTGCAATAGAGTGGGAAAACTCCCAGTACTACAAGAGCTGTATGCTAGCGTATTGCTTTTTCATGGCACTGCAGATCAACAGAATTGCTTCACAAAGCATGCATTCCAGTTTTTAGTGCCATGTTAATAAAGAATCCATGTAAGGAAACAGTTGTTTGTAAAACGATTGCAATTAGAGAAATCAAAGTCTGAGAGGAAACGTATTTCGAGATATTACTGTCATTATGAGACAACTGTAGCAGAGTGGTTTCCGTGATCCTACGTAGATGATTTAAAGTGACGACAAACAAGGGAAGGCCGTGGGAACCAGATGAAATCAGACGATGCAAACACAACAGGATAATCGATGTACCTAAAGATGAGTAAAAGATCTGAAGTAAGATTCAAACATAAATAAAGTGATAATAATGTTGTTGATTTTATACCACGGCGGTGAACACAATATTTTGTGCAGGCAGGGATGTTGTTTGTACCTCAGCTGCGCAGGAGAACGTGGGAGACTGGATAATCAAAACAAATACATGCAGAAAGTGAGAAGGTAAGTGAGGGGGAAAAAATGCAAGCAAATATAAAGCAGATCAGCCTGATTATGAAAATGTATGAATTATGAAGTTCTAGAAAGTGAAATTATGAAATTGTGAGGACAAAATCTGAAAAGTAACAAGGAAATGTAAGCAGATAAGAAACACTGTTAAATTCAACAGTAGGACTTGATGTTATAAACCCAAAAGACCGACACGATTCTCCTCTCCAGAATGGATGAAGATTTCTTTTCCGTCGGTATGAGGACTCCTCCCGCTCTTCTCCACTCTGGGTATGATGAAAAAAGTGTCATCCATTTCCACGGTACCTTTAGCGCATCCGGTGGGTTCTTGTAGGGATCGGTAATTACAGCGCCCCCACTCTCCTCTCTGGTGTTATTTTGACCACCAAATTAGGGGTCTTTGTCCCTGGATCTTCTTCTTGACGGTGGGTTGAAGTGGACTGAGCTCGCAAACCACTTTTGGGTCCGGTTCTTTCTCCTCCTCCGAAAGAGGGGGACTGATGTTGTGCAGTTTGTGAGCTTGACCCTGCTGCTGATCACCACTCGACTTTATTAGAAGAAGTGGTGGATGCGAGTACCCAGCTCCACACCTGCCAAACACTTTCTCTTGCCACGATGGATCCATCTTTAAGAGACTTTACTTCAGCCCAGCCACAGTTCCATCTCTGGAGCTTTTGGCTTAGACTTGGTGTCGTTCCTGTAGCCATTTTTGTTCCTGGGTTTGTTATCGTGCTGTCCGCCAAATGAGTCATGTTCCACCCTCACTCGAGTTGATTCTGAGGGTAGCTTCTTTTTTATAGTTTTTGTAGCCGTAGCCGCGTGGAACATGTGCACTACATGGTGCCGGCTTCCTCCTGCAACGAGTAGCTAGCCTGTGGCAAGCCAGACCAATTTGGGGTCATTTCGTCATGCCAGCTGTCCTTCCAGGCTATCGTCGGGTCTTTCATTGGTTCCCAGTTGCTCAGTCCGCAATAGTCACTGGATGAGTCCAGACTTTGATACAACAGTAGGACAAGCTGTTATAGTCCTTTAAGACTTCCACGCTGGAGTTGGGGGTCATTCCTTTCCACCGGATTTACTGACGTGAGTAGAGTGGCCTCCAGTTAGGTAGAGCATTGATGACCGTTTTCCAGCATCAAGAAATTCGGTCGTGCCACTAAAGGTATGACAGCCTTGTCTTCCAATCAGGATATGTTTGAGGTTGTGGAACACATGACATGAGGTTTACCTGCATTGCAGTTCTTGCATGGGAAGCAAATTTTGAGCCCAGTCGTGCTATCCATGTAGGTTCCGTTCACGCACGGCCGGCATGATGTGCTGCCGCGTTCGGTGCAGTCGCTCCTAACGTAGGTTCCTGTTGCAAAAGACAGATGCATAGATGTCCACAAGGATAGAAAAACAAAATCACATCACAAGTCATTCATTGGAGTACCGTATTTTTCGCACCAAAATGCGCACCGGATTATAAGGCGCACCCGCATTGAATTTTTTATTTTAGAAATTATTTCATATATAGGGCGCACCGGATTAAAAGGTGCATAAAATAGAAGCTATACTGCAACAAACTGAGGTTGACTAGGGTTGCGGTATGCATCCACTAGCCAATAACTAATGAGGCCTCTGTAAACAATCGCGTTTCTCAAACTATCTCCTATAAAATGATCGGAACTGACTAAAGTTCGATCTAACACATTGGTACTGCTTACCTGTGTTTCCCTTCCATGTCCATCTGTAAAATTACTCGAAACATTAACGGAGCAGCCTATTTTGACATGAAATAGCCTTGTGGGTATAGCAGCTATCATTATAGCATTAGCCACCCGCAAACTCCCATGAGCCTCAGTTCGCAGACTCCCATGAGCCTCAGCTAAGTGTTGTGGCAGCCCCCTGTAAACAATCGCGTTTCTCAAACTCTCTCCCATAAAAGTGATCGGAATCGACTAAAGACTGATTTAACACATTGGTGCTGCTTATTTATGATTCAGTTGGATATTGATCTGTAAATGTACTCGAAAACATTAACGGAACAACCTATTTTGAAATGAAATAGCTTCGCGGGTACAACAGCTATTCAGTGACGCCCCCTGACCACGGTTGCCGTAATGCTGGGAAGTAATGCAACCTTGTAATTTACTAGTTGTACTAAACATTTTGGCAGAGCGCTGTGTACAACCAGTATAGATCAACAAATTCATCAATTGATCCATATATAAGGTGCTCTGCATTATAAGGCGCACTGTGTTTTTTTTTTTTGTAAATTTTAAGTTTTTAAGTGCGCCTAATAGTGCGGAAATTACGGTATTTATTTTATGCAGCAAAGATCACTCAAATCTTGGAGCTACTGAGCATGCAGCTTTGTTTAAAAAGCAAAGTTTTTTTTTTACTCACAATTTGCAGAAAACCTTCATACATCTCTTTAGGTTACTTCAATCATCTTGGAGCTAACTCAAAATTGATATTTGATTTGATAGAATTTTATTCATCCCACAGTGGGGAAATTCACTTGTCACAGCAGCGCATATGAGTGCAAGAGTAATACGAGTGCAAGAATAAAACAAGTGCCAAAATTTCAAAAAAGGGTAAATAACAGACAAGGACAAACACAAGTGCCGCTAGTAGAGACGAAACACATGAATTTGATCAGGTGCCACGCATGTTGTAAAGTCTGACAGCAGAGGGAATGTAGGACCTGCAGAACCGTTCCTTCCGACACCGAGGGTGCAAAAGTCTGCCGCTAAAAGAGCGGCTAAAGGTTGTTGTCTTACCAATTGGACACTTTGGACAACATAACTGGTCATTGAGCGGATAGTGGGTTTGATGACATTCGAGTGCACGACATTTGAAGACAAAGACCAGGCTGATCTATGGAGAGACAACAGGATGCGTATTATAGCTGGAATAATAAAGAGAAAGCGCAAAAATTGCCATTTTTGCACCCACTATACACATATCAGACACCCACAATTGTTTTGTTGCTTTTCTTTTTTTTTTTTTATCTTACTGTCTACTGACAGAATGGACTCTCAGAGTTCGGCAATACTGCTTGACCAACCCTAACCCTTCATTTCTGATTAGAATTAAATAAGAAATGATGGAAACAGAAATATTTAGTGATATCAAAAACTTTTAAATGTCATTCATGCAACGGAAACTGTGGGCCTGGAGCCATGTCGAAGCTCAACTCGAGCTTTGCAGACTAGAATTGCTGCACGGCACAATCTAATGAAATATAATAATCTGATGAACTATATAAAATAGGCTGTGTCGATAATAACGTCTTTCTGAATGTAATAATGCCCAATTTTGAGCAGATGAAGGACATGGATTGCTGAAACCATGTCCTGCGGTCTGATGACATCATCAGCTAGGCGAAGCAAAAGTCAACCACTTACAAGAGCTTGCATTTGAAGAAAGAAAAAAAACAACAATTTGCCGCTCACCTCGTCTCAATGCCCCCACTCGTTTCAAATGTGAAATAGCAGAGCAATCCATTCCATCCCTAATATAATATATATAATATTAATAATGTATATTTATTTGTGGTTTCATTTACTGTTTTCACAGTCTTTGTGGTTGTCCCATTGTTAGATGTAAGGCACGACATGAAACTACATTTATCAAAAGCCAAATGCTTATCCATAATGATAATAATCGAATCTGCTACTTATTACTAATATTTTAAAAAAGGAACAAATACAAAATTATTTGTAGGTGACAGATGAATGTCAACACTTTTACCAGCGTTCGATTACACATCACATCAGAGCAATATTTTTACATCATTAGAAGGGGCTTTAGCATATTTAGAGGTTACCACTGTACTGTATAAACAATGAGATTCAATAAAATGAGGAAAATTACACTTGCGGTTGTTTTTGTGTAATCTTTCAACTTATCCAATCAAAACAGCCCATGGGTTCAAATCAATCATTGATAAAGGATAGAAAAGCTTGATACTAATATGAATTCATTTAGTCAGTTTGTTTTACCAGCACACGATGAAAGTTCAGTTTATTTGCCAACACCATTCTGCTTCGGATGCTTTCTCCGGGTTGAAAATGTTAAATGATTTCAAATCAGATAGATCTGGAAAATAAGAAAACATTTTAAAAGTTAATAAAAATCCATTTTAATACCTCCTAGAAGTGAAATTGCATTAGAATCCGCAGAAGACTGGCGAACTGGTGATAACTGGAATTCAAAAGAATTTATTTTTGAAATGCTTCATTAGCTCTTATTTAAGCTTCCCATTTGCAGAACTGGAGTGGTTGGAGTGATAATGATGAACTGTTTTCAAATGTGCATTGTGAAATTTCTTAAGGCAGTTTACATGTGCAAACGCATTTTCAAATGCAACATCTGTATATACTTATGTTTTAAACAAAGGCATAGATGTTCAGAGCATGTACTTGTAGACATTTATTTTGAAACTTGCCTTCTCACTCGCAGGAACCTCCCACCCCCAACCCCACCCCCTTGGTCGCACACGCACGTTGTCAATCCAACCACGGTGCACAAGAGAGGAATGGACCATACCTGCACAAAATTCTTCCTGAATAGATTGATCATGAATGACATCGCAATGATGTCAAATCTGCTCATCCACCCATAATATTAGCGTCCTCCCAGAAATATGTTCATTACACGCGCTTACGCTTATTTGAACACACGTAGAAGACAACGGTAAGTGACTCTTTTTCATATACTTACAATGAGTCTTTATCAAAACGACTGGATATGATTTCATTTTGTGCAACTTTTTTTTTTTCTCGTGTCTGGACTCGCGTTTCTTAGCCGTGAAGGGTAACTTGCACGTTCAACTTGCTAAAGCTCATTTCTGCAGCCATTCTATGATTTACTGACTGTACAGAAAACGACCGTATCAACAGAACAGTGCTGAAATTTATTTTATATTGAATTCGTCAGTAGCTAGAAAAACATCGTTTTATTGAGGGCGCTTGTCAAAAATGCTTTTGCTGTTGTAAATCAACATTAAGAAGTGTCTGAGCATCGTTTGATGAGAAATATGCGTGTCTCAAGTCTTGACTTAAATTGTCGCAACACTTTGTTTCCACACGTAGACGAATCATCGTGCTCAGAAGGACGACAAGGGTGGAGAGGAAGAAAGAAGGACGACAAGGGTGGAGAGGAAGAAAGGAATAAAACTCCCCGTAATCGCTATTGGACGTTTTTCTGTATAATGTATTTAAGCTCACTTACAGAAAACAGTACCATTAAGTGTAAATATATACATTCTACTTTACTCTTCATGGAGTTGCGAGACTTCGTTGTCCTTTGACCATTTGCGCATTGTTAAACTGTAAACGGGCAGGCTGTGACGGGCGGAAAAGCACCAGAGAAAAATAGCTTTGACTGCATGTTTCTTCACGCAAGCTAGTAAATGAAATACGTCAAATCGAACACACTAGTATGGGGAGTAACTTACTTGTTTTTCATCGAGATATTGTGTCAGCCATGGAATATTTCGCTTTCGTTATTTCTTCGCAACTGCGAAATGGAAACAAGTCACACTATGCTGATTGGGTAACGTCATGACCCACGGGCGCGAGTTGAATCCAGACTTCAGCAACAGACATCAGTACATATATACACATAAACAGAGCCGTCTGAACTGAAAAATGTGGCTAAATCGATCGAAAATGGGTATTTTAATATAGATTTGTCACAGGCATCATCAATTCTAAGGCTGTCAATGTCAGGTGTCAAGTTCCATTTGTTTTACTGTGAAAGCTCGGCGTTCCAGTTCCTGCCACTCCCGGGTCATAAATGTGGAACTCTAAAAGATTTGAATCCGGAAGAAAAATATCCCAATTTGAAAAAAACAAGAGTTGAACCTGAAAAAAAAAATGTGAATCTGAAAATATAAAACATGCAATGGAAAAAAATAAGACCTCAAATCTTGAAAAATAAATTGAGGTGAAACCTGAAAATAGTTTATTCCAAAAAATTACCAAGGCCAAGCAAAACTATTTTCAACTCGAAAAAACGTTCAAACAAGTTATTTTATCTGGAATACATTGTTTTATTTATATAAGCTCAGCACGTTTATTTTCAGATTCAAGTTTTATTTTTTCAAGTACAAAACCTTTGACACCAAATCTACCTCGACATTTTTTTACTTTTTTTTTAAAAAAAAATGTAATACCTCCGAATCTCTTTGTCCTTTCACGAATACGTGTTGATAATTCTCGAAAAGTAGAACAGAACACAACTGGTAAATGAAAGTAATCTTGTTTTGTCTCATTAATTTGAATTTAGTTATCAAGCATTGTCTTCTTTTTAATAGAGACGTAAATATAAATCATGCTGTATTGAAAATAAACAAGTATATAAATCATTAAATAAAACAAAAAATGAATAAACATAATGAGTTTTAATCTAGTTATAAGCAAGTATGTATTCAGTGACTCAGTGACTGTGTTAATGTAGTGAAGGCTTGATCTTTATTTTCTATTGTAATATCTCCATATGCACAATGGAGAAATTTTGTAAATGATGCGTAATCGTAATCTTGAAACCTTTTGAAACCTTCATCTTGAAACCTTCTTGATAACTTGTATAATTTTTTTTTTTTTTTTTTTTTTTTTAGTTCAGTACAAAACTTCATATGCTTCTGATTTACCTTTGCTTCTTTCCTCGTTTCCCGAGCAGGTTAACCTGATATGGTGGCGATCTCCAAACCTCTGAATCATTTCTGTGTATTTTCATGTACTCTAACAAAACTGTGCAACGTCTGAACATTTATAAGCAATCTTGTTTATTGATTTCTATGGATATAGTGTATGGATATACAAACACAAAGCAAACATTGCTTTAAAGTGAATCCTTCCAATATGAAAGACAACCGGTGCATAACGCACATCTTAAGCTTTACATTTAATTACTGGGAGATGTGTGGTAAAAAACATTTTGAATAAAAAAGCAATTAGCGTACATTTCATGAGTAATGTAATTATTATACATCATATAAATTCTATGATTTTACTCCTTACATATTTTAAGAAACTTATAAATAACACTGCTAATACTATATTACCATGAGCCTTGTTTTGACTGCTGTAAAAAGACAGTGTCACACTATTAAAGTCTGAACGTTCCCAATCCTGCTTGGTAAATAAGAAGACAAAAAAAAAAAAAAAAAAGCTCACACTTCCGGCATTGATGTCATAGCAAGAAATCAAGGATTTCTGAGGTCAGACAGTTTACCGTGTTTTACCAGAAACCAACGAGGCTTCATTTACCTGCTGATGAATAGAAGAAGTGAGATAATGAAGATGCTAAAGGACACTTTTGATGCGCAATTCTTCAGGAGGACCTCAATGGGGTAATGGTCACTCACCTTGAGTGCCTGAGTTGGAAAGAGAAACCACTGAACAACAAGTACAACATTTGTTGACCAGTGTAATCTTCTAGTTTGTCTCAAATTTGTAGATTGTACATTATTATGAGTGAAAAATTCACATTCAATTTAAAAACGCACAACCAGTTGGTTACCTCTTCTTCTGAGAGACGATATTCCATTTGAAAGTTAAATGGCTTTCCTGAAAAGGGTACAACCGCCTTGGCAAACGCTTCACCGTGCACAACCATTCTGAGGAGGCACAAAGGAAAGGATCGCAATTAATTACCATCATTTCATTAAAATGTGATAATTTGCATATACACTTGTAATACATTTACCTGTCATAGGCGCAAGATGTGCTCTCTCGAACGGTGGTGTCAGTCTTCTCCGGCATCAACCACGACAGACTCTTGTCTTGGAACAAGCGTAATTTCCCGCGACTCCTCTTGGAAAGGTAGGCACAATCGGCATTGAAGTCCCCAAGAAGCATTATATTCTGTTAAAAGCAGACAATTATGGATGGATGGACGGACGAATAAATGGATCAACGTGACCACTTACATCAGTTTTCCACATCATCCTCACATGTTGCAAAACATCATAAAGTGCATCAAGCTCCCTTGAGACGTTAGCCGGACTGGTGTGTTGCGGGATGAGGACAAACTCCTTTATCGCTGAAGACACAAGTGGTGTAAGAAAACAAACACGTGTAGACATTTTTTAGATTTTTTTTTTTCCTGGCGGCAGACCTGTCTTTGGAGCTTTGAAGCGGACCACAAACGGCTCTCTGGAGAAGGCATCAACATCTCCTGGCCTAGTGTCAGGGTACTGATACTGGCCCGTCACTGACACTGTATCAGCCCTGCACACATGGCACTTGTGTGACATTTGGTACATTACACAATAATGTGTCATTTCTATTGTGTGTGTTGCTCACCTGTAGACAAACACATACTGCTCCTGGTATGTTTCAGACCGGCCCAACCTCTCACTCGCCACGGCTTTATACGCATGATTACGGTCATAGCTGAAAACAGGGTCGAAATGTTAATCCAAACGTCTGTGTGAATGCATAGGTGTGTGTTTAATGATTCAATCACTTGTTAATATGCTCGAGCAACTGGGGCAAAGCTTTTTCTTTGTTGTCTCTCACTTCCTGAAGCAGACTCACATCGCACCGCGTTATGATCTGCAAGAGGTGGTCAAAGAAATAAGTCCCTTAAAGCGACACCCAGATATTACAGATATGGAGAATAAGCACTTTAATCAGATGTTAAAAGCGCCTTAGACCATGACAAGGGCACCAAAGGTCAATGTCAATCTAAAATATAATGGAGTGGAGGCGCCAGAATGTTCAAAACTATGAAAGTCAGTGAAAGCGTCATGTGAAGCCCATGCATGCTTTACCTTAGCATACATCTGCATGACATCCTGCTTCTTGGTTTTGGATTCCCCAAAATGATGAAGGTTGAAGGCACAGATTCTGAAATCTGAAGCGCCCTGAACGCCACACACCTTAATACAAGGAAGCAGGAGGAGAAAGAAGTGCCGCATTGTCATCGCTGGAAGAGAAACAAACAAAGATGATTTTGTAAGATTTAAACATTTGTTGGTTGCGTAGAAACAAATGACGATGGGAGGAGCAATATACAATTCCTTGGGTGTGTGTGTGTGCTAGTATGTAACTTTGCGTTATTTTTCCTTGAGCTTTACCTTCCAATGTAAAGCACCAGTATGTATTTTATCGCTTTTAAAAGGACACAAAGTAAACAACGCCATACATGGCATACAGCCACGCAGCTGGGTGGAACGTTTCTTATCTTTGGACGCAGCACGCCCGGAAGTGCTATTTTGTTGCCTAAGTCATGGGGAACTAAATGCAATAGGAAAGCCACGCAACAGTCCTAATATTGCATAACCCAATACATTGTCATACACAAAATTAATAATAAGTTTGATGTCAGGGGTTACTAGAATGGACCACACTGAGAAACGTCTCATGTTCTAGTATGATACAATGCAAGTCATATACAAAGGGGGGAAGGGGGCAAAGGTTTTTCATTCAAGCCATCCATGCATTTTATCAAGACTAATATGCGTTGTGCTAATATAGCATATTTCTTGCTGAATTAAAGTAATTTTATCTTGTTTTTTTTTTTATCACTTAAAGTTTTTGTGACTTTATTATAGATAATACAATAAATATATTAATGTCAAAAAACAGCATTTTGTTTCATAAATAAAATGAAAAAAAAATATTGGATAAGACAGATTTTTTAGAATGATTGGTAAGTTAATTATAATTTACTTGCCAATAAATAACAATTCATTATTTACTTATGTATTATTATTATCCACTCTATTTTACATTTAGTCATGTCATGGTCATATATATTTATAGAAATGTATAAGTGTACCTAAAATTGGATTTTTATTCCACAATTTGGGAAGCACGCTATCCGCGCCTCACGGCAAAAGCCATAGCCAATCAGTATTTCGACCCCATTCCTTCACTAATAAAAAGGCTGCGGTTTTAATCCAAATATTTGAAGGTCAACCTTGCTAAATGAGAGTAAATTATTCCTGTTGATTGTGCAGCAATCCAATGACACATTTTGTAAGCGTCTCGTATTCAAAAATTCTAAATCTGGCGACCTGCAAGCCGCTCAGAACATTGGTGAGACAAGTTCATGCTTGAATTTAGGATTGCTGAGACTCTTTATTTGTCCCCAAATCTCTCTCACACGCACACACAATCCTAAAGCAGACATTTTCTGATCTATGTGTAACACTTCAGCAATGAGAATGTCTAATAAAAAAATGAAAATAGCAGCATACCAAGTTTGGTTGTGTTCTTCAGACGGCTTCCTCCTTTGTGAAACATGAAGCCTGCACGGCATGACGGGCGCTTTCCTGTGGGTGGGACTTCTTGCGACTTGCTGAATCTACACAACAGACATGCCACAGCTTTGCTCCGCGGAAAGTGAGTGTCACTTTTCCCTATAATTACATTCAGTGGGGTAATTCCTAATCAAGTGTATTCAATTGTACACTATAAAATGCTTATAGAACATGTTTATTTGAAAGAGACGTAATCATCAACTAAATGTCGCACATAAAAAAAATAAAATAAAACAATAATGCATACTGGTTAAAAAAAAAAACAATCAAACCAAATAAGTGAATTAGTTCGATATTGTTTGTTATGTTAAAAATAAAACTAAGGACTTGGGTTTTGAAACTGAGGTTACAGTTCAAGTCAGTTCAAGTGTACAAAAAAAAGAACAATAACTATAGTTGCGTGTCACCTTGCTGGCCACCTATTAAGCAAGGCACCAAAGCATCTAAGCTGAATTTCCTTTTGAGGGATTGTAACAATAAATAAAATACATTATACAGACGTATATCTATTTACATACATTTTAAAACACAACTTGTATTAAAACAACAATATTTGAAGCACCACAATTTATTAGCTGCCACTTCCCTCATACCACTTTTTCTCTTTTAATGACATTTAAACCCATTTTAGACATCCAAGTCCAATATTAACTGGGTTGGCAGTGAATGACATTTAAACCCTGATTAGAAAGTATTTTTCCAAAAATAAATTATTGTTTTCATTCTGTTTCCTTGTTGAACACAGGAAAGAGCCTACTTGGAAATAAGTTTGTTGTCACTGGGTTCTTTCATCTCAAGTAAAAGGTCACGCTGACCAACCTCTTCATCTGTAATGACCTGGTAGGTGCACCCGACAGACAGTCCGCTGTCAAATATTCTGGAAGGAAAGATGTAGAAAAGAGTTATAAGCTACTGCCTTTAAAGCAGACACATGCTTGTGGACTTTAGTCCTAAAATATTGTTCTGGAAATAGTCAGGTGTGTCTTGTGCAAACATTAGATTGTGATACTGTCACTCGTGCTCACTCCAGATTGTTACCAATGTGACTAACACTTGTTTTAGGCCGGGTAGCTACAGTATTTCTGTCATCGACAGCTGCTGCGTTCCTTGATCCACCTGTTTAACCTCTACTACTTAGTAGGGCGGTGAATTCTTTCTACTTCGGGACATTCCAAATGTTTATACAATACTGGGCACGGCCAAAGATTGTGCAATGGTCCTTATTAATCATCTCTCAACTCGGCAAATAGACAAACAGCCCACTGTGTGTTTGTTTGTGTACATCAAGTGTCAAACTCAAGACCCGGGGTCCAGACATGACCCACCACATAATTTTATGTGGCCCGCAAAGACAAATTGTACATCGACTTCATGTGTCAATACTAAATAAAAAATTGAGTTCAAGTTATTGCTAGCAATTTCTATTTCCATTCATTTTAAAAATGATTTAACAGTTTTTACTACTCTGATTTTAAAGCTAATTATTCATCAGTTTGTTGTGTAGCCTATACTGTATACAATATAAGGCTTTGACGGTTATAATGGCCCTTCGAAGGAAACCATGACTATGAACATTAGTTTGACGCCCCTGGTGTACATCATGCATGCAGGCTACCTTATGGGTATGATGGCCACAATGGAGATCAAGCTGGAAAGTATCAGGACAAAGCCAGGAAACCAAGTCAAAGTCTCTTGGTAAATCTTGGCGTAGAGGAGGTTAGTTCCCGCACTGGACATTTTTAAAGACAGCTGCAAAGAGATGAGGACTTTACCTGGGAATGAGAGGAGACATGGTGAAAGGAGTACTGTTTTTGAATCAATATTACATTATCATCCAACGATTCACTTGGGGAATCAGATTACGTCGGAGAACTCGCACAGCAATCACACTCCCATTTCCACTTTTGGACAATTTTGAGCAAAACAGAGTACCTGAATAAAACCCACTCCAGGTGACAAATAAATAACTTACTGTATGAAGAACTATGCACTTGTTGAGACAGTAGAGAACAGATCAACGGAACTGGCATCAGGGAGAAGAGTGCCAGTGCCCGGGCTAGAGAGAAAGGCCTGGTGTTAATCTTTGGATCACAACCTTTGAAAATACACCAGTTATTGTTGCATAAGATGGAGAAAAAGTATATTAATAAGATGTGTGGTTTTATTGGTGGAGTAATCATGGTCCCAAATAACTTACCGATGAAGAACATGTATGCAGTGGTGGCAAAAGCCATGGGAAGCATGCTGGCGGCATTGGAGAGCAATCCGATAGTGATCAAAGAGCTATCGCTGAGCCACCTTGACAAAATTATGGAACTCAGGAAGCTTGAGAGCGTAATAAGGAAGCCAGAGGCATTCCCGTAGCTCATCTGAAGGAAGCCAGATACAATACCAACAATCGGGTTCATTCTGACCATTCTTTAGAAAGTTAGCATATTCCTGACTGTCTCAGAAAGATAATCAGGACAACACACCTCAGACACAAAAATAGAACAATCTAAGAAGCATATTCTTGAAATGTTTGAGGTAGCACATTCTAGTTTTCAATGTAATTGTGAATTTAACTCCATACATGCATTTGAGATGATTTCATTTTGAGCACAAACATAAATGATGCGGCAGCAAGGAAGTAATTCAAAATGGACTCACCTGGGTTACGTTCCAGTGAAGAGGCTCCATTAATTGAAATAAGACCAGGATATTTCTGGTTGAAGAATCTACAGCATTGTAGAGGAGTCCTGACACCCACAACAGCGCTATGTTTATGACTTTGTGCGAACGGTCACGTGCGGTGTCGTCGTTGGCTTTACTCGAGGTCCTATTATCACACAATGCTCCTACCTGCATGGAATTGTTTCATTTTATTATCCATCATGCAATGATTGTAATTGTGTACAAAAGATAAAGCAGAAATATAGAATGAATGAATGAAAGTTAAAACCAAAGACCACTTGCCTGAAGGAAGAATATCACATAGAGCATGCTGGACGCATGAAGCAGAAAACACAGCAGCAAGGTGACAACACCCGGTCTCAGGGTTGGACTGGAGATATTATACAAATGTCCTGCCGTCATGCAACCCACAACACCAGATAGTCCGCTGAGAAGCTCTGCTCTCATCAAGAGTTTGGATCGATCCTCCTCCGTGGAGCTAAGAGACAACAGAGTCATGATGCCACTCCAGAAAACAGCGGAGCCCCCACACAATCCAGTGATGATCACCTCCATCCACAAAATTTGGAGAGGCCAGTCCAACATCAGCATGAGTAACACCACAAGCCGGGATAGCATGAGGCCCAGCAGTGGGAATGTAATCAGGCTTTTCCTCCAGCCCATGTCCCCAAGCCATGCCAGAAAAAGGCCTGGAAGGATGGGAACCAGTTGACTCAAGACTCTGTAAGTCATGAAGAAGTTGGACACAGAGACCTGCCAACTTTCTTCCAAACAGGATTGGTTGGTAATCGATTGGCTTGTTGCGTTAACGTATCGTTCCTTCACCACCATCGGTAAAACAGTCAAGAAGAATGCGTTCCCCAACTGAACGGCCGTTGCTACGAGCTGAATGCTCCATACTAATGTGCGATCCCTGTGCATATCTTTGACTGAATGAGATGCGTGGTGTGAAATTCACCTATGTCAATCTTTGTGTAAAGTAAAATCCGCCTGTCATGTTCCAACTCTGGTTTCATACGCTGATGGCATCAAGCTTTTCTCTGCTTGAACAAACATTCACATACCATTAGTAAGCACTTAGGGTAAACACAAATGCTTAGATTTTTTTTTTTTAGGTATCTGTATTTATTTATCAGTACTGTTCTGTATTTTACTGTACTATTTATTTTTCTGAGGACTTTTTATTCCACTAGCTACATTTGAAAATGGACATCTGTACTCTCTACTCCTTCCTTTGTCAAGTATAGGGTTGTTGTATCAACACGACCTTAAGATAACTGCGTGATGTTGTTTGACATACAAGTCCCTTCACAGCCATTATAACAATTAAATTCCTTTTTAACATGTGACATGTTATTACAAGATGCCATAGCATATACTGTACAGTAAAGGCAGACAGACGCATGCTTGCAAAAACATTGCACAAACCAGTTTGCAAGAGGCAATACAAATAAATGACAAACATTTCCATGTAAAACTTACATAATAATATATTCAATTTACTAGTAATCAAGAGGTAATAGCAGCCAGAATACTGTAAGTGGATCGTTATTGTTAAAAAACAAAGGGGGAGAGGATAATTGCCCTCCAATGTTCATCATTATTTTATTCTCCGTCGGTGACTTCAGTTCGAGTTAAGCCAATCCACGTGACCTTACTGAGCCACAAAATAATCAAAATGTAAGGGCAAGACATTACATAGTTCATAAAATTGGTTACCCATGTAAATTTTATAACAATTCTTTATGAAGGATCACGCTTACGTTTAATTTTCTTTTCAACGCGATTCAGGTTAAACTCGTGCACTGTAACTCACCCCCAAAGCAAGGTGTGCAACAGTTTTGAGTTATGGAATATTTGGATTGGTGTTTTAGTCAGCCTTTCAGAAGAGAAGTGTAATATAGTTGTAACTAACTCCAACCTCATGTCCGTGAAAGTCCTGTTTTGCTTAAAACACAAGACAATTAGTCTGCTTTTATAAAGGACTAAGGAGTACTATACCTTGAGGCGCCTGAAATCAGAATGTTTTTACAATTCCCCCAAATACATAAAAGCTTCCTATTTTGTTTGGAATAAGCGCCTGACTTATTCCGAAACAATGTCCCTATCATTTTTCCATGTACACAACACAACCTGTATTTGTGACCCAATAAATGAGTAATCTTGACACGTATTGTATTGAAAGCCATTTTTATTGGTTGTAGTCAATGAGAGGCTACAGACACTCTAAACGGTATAGAGGGCCTTCCAGCCGGACAGAGGTCCTTTACTGGGGATGTACTTCACCCCACAGCCATCAGGTATAACACGCTTCTCAGCCATCATGTCATCAAAGTCGCAGGCATTAAACTTGGTGAAGCCATACTTCTTGGAGATATGGATCTGAAGAGAAAAGGAAAAACATAGTAATGACCAAAAAGCCCCAATAATAGTAAATCAAGATTGGTTTGTCTCAATGATTCCTTAGATACCTCAGCACTTCCCAGCTGAGGGCATACACACGCACAAAGATTTAATGTCTGCAGCCTTTGCACACCAGAAATGCACCACAGCAAGACCAGTCGGCTTAATAAGCTGCAATATTTTGTGCTAAGCGTATTGGAAAGAGTTCAATATGCTCTCACGCGCCAATTGACTTTGATAAAATGACTTCTGTATACCTTCTGGCGGCCAGGGAACTTGAACTTGGCTCTGCGCAGGGCTTCAACCACATGCTCCTTGTTCTGGGCCTTAGTGCGCACAGACATGATCACCTGACCAATGTGCACACGGGCCACGGTGCCCTGGGGCTTACCAAAAGCACCACGCATTCCTGTCTGGAGCCTAAGAGCAGAAAGAGGACCATTCAGCTTCAGGATTATGTAAACTCAAGAATACACCAAAACATCACTCACCTATCAGCTCCGGCACAGGACAACATTTTGTTGATGCGGATGACGTGGAAAGGATGCAGACGCATGCGGATGTGGAATCCATCTTTACCACATGTCTTCACCATGTACTTGTTAGCACAGATACGGGCAGCCTCCAGAGCTGCACAAATAGCCAACCCAGGCGGCCTTAACTTAAGTAGTCTATGTATTTGCATATTGGTGGTTTCACACTTTTGACCAGTCAAGTGCTGCTGCATTAGGTTTTCACACAACACAAAAACAAATATACACTTCATAGAGGTGAGGGAAGAAAGCAAAAGAGGTCTGACCATTTCTCACCTTCTGAGGACAGCTGCTCGTACTCATCGGAGACCATATGGCCGCACAGGGGGAACTCATCCACCTTGGCCTTCTTCCTGCCCAAGTCAAAGATCCTGATCTTGGGATCTTGCAAAAAAAAAAATATACAAAATAAATAGTGACTCACCGGCCCCAACGGCAGAAATCTTAACACTACTAATTTTCGCATAACATGTCTCAATGATTCCTTAGATTCCTCAGCACTTCCCAGCTGAGGGCATACACACACACAAAGATTTAATGTCTGCAGCCTTTGCACACCGGAAATGCACCTCAGCAAGACCAGTCGGCTTAATAAACTGCAGGGTGGGCTCTCAGATCATCAAAGACCAACATCGATTATTAGAATCCAAATGTGATTTTATTCTGCATTAAAGGTCTTCCAATTTTTTTAACAAAAGCAATAAATTAATCTGCACTGCAATAAACAATCATTTGACTGTTGATTTATCTACCGCCATTTCAATAGCAGTCGTTAGCTTGTTAACATTTTGACTTTAAGCCTTCACAATAACATCACAAAACTTTCAAGTATGGCATGAATATCAACTGATACATTACAACAATATTGCAAACAAATCTGTACATTATCATTTCAAAATGTTTCATGAAACAATGACACTTATCTAGATGCTAAATATAATACATTAAAAAAAAGAAGCTGAATTTGGGGGCGGAGTCTAAAACTGAAGCCTTTGCTATTTGAAAACTGCATTTCACTACAACGCAAGGCCCATTTTTATTTGAATAATTAATCAGCCCAAGTCGATGACATTCACATTTAAGTTGAAGGTAAACCACTTACCAGGCACACCCCTACAGAAGCGGGACTTCGGGTAGGGTTTGTTTTTACAGTACCTATAGCTGTGGAGAAGGCATTGGACAAATGAGATGGTCATCAATTAATAGTTACAAGACAACCCAAGAAAATTAGCCCTAATAGTTAATTTGATTAAAGAAAAATACTCTTTACAACCCTTTCATGTGATCATACATTACGTCCATGTCATCCCATAACTAATTTCCCCAAAGCAAAGATATGAGATGTGTAAAACGTTCTTTTAAATAGTTATAACAAGTTTGACGCTGATCTATACTAAGGCTACTCAACATTAACGGAGAAAAATCAATACAATGTAGTCTAAATTAAAGTACCATAGTGATATCAAATGAAGCGGAAATACGGTTGTACATATAAGTAACAACGCTGATAGTAAAGTTTGAAAACTCCAATAAGCTGTGGCGTCTAACACCGGTATGCTAGCGGAGCGTTAGCTTTGTGCTAGGTGACGCCGTCTAAATAGTTTTCTATCAAGCTAGAGTCACGAAATGGTAAAAAGAGATGGCAACAAAAAGGCTATAACGGAACAGTGCCACAGCAAGTGAGGACTTGAGGAGGAAAAGGGGCCAGCAGACTTTTACGAAAAGGCCCGTAGGCAGGCACAGTCCACATGTCGCGGGGTGGAAGCCGCTGCCATTTTACTGTGGCCCCGACACGTCAAAAATGGACAACTTACCACCGAGCTGGTCGGCGACCCATGGTTGCAATCTGAAAAATACCAAACGATTAAATGTTATACGATTGATGTTTGTTGCTGTGCTATGAAAAGTACCGATTTTTAGCCAATATGCTCAAGAGTCAACGAAAATGCGAGGCGAACACGCACTCACCGAATGGAGGAAAGGAAGTTGAAGCGACTTCCGCTTTGTCATATGTGCGAAAAATTTGCCGAATTATGTTCTTAATTTTTTAATAATTTCTGACACAAAAACGACATTTTGGAAGTCAATTTGATTTGAAAGTTTGATTCTTTTTTTTTATCTTCAGCAGTAAATAAATAAGCGTGTTTTCTTGCTTCAAAAGAACTCTGGGAAATGTAGTTTTTGCAAGCAAGGGCGGTAGTTGAATTTTTTGCGGTTGTTAAAAAAAATGACAGTTTTTGGTGCATTTTATTTTCAAGTTGATGTGATTTCGTTTACGACATTGATTACAATTCTTGATTACAATTCTAGCTCTAGTTAGAAACAGTACCCTGGTTGAAAAGCAGAGCCCAAGTTAAAAACCCTGGTTGAAAGGCCTAGTCCAAGTTAAAAACCCTGGTTGAAAACCCTAGCCCTAATTGAAACATATTTCTTGATAAGAATAAGGATTCAAAGCCTTCCAGCAAATGGTGGGTTCGCATTTTTCTTTTGTTTTTTGTCACTTTGTTGCACTGAAAACTGACACTGGGGGGGAGTCAGCACAACAAAATTGAAATCAGCACCCAAAAACATTCCCTAGAGTATTCAAGAGTTGGTTCAGAATGGAGTAAAGTGCTCAGTTCCTTTGACATTATATATATTAAGTGAAAGTACTCAAATCCTTGACCTTCTGATCCAAAGTCAGACGCCTTATCCATTAGGCCACATAGTCAAATAATAACAGGTCAATGATTTCCGATGACTGAAGCCTTTAGAGTCAAGTGAAGCTCAGTTGTTGCAGACATAACTGCTGTTGCAGTGTAGATTAATCAATTTTACACATGTAGCGCAGTAGACGGCGCATCAGTCTAATATTCTGAAGGTCGTGAGTACGATCCGCACAGAGCTTACAGGTCGTTTTCATGGCTTTTCTCCGGATACTCGAGGATTAAAGGCTTTTTTAGGGGAAAAATGATATAACTTTTTCTGTAATGTCTTTCAACTTCCTCCATCTTCAAATGACCAGCAGGAGGCAGTATTGTACCGTGGTATGTGAATACGTTTTTCTTTTCTTTTTTTCTTTTGCCCCACGCTGAGAAACACTGATGTCATTTTAGAGCCCTTGTTAATACAAAACATCAGAAGGAATGCAAGCAATCACAAATCTGAAATCTGCAATGAAATTACTCTACCAAACACAAATTGCTATTTCATGGAGACATTATGATAAGCCATATGAAATTATCCTCAGGAATTATGATTGTCCAGATGTCACTTTGTTTGCTATTGAATTAGTGTGTGTAGCTTCTGCACATACCTGCTAATGCTATGTAGTTGGCTAGTAAACACAAAGTAAATCAACGTTCCCTGTGGAAGAACTTTAGAACTGGATCAGTGAGTCACAGCACTTCTTTTAATCTCCATCGTGGCAGCCATTGAACTTTGACTGGAATTCCTGTGAAGTCTCATGTGAAGGTCATCTATAAACTTTGGCACACAGCCATATCTTGTTTAATCCTGTTTTGTCTGAAACACTTCAGACTTCACTGTCTGAAGGGAAAGGATGACCTGAAGCATTCAAGGTAGCAAACACATTTTTTTTTACCCCAGTAAACGCTTGTTTCTGGTGACCTGCAGTGATGGGGAAACACACAGACACACACATCTGGGTGTGGCTGATAACACCTCATGTGAGAACGGAAATGTGTGCAGTTAGTGTGATCCTTCCTGGGGTGTGTTTTATTTGCAGGGGAACAATGTGAGCAGAGGGGTCAAGGTCAATTCTAGCTTACAAGTGGAAGGAAAATAAATTGTGTGTATGTGTTCGTGTGTCTATATGTGTGGTTGTGTGTGTGTCGGGGAGTGGTAACTATGATGTCATTTTTAGTCGACAACAAGTGGCAAAATGGCCGCCCCATGAGATGGATATTATCGGGGTGGATTTTCAGGTGGGTCCACTATTTTGTGCTACACCCCAGGAGAATTCTAAAGGGGCTGGTATCCCCTTTCCTGAGCACCATGTTTAGAAAATAAAACAGGCTCAAGATGTCTTCAGGCCTGCAGTCAAAGGGAGATCAGAACAGAACAGTAGAAACAGATTGCGTAATTACGACACATTTGAGAATATGTGGGGAAATGTGTTGTTCCCTAATGCCAGTAATAACACCAATATGACCACAAAACAAATATTTTGTATGATTGATGATGGGGATGAGATTGTTCAAACAAATATTTGTTATTTTGTAATCTTGTATTAAGTTACAGATGGTGTAGTGGTGAAGGTTCTTGTTGGGTGGACTTGCATAGACCTGGACTTTCATTTATGTCCCTTGAGGGAAGTAAGGGACAGGATCTTGATGTCAAAAGAAGACCCTACTAGCTGTTAAAAACAAAACAAACAAAGTCGAGCGACTGCAAATTCAGAGGTACAGCCGAGGAACTGGTTAAATACTGAGGAATGGGTAAAACACAGTCTTCATTGTAAAACAAAGTTAGCATCAAATTCAGGTCAAGCACAGGTTAGGACTGTCAATCTTAAACCTGTGGGGGAGGACAAAAATGGAACATATGGAAGTCATTTGTGTCTTTATTTTTCTGTCACCCATTTGGATGACACTGTTTTTCCCCTCAGTAGAAGAAGCGCAAATGAACAAGACCCAAGTCAGAAGATGATTTTTTTTTTTTTTATAATGCTGAGTAAGCTTTTCTGACACAACTGTGGATACGGAAGTGTGTATTGTATTTTGCCATGGAAACCTAATGTCTACGAAAACAGACAAAGTGTCTGACGTATGCGAGTTATATGTCACGACATGTTACCACAGCAAGTGTAGAAATAGTAAAAATACCAGTAAATTGCAAATTCCCCAGAAATTCCATAAATAGGTTGCAATGATGGCTTGAGATGCTGAATGTATATTGTACATGCGTACTTGTTATACTGCACAAATGACAGACAATGGAATGTGTAACTCTGGCTAATCCTGAATAATAGCATGTATTTTATCAGTGATGACATCAGAGCTATTTGGATAAGATGCTTCTATGGTCTTCTGCCAATTCATTGACGTCAAGTTTGTTATGAGCAGGTGATGATGGTTAAGACAAGAATACAATAAGTGAAAGTCTGGCTCTCAGCAGATTAAAACTAAAATGACTTGTGGCTAAAATGCTAAATGATACTAAATACACTAAATACAATACCTGACATGTGTTTAGTCCCACCATGTGTGTCCATGTCTCCCACTCTGCAGGTCATGTCTCTGCAGGTCTGTGCTGGGCTCAACTGTTTTAGTCATGAGATCATATGATGTCATCCCCCTTCCTGCTGAACCCTGCATGAGTGCACACAGTGAGACAGAGAGAGAACAACTGACAAGATTTATAGCAATATGGGTTATTGTGTGAAGAACATTTGTGACAACAGTCCATTTTCTCTCCATGCCTTCATTTTCTATTGTGAGTGAATAGACTGCAAATGTTAACACTAAATTTCTTCCTAATAAATTCTAAGGCTGTCAATTTATGTTTTCTCCAATCATAAATAAACAAGCAAGGCCCTCATATACATAGTTGATTATCATCTACCGTATTTTCTGTACTATAAGGCGCGCCGGATTATAAAGCGCACCTTCAATGAATGCCCCATTTTAAAATTTTGTCCATATATAAGGCGCACCGGATTATAAGGCGCACCTTCAATGAATGCCCCATTTTAAAATTTTGCCCATATACAAGCACATATATTTGGACACGCCTGCTGTAGTGGTTCAATATTGATCCATATATATGGCGCACCTGATTATAAGGCGCTCTGTCGGCTTTTGAGAAAATTGGAGGTTTTTAGGTGCGCCTTATAGTGCGGAAAATACGGTATTTGATATTTTCTTTTACTGCACATGGCCAAAAACAACAACGACAACAACAAGAAACCAAATATTGGAAAGACATGTTTCCAATAGCTGGAAACAGCACAGCTGATTGTGAACTAATGCACCAGTTCCTTTCAATAACAAAGAGAAGCCGGTACACTCCCACTGCTGTCCACTATGCAGAACACAAATCGAGGCGCCGCTTGGGCACTTGCTGCATTCAAACATCATTTTCAGGTTGAGAAGACAAGAATAGGCTAGACTGGCTTTCCTGCACCAGTATTACACCATTCATCGCTTTCATACAGGCCACAGCTATTTTTTTTTTCAGGTGGCGTGATGTTTTATTCAGTATATGGTTGCGCATTCTCAAAGATCATTCCAAACAATAAAAGTTATGAGAAGGCTAATCTGTGTAACACAGTGACAGTCAACCCAGTGTGGAAAAGGTTATGAAGGTGCTGAAGAGAGTTGGCAAAACATAAACTAAAAGTCAAACAGATGATAGAAACTCTTCATGAAGGTCAGATAGTTCAAACAAAATGATGTTTTTGATGACAATTACGGAAATGTTTAACATTTCGAGTTTGTTACTGGTTTCTTTGCAGACAAACTCACTCGCAGTTCATCACATCTAGACATTTTCACTGCATGCTTCTATTAATATTGTATGAGGTCATTATGCCTTCCCCTTCATCTGAACTTCCAGTGAATCCAGATGCAAGCCAAGACACTTGGTGTCATTTTACATTTTATCACACACTTGTATAGCCTGACGAACACAAAGGTCATCTGGAAACGCACAATGTCACATACATCGTTGAATCACACAAGTGTGGTAATGTTTGTTTGAGGCACAGGTAGCAATTTGTCATCTTGTGTGACCTGACGCACACAAATGAATAGTCGGCGAGGTCATGATGATGTCATTGTGTCTGAAACATCAGATCTGTCTGTATACACACGTATGAGCTGTGCCTTACTGTACACCATTTTGCAACGTGTGTTTTTATTGCATGGATTATTGACACAACAAAGGAAGCGGATTCATTGTTGAAGAATTAGAGATCGAGAGGGAGATCAGTCATTCATAGCTGCTGTCTGCATCCCTCCGCCCCCTTAAAAGGGCAAAACTACTGGAGCTCATCTCTCCATCTGCGTCTTCATCGTCAGTATTAGCTCCAAAGTGAATTTAATAGTGTATGTTCCTCCCTAAGATCCAAGCTCATAACAAAATAATACCTCGCTGTCACTCTACACAAACCAGGAGCACAAAAACATTTTCCACAGTGCAATCGGTATCTCTCTGTTTGTTGACTTCGGCTTCCTCCTCAATTGGTCTCTCGCAGATCCTCTTCTTTTCTTAGTTCAACAAGACCCGACAGGGGCATGCTGGTCAAGAGGGAATTCAATACTGCTTGCTTGGGGAAAGAGCCAAAGACAAGAAAAATAAGAACACGGGGAGGCGGGGCAGGCTTGGGGGTGGGAGAGGGTGGCTGGGGCTGCTTGAAATGAATGGCGTAAAAGTGGAAGAAAGACAGGCCGAGAGAGGAAGGGAAAGCTTTCCTTAAAAGGCTGTGTTTGTAGATAGAGAAGGGCGTCTCAGTGTTTAAATGTGCTTGTGAGTGAACATTCCCAAGCTCTTCTCTAATCTATTTGTTAACAGGTGGGTGTGGGGCATCGAGATCAACACGTTTCAGAAGCCAGACGATACACAGAGACGATTACTTAAATGTATGTAAGGTGTGCATTTTGTTAAGAGAGACTCTGCGATTGGAGTTGTTTGTCGGGTTGTCAGGTCTTCCGCTAGAGAAACACTTCAGAGATATACAAATGGATAGAATACACGCACTTGTTGCTCGAGACGCATTTAGGCTATTCCAAACATCAATTCGTCTTGGAAAAGCTCCAGAATTCCGTCCCTCCCAATTTGTCAACCCTCTCGTCCAATCTGTGTGATTGTCTTAATATGGCCAGGGAGTGGAAAGACACCCATGAGGGAGTCACTAAAGTAAATGTCCCCAAGATACTCGCCTCTTTTTCCAAACAAGAGCCAAGTGTTTATTTAATCTTTGAAAGGAACTTTCATTATGTGGGATTTTGACAGTTACTGGAAGGTGATTCAGTTTTGAATACTCTGCGTTCTAGATTTAGGTGCTGCATGTAAAAAATGTTAGTTTTCATTTTGTGTGTGTATATAGTTTGACCAAATTTTTGGAATATTGGTCCATGATGTAGTAGTTCACCATTCACCGCAAGTTAGCTGGAATTTGGCATTTACCAGTACTGACTTCATGGGCACACATCACATGCTTCAACAATTTTTCCTTGCAACAAATTTGATCCTTAAAAAGTGTGTAAATCAACTAAATCAGGGGTGTCAAAGTCATTTTTGTCACGGGCCGCATCATAGTCACAGTTTCCTTCGGAAGGCCATTATGACTGTCAACCCAAATAAATGTATGAACGCCTCATATTATATACAGTATGATACAAAACAAACTGACAAATTATTCGTTTTCACATCAAACTAGTAGGAACTTTTCAAATATTTTAAAAAGATGATTTTTAAAAATTAAGGCAATTTGCAATTTCAGTATTGACACATAAATTTGCACAATTCGATGTGGCGGGCCGAATCTGGCCCCCAGGCCTTGAGTTTGACACCTGTGACCTAAATGATTGGTAACTTTTGGTAATTTTTCTCCCATTGTAAAATACATTTGTTTCCTATATTGTAAACAGATTGTTTTTGACTGTAAATGACAATAATTGTTTGCAGCTCACTCATGGATTGTGAACCACACTCACAGTGTACTGTTGTGCACACTGACCACAGTGCAAGTTAAGACCCAAAGAGAAGATCGGAAGTCCTAGGCTGTTGTGACTCAGCCTGTTGGAGACGTCAGATGCTTCAATGCGGTGAGTCATTGTGGTTACTTGCTCTATCTGTGTGTTAGGACCTTCAATCGTCCTTGTACATTACAGTAAGCCATGTATTTTGTTGTGTTTTTGGTTTCAGGATCGCCAACCGTTGGTCTCTCGCAGCATGATTCTGTTTGTGTGATTGTGATTCCGCCATTCACTTTGTAATGCCATTATGCAATACTATTGAGGTTTAATGTACTTTTTTTTCCTCCTGTGCTGTTTCTGGGCAACTGATTTGCCTGTTTTAAGTAGCCATAAAGCTCCTTTATTTTTCACAAGTCTAAAAATGGACCGCACTTTAACGAGTAACTTTTTTCCACATTTACTTCGGTTGGTTATATGGGCTCTCGGTTTATGTGTGTTGAGTGCCTTTGACTTGGAGGCAAATGGGGGGGGGATTAGTTGAGACTGCATGAAAAACGAATTTGGCATGTTTATTGATTCCCCCCAAAAAGTGACATATTTGTAAAAAGCATGCATGCACAAATTAATGTAAGTGCAGCTTCATGTATTTGTGCGCAAGACACTGAACACCAGGAAGAAAGCAGCCAAGGACCATTTTAAACAATCACCTTCATCTCTTCCAGTCAAACAACGAACCTCTTTCGTTTCCTTAACTGGCTGACAAAGACGAGTTTTGTTATGAGGCTTTCAGTCGGCGCCATACTAGTCTGATTTTTAACTACTGACTAAAACTATTAAAAGCAGATCCTGTCTGTGATACTATTGTTGAAATGTGACCCATTGCATCCATGACCTACTCCTAATCTCTCCAAATAAATCTGCACATCTTGATCCCCCATTTAAAATGGCATTACAGGGAAAGTCATCCCCAAAATATTCTTTACAGTAATATTTTGCATGTGCCCCCCATCGTCTAGATGTGGCACTTTGCTTAATATTGTGTTTATGGAATATGAGTATAGCAGCAAACTTCACTCCTTTTATCCATCTCAGGGGGCGGCCATTTTGCTACTTGCTGCAGCAAGAAAATACAATTTTTCTTTTAAAGCATGACCACAAATTGCATTTGTACATTTGCAACTACGTGTATGTAATTTACAGCAGCGCTTGAATAGTGCTACTGTATTTGTGAGTGTAGGAGATATACTTTGCATTATGAAAGCCTTGATTGTCCATCTCGATATAGGTCATGCACATCAGATGGATTTTTGTTATCTTTGCCATTATTATTTCCTGGAAAAAGCTACATCAGTCCAAAAAAATCTTATTGTGTGTGAGATCTGCTAATGTAACTTCTACGAACTCCACATGGATGATGTCATTGACCGCCTGGCTCACAAGCCCAACGGCAAACATCTGGCTGTAATTAATACAACACGCGCGTGCACGCGCGCTCGCGCGCTCACGCACACTAAACAGAGGTTAGAGTTTATAAATAGACATTTTCATGGCGTTTCCAGAAATTCGTCGATTTCTTTCATCTTAATCCTCTTTCTGCTTTTCTATCCGCTTTCTTCCCTTTCTTCTCCATCTCTCCTGGTGTCCTCCCTCTATTCCGTCTCCACTCCTCCTCAGCTTATGTCCTCCCACCACTGATGAATTGTATAGCAGAACATTTTTGCCTTTTGAGCGGACAACTCAGCTGTGATCGAGGACAACTCGGGCACACATACTCACAAGCCGAATCTTAGCTGTGCGTGCGCTGCACGAGACGATGACATCACACCTTTGATATCCTTTAGGCGCGGTCGTGACGTCACTGCCGAAAGAAGAGGCGAGTCGGGGCAGTCAGTGAGACCCCCACAGCACCGCTGATGCTTCCACTCGTCCACCAATTAAAGCACTAGACCTCAGAAGAGAGTCCGGCAGCAAAGAGCGGAGAGGGACTATTTTTCCCTCCCTTCTGTTTGCACGAGCGTCTGAACTTTGAAAGTCCATTCCCTCCTGCTGGCAGTTCGCGTGGGGAGGACCCACGCAGGACAGTGCAGACAGACAGGCTCACCCCTCAAGAGAACATGTAAGTTTTTTTTTTTTAAAGACCCTTGTCAAATAAAATGGTCCGATTGCTTCGCTCGAATTCGATGTGTGATGGTGTGTGCGTGTGATGCAATACCATGAAAACATTCATACGACTTTATTTAAACACCCGATTCCCGCACCCGTGCAGGTGACCGTGGATTTCGGAACTTGCGGGTAGGTCGTGCATGATCACATGTAACTTGCCTCCGGTCCTCTGTTAGCCAGGCTTCATTCATGGCATCTCACCAAATAAGGTAATCCAAGGACAGTCGATTTTCTTTCTTTTTCTTTCCTTCTAATAATCATTTTTAACCAGAGATGCATAGGGGAATCGCGCAAGCGCATTCTATGGCCATCTCCACTGTCTCGAAAATGTTCTGATTTTGAAGGTGGCTTTATGTTAGGATGAAATGCAACTTATTAGTATTTAAGCACACGTGAGTGAAGTGAATGGATTCTCCACTTTTTATTGAGTAGAATTAGCAAAATTTAGGGAACTGCTGTGACATAGAGGTGTTCTTTTTCAGTGTATGCATGTTTCAAAGCACACCTTTAAGTGCCCCCCCCCCCTTACACACACACACACACACATGCACAGATTTTGATCCTGCTTAATTTGCTTGTGTTCATAACTTAAAATCTCAGATACAGGATTTTCTTTAATTTGATTAGATTGTTGGATCTAACAGGAGTAGCAGGGTTCCATTAAGCTGGTTTTAAATGTTTTTCAAAAGTGTTTCAAGAGAATTATGCAAAAGAATGACTTATCGGTCCAGTTTACCGCTTTTAGTTTGTATATGTTGGAGCGGATGCTGTATATCAACATTGGTTTTATTATACAGTTGATGAGCTATTTGCCGGACATTACCACTGAGATGTTAAAATGTATGTGTTGATGTTAGTAGCAGTTGCCATGTGTGGCTGCTTATGGAGATCCAAATAAACAAGATAATGATGCATGCAATTTGCAGAGCGTAATATGACAAGTGTTATTTCTAACTGTGCCACTGATGACACCAGTGAGCCCTGTCACTTTGATTTAATTCCAAGAGGAGCACGTCAATTAAAATGATTATATTTTGCATGTTTATTTGGCACATTGGTGCCGTGTTCTGGTTAGAGAGCATTCTTTTTTTTCCTGCTCGGCCGTGTGGCTGACTGGGTGTGGTGGGCAGTGACGCTAAGCTGTTGGCATGGCCAGCTGGCAGTCTACTGCATCACAGGGGAGAGGAAGCAAGTTGAGACCGAGGTGAGGCATGCATTTCACCAGTGAGGTGTTTAATTCATTAATCACCTCTGTACATGCCTGACTATTTAGCCTTTTGAAAACTACTTGTAATCGCTTCAAAGTCCGCATCTAAAGCCTTGAACTTGACACAATGACTTGGTTGTTTTTTTTAAAAGGCTTTTATGTAATAATTATTGCCTTGATTTCCAACAAGTCATGCTATCATGAACAAACCTGTTCCAAACAAAAGCGATTTGAGTAGCGGCCGATGACTCAAATATTTGCAAGCCTTTTTTACAAGTAGGCCCTGGAATCCGTTGGTGAGTGCTCCATCACAAGACACTTTTGATTTAGATTATGTTGTGATATGATTCATTTTCTTTAGCGGAGGACTGATTCATTATCACCATAATATATTTTTGAGTAGCTGTATATTAGGTTAAAACGTTAACTTTTGTCTGAAAGACCGGTTGAGTGCAGCACAACATTTAGTCACTAGAGGGAGACAAAGGTCAAAAGTACCAGCAACATCTGTTCAGACATCGGGGCGTGTTTGTTCTATTTATTAACCACCATTGGAACGATAGTTTACAATAAAGTAAATAGTTCACCTTCTCTCCGACCTCCCAAGGAGTCCCAGCAGAAATCATCTAATGAAATTACGAATCCTGCTCTTATTTGCAGAGAGAGAAATAAAATATCCCTTTTTTATATTAAAAAAAACCTTTTATTTGTGTCGATATTAAAGTATGGGGCTCCGGAGGACTTCCATTGGGGGGTTTTATAGGATGTTTGGGGGGCATTCCTCAAATTCTCCATTGACCAGATACACACAACCAATCACCCACATGCTCACAGAGACAAAGGCAAAGCATTCTTAATGGCTGCAGGCCACACTGAGTCTGCTGCCACTGAGCTCCTTATTTAGTCAAAAGAAGCTGCAGTCCCATTGCTGCGTGTCTTTACAGTCACTACTGCCTTGTTTCTTAGTAAGGAATCCAAAGACTTTAAACTTGCGGTGTTTGTGATGTGTTCATAACCCTCTAACAGTATGAAGATTGATAAAACATGCAATCATTCACTGTCAGAGTTGGTAATATTTAAAATCACCCAAATAAATGGTTGAGCCCAAATTTATGTTTCTATTACCATAACAATAGATGGATGTAAATAATTCTATTTTAACATCATGAATAAGAAAAAAAAATCATTTAGTTTAGCATATTCAATGGATTATTTTGTGAAACACTTAATTTGAAAATTAACAGAGAAGTAATTGGCTTTTTCAAAATACTATAGTATTGAAAATATATAGATAAATTATTTTGGTAATTACTGATTGCTGTTAAATTATCACGCAGAACAATTTAATATTCCTCCACTAGGTGGCACAAGTAATATATTTAATACTAAGTGCTAAATCAAGGTTGGGGAACTGTCTTATTAGTTAAATAAGTGCCAACAAAATCACATACAGAATATCTTGTGACCCATTTTGGATCTCGGCCTTAAGTTTGGGAAAGTGTGCTCTATGTCATGACATTTTTGTGTTAAATTACTTTAAGAGGACTCGTACATTTCATTGGTTCAGGCTCAGTATCACAGAGCGCTATGTCAAGCATCTTATTCAATGCTAACACTGGAAAGTATTCTTATGTCCACATGATAAGATGTAAAGAGCTTTAACAAATTGCCCACTATGACCAGTATTATGTGTGCAAAAGAGACACCAGATGTGAAATGTATTGTGTCATCCTGACCAGATCATAATCGACTTGGTGATAGTGATGTTTTTTTCTTCTCTACAGAAAAGACAACAAATGGGCTGGTTAAAGTTTGTCTAGACGTTGTCTGACCCCCTCAGTAACATCTTTAATGATAAGACTCCACAGACAATGACGCCACACACATTGACAGTTCTGGCCATGCACCAATAACATCAGTCATACAAAATATGCATGAACTGGGACACCAGAATAAAACCTGAAAATCAAGAAAGGCAATTTTTTTTTTTTAAATCTGCAAAATCCTATTGGTTAGGGTTACCCATGTGGTGCCCAAAAGGGCAAGAACTACAGTTGGCCTGTTCTAAAAATATGTCAGCAATATGACAGTCATAATACAGTTATAAATAGAGACAATGAAGTGTTCAAGCAACCGAACATGCTTGTTTACCAATTAAGGATGGATCCAGACCAGTGAAAACCCACACACTGAGATCACGCAAACTTGAGACGGAAGGAAGGCCGCAGCTGAGAACCTAAATGTGAGGCAGAGTGCTTAACCACTGGTACACTGCACAGTCTTGTGATGCATGCAGCATATTCATTCCGTATAAGTGCAAGTATTTTCCAATTTGCCTAAGATTATAGTGGAAGAGATTGGTTATCTGAGCTAAAAATTGGAATACAAATCTAATTTTACAAATGTGACCGTTATTCAAGCTATCGTGGTTAGATAAATTTTAGATTCAGTAAAAATATAATTGCAGTGCAGTTTTGTGTTGGAAAGCAATGGTATGAGTGCAAAGTTTATAACTTTGACCCCCTTAAAAAAACAGATTTTTTTTAGGAGGCGGGGCTAAACATTCCGAAAGTGCGCTATCATAAATAACAATCCATATTGTAGTGACGACACAACCGTTTATTTCGCGGAATGTAACACCATAAAATGAATGTATTGGTCTTCATCTCGGTTGTGGGTGAGCTTAGTTTGTGCGAGAGGCGGGGGACACAAATACAATGAGTTACAAAAAAAAAAAAAAGTACGTAATGGTCGCCTGAGGCAACTTGCTTTTCGTCGGCGCACTTTCGTCCCGAAAAAGTAATAGTACTATTTACATGTCTAACAATTACTATTATTTTGCGTGTTGTAAAAAGCCTTGTTACCAACTTTCCGTCTTGATTTGTTTCTGTCAAACAGACGAGGCCGATTGGCAGAGTGAAGGAAAAGTTGAATAGACTCCACCCAGAAACAAGGCAGCGAACCGAGAGACAGCCAACGCTATAAAAATGAGTGGTTCCCACCCCCGAAGCCACCAGAGCGCCGCGCCCGCTCCCAACGCTCTCTCCACGGACAAGGACGCCGAAATGCCAGCCACGGAGAAAGACCTGGCCGAGGATGCGCCGTGGAAGAAGATCCAGGAGAACACGTTCACCCGTTGGTGTAACGAGCACCTGAAATGCGTCAACAAGCGGATCGGCTGTTTGCAGACGGACCTAGGCGATGGGCTTCGGCTCATCGGGCTGCTGGAGGTGCTGTCCCAGAAGAAGATGTTCCGAAAGTACAACCAGAGGCCCACCTTCCGCCAGATGCAGCTGGAGAACGTGTCCGTGGCACTGGAGTTCCTGGACAAGGAGAACATCAAGCTGGTGTCCATAGGTGAGGAAAATTTAACATTTTGCGTGAACAAAAGTCATGCTAATCTGTAAAACATGTCGATCGAGGTCTCGAATGTAGCCTGGTGTCCAGAAGGTAAGAAGCACTTTGTTTCTCGACACAATGTTCTCTGTTTATTCTCATTTCCATCGCTAATCACTTTTGACCAGGTGCTGTGATTATATTGTGTCCCATTTACCCATGAATTCTCTGGAAAGGACGACACCGAGGTTCATCAACAATTGTGTTGTGGAACTAAATGAAACTGTCATCGAGCAAGTTACATAGGGCTACAAGAAAGTGTTAACATGTTGCGTGAAAAAGCAGGCGGTTCCCCGTTAGTGCGCGTGTCTACATGGGCTCGTTCCTTGTCTCCTCCTTTCTCCACTTGCTTTGGGAGGACTGGGAAGAGGGCCCCCTGTCTTTTTGTGCTCGCCCACCTCGAATTCAAACTTTGTAGATCAGGCAATCTCAGCTGATCCTGGCAGAACCGCTTGACCATAGAGGCCCAGTGTCACGTTGTGGGATGGGGTTCCACGGAATAAGAACTTTTCTCTCCTACTGGGTGACATTCCCTTGAGTCAAATGGACTTTGCTTCCAGTAGCTTATCATATTGATGGCAAAACGGCAGTTTAAATTGTGGGAAGTCGCGATGAGCTCTCTTTTGTAACATCTGTGTGAACACGCAAAGCTTGGTGGCGCTGCAATGAATGAAGCTCAAGGAACAAGAGCCCTAGTGTTTAGACCTCCATGAAGGCCAAACTACAATAACAGATGGAAGTTCATTCCTACCTAGTTTGGCGGCAATAAATGAGCGCTGGAGCAAGAAACTACAAGACAGCTAAAATGCTGCAATTCGTTAAATGTCCTCCCTGTAAAGACTTCTAAATTATATGTCAGAACTGCATGTAGATTGGGGTATCCAGAGATGTTTTTTTGACATGAAGGTATAGCTAGCTAGCTAACCTAATGCTGTAGTGGTAGAAATAGGCCGAACGATAATTACTAAAACTCGTAATGAAACCGATGCGAATGGTGTTGCTCAAGTTTTTATATGGTGGGGGGGGGGGGTATTTATTGCAGATGGCAAAGTGGGTGCCATTATAGCCACACCCAAAATATCAGGACAACTCGATGAGTATCTTTGCTGTTCTCAGTCTTTGCAGATTTTCAGCATTAATCTTTAAACCGGTATATTCTTATATTTAGCTTTATCACGTTAGTTTAATCATTCTCCTAACGTGATTTTCTAATGACCGTGTGAAGATATACTGTTATCCACCTGCATCAAATTATTTGGTGGAATGAATGAAATGCTTTGAAGATATAACATTCCTTTTATTTATAGAAATTAAGGAAGTGAATTGGTGCAGACATTATTTGTTAATCCAGAGCTATAATTAAGTCATTTACCCATCAAAGGCCAATCACAGAGAACTTTCAAGATGCTCTCAATACAGTTCGTTCCA
This sequence comes from Syngnathus scovelli, assembly GCF_024217435.2. Lineage (NCBI taxonomy): Eukaryota > Metazoa > Chordata > Actinopteri > Syngnathiformes > Syngnathidae > Syngnathus > Syngnathus scovelli. The sequence goes on along the minus strand of NC_090848.1, from coordinate 13,226,781 downwards.
TTTCTGAAGATGGTAGTAAGGCACATTAGGAATCTTGTGACAGCTGAAGACAAGTTAGACATTTTATATCATGTAATGCACATTTGGACAGTTACTTGTATGGTGCAGTATGTTTTTCACCTACAATGTCCACGGAGCATCTCTAGTGACAGAGTGACTTGAGTAGCTGTGAATCAGACACAAGTGACATCTCTACAGGAATGTGCTCGCAGAATTTTTCCAGGTTGCAGCAGGTGAGACTGCAATCTGAGTCCTAATTTTGGATTATCCTCATTATGCCAGCCTATCTGCCATGCATATTAATTTTAAAGCACCATCGCAGTATCATATTTCCCTCACCATTAATTGCACACTTTGAATAAACAGGTTGTTGGTTGGGCTTTCAGGGCATGATGCCAGCTGACTCGCTCTTCTAGCTTCTCCTTTTTTTGACTCTTCTAATCAAATGATGAGAGAGCATACCCACTTTACTCTTTTACTTCCTTCTCAGTGTGCAGAAAATGGACACACCCTTCCAGCCACCCTCACCACAATTGAGCACAAACTGCCATCAGAACATCGCGTAATGCTTGAGGTCTCTTTCTTTCTTCGCCGCTGTCCTAGTTTTACTCGTGATGCGTCTTTTATTTTTGTTCGCCATCTCCGGCGTGTTGGTCGCGTAACACGCGACAGATGAGTCTCGTGTACCAAACCACGTACAAAAAAGTCTCAAGTAAATGCGGAGCCTGTATTTTCAAGGAGATGAGTAAGTGTTTATTGATCAATGAAAGTCCATGTTTGGCTTTTCCGGCTCAATCTGTGAGTGTTAGCACGTACTCCGCTGAAGCTCCAACTGACCAGCTACCACCTGCTTGAGACATCCCGAGTGCATATTCCAGCTGCGTCACCACACGCACGTTTGAGTAAGCTTAATCATTCCCACTTGGCATCAAGTGTAAGGAAGGTAGTTTATGAAGTAACCCGTAACACCAATAGAGTGTCTTGGCAGAGTCTGTGGTTTCTTGTCAGTAGCATATTTTATTTTTTAATTTAAAAATATTTATTTATACTTAATAAGCCCTTGGTTGCCCTGAACGATAATTGACGTGATTGGGTTTGCATGTTGGATGTAAACACAAGTGTGGTGTAACTTTGTAACTGGTTGTCCTCTTTTCTATCGCCCCGAGCTGGGAAGGCAGGTTGAGACACAGGCACGTGTGGCAACAGCTGTTTCGTAATTCTGCTGACATGGAAACGAGAAAAAGTCGATGAAATTTCAAGTAGCTGGGCGCTGTCAGAGGTGGACAGGGAGGTTGCAGTGAAAATGATCAATTATTTGATCAGATTGGGAAGTTCAAATGTCGCAGCAGTGAAACAGCATGTAGGTAAAAAGATTACTTTGAAAAGCATACATTGAATAAAATGTCATTTAAGTAGAAAAAAAAAACGGTATAAAAGGAAGATAAAATGCTAATTCATATATGGATGCTAAGAGCTTGTGTTTCATCCTGTCTATTTACTCGATTTTACAGTGTCTTGTATTCAATGTAGATAATTGTTGTGCACTAGTGGTATAGACATTTAATAGCTAGATAGGCGTAAGACCAGAGAGGAATGCATTTGTGAGTTTTGCTATTCTCGTCCAAATGGATCACTTCCTGCCAGCTCCTTATCGTTGGCATAGCTTCCTGTCTGAAGGAGGACGGGACTGGTCAAGGGGGTTGTGCACATAAGTCGAATGCGCATTCTCCTTCCATTCACTGGCATGCAGCCTATTGCATTACATCAGCGTCGGAAACACGCCCCCACGCCCCGCTCCTCATCAAACCGATTCACAGAGAAATGTCTGCTCCATAATGGAATCCAATAGATGGAAAACAAGCGGGGTACAATTCTGGAAGTGCTTTGTGCTTTTTGAGCTCATCAATGACTTACAAATGCAAACTTGTGTGCTTGCTCAGTGTTCCCAGATGCTTCCATGAAAAACCACTTGATTGAAGCCACATGGTATTTATTAAAGCCTCTCGTTCATCATTTTATGCGTTGCCTCCTCATCACCTTTAGCTAGTCTGCTCTTGTAGCACCGTCTTGCCTTTTGCCAATGTTTTCAACAAACTCGTTTGAGCGAAGCACTTCACTGCTTGTGCAAGATTGAACAACCCCCCCCCTCCCAAAAAAAATCCCACACAGCACTTTCTCTACCTTTTCTTCTTGAGGTCTTCCACCCTCTGTCTCACTTCCCCCAGTCTTCCCAAAGCCCTCCTCCCTCCTCTGTAACCAGAGCTCGTGGAATGGGAGGGCCGCCAAGATCCAGTTGCTTCTGCCCTTTTAAGGCTAAAAAACCAAGAGGAACTTTTTTTTTTTTCCCCCCCCAGTCACAGGGAGTGAAGCAAGGGAGAGAGGAGGCAGGCAGGCAGGGTGGGTGGGTGAGTGACTGAGTGAGTGGTAATGGCAGAAAGGAAAATGAGGAAGTGTAGTAGATCCACTGTGGCTTGTTTAAGGAAGGGAGGCAAGTGGAGGAGGAAGCCAACGGCCTGAGAGCGGGTCAAACCGTCAGCCTGCTAAATGCATTCATGTCAAGTAAAACAAGCTCATGAAACCTTTTTAATATTACATAGTATCATAAAAAGCCAACATGAAGATGAAACACAAAGTTGAGAATTTTTTTGGGGAAATTGCGTCTATCTAAAAAATTCTACCCTGCCACTTTTTGATGATATCTGGACGGCAAGATTTGAGCTTCCATCCATTTTCTGTACCGCTTTGTCAGTTTAAAGCAAGAAGTGAAACTTTTTAGCCTATCGCACTAATGGCTAGGCAATTATCGGGGAAAAAATCTCAGGTCGATAAGTGTGATGAGCTGCGTATTTACGCTATCAGAGAATATGGAAATGTGACAACAGCTATAAAGTTGACCCTTTTCCTGCTCTGCTTTCATTTGTAAGTTTAGGATGTAAGCAAACTATGTAACTTGGTGTTATCCTCCCAAAATGGGGCTATTTTTGACAATTGGCAGTATCTCCAAAGTGACATGAAGCACGCAGTAAACGGACGACACAGCAAACCTGTGTAATCGTTTGAAGCCAAGTTAATGTGGTAAGCTCCTGCCAGCGCATGTATAACAAATTTACAAGTGTATTTTTTTTTTTTTTTTGGTTCCCCCCCCCCCACATACCCAGCTGTTTCCGGACTAGCCATTAAAAAAGAATGGGTGAATTTACAACCATCCCAAGTTATTGTTTGACTTTGATGTAAGACTGCACATAAGTTGTTTTGTTCCATTGGACACGATAATAATTTCCTTGCATGGAATCAAAATTGCAACAAAATGCCAGTCTGGATTTGTATGAGTAATAGTCATAAAAAGCTTTTTAAAGTCCTGCTGAGTCTCTCACTGTTCTTTCCCCGGCCTGGCTCGGCCACGCCCTCTTGATCTTTGTGATGCTCAGAGCGGGGTCTGTAGGGTCAGAGGTTACGATGATGTCATGGCTGTGACACTCAACCGGGGGCTGATGCCTGTGGAAACGCGCCATGTAGTTGAGTCATGGGAGTTTTTTGTATATGGTTGGGGGGGCAGTGTGATACGCACATGCATGAAGGGGGTATGAATCAGCAAAGGGTGATTATGTAGCAGTCTGTATCCGTATATGGGCTCCGTCTGAACTGGTGTGGTCTGACGGGAATGCCGGCACATTCCTAGCAAGTTTAGCGGAGAGAAAGGCATGTATCAAACTAAGGCGGATTAATAAGTTTGAGCTGCTTTGTGTCCCAAAGCAGGAGAATGTTGACTGCTTCTTTATCAAGGAATAAAAGGTTGGATAACACTGGAATTTATATATATGAGCAGTTTTGATTTCACTTTGCCAGTTATTTAAACACTTGATTAAATATCGCCCAAAACTGAACACTGATATTATCAATATTAGTTTGAATATTTTGTGTAGCTACCATTCTTTTCTAGCACTTGAACAGTTTAGCAGAGGTTCACGGGTTGCCGCTTGAAGACAACTCTTCATGACAACACAGAGCTGGAGAATTTTGGAGACTGAGGTTTGGAGACAAGCTCAGGCCCTTAAAGGGAAATTTTACAGCTTGCTTACGTCACAGAAGTCGAGTTAGCTTGTGAAGGTGGGACACACCCATCTTTTGCCTCATCGGCATTCTCGCTGCTTGTTCTGACGCGTGGTGCACTTGAATACAAAACATCAGTCGCACAGCTCTTACAAGCAGTCATATGTTTGTTTTAATCAAGTCTTCACCACTTTGTGCTTTTTCTATCCCATCACACTTGTCGGCTTTTCTGTGTCATCACCTCTTTTCTTTCGACTACGGCAGAGTGAGTTGACTCTGGGTTGCTATGGTGATCCACAAATGCGGAGTTCCCATGGTGAGGGGTTACTAAAGAGGGGACTTGGGGTTTTTTTTTTTTTTTTTTCTGTCTGACCTGCTCTAAATCATTGTGAGGAGTGTATTTTTCCACTGCTATACTTGACCTCCTGTGACACATCATGGCACAGCACATTTGAAGTGGCATTTTAATATAGACAAAAGATTTTATCATTTTAACTCATGTCGACAGTCCAGAACTTCCACAGAGTTTATCAGAGCTTAAACACACAGGCTTATGTAGACGAGCAGTCTGATTGCCATCAGTTAGGAACACACACACTCGGCGCTCCGCCTTTTCCTCAAGCTTGAGAACACTCTCCCGATGGCCCTCATCTTGTGCAACATGTACGTACATGCTTGTGAGTGTTACAAGCTGAATGTGTTTACATGTGGTCGTTTGCCCAAGCTAGCTCATTTTCTCCTTTCTTGGTTCGTGTCTGAACACATAATGTGGACGTGCGTCAAATGTTAGGGGCAATGGGATTCAAGTTTTATGTGCCGTGATGCCATCGTCAGAAGCTTTGGAAGCGCGTTAGGGGAAATGTACAACGAATACGTTTCCAAATGCAAATATTGTATTGTAATGCTAGTCATTTCTTCTTTCATGCATTTTAGAACATGCTACTTGTTTGTGATATTCTCCGACCATTCGTTTGTTTTTTAATGTAACTGTATATTGGGAATGGATACTTAAATGCTTGATCCCATGAGTTTTAAGCTCCACATCACAATGATTTGTTTAAAAAAGGTATAACTGTTACTAGGAGAGGAATCAGCCATTTAATTGCAGAAATGCTGATTAGTACTCGGTATTTAGTAGTTTGTATGTGATGTGAGCTATGGGAGCTTTGTGCAACAGCATAAACACTTTTCATGCAGAACTCCTCTAGGGGTTATTCCACTCACCAAAACCACTGCGAGTTCAGAGCAGTCAGAGTTGGTACCATTCCTTGAAAATATTTTGAATATCACATTAGCAACGTGATGAGTGGCACGCCATCTTTGGGGAATTTCCTGTGGTGGGGGCGGTTGCATGAGAGCATCAAACGCATCAATATCCCCCATAAATAAATTCAGGGAAACCCCCAGTAATCGAAACCATTATCGGATTTGTTCCATTATAATTTATAAATTCTTAGTCTGCTGGACTTGAAGGGGGCAGCTCCAGCCTAACGGAGCATTTGGACTGTGTTGTTTCTTTTCATTCAAACTACTAATTACAGGGTTAAATGAATATTTTTGATCGTTACTAGTTAAACACCCATTTTGATTTAAACATGACTCTCCTTTCCCCCCCTCTAGACTCCAAAGCCATCGTTGATGGGAATCTGAAGCTGATCCTGGGTCTGATCTGGACCTTGATTCTGCACTACTCAATCTCCATGCCAATGTGGGATGAAGAGGAGGAGGCAGATGATGGCAGACAAAAGACCCCCAAGCAGAGGTTGTTGGGATGGATCCAGAACAAACTACCCGAGCTTCCCATCACCAACTTCAACCGGGACTGGCAGACTGGCCGGGCTCTGGGGGCCTTGGTTGACAGCTGTGCTCCAGGTGACTGCTGAAGGCCTGTATATTTTACTTTAAAAGCGTTTGACACTTCAGGCTTGTTGAAGCAAAGAAGTTCAGAAGAAGATTCCAGGTCGGGTCAAGGAAAGTGAATTAAAGTCTTTAATGAGCTAAAGCGAATTGGTGGGGGAGGATATTTTGTCATATCAGTAGAGTGAGTGGGATGTGAATAAGGGGAGGATAATTTGATATAGAGAGATAAAACACATTTTGGATTTTTTGAATTTTTAGCATACCACCACACCCTGGAGTGGCAGAAGAGCTTTTTGTTTCCCTTCAGAAAGACACCCAAACAACTACACTGCTAGTTAGGCAAATATTTGACACTCTGGAAAAAAATGACTTTTGTTTGCCTCAACTGAATCTATTAATATTTAGCTAATTCCTTAAAACATAAAATCATTTATTCTGTTGCACAAAGTCCTGACCAGAATAATTTTGATCGTCATATTTATCCTCCTTGATTAAAATATTGTACGTTACTTTCCACAGGATGTTGTTTTTTTTTCATATGCAGATTTTAAAAACTTAATACCCTTTGCTGCTCCCCTCAGGTCTGTGTCCTGACTGGGACCAGTGGGATCAGACTAAACCAGTGGACAACGCCCGTGAGGCCATGCAGCAAGCTGATGACTGGCTGGGTATACCGCAGGTAAAGTGACAAATTTCCTCTACACCACACCGGCAATGTGTTTAAACTTGCAAACTAAAATACTGCATAATTCTTCCCAAGACTTAAGCAGTGTTTCCTTCCACCTGTGGAATGTGAACAATAAAACGCACTCCTTTCTTCGATTTTGGCACTAGAGTTAGGCTTGTATGGCCACGTTTGTTGGTGAAGACATTTTTGTTTTTGAAACGTAATTGTTTTGGATTGACTCTGAAAGCTTTGGTTAATTCATAGCCACACTTGTTCTGTGAGTTGTGAATGGTGGCATAGTACGTTTGCCTTCATTGACTTCAAATCATAACTTACTGACAAATATTTGACATTTGTGACTAATTGTATGTACTGGTTTTGTGGTTTCAACACCGTCAGTCTGCATTTTGTCCTCATTTTCCCTTTCGGGTTTATCTAAGCAGAACTTAGTGCCGTTTCAAAACGCATAATTGAGCGTCTCGGGTGCTGCAGTTGCATGTGTTGCATTGTGCTGACTGGCACGGAGTTGGCAGCTGGCACAGCCTCGCGTGCTCGCACTTGGATATGTGGTCAATGTTGTTTCCGCCCACCGCTATGCTTCGGCTAAGAAGAGCCTTTTGTGTCAGTATTTTTGGGGCTGTTTCAAAAACCGACAAAGGGCATGTGTGTTTCAGTGGGTGCATTCTTTTTTTTGTTTTAAATGTTAATAGGTTGTAGGTACTTTATACCAAAGTACAGATTTCAGTAAAGCTTTCCATGTGGGCTGTGCAATCGTTGCCTCCCTGTTTTTAATTCATGGTGAAATTTTCTTTTTTGTTTAATCCCCAAGGTCATAACTCCTGAGGAAATCGTTGACCCCAATGTGGATGAGCATTCCGTCATGACTTACCTGTCCCAGTTCCCGAAGGCTAAACTCAAGCCTGGCGCGCCACTACGACCTAAACTCAACCCCAAGAAAGCCCGTGCTTATGGACCAGGTAGACACACACACACGCACACGCGCACACACACACACACACACACACACACACACACACACACACACACACACACAGTACAGAAGCCCTACGAAACACGCCCGCACACGTGTTCGCAAAACACACCTCAAGCTAACAAAGACTGCCTCTTCTCTTTGCAGGCATTGAGCCAATTGGCAATGTTGTGATGAAGAAAGCGATCTTCACTGTGGAGACCATCAGTGCAGGAATGGGGGAAGTACTTGTTTTTGTCGAGGACCCCGCAGGACACAGAGAGGAGGTTAATAGAGGCTTGGTGTAAATAATCACATGGTATCGCTTGGTTTTGTTATGCATTTTAAAATTCTGTTTACTTCTACATCCAGGCCAAAGTGACAGCCAACAATGATAAGAATCGCACCTACTCTGTCTTCTATATCCCAAAAGTCACAGGCATGCACAAGGTAAGCTATGGATTGTCATTGGAAGACAGTTAAGTGTGAGAAGTGCCAATAATTTAATTATTCACTTTGCTTAAAAAGTTGCTTCTCTTTCACCCTCCCCAACATGCTCAAATGAGGGTAATATCAAATATTTTTAGAATCGATTAGTCTATCAAATATTCCATCGATTAATCAAATACATTGATAAAATTAGATTTGCTTGAACATTTATTATTACCCGATTACTGTTAATAACCAAATTTTGGGGGGGGCGTATTGTTACAACTACTGAAAAAACAACTAAACAAGATCACAGTAGGTAATGTTGATGTTTGCAAATATCATATTTTAATGAAACCCAAAATATAATCAGTTTGCTTTTATGAAGGACTACAAAAATCAATGACTAATTACTGCTGGCAATCAGAGGATCCGGACAATTTTAGGTCAAACAATGGTTCTAAATAATTTGAAACTCAATCCAAACATTAATTTTATAGTTGATTAGTTGTCAATCAGTCCCAAACCAAGAACTTTACCCTGAGTTCATTATTTCATCTGCATATTTTCTTTATAACCTGCTCATTTTTCTCTGACAATTTGTAGGTGACAGTGTTATTTGCAGGCCAACACATCTCAAAGAGTCCCTTTGAGGTTGAGATTGGCATGGCTCAGGGAGACTCCAGCAAAGCCACTGCCCAGGGACCTGGCTTGGAGCCCATGGGCAACATTGCGAACAAGAGCACCTACTTTGACATCTACACAGCGGGTAATTACACAACTTGGCCCAAGTATCTCTTTTCCACCTTGGTTTGCCTTCCTCATGTCCCTCCCTTTGCACAGGTGCTGGTGTTGGAGAGGTGGAGGTTGTGATCATGGACCCTGCAGGCAAAAAGAACACTGTAACTTGCAATATAGAGGACAAGGGCAACAGCAGTTACCGCTGCACCTACAAACCAACCCAGGAAGGCCAACACACCATCTATGTCACCTTTGCCGGTGGTCAGATCAGCAAGAGCCCCTTCACGGTGAACATTGGTGAAGGTAAGATCACTAAAGAGAATCGTTTGCATTAACAGTCCCACAAGCTGTCAGTTACTGAAACATCTTTAAGAGTTTTCTGTGTTTTTAATGCTTTGCTGTCTCCTCCTGCCTCTGTGCTGGATCGTTCGTCCCTGGCCTCTTCTGATAGAGGCCCGGTGGCATGTGATAGAGGCCCGGTGGCATCTGTCTACTCTCAGGAGCTGCCTCTTCCTTCTGCTGTTATTTCCTGTTTCCTGGGATCTCTATTGGGTACCCAAATGTGTCGGTGTCTTTGCTTTTGTGTTGTATCGCTGTCTCTCTAAGTGGCATACTTTAAACCCATCTTAGTAAGGACTTTTTTTTTTTTGGTGAGGGAAATTCCATCTCAAAAGATGCCTTCAAACAGTAGTTTTTTGCTTTTGGTGAAAGTATACCGAGTGTTAAATCACTTAATTATGGCATAAATGGGTTATACCACCAAATGTCCTCACTAAGATGGTGATGTGCAGTTTTCAATAATAAAATGCATGCTAGCTTGCTTGCATGCGTGAATGTTTGAGCTGTCTGCCCATGGAGTTGACAAAATTGCATGTCTGGTCATGATTCCATCTGCGGACTTGCCATCTGCCTATAAGGTCCTTCAGTTTGTAACAGAGTAGAGAAGAATCCCACACCTCCATGAGGAAAGACTCTTCTCCCTTGCATGCTGCTTCGCAACAGACATTTTGTCTTGTCGACAGTAGCCCTTTCTTTATTAAACAGTTTGAATCCTATTTGTTCCAGCTCAGTAACAGTCTGTCAGCACATTACATAACGACATTAGTCACTGTTGTGTGCTCTCCAGCCCCAAATCCCTTTCAATCGCTTATTTCGACTCACACTGCATATTTCACAAACAAATTGCTGGGTTAAAAAAAAGTTTTCCATCTATCATGAATAATACTCTGAAATGGCATTATCATTTAAATACTGGTTAGAAATTGTTCCGAATGGTAAGGGGAAGCGAGCGTGTTTATTTCATGCGGAAAGAAAAGGAAGTGTAATTGACTGTTTTTTTTTTTTTTAACAGTTTTATCTTTTCCACTGTCGTATAAGGCAGTTTCTTATCTCGTTGTGTTTTCCCTTGGCCCTGCAAAGCCATCCCAGATGACAGGCATTATATTGCATATTAACAGGCCAGTTGATGGATGCTGTTTCCTGTGTGCTGGTAAAAGCCCACTTCCTCTGATCAGGACGGCAGAGACAAAGTACCGTTCAGAAGTACCCAATGCTGTCCAGTAGCATGTATATTGATAGAAATATACAATTAAGACTGAAGGTGTTTTATTTTATTTTTATTTTTTTATATAAATATTGCATCCTATCCCTACACTCCCGACCCGCTAAACTCCAGAGCATTAAATGATGGAGCTTGAACACTTTTGCAAGGCACCATTGTCAACCAAAATGATTTTGCACTTTTCTAATATAAAGCAAGAGCCTAATTATATTCTCCAAGGTATACAGAGCATGACAACAGAGCAAGCTAAGATAAAATCTGTCTACCACCAGCAAGTATTTACTCCTTCAAATGCCCATCCATTGTCTACGTTAAATCAACAAATTCCAAAGGACATGTGACACAAGATGGCCACAGTAGCGTGAAGGCCATATTGGTAGGTCCACGGTTCTTAATGGTTGGAGGGTAGCCAATAAAACCTAATTTACATAAGTCTGTCTAGTACAAGATTGCCAAGCAGGAACCCGACTGCAGTAGACTGCCAAGGTCAAATGTCATGAGTACAATACATGTGCCTTCTTGACCTAGTTTGTCATCACAGATGGTTCAAACACAGAGAGCCATCTCTTAGTGCGTGTGTTTTTCTTTCAACAGCATGCAACCCCAGCCTCTGCAAAGCCAAGGGTCGTGGTCTGCAGCCTAAGGGCTTAAGAGTAAAGGAGACGGCAGATTTTAAAGTTTACACCAGAGGAGCTGGCACTGGAGAGCTTAAAGTCACCATCAAGGGTCCCAGTGAGTTTTTCTATCAGTTTTTAATACTGCTGGGTTTCCACCATGATATCTTTTGTGTATTATTCTGTTGGTAGTTTATTATTAAAAAAAAAAAGCTGGAAGATGTTTTTTTTGTTTACAGAGGGACTTGAGGAACCGTGCAAGAGGAATGATTTGGGAGATGGTGTGTATGGATTTGAATATTACCCCACTGCAACCGGCACTTACACCATAACAATCACTTGGGGAGGACAGCATATCCCTCGCAGGTACACGCTTGGACACACCAAAATGAACATAATGCCCAATTTTCTTTTTAAACACATACCTGTGCATATTGTCTCTTTTCAGTCCCATTGAGGTCAAGATTGGTTCTGAGGCCGGCCAGCAGAAGGTGAGGGCCTGGGGTCCCGGCCTAGAAGGCGGCGTGATTGGCAAATCTGCCGACTTTGTCGTGGAGGCTGTCGGAGACAATGTTGGCACTTTGGGTATGTTTTTTTTGTGTCTTGAAATGTTCATTACCGCTTACATTCTGGTTGCTTTGCTTAAACTTTGAATGCTCTCTTTAGGTTTCTCTGTGGAGGGTCCATCTCAGGCCAAGATTGAATGTGACGACAAGGGCGATGGTTCTTGTGATGTGCGCTACTGGCCTACAGAGCCTGGCGAGTATGCAGTACATGTGCTCTGCAACAGTGAGGACATTCAGCATTCTCCTTTCATGGCTGAGATTGTCAACCCACCTGGCAAAGACTTCTATCCTGACAAGGTGAGCAATAACTTGGGGGACACAACACATGTAATGGTGGCCTACACCCCCTCCCCCCCCCCCTCCACAAATGAAAGTGTTTTTTTATTTTTCTTCAGGTTAAAGCACATGGTCCTGGTCTTCAGAGCAGTGGGTTGGCTGTTGGCAAGCCCACTGAGTTTACGGTAGACGCCAAGCAAGGTGGAAAAGCTCCACTGAAGATTGTTGCTCAGGTAATGTCGTATAGGAATGTAAATTTCTGTGAAAATTCTGGGGACCACTCTTAAAGTTGCTTCCATTCGCTGCTCTTGTTCCTTTATGGGCAATAGCGCACTAGGCTCTAAGCTAGGTGGAGATGATCTCATTTTAAATGTAAATTTTGCTGACGCATAGCCTATTACACACGAGTTTGCCTCCACTCTGCAGGATGGGGAAGGCACCCCCGTGGAAGTCCAGGTTAAAGACAATGGCAACGGCACATACGCTTGTTCTTACACACCCCGCAAACCTTTAAAACACACGGTCATGGTCTCCTGGGGAGGAGTCAACATTCCCGACAGCCCCTTTAGGGTATGTATACTCTGGCGGTTGCGCAATGTTTTAGTTTTTTTTTTTTTTTTCTTCACTTCTTTCCCCCCAAATGACATGTTCACATTGAATGGTCTCTTTTGCGTTGGACTTCAGATGAACGTTGGGGCAGGCTGCCACCCAAACAAGGTGAAGGTATCTGGACCCGGAGTGGCCAAGACTGGTCTGAAAGCCTTTGAGCCAACATATTTTACAGTTGACTGCGCTGAGGCTGGTCAAGGTAACAACGGAATAGTTTACCAGCTCGTCAATGTTATCCCGGTGTATTATTAGTTCTGCAAACAGATGCGCTATTCGCAACTACTATCATGATTTGACTTTTTCTGTTGTCCAAAGGTGACATCAGCATCGGAATCAAGTGCGCCCCTGGCGTTGTGGGCAACGCAGAAGCCGACATCGACTTTGATATCATTAGGAACGATAACGATACGTTCACTGTCAAATACACGCCACCTGGGGCGGGCAGCTACACCATCATGGTTCTGTTTGCTGACCAAGTGAGTTGTATTCCCCGCGTGAGGTTTTCATTCGGTCGTGGAAATTGCATTGGTACTTTTTGTATGTGAGAAGTTGTCAAGACTATATTCCTGTTCATATTTGTTCTATTCAGGCTATTCCAATGACACCCATCAGAATCAAGGTGGATCCTGCTCATGATGCCAGTAAAGTGAAGGCAGAAGGCCCAGGACTCAGCCGCAGTGGTAAGGCTACCATTGTATTCAAATTCTCTCGTGTTTGTATTTTTTTTATTATTTTTTTTTTAATTGTCATTTCAAACAATATTGATGTTCACCCTATCTGCATTATTTGTAATGTACAGTGCTTCACAAATTTATCAAACCACCATTTTTCAAATAATTCTAATTCTACATTTTTTGAAATATTTTATAAGTCATGGCTAACAACTATTCTGGGACTTTTAGAATACAATATATTCTTAAAAACCTTCTACTGACTAGTACACTGTTTCCCAACCAGTGGTATGGTTGTGCAATTACATACATTTTATGATCTCTTCAATTGTCCGCATTCAATGTTCTGTTGCCCTTTCTAGGTGTTGAATTGAACAAGCCCACTCATTTCACTGTGACCACAAAAGGAGCCGGAAAAGCCAACCTGGACTGCAACTTTGTCGGCCCCATCAAAGCAGAGGCAGTCAAGGACTTTGAAATCATTAACAACCATGACAATACCCACACTGTGAAATACACTCCTGTGCAGCAGGTAAGACCCTCAAACGTGTCTCCCAGCGGTTTAAAGTTCCTCCCGAGTGTCACTGAAAGAATAAAGAATAACAGGACACATGGCATCGACTTGCAACACAGTGGTTGAATTTTGGAAGGGGGTATAAAGCATGAATTGCATTTTCACTTGTGGAAGCAGCACTTCATCTGTGCATGTCCTGCATGCATCAGACATATTTCCAAATGCAATACTTATCTTAGCCAAAGCTTATCAGTTTGTATGTTGCTCATGTATAGCAGTCAGTGTTTTCTTGCTCCATAAGTGTAAATGAATGTATTTTTTTGCTCTTTATTGCAAGAAACTTTTTTTTTTTCCAGTTTACTTGTCCCAATTACTCACAGCGCTTTTTCATCCAAGCCTAACATCTTCACCCTCGTTTGCAACACCAACTGCGCTCATGTCTTCCCTCACTGCATCAATTAACCTTCTTCCTGGCAGTTCCATCCTAATCATGCTTCTACCAATAACTCTCTCTCCTGAACATGTCCAACGCATGGAGGTCTGGTCTCAAGCATGTAACCTTCCTTGGCTTTGTGTCTGCTGATAAGCTTATTTCAAAACCTGTCCTCCCTGGTCACTCCTAAAAAGCATCTAATCTTCATCTCGGCCACACCTGCACTTTCCTCTACCCATTCCAACCTGCTTGGATCGGTTTCATTACTTCCTTTCCATACTCACCACTGGTGTGGACTGTGACCCTAATTAAAGTCCTCCCCGCTCGCTTTCTCACCAACACGATGGAGTTATTTTGCAAAACCTTGTGATTGGTATTGACGCGGACCACCTTGAATCTCAATTCCTTCCTGACATCAGGGTCCTCTGGGGCTTGCTGTGACCTATGGTGGCGATCATATACCCAAGAGCCCCTTTAATGTTGCGGTGGCGCCCTCACTGGATCTCAGCAAGATCAACGTCACGGGACTGGGGGACAGTACGTGCTTATCAGTCCTGTTCTGAACCATAGTAACAAATCAATGTTTTCTATCTGTCATTCCAAACTGGTTTTCAAGCACTTTGAAAACTATATGCATCCTGATCAACTTGCCTAGCGCCCCCCCAACTTAAATGTCTTTTCAACGCTGCGTTACTGTGCTTGTTTATTGTAGAGATGTCTGTAGGCAAGGACCAGGAGGTGACTGTGAAATCAAAGGGTGCTGGAGGTCAGGGCAAAGTGGCGGCCAAAGTGACAGCACCATCCGGCAAGCCTGTTGCTAGCAAGGTGGGGTCCATTGTTGCATCTAGAGTGATTTTTATTTTAAACACACCTTGCTGCACACAGATGCATGTATTGATTTCTCAAATGATCTCAGGTGGAGCCTGGGTTAAGTCCAGAAACCAGTCAGGTCAAGTTCATTCCAAGAGAAGCAGGGCCATACCAGGTTGAACTGACTTACGATGGAGTCCAGATCCCTGGATCACCTTTCACGCCCATAGCTTATCCTGCCACAGACCCCTCTAAGGTAATTCTGACTGACTACATGTGCACAGTTTCATGGACCAGAATCATAGAAATGTTTTAATCTCCTCTCAGGTGCGCTGTTCTGGCCCAGGCTTGGAGCGTGCCAAGGTTGGGGAAACGGGGGAGTTCATTGTGGACTGTACCAACGCCGGCCCAGCTGAACTGACCATAGAGATCATTTCCGACAGTGGTACAGAGGCCGAAGTTCATATCCAGGATAACGGGGACGGCACGTACACAATCACCTACATTCCACTCTATCCTGGCTCGTACACTCTGACCATCCGCTACGGTGGCCAGGATGTGCCAAACTTCCCAGCTCGGCTCACGGTGGAGCCGGCCGTTGATGCCAGCGGAGTCCGTGTGTTTGGGCCAGGAGTGGAAGGCAAAGGTGAGACAAGTTGGCGGTTACAAGGGTGTACCTGTAGAGCTGTAACGGAAAATGTTCTACCTTTTTTTTTTTTTTTTTTTTTTTTTGGTTCATATACTGTTCAGCATTCGTTGGCGCTGCTTGAAAAAGGTCTTGGCATTTAGTTTGTCCCTACAGCCACATATTTCCCTCTTACAAACAACCAAGGGGAAAAAAAATCTATTTCCTCTGCAATGATCTAACAAACTTTTTTTTTTGCCCTTTTTGATGTATCTGTAGTAACCACTAACCACCACCCCATTCGGCGTCATTTTTTGAGGTTGAGGTGAAATTACTTGACAAGGAATAAATCATGGTTTCTTTTAGAACTCTTACAGCTCCGACTACTGACATCATAGTTGTACGTTCAGAATCAAGATGTAGCTCTTGATGAAGTGGAGCTCACAAATTAGTCACAGACAAGCATTGGTTACAGTGACTTTGTCAACCCTCTAAAACAAAATTATCTTCAATGGGCTATCATCAGGGCATTGCGTCATTACATTTGAGCCTGTTGAAACTTGTAGTGCATCCCACCAAATTTGTTGGTTTTGTTTTAGGCATTTTTCGCGAGGCCACCACCGATTTCACGGTGGATGCTCGTGCTCTGACGCTGTCTGGAGGCGACCACATCAAAACTCTGATTAGCAACCCATCGGGCAGCCGTACTGATAGCCTGATCACCGACCTTGGAGATGGGATTTATAACGTCGAGTACACTCCCTATGAGGAAGGTTCGTAGAAACGTTTCATCGGGAGTTAAAAAAAAGTTGTGGCATTACAGAAACACGGGCTTCAAGATGTTCCTTGTGATTACTTTAGGTCCACACAGTGTGGAGGTCTCCTATGATGGTACACCAGTGCCAAAAAGCCCGTTCCGTGTTGCCGTCACTGAAGGTTGTGATCCGGCCAGAGTACGCGTGCATGGCCCAGGCCTGAAAAGCGGCACTACCAACAAGCCCAACAAGTTCACAGTGGAGACAAGGTAAATGGGACTTTAATTGAAAGACAGTTTCACCGCTTAAGGAAGTGAGAGCTCAACTGTTGTGTATTCAACTTATTTACAGGGGAGCAGGCACTGGCGGTCTTGGCTTGGCAATGGAAGGTCCATCGGAGGCCAAAATGTCCTGCACTGATAACAAGGATGGCAGTTGCAGTGTTGAGTATATCCCCTACGAGCCGGGCACCTATAACCTCAATGTAACCTATGGAGGACAACCCATCAAAGGTATTCAAGTCGCTGCTTCTCAGTTGTCATCCATCCACCATTGTTTAACGTACACAACTCACTAGCATCAGAGGAATGTTGGGCAAAATCTTTCTTGAAATGGAATGTTTTTGCAGGCAGTCCTTTCTCAGTGCCAGTCATTGACACAGTGGACAGTTCCAAGGTGAAATGCCAAGGTCCAGGTCTTGGTGGCAATGTCAGGGCCAATATTCCACAGGCCTTTACAGTGGATGCTACCAAAGCTGGAGTGGCCCCGCTGCAGATTCGCGTGCAGGGACCCAAAGGTGTGTGTGTGTGTGTGAGACTGTTTTCGTCGGATTGCATTGCTTGTTTTGTAATAATAAGCGCAAAAAAAAAAAAAGTCTAATAACTTCGCCCCTGCTCGCATTGAAAATGTTTGTTTGTGCATACTATAGGTGTGGTGGAGCCAGCCGAAATTGTGGATAATGGTGACCAAACTCACACGGTTAACTATGTTCCCACACGAGAGGGTCCGTATTCCATTAACGTCTTATATGGTGATGAGGAAATCCCGCGCAGGTACCACGCGTGCAAAATGTAGTCATAGCAGTCTTCTATGACACAAACTATAATCACCTTTTTCAGCCCTTATAAGGTCAAGGTGCTTCCTACCCATGACGCCAGTAAAGTGCGAGCTAGTGGGCCGGGTCTGAACACCACAGGGGTGCCCGCCTCTCTGCCTGTGGAGTTTACCATTGATGCCAAAGATGCAGGGGAAGGACTGCTGGCAGTGCAAATCACTGTAAGTGTAATGGCATGCAAAACATGTAGTATAATAATTAATTAATTAAAAATAATTTTATGTGCAGGACCCAGAAGGAAAGCCAAAGAAGGCCAACATCCGCGATAACCACGACGGAACATACTTGGTGTCCTACGTTCCGGACATGACCGGCAGATATACAATCTTGATCAAGTACGGAGGAGACGAGATCCCGTATTCACCGTATCGCATTCGGGCTCTACCCACAGGAGATGCCAGCAAATGCACAGTAACAGGTATGCGATGCGATGAGCAGCCCCCATAGTTTTGCTCTTGAACCTGCTGGTATAGGCATGCCGGAAACGTTACTCCGATTAAGGCCTTCCAGCTCGTTAGAAAAGCGGACAAGGACTTAAACGTGACCGTGAGTTGACAAACGAGCAAGTCCAGCAATCTGCAGTTCACCGTGACATGGAATTAAACCAGCTATTCAGGCCGTAGACTGGTTGGATCTAGAATTCTCGGCTGCTGTCAAGTGGTAGAAACAGTATGGGCGATTGTCCCACATACGATTGATAGGTGTATTATTATTATTTATTATTTAGTCAATCAATTCATGTTCCTGGTTTTGAGTTCAAATCTTTTGTCCTGTTATTTTCCCTTTCAGTCACAAACATTGTGCATATTTGAATGCTCCCCACCCCCAATTAGGTTTATCCAACCCTCAACCCTAGTGCTGTTAAAGAAAATTTCAGCCATTTCTGAATATTTTGAAAGTACTGTTTTTGTTTTTCAAAGGCTAAAGAGCATGTGATCACATAAAATAGTAGTTTCCGCTGTGAAATAGCTGCCTTGGACCATGGATCCCTGCGTCGCAGTATTTTCATCACTGGGTGACATTAATGGGAGCAGAGCCATAGTTGTTGGTTTTAAACTCTGGAGGTTTGAATTATGGGACAGTTTGGCCCGTGCTAAACTTGAGCCAATAAACATGGCTGCTTCCCAGCGGGTTTTATGTTAACTGCAATTCTGTTACTGCTTCAATTTTATTTCATTTTTTTTAGACAACTTTTCATGCTTTTGTTTTTGTTTCTATTGCTGTTACACTCCTCCTCGGCTCATTCCCTCCCATGCACACACGTACACACACGCACTCACACTCGCACACTCCTTACCTCACACTGCCACTGTTTAGTTTCTCATTTTGATTTAAAGAGCACACATTTGGCTCCAATCACCGCTACCCCTACCTGACTATCTTGTGTGTGTCACTTTTGTCTTTTGCACATCCTGCTTGTCACCGTTCCCACTATCAGTCTCAATCGGAGGTCACGGTTTAGGTAAGCCCAAGGAGTACTTTGTATTGTAGACGAACTCATGACTTTTCGCATGGAAACCACTTCAAACCTGGGCTCTAATTCTCTTCTTTTACACCTTCTGCTCCCCCCCCCCCTTATCTTTTACTGTCCATATATTTCAGCATTTCATGTGTGCAATTTGCTCACATGCTCATTTGGATACCCTAATACTAACTTGAAACAAGTTAAGGTCGGCATGCTGAATGACGGGCTAATCAAGCTTCCAGTTCTTCATAGAAATATTAGAAATGTTGGGCAATTGATTTCTGGATTTAACATGACTAGATTTCATCTTTAACTATTCTCTTGGTGGTGAAATATGCATGCTAAATGACTACGGTGAGAGCGCCTTGGTATCGTGAACTTGACAGTTTCCCAATCCACCAGGTGCCGGTGTTGGTCCAACCATTCAGATTGGTGAACAGACGGTCATCACTGTGGACGCCAAGGCAGCCGGCAAAGGCAAAGTGACGTGCACCGTGTGCACGCCCGAGGGAGCCGAGCTAGACGTAGACGTTGTGGAAAACGAGGACGGCACATTTGACATCTTTTACACGGCTCCACAGCCCGGCGAGTATGTCATCTGCGTCCGTTTTGGAGGAGAGCACATTCCAAACAGCCCATTCCAAGTCACGGTGAGTACTTTTATTGGAAAAATGTGCAATGTAAGACTATGAGCTCAACAAAGTACAACCTCAACTGACTATATTGTAACAGGACCAGCACACTAAGTAGTAAGCTTTTGGGCATACACTGGGGGGAAAAAACAAAAGTCATCGTTGATTCAACTGCAGCCACATAAATCACCATATTCATAGATTCCTGTAACTTATTTGAGGGACAAGGAAAAGATGGGATCACTTAAAGAACATCTTTGAGGGATGTACCCTTGGTGTTAGTCTCTCCCCACAGAAATATAATCACTGGATCCCCGTGGTGTCACATTGTTTTTACTTCCCTACAACCCCTTCTATTTGTTTTCCATCCAACCTCTCACCCCCACCAGGCATTGGAGGGAGCTCCATCAGACCAGCTCATGCAGCAGTGCCAACTGCCCCAGTACTACGCTCAACAGCCCTGGGTACCAAAATACTTTGTCCCAACCTTTTTCAGCATTTTTCAACAAATGAGTCCTACTTGTTATTTCCATCGTCCCTTGTCCTACTTCCTTTCTCTGCTCTGCACCATCAAACATATCCGGCGTCAGTGTCTGCTGTGTCATTTCAGGGGTCTCCCCTCTGACAGGCCTGCCTTTCTCCTTTTCCGCCGTGTTCCTCCATTTCATTAACAGGGCTCCTAACATGGACAATGCAACAGAGTTGCTCAGTAACAAAGAGACACTGGTCAACACTTCCATGTTTATACTGAGTTTCTAAAGTCATTCATTGATACGGTCAAGCAATTGGCGTGGAGCTAAATAGCAACAGTTCTGTTGCCCAGTGCTCTTTGACAACTTACTGAAGGGACGAATTATCTGCGTTGACAGTCTTCCATGTGGACCGGTCTTCTGAGTCATTTGGTGCTTAACTGTCCTTTTTACCTTCCAATGTTTAGTACTCATCTCATTCTCAGTTTCTGTTGGCCTCATCATCATCATAACAATGATCAACGCTGTTGATCATTTCATCGCAAATGTTTCATTCCATTTGTTTGCTTGTTTTTTTTATTTATTTTTTGGTCGTACACAGAGCAAGACAAAGTGTAAAATCTCCACGACATCTTCATACACTAAGTATTAGACATTTGGTCTCTGTCTCACAGGCAACCGACAGACCATTGGGAATGAATGGTCTCGACGTGACAGGGCTCAGGCCATTTGACTTGGTCATCCCGTTCACCATTCAGAAAGGAGAGATCACGGGTAGGAAAAGCAATCGCAAGGCTGACCTCTCTTTTTGGGAGTGTTGCTTGAATCTCATTGTGGTCTCAACTCAAGGTGAGGTCCGAATGCCATCGGGCAAGGTTGCCAAGCCCGACATCACGGACAATAAGGACGGGACTGTTACTGTCAAGTATGCGCCAATTGAGGCTGGGCTGCACGAGATGGACATAAAATATGACGGCATTCACATCCCTGGTATGACTTTTGTTTGGAGACATTGCATAACGTTGCCTTCATGAGAGCGTTGTTCTCTAATGTCTTCATTGACATTCATAGGAAGTCCCCTGCAGTTTTACGTGGATTACATGAACAGCGGTAATGTCAGTGCCTATGGTCCTGGTCTAATCCATGGGACCGTCAACAAGCCTGCAGTCTTCACAGTCAACACTAAAGATGCAGGCGAGGGTATGTGGGGCTCATGAGAGGCATGGGAAGAATGTATAACATCCATTCCGTTCTACTCTCCAGATCCAAACCATCTTTTTTTTATTTACTCTTTGTTTCTGTAGGTGGTCTGTCTCTGGCTATTGAGGGCCCATCCAAAGCGGACATCAGCTGCGTGGACAACCAGGATGGGACGTGTAGTGTGTCCTATCTCCCAGTTCTGCCAGGAGACTATAGTATCCTGGTCAAGTACAACGACAAGCACATACCTGGCAGCCCCTTTTCGGCAAAGATTACTGGTAGATCCTGAAATACTGCGGGGTCAAAGTCAAGTAGGTTGTACTTTGCAAGGGTGTGACACCACTGTCCTGTTCTCATTTCCAGGTGATGACTCAATGAGGATGTCCCATCTGAAAGTGGGATCAGCAGCTGACATTCCTCTGGACATTGGCGATTTTGACCTGAGCCAACTGACAGCCTCGCTCACCACACCCTCGGGTCGTGAGGAACCCTGCCTCCTCAAGATGCTACGAAATGGCCATGTTGGTGGGTAGAACAGATGCTGCACGTTTGTTAGCTTAGAAGCTTGGCAATCTCATCATTGTTGTCTCTGTTACAGGCATCTCGTTTGTTCCAAAGGAGATTGGAGAACATTTGGTCAACATCAAGAAAAATGGTCGCCACATTCCGAGCAGCCCCATTTCTGTTATGATTAACCAGTCTGAGATCGCAGATGCCAGCCGTGTTCGTGTTAGCGGCTTGGGGCTGAGTGAAGCCAGGACCTTTGAGCCTGCGGAATTCATCATCGACACCCGTGATGCAGGTACAAGCTTGAAGAACTTTAAAATTAGCTGAGAAAACCTCCCTCACGCATTTGGTCTTTTCAGGCTATGGTGGCCTGGGGCTGTCCATCGAAGGACCAAGTAAAGTGGACATCAACACAGAGGACCAAGAAGATGGCACCTGTAAGGTCACGTACTGCCCCACTGAACCTGGGAATTACATCATCAACATCAAGTTTGCTGACCAACATGTTCCAGGTGAGAAGCAGTAGCAAGACGGACCTTAACATTAACAGTGCTCTTAAAAAGTGCTGACTTTGGCCAATTGCGTTTCCAGGGAGTGCCTTCACAGTCAAGGTTACAGGCGAGGGCAGGATGAAAGAGAGCATCACTAGGAAGAAGAGAGCAGCGTCTGTGGCTAATGTTGGTAGCCAGTGTGACCTCAGCCTCAAGATCCCAGGTGGGCAAGAGATTATTTGGAGCACCACATTCCTTACCTTACGCGCATGTATTTAATTGGTGACCAATATTTCAAGACATGTTCTCATTCTGTCATGGCGTCAATGGTTTTAAATGTTTTAAACACTCCACCTGCTTGTTTCTTTAGAGATCAGCATAGCAGACATGTCTGCTCAGGTGACCAGCCCCTCCGGTCAGGTTCACCAGGCCGAAATTATGGAGGGAGAGAACAACACGTACTGCATCCGCTTCGTGCCCACCGAGACGGGTGTGCACACGGTGTGCGTGAAATACAATGGGATGCACGTGCCCGGCAGCCCCTTCCAGTTCACCGTCGGCCCCCTCGGAGAGGGAGGGGCACATAAGGTCCGTGCCGGTGGGCCAGGCCTGGAGAGAGCGGAGGCTGGAGTGCCAGGTTGGTGTGGTTGTTTTGTAGACTGAGATTACGAGAGTTTCTGCAAAGTCAACCAAGCTTGGTTCTTTTGCGTGTGAAGCTGAATTTAGTATCTGGACGAGGGAGGCTGGAGCTGGCGGGCTCAGTATTGCTGTGGAAGGGCCGAGCAAGGCTGAAATCGCCTTTGAGGATCGCAAGGATGGCTCTAGTGGAGTGTCTTACATTGTGCAGGAACCAGGTGAGACAAGAGATGCAAGTATGTTGCTGCATGTTCACACCGAATCAGTCTCCACTGTTGAGGGGTGAATTGAATTTGCAGTCAACAATTAAAACCCATTTCAAGTCCTGAGGGGCTAAACTTGTGTCACCTGTGGAAGATGCCTCAATGTGATTGCCTTTGTATTGTAATCTTTTTTTTTGTTGTGTGTGTGTGTGTGTGTATATAGGAGACTATGAGGTGTCCATCCGTTTCAACGACGAGCACATCCCTGACAGTCCCTTCATCGTACCAGTGGCCTCGCCCTCGGATGACGCCCGACGCCTCACTGTTGCCAGCCTTCAGGTGAGGCTCTGAGACGCGCACACATGTCCATGTGCAAGCACACGCCAGGCCGCAGCGCACTGCCCAAAATGCATCCGCTTATAAAGTGACCTCACAGAATCTACCACTCCAGTAACGATCCTGAGTGTGTAGAAGGGGAAAATGCAATAATGCACAGCTAGAATAAAATGACTCGTCCCTAAGCAGAAGTTGTGGATAAAGTAGAGCTTGTTAGATTTAGTGATGAAACTGTGATAGTTGTGTTAGAGTGGTTCTTTAAGAGCTGCTGGCCACTCATCAGCTGCTGCATTGTTGGGCAGTGCCAAGGCACCACTGGCGCAAGAAAGGACTGTGTGTGTTTCTCGTGCCTCATTCTAAAGGCTCCCAACAGCCTACCTCCTCAAAATGGGATTACGGGGCGCTAAAGGGTTAAAGAGGGTTTGAAATGGGCTGTCTCCCCCTCCCCACGCCCTTTTTCCTTTTCCTTTCGCACATGCAGTACATTATCGATAGTAGATCGCATTTCACGACTATGACGTGGAAGAGATTAACGTCGTCGACAATTAACCAAAGAAAGTTCTCTTTTATGGCAGGTGGAAAAACACAATTCAGATTTCTGACTTCTTGGAGCACAATTTTCTTTTGACACATGTAAAAATGCATGCTCACTCGAGGTTATTTGACAAAGGACCATCACTTTTTGTGAGAGCAACATTAGATCTAAAGTACTATTTACTCAAACCGCTTATAGTGTGAACTTGACCCGAGGACCTGAAATAAATTGAGCTGAGACCAGATTAGCGTCACTTGATTTCAGAGGGGTATAAGAGGGACTGACACACTTTTGCACAAAATTATTGGTTGGGTTAGTCTGGGTAGCTGAAAATCAAATACATAAACGCCATCACTTAAGCACCCACACACAATACTTTTTTCTTCCTTTTCACTTTGTGTTCAATCCTGCTTGCTTGTACTATACAGCCTCTTCTTTAACCTTCTTAGCGACCTCCAGGTAAGGTTAAAACAAACAAAAAAATATTGGCGTATGTAAATGGGTCACAAAAAAATCTAGGTGTATGTAAATGGGTGATTTTCATCTAACCTGATGTGACACTCTTTTATTGTCCATGTAGCGTATGTATGTATAATGCAGAGCAACATGGATGAGTGTTGAGTGTGTTCTGTCGAGCAGGAGTCTGGCTTGAAGGTGAACCAGCCGGCATCGTTCGCAGTCAGTCTGAATGGAGCAAAGGGTGTGATTGATGCAAAGGTTCACAGCCCATCAGGAGCTCTGGAGGAGTGTTGTGTTACTGAGATTGACCAAGGTAACCGCAAAAAGGCTGTTTGAACTCCTTTTAGTAACTTCTGAGATGTTTTGACATTGTGGCGAATTTTGGTATCCACTCCTTCATTAAGCCTGGTTCTATCTTTTCTAGACAAGTATGCAGTCCGCTTCATCCCTCGAGAGAACGGCCTCTATTTAATTGACGTGAAGTTCAACGGAAGTCACATCCCTGGTAGTCCATTTAAGATCCGGGTTGGAGAAACGGGTCAGGCTGGAGACCCTGGGATGGTGTCTGCATATGGACTGGGCTTAGAAAGAGGCAGCACAGGTAACTTGTTGCGTGGCCTCGTGTGGGAGAAGACCGTCAGGTAAAAATCTTTACGCTGACCCTCTGTTATTCTTGCTACAGGAACTGCATGTGAATTTGTGGTAAACACGAGCAACGCGGGTCCAGGGGCTTTGGCTGTAACCATTGACGGTCCTTCCAAAGTGAAGATGGACTGTGTCGAGTGCCCGGAGGGCTACAAGGTCACATACACCCCAATGGCACCCGGCAGTTATCTAATATCCATTAAGTACGGTGGACCCTACCACATTGTTGGAAGTCCCTTCAAGGCCAAGATCACTGGTGGGAGAGCCATTTGTTGCGACTCTACAAATAAAGGTTGATGGACTTTTGTATGGTTAGATCATGCTGTCCCCCGCCCCTTGTCCAGGTTCCAAGCTTGTGTCCAGCCACAGTATGCATGAAACTTCCTCTGTCATGGTTGACCCAGTGACTCGTGCCATCAGCTCCACCCAGCAAGGTGCTCCTATCCAGTCGGATGCCAGCAAGGTGGTGGCTAAAGGCCTTGGCCTCAACAAGGCCTTTGTTGGTCAGAAAAACAGCTTCAGTGTTGACTGCAGCAAAGCAGGTGTGTCCGAGTTCCTAACCTATCCCAGCATGCATCACTTGATGTGTAACTTGTCATTATCAACCCTAGCTAGCTTAAATTCTAACAATGCATCTGTTTCCACAGGTCGAAACATGCTGCTGGTTGGGGTGGACGGCCCCAAAGTTCCCTGCGAGGAGATCCTGGTAAAACATTTGGGCAACCGCCTGTATAATGTCAGCTACCAGCTCAAAGAGAAGGGAGAGTACATCCTGGTGGTCAAATGGGGGGATGATCACATTCCGGGTAGCCCCTTCCATATCGTTGTCTAAAAAAATAAAAGATTAAAATTAAAAAAAAAACTTGCACCACCATCAGCAACTTCTTACCACTGTTATTGTTTACAGCTTTGTTTTCCACCCATGTTATACATTTCTCTCAATTTATTTCAGTTTATTCAGACCTTTTACGAAACCATTCATCTCCCAAAGATGCAAATATATCTTTTTCAGCCATTGAGTTACCCCCCCTTCCCATTTCTAATAAGCAAAATCTCGGGAAGGAGACTTGCACCTTTAATGATTGCCAACTACCAGTTGATTGTTTCACCATGTGCTTTGCAGTTAACAAAATACGTGGGCATGCTGTAGTGGGCATTTGGTGGTGGTTCGTAAAATGCCTTGTCCACTCAGTATGTGTTGTTTGAGGCCTTTTTTTTTTTTTTTTTCTTTTTGATAACACAGTTGTTTTACCTGCTGATAGATAGTGTGAGCCAGTTGTAGGCACTGCTGTTCCTTACAATTACGCACGTTAGAGTAGAGGTCTAAACATGACATAAAAGGTCAACAGTAGTACTCAAACACCAAGCTTGTGTCACATCCACAATACTGCTTTTCTGTGCGGACGATGCCGCTGCATATTCATTTCTTTGTTAAAATGCCTGCCGATTCAGAACACCAGCTTGTGTTGCAAACATGTTCTTAAAAAGGGAAGAAAATAAAATGACGCTGGACAAAATATGTTGTGCTTCATCACAGCTTTTCAAGATGGTGACCAAAAAAAAAAAAAAGTTGCTTTTTTTGAATTTTGACCACACACCCTCCCCTTTTAGCGCTTGCTACAAAAACTAGAATCGTGTCCAGAATAAAAAAAAAATGCTTTTAAATGTTTGTAAGACAGTATTTTGATACACAATAAAGTTGTTGTCTAGTATTTTGAGTGTAATGACTTTGTCAACTCGGCAAAAAAATGTTGGTTTCGCTTTTATTTATAGGCTTCACTCTTTCAAAAGACATCTAATCCAGCTATCCATTTCCCAGTTTAGGGGAAAATGTGTGGTACCTCCCTAGACTGGTCTCCCTACCAGGAACTGCTCAATCATCACCTGGGGACTTTTGCAACTATAAATACATCAGTAGTCCGTACCAGGAACTTCAGCTGGGCTTCAAACATGATAGGTTTGTCACAACAAAAGCTTTATTAGATCTGGCTGCTCAAGATGGGCACGGGAAAAAATATAAATATGCAGAGCTCAGAACAATTTGTTGTCCTTAGGCGACTCCCAGAGGACATCAGCTGGATGTGCTTTCATGTGACAAGTTTTCATATAGGAGTTCACGCAAGCGCACATTCGCACCAGCTGACTAGTAGGAGAAAGTTCGGCATACAGTTCGGATAGGCGTCCTACGTAAAATCACTTGAATGGGATCCCTTAACCATATGTCATACAATAAGTGTTTTAGTGAATACAAAGGTGAGCTCTTAGACGGAGCTTAAACCACATTTGCACTAAAACACGCACCACATTGGTCTTCAAAAAGCAGGAATCTCGAAATAATAATGATGAACACATGCTAAACACGAACAAAAGTCAGAATTTGACGTGGTCAACTATTATGAGGACATTCTTAAATGTGTGATAAAAATGCAATTTTACAAAATTCCGTTAGAAACCTGATGCAAAAAAAAAATCAAATTGGATGAAAAAAAATTCAAATTCAAATATCCATATGGAATAGCTGTGACTGAACTGATTTGGTAGAGCATGTGACGTCATCAGGTTGGACACGCCCTCTTCCTTCTCAGCCCAGACTCCCAGCACTTTTCAGGCTCGGTTTTGTTTTCTCCAGCGCGGAACTCATTTCCCAGATTCTCAAGTAAGTTTGAATCTTTTTACTACACTATTCAATTAGTCTTTTGTTCCACTTGCCCGTCCGTGGTTATTTGCTTAACCTGACAATTTACGATTCTATCGATCGATTATTCTGAGACGTATTATTGTGCAGAATGTCTTTGCGTGACAAAAGCGATGAAGAGCTAAGCAAGATGCTGACTGACTACGGCATCAAACATGGACCCATAGTTGGTAAGAATAATAGACATTTTCATCCGAACAAAGTTAGTAATGTGCTCTTTAATGACCTTTTGGGGAAATTGGCGTTTAACAAATGGTTAATTTGTTCCTCCTTATGGAGTGCAATTGAAAACACAAACTGCTGAATTTGACAATTGAATAATTACTGCATTGCGTTTCTTACACCGAATATTCTGCTCGCATAATCAAGCCAAGTCATACACTGTTGTGAATCTTTTTTGGAAGTCGGTGACATTTCACGTTCATCTGTGCCTCTAGACTCCACTCGCAAATTGTACATGAAGAAGCTTGAGAGGGCCATGGAACAAGTGCCTGAGAAACCCTCCTCTGATAAGACTTACTACAGAGAGGAAGGTAGGATACTCCTGAAATGAAGCTCTCTCAAAATGATGACCTCACAAATCTTGACTGCTTCATGTCCAAGGCCTATTTTTCCTGATAATGCTGATTCAAAGTCCAAATGTGAAAAGCTTTAATGCATTCGGCCTTCCTGTTTGAAGCTATGTGTTGGCGTCTGGGTTTGACTCGTGATTTGTACCATTCATCTTCTCTTAAAGGTGTCCTGACTAAATTTTTGCTTCCCTCAAAATACAAGAATGATTGAGAATTATAGCACCAATGAGGTCAACACTGAGAATTACTTTTGTTACCATGACAACATTTCAAACGCTACAGACTAAGATGACGATACCTGGGAACTCTTTTATTCATTCATTCTTGAAATATAATGAATACATTGTCTACATTAAGCTTCTAAGCTGTAAACATGTTCCAAATAAGACGATCAACATTTGTTCGTTGTGTTGCCGGACTACCAAGTCCAGAAACAAGTGAACTGATTTGTTACTATATATCTTCACAGAAGAAGAGATTACGTACATCACGTACCACAGCCCGGTGAGTGAAGCAGCTTATCATTTTGCGTTTGTACCTCACTTCTATGTTTTGACATGCAGACAAGTCTTAGATTCCATCTTGCTTTCGTTTGCACAGGTCAGACATGAAGGTTATGGTTATGAAGACATGTGAGTGCAGCGTTTACGTACCACACAAACAGTCTTCACACAGCTATTCCATCGTGCGTGTGGGTGGGGTAATGTGAAAACCTGTCCGACCAAGTTAGCTTGTGTAATAATTAAGAATGTTAAGTATCGTAAAGTGGTGCTTCCTGGTAAGCAGAGCTTCAGTGAGCTTTGTTTAGTTAACAGCAGATCGCATTAGCTTCTGAGAAATGTCAGCATGCAGCACACATACACTTCATTTTGCTAGGTAGCTAACTCGTGGGTCTAATATTAGTGTCACAGGACTCAAACAACTTGATGCGTCATAGACAAATATAACAGAGGATCCGGCCACTTTCAAAATAAAATATTTTTCAACCGGAAGTGCTTTTAACTTTTTTTTTTTCCGGCATGGTACAGGTCTTGTTGGGACCACTGACGTACAGAATACAAGAGTTATTTTAAATAGTGGGAGGAAATGCATAAACATTTTCAATGTCAGTAACTTTTGTATTATGTCCTTGTCGATAAGAAAGTGAATTGTTTTTTTTTCTACCCAGGCTAAAAAGAAGATACAACAGTGAACCATTTGAAGATGAGGAATTAGACGGGGACATACAGAACACGTATGTCTGTAAGCTTTTCGCATAACAGTAAAATGATTTCCTATAATCGTCGTCAATACCTTCTGTGATTACAGGCCCATCCAGCGCAGCAGCAAAGCAGCCAATCAGAACGCCGTGTACTCCAAGGAGGCTGTCCAATCCGGATGCAGCTTCTGTGGGGTGATAAAAATGCTACTGCTGCTAGCGGTTGTGGCAGCTGCCTACTACGCTTATTGTTACATTACCAAAGATGAAAATCCTTTCAACCTTCAATGATCAATAAATGACCACTTCTAGGATGCAATCCCTTGGACTTTGTTTTATACGTTGACATTGGTTTGTATTCATTTTGTCGGCGACATGATGGTGTCATGGGAAAGAAAAGTTTTTATATTTTTACAGCAAACGCCGTCCAAATCATGTCAACCCTAGCATTGTCACATTGTATTTCAATGCAAACACTAAAGTTGTCTTCTACTTGTGGGTGAATTTTGTCCTCAAGGGTGCCGTGCAAAATCAAATGATGTTACTTGTTCTGAAATTTGTAATTCACTACAATAATGATGTTTGTTTGTTCACATTTCTATGACAGCCATGTATAGTGACAAGCAGAATATTTAAATATTCTCGCTCAATGGCAGTAGCTACAATTAACCTTGTTAACGTTGTCATTCTTCCAACCGACCAATAGGTTTGCGTCAACAGGCCCACCTTAACATTGACTAAACAAATGTGTCTAGTAAACTGAGATCACTAGAAACAAGATCACAATTTTGGGATACTGCACTGTACTTTTGAGTCTATTTTTGTTCGATGAGTTGTCTTTTGTAAAATGTGTCTTGCCTTAATAAAGATTGCTAAGGGAGCAAAGAAACTCGAAAATATTCATATGATTATGTGACTGGTATATTAATCACTTAATTAATTAGGGGTTAGAATATTCTATACAGTGTATATACTATAATTGTTTTTTTAAGAAGAAGGGGAAAAAAAGACCACCAAAAGCATGTTTTACAAAGTGGAAGCTGTTATTGCTACAAATAAAACCACAACGTGTAGTTGCCAGGCATCGTTACTTTTGTGACCAATTACAACTGAAAGATAAAACATTGACAAAATGTACGTATGTATTAATTTGACCATCTCATCCGTTGTGTCATTTCAACAAAATTCTGAGATGTCAATATTCATATAAATACAACCAGGCTGTTTATGCATAAAAATTGTGAATTACATAACATTTTGAAGCGTGACAATACAAAGCTCTATGTACATATTTAAAAACTGACTAGGTGAAAGTGGTGCAGGTTCAAAGGCCAGTCGTCATGTTGAACTCAGAACGTTGCGGGGACATCTCAGGTGTCGCTTCAAACATTCCGCCGTATTTTGATGGCCTGAGAAGGTGGAAGTGGAATAAAGGTTCATTATTAAAGCAAGCAAGGGATGCGACTGTGTGTCGCCGTGTTTGGCGGCCTGCACCTGAGAGCGTGTCCCTCAAAGCCCAACGCCGTGATGAAGATGTTGATGAGGACCGTGAAGAACACCATAACAGTCGCCACATTGTTCATCCTGTTCAACTTGGCATGTTTACGCACGTCGTTCAGATCGTACTTCGCTGTTGCCACAGAAGCAAAACAAATTAGTCATACGAAAAGAAGACTTGGGGAAAATGTCGGGGCAAAACAGGTAACGCCAAAGTGGGCCTTTCAGTTACTTGCCTATAAAAACGAGCAGAAGCCCCACGATGACTTGCAGCGTAATGGACAGACACAAGAGGACAATGAGGGGGATGTAGAAACGATAACGCGGCCCCACATAGAGAACGGTCTTCAACTGGGACGAATTGGCCATCAGCAAGGCCACATCCAGCATGCTTTGAGCCGCACTCTTCTTGGTGGCATAGTGGTTTATGTTGATGGGCCGATACACTTTGCCTGAGGGAGATGTTACCACCTAAGGAGGACACCACAGATCTGACTCGACAAGTAGTATTCGTGCTTGCACTCATTTGGGCGAGCGTTCAAGCAAGGTTATGATAGCTTTTTTGATTTCTGGTTTCAAAATGTATCCATCAATTGGTTATGTCTGTAAAATATTATTATGAGGTAATTATAAAATGAACTGATTTGATAGTTTTACAGCTCTCTGAAAGGCGACTTGGATTTTAATGTTACCAGCAACAAATATTTGACCTCCCTGCTCTTTTGCAAACCTCAGAGAGGTGCTTGTTTGTTTGATCACTAAGCACTTGGACGTGGAGCTACAAAAGGGAGTGGCGCCCACACAGACAGGGCGGTGACTCACCTGGGCCGACAACAAACCGTGATCATCGACACTTTCACAACAGCTCAAGTACTGTACGTAGGTACGGAGGTAAATAGACCATCTATTGGAGTACGTGGGAAAAAATGCAAAGGGAAACTTCTGTTTTGTTGCACTTTGTTCACACATACGCACACAGGAAGAAATGCAAGGAGAAACTTCTGTTTTGTTCGTCTTTGTTTACACACACTCACATGTAGGCTCAAGGCATTTTGGTATTTACAAAATCCTGTTGTACAGGTAGGTGCAACATGACACTTAAACTCAACTTTCTCCGAGTACAACGTGCTCATTCATCAAGAAATATCAGTGGGGGGAAAAAATCACTGACATTTATAGATCTATCTTACCTCTATGTCTTTGTCATTGGGTTTATTGAGAGCGACGGCCTCCCCGTTGAGTGTGTGTTCTCTATCCATATCGTCTTTCTTCTGTCCTTCTCTGTCAAGTGACTTCCCCTTGCTGATGACGCCTGAAGTATTTCGAAAGGCAGTCTTAGGAAACTGAAAAGAAAGAGATATTCAAATGCTGACACAGACAGGATGAGCAAGTCAAGAAGATCCTCCGGTTACACTGGGAAGAGGGACGTTCTCAGTCTAAAATAAATGTGGCATGTTTCAGCCCATTCTCTGAGAGCGTGACCCCGCCCCTCACCGTTACCACAGGTGTCAAAGGTGAGGCCCGGGGGCCAGATCTGGTCCACCATATGTGGTCTGCAAAAGAAAATCGTGTGCGTTACCATCCATGATCCTTCCTGTACCGACACTTGATATTGTCATAAGTAATGAATAATAATGTTGATATTTTGCATCTATTTTCTTGATTCTAAACCCATTATCAATTTGAACAATACAGAACAAAATGAAGAAAAGTTGAAAAACTTTCAAAACTAGGTGTCCATCAATTTGTTGTTTAAATGTAATGATAGGAGGAGGCTGTTAACCATTTATGTGGTTTTACTCAACCCACGTTTTCCACTTATACCAGCAGGGGGCAGTGCTCTTCTTTTATGAAGCAGACAACCGGAAGCTCTTGTATAACTTCCGCCCTTCAGGACAGTCCCCACTTATCATGGCGGTGTACTTTGCCTTTCGTTCGGCAGCCTTGCGTGGAGCCCTTGGGTTACATAGGGGCACGCCGGGGTCTCCCAGCGCCATTGTGGGACTCAGGTTTCTATGCGCCGCAAAAGCGCCATTCCAAGAATCCACAGAGGAATATGAATTTGTCGAGCGTCTTATACCGCCCTCACGGGTCCCCACTCCGCCCAAGCACTCCGGACCGACGCCGTCTGGCTGGACCCCTCCGGCTGAGTCTCCGCCGTCACTCCCTTATATGATTCGCCGCTCCCGCATGCACAACATTCCGGTGTACACCGACGTGACCCACGGTAACCGCTTGATGACTTTGGTCCGGAAGGTGGAGGGCGACATTTGGGCTCTGGAGAAAGACGTCAAAGAGTACCTGAAGGACGTGACTGGCAAAGAATTGCCCACTCAAGTTAACGAGGTCACGATGACACTGAGGGTGAAAGGACATTTTGATAAGGAGCTGAAGGAATGGTTGATCAGTAAAGGCTTCTGAAAGAGCTTGGACGATGGCAAGTGGCAACTTGGACGAGTCAGATTCACTTGCGTGTACCACGTGACAGAAAGTGACACCAAAAAGACGCTGCTTGGACTCTGAGAACTTCATAAATGCATCATTCATGGATGCATCTCCATGAGAGCCATGCTGTGTCGCTCATCGTTATTAATGTCAGAATTGCTTCTAATGAGTCCAAATCAATGTGTATTAAGTGTTGACAGTTGTACATACGCGACTGTTTAATTTCTTACGACACCGTGTACCATGTTGTTTCCTCAACAATTATGCCTTCAAGTACGAATAAGAACCAATCTGAGGATTAAGCATTGCAACATGTTACTGCTTTATGTACAAAATGTGAAATTGGCAATAAGCGCTTCTCAGTTTTCACACATTCAAAATTCTGAACAGATGAGTAAAATTTTTATTAATGTAGGACAATATCCAAGTACATTGAATACAGTTCCATTTAGAGAATAAAAATGTAATTACAAATTATTTAACATATACAAATGAGATGAAAAAATATGGTTCATGTATTCTTGGCTGCACTTAGTTGGGAGAGAGAAGCTTTGTATCGCTCCGTTAGTTTATCCAGTTGATCATCTGAGAAACACAAAACAAGAACAAAAATCTTGATTATGGCATCTACAAAAACCCTTGGTTAAAATCTCTTATTAGAGAAAGCAATTAAAGTATTGTGGTTTGTTTCCATCTTGTGGCATCTTCAGGCAACTTTTTGGGAGGTCCATCCAAATAGCATTCATTGTACCGTCTCACTTTCCTGAAACATTTACTTACTGTGAAATGTGGATGTTAGATATTCTGATAATCTTCATACCAATGAAACTAATGAAGCAATAGAAAATCAAATGCGTAAAATAACTCACATATGGTCCCCTCTCCTTGGCTCGTGCAACAACGCTTTGTCTGGAGGTGGCTCACAAACTGCTTTGCAGCCGTTGATGCTTCCGATACCTCGTTCAGCATTTCCAACTCCTGTAGAAAGTCGCATCCAAGTGAGCTCCTGATTCATCTTCAACAAATTGTGCTTGCGCTTGTACCGTGGAGAAAGCTTGCAGAAGTTCATAGACTCTCTGGAAGACCTGTGGGTCTGCGCTAAAGCGAGGTCTCTCTTTTGTGCAAAAAACTCTCAGTTGCGTCTCTTCCACGTGGCAGAACGTGGTCATCAGCTGCTGGAGGTCGCACATGGCCACATGCAGCGCACGGCAAACAGAGGCACGGGCATTTGGCTCCTCTTTTGTTGTCAGGAACTCACACTGAGTTGAGATGAGCAGAAATCATTTTTAAAGAACTCATTATTGACTTGTTAGTGGCAGTAGTTTTGCTAATTATGACTCAGTGGCCATGTTCAAGGTCATACCTCAGACTTTAGCTGCTCCAGCATGGAGCGAGTAGATTTAATAAGGGCGGCACTGCTCTCAGCATTGTCTCTTCTTGGCTTGGCCGGTTTAGCGCTTTTGCATAAAACCCTTCTGATAGAAATACAGATAGATGGGAATAAGACGAATGACGGAAAATGTTCAAGAAGCAGGTTCTGGAGGAAGAGTGCAACATACGGGACATTTGAAAAACAGGGGTCCAGCGAAGGCGTGACCATTTGCGCAAGATTCTCATCTGTAAAAACCGTGTCGAGCAAGATCTTCATATCGTGCGCAGTGGATGCACTTAAGTCCGAGACCTCAGCGATAAGATTTTCCAGGAACTGAAGCTGCTGGTGGCAACTGGCATCACCCTGGAGGAGGAAACATTACTGGGACACAAAATACTTGATGTGTACGTACGACAACGTTGACCGTGCACACTGAGCCAGTCAAAGGAGTACAAGGGTTGGCCACAAAAGTTTTCCCACCTTGATTAAGTCCAGGCTGTCTTCTCTGCACAGCATCAGGTCCTGTCCAAGTGCAGCCATCCCTGTTTAGAAAGGCAGAACACGTGAAGAAGTGCTGCTAAGGGCAACATCTATACTAATCTCTTGGGGTTGTCATTATTTTCAATTTAAATCTCCATTTTTCCCTGTCCACAATTTAAAAAACCTGAAGATTTGCCAAATGTGAAGTACACTTTTCATCAAGCGTGTAAATTATTTAAAGACCATCATATTACCGTTTGTCAAAATATCCGGATTTCGGGTTCTTAATGCATTCTCTTTCAAACTGGCAAAGTTTGGATCAATACTGGGAAGAAAGAAGAGGTCATTTTAACAAATCATTACATTTAATGACGTGCATATACATGCAAAACGTATGTCATGTTTTCCCAACCTGCAGCAGACCCAAGTCAGTATGTCAGTACGAAGCTGGGAAGGAGTGCAGAGCAGCTGTAGCATGTCCTCGGACTCTTCTATGTACACACATTCCAGCACGGGACACGGCATAGCCTCAAAAAAGACAAACACGTCTTACATTAATGACATTTGTCAGGTGTCAGAGGTATTGAAGCTGGTGTTGTTTGCTATTAGCATTTATATATCCTAGAAACGTTGTTTAAAATATCCTTTTAAAAAAGTGGTCAAACTGAAAACAAAGTTTGGTTGGGATCGCAGAACAAATGTAATCAAGAAGTGCAATATCAATGATGGGATGCAGACAGAATGGGTTTATGTAAACAAATTCCTGAGGTTCATAACAGATTCGAATCAAATCGGTAGCATCTGAATATCCATCTTTCTATTATGGTACCTCATCTGAACAAAAGCTAAGACTGAACTGAAGGCAACAAGCGACAAAAAGTACTACAATAACTGAACAAATAAGATACCAGCAGGCGTGAATAAATGCGCCGAGCCTGCTCCGTCTCGTTCGAAACAGCCGCCATGTTCTTCGTCACCGACAAGAGCGCGCATGCGCACTGGTGGAGGCGGCGTGACGCTTTTACCACGCCCCCCTCCTGTCTGCAGGTGGCAGCATTGAGCACAACAGTCTACAACCTACTAGAAATGTAGAAGTATACAAAGAAGAAATCCATTTCCGAGTCGAAACGTTATCGTTCGCTAGCCGAATAAGAAACGTTTTCAACCTATTGTCACGTTTCGGTGTTGGTTTTAAAGAACATTTTAAGACTGTGGTGGAGTCTAGCGACTTGAATTTTGTGTAGCCCACAAGACCGCCGCTTCCCATCTCTGCCTTCAAAATGAAGAAAAAGGCATCCGAGAAAAATCGCCATGTGGTAGCGTGGCTCAACAAAGCAGAATGGGATCAAGTACGAGAATATCTTTACTCCAAAGATTGCACTCTACAGAAGAATGCCCTTAATAGGATTTCGGCATGGAAAGCAAGGTACGCCAACAGTACTCCTGTGGCAATGGACTGCACCGCCGACTTGGTGAGGTGTCAGGTGCTGGACCGTTCCGAAAAGCTGGACTCTCATGAACTGGTTCTGCTTTATGGAGCGGCCCTGGTGAGATTTACTAACTTGATCACCGAACGCCAGCAAGGAAAATTTTCCCGCTCGTTAAGGAGACTGGCCGGGAACTTGAACATCCCAGAATGGATCGTAAACATTAGGCATGAAGTCACCCATCGAAAACTCCCTGCGTTGAAAATGTGTCGGAAGGCATGCGAGGTGGTTCTGGAGTGGCTCCAGCAGGAGTATTGGTCCAGACAGTTGGGAGGTGTGCCCGATGGAGACTTGGACGCACAGTCTGATGGAGAGGATGCAGAGATGGACATGAAACAGCAAGAAGACAAGCTGATTGCAAGGCAAAAAGAAATGGAAGCTTATAAGAATGCAAGGGAACTTTTGATCTCTTACGAAAAGGAGCAGTACGATGCTTGTGGGGGCGAACATGAAGAAAAAAGGCTAGACCCTTTGGCGGATATGAGCTGGATACTTGGCGAGATAAAACATTTTTCTGTTGAGTTTGCCGAGTTGCTTATTGAGGTCCTCTTGGAAGATGGCTTCCTTGTTCCAACAGCTGAACAGTTGTCATCATTAGGCTGTGACACCTCCGAGAGTGACTGGTTTTGTCCCACAAAGCCCAAACTCCCTCCAACTTTCCTGCGTTTTTGGCTCCCTCTTCTGAAAACGCTTAACTCGCCCACCTTCATCCATCTCTTCCTGGAGAGACTCTTTGCTGACCTGAAGCTTCACACCTGCGAGCAGAGCAAACACAGGATGTACTACACTTCTGGGTGGATCTCGGAAGTAATGCTCTGTAACAGCAACAAAAATGATTATCACTTTGAAACAAAGACACAGAGGAAAGCTAGGTTGAAGGACAGAATTTTTGTCAACCGCATCCAGCTGATGTGGCAGCAGCTTCTGTCCGCCTGCTTGGATGCTCCCTGTGCTAGTACGCCTTACCTGCTCCAATTAGTCTTGGAGGACATGGAGCATCCTCTTCCTCTGGAAACCCAGCAGAGGCTGATGCAACTCTGCTCCATCTACACTCAGACAGAACCTTCTGATCCAGACACAGAGCAGGAAAAACGGCCTATTTACACACTGGAGAGTTTGCACGAGAAACTGCAACGTTCAAAGCGCCACAGCCATTCGGAACCGCAGAAGCGAACAGCAGAAGACAACAAATGGTCAGATGCTGAGGTGGAGAAAGCAAAAGTGCTCCGGGGTTCCTCGTGGCAAGTGTGCTTTGATAAAGTTTTGTGGAGAAATTTCCCTCTTGGAAAAGTCCCCGGCCAATCAGATGAGCCCTCGTGCCTGATGCTGGACAATTATTCGACTATGACCGTGTCTGACCAGCCAGCGGAAATGGAGAGCAGCATGGCGCAGAATGTCTCGGGACTTTCTGCTTCCACGAGAACAGCTGATGGTTTTCTTTGGAGCCACAGTGACCTCGGCAAGCTCAAAACTGGACTGCAACTTTTTTGAGTCTAATTGAAATGTCAAATATACAGGCTTGTTGTTAAAAGCACATCTTTTAGTGGATACCAGTATTCATTATTCTTATTTAAAAATGAATGAATTCTCGACAAATCTGACTTTCTACTGATTTTTTAAACACCCATTATCATGTAAGAAAACTGCAGTTACCTTCTCCACACCAATTAAATGCACTTGTCACCCCGACAATCTGACATGGTGGCGTGTAATATTTTTTTTGTCTATGTGGTCAATAAAAGTTGGTGTTGGCAGTGCATTCAGATTCAATTTTTTTTTTTACAGCGCTTTTTTCCTCATTAGGGTCACGGGGCTGCTTTCCCAGCTGGCTTTGTGCAAAACAACCTGCACTTGTCTCAGTCATGGTGTACATCTCAACAAACAAACATCTCACACAATCCAAAAACCAAAGAAGTATGTTCTTGGAAGCGGGGAGGTTCATGTGGAAGGAAACAGGATCATAATAGGGATATTCATCTTTTAAATGATATTTGAGGGTAAGCAACAGGTGACTTAAACTTTTAAAAGCACATCAGGCCTTCGAAGTTTTACTACATAATGCTGTCGTCTAACAGACGAATGGCAAAATTCAATCAAAATCTTAGGTCTATGAAAATTTATTTTTCCTCTGCGTAGCGTTAACTGTGCAGATCTTCCCATCTCTATCTGTTAACAGATCACAACTTGCTGCAGATGACTCTAAACATAGTGGCTCGTTTCACTTTATTTCAAGCTATCTGTTTGGTCTCACAGTCTTGGCTTCGTCATGTCAAAATTTTAATAATGTGGGCTATGCAATTGACATGAGAGGATGAGCGCATTTCTGGTACATACTGAAATTGTACCTGAAATGCCAATGTCTCCAACTTTTTGAAAGTACGTAAACGTAACTGGCAAAATGGAGGCCACACGTTTCGTGTTCAAACTCCAGTTTGATTTTTTTTTTTTTACCAAATAACATTCATAATATAGGTTATCACCACAGACATGTTTTATTGATGTATACGTACATGAATAAGGTTGAGAAGCGGTATCAGACAGTTACGTGTACAAACAAAACAAAAGCATCTTTGTTTCGTGGATAACAACAAAGGCAAAAACTACATACGTCATTAAACGCAACACCGCGCCATCTTGAAAGTTGGGTAAGGAGGCCTTCCAGTTCCTGCAGAGCCTTCCCCGCGACAAGCCACTTTTGGATGTGGGCATTGTGAACTACCGAGAAAACTATTCGAAACTGTGATATTTCATCCACGATCACGCATCTGTATCATCGCGACTTCGTCAACGTTTGCGAAGAACGGTAAATTAGCCTTCCAGATGTCGTGCGTCACCCGTGTATTTATTTAGCGCTTAAACTAGCTTTAGCAAACAAGATCGCAAGAACGACGCGATCGGACTAGGCGACTGCTTCAAAAAACAACTTGGATAAATCGTTACTTTTCTCTTGGAACTGAAAGGTAAAACATTTTCGATTAAGCTTGGGTGGCCTTTGTAATTGCTTTTATCTGCTTTGATCTGGGCCTTGCTAACATTCGCTAAAGGCGCTTAAAACTAAAGCGTAGGACGCAAATAAATTACACCAAATGTATTAGTTCTGTAACTACGTTTAGCAAGCAAATTTGATCCACGAAGATTTGCACCGTTAATTGGACTTTACGTGCGCTCGAGAGGTGTTTTAGGACTTTGTGTGTTTCGGCTAGTTCCCGCTGCCGTCGAAAAGTAACCTAGGTCAAGCATGCGGTCGTTGAGCTCAATGCAAAATGGTGGCGCCTTAAGGCGAATGGCTCCGAACATTTGTGCTTTTGTAATGTCTTTTTATAACTCGACATTTCCTGACGACCGCATACAGAATAGCAAGCAATTTGAGTGCCGTTGAAGTTTCGCCAGCACGACGTTTTAAGTTTTGCTTGGCCGTGAGCATGCTAAAATGACGTTGTTTTGTAATGTTTACGTAACAAGCCAAAAGCCCAAACATTGTTGATTGATATTGTAATTATTTTTATCGAACATCAGGGCTCCAGAGAAGTTTTTTTTCTCGATTTTATTTAAGCCCATTTCTTTAATAGGTGTGTAGTATTGTACTAATGTCTCCATTATAGTAAGTAGAATGGCTGACCTAGCTCACAGATTAAATATTATTCATTTGGACAGGTGTATCTAACAAAGTATATTTTAATACTAAGAGGCCCTGCAATCCTAATTTGTTACGACTAAGTTTAAAAGTTGAAATGTTAACATCTACTCTTTATCTTTACAGGAATAAGTTCTGCATTTGCTGGACACTTATCAACTGTCCACGTCCAAAGAAAATGATAACCAGGAGAAGAGGCAATTGCAGCACTCCACTGAAGTCCCTGGAGGTTGAAGTGAGCACTGCTGTGAAAACTATAGAAGATCATCACCCATGTCTCCCCGAGGAGTTCCAAGTTGATGACTTCAATATGAGAACGGAGCTGGATGAATTTCTGGGAATCGAAGACCTGGAATGGTCTCCTGAGGGAGAGACAACGTCGCCGGTCTTTGACCTTGAGCTTGGTGATTTTTACAGCAGCAAGAATGAAGATTCTGGTGCAGAAGTATCAACTGCCTCCTCTCCAGGCAGTGGGTCATCCGCCGTGAAGATGAGAAATAAGCAACGGCAAGCAAACCAAGTCAGCAACAAAAATGCAATCGCTGCTAGGATGAATCGTCTCAAAAAGAAAGAGTATGTTAACAGCCTTGAAAAGAAGGTGGGCATCATGTCCACGGAAAATAACATGCTCAAAACAGAAAACGCTCAGCTGACCAAACGAGTGGAGGAATTGGAAGATGAGACCAGGTACCTGCGAGCTGTGCTGGCCAATGAGAGCATGTTAGCTCAGCTGTTGTCACGGCTGAGCGGTGTGAATGGCATGAAATTATCCTCCTCGCTTTTCCAGGGCGCCGACTCAAACGAGCACGACTACTCACTGCCACGGAAACGTGTGAAAGTGGAGGCCAAAGAGACATCTGGTGGCGTGTGCCTCCACGTGGACAAGAACCATGTCTCAGTGGAGTTCTGCACTAAGTGTGCAGCCAGTGCAAGCGCGGCACTTAAAATGTAGGGTCAAGTACTTACCTCTGATTTCACATATTGAGATGAGACACGGCTCTTAAGTTCTGACCGTCTTCACGGTGGACGAAGACTGTTAAAATAACCAGGACCTGCTGATAGTGCATGTGTTTGATGACATGTTGGCTCGGGTGCTCGTTGCCGCTAAACCTTGTTGACAGTTTCTTCTAGGTAATGGTTGCTTCTACCAATGAGGGATGAATGGCGCTCTGAACACCTTAACCTGCTTGACTCCATGGTAAGGATCAGAGCGGAGAGAGTTTTCCCCACTAGTGTTGAAGGCATTTTGGTCAAAGCTAATCTGTAAAAGCCATCAAAAGAAATCTTGAATGCAAGATGTATAAATGACGGTGAAGGTCCACAAAGAGTAAATTGGCTATCAGATTCCAGAAACATGGAAGAGGATTCAAATGGAATGTTTTTTCCAATGGAGCTCTTTGTGAACCAGCACCATGTTACAGAAGAATCCCTTTAATTTAGAGCCACCTGTTTTTCTTTATTGCTGAAGTGGATTCTGCTGGTGGAGGTTGAAGAGACTGGACAAGCTGCTGCCACCGTGGCCATTTTTGTCTCTCTTTTTTTTTTTAAAGGTAGTATCGGTAAAAATGGTATTTGTCATTCTATTTGCCTATTTGCCACAGATTGACTAGTCAAGAGTTTCTTTACTGTTTTTTTTTGCGAGCTCAATACAACTGCACTATGGGTGTTTTCTGTTGTGATAATTGAAAGATTATATCCAGAATCATCTGCTTTAGGTGATTATGTTGTCATAAGATGTAAATGTGTACATAATTTGATAATTTGAAAGTGTGCCCGTTGAGGTAATTGACCTCTGCAGGAAGATGAACAAATAAATCCTATTTTAACTGTTTCAGTTGGAGATATTTACATTGGTTTGTGTGTATTGTTGATATTAATGCATCTCTCTTTCTCTTTCTAAACAGCAAGCTCTCTCCCGATAAAGGTCTTTCTTTTCCTCG
The DNA here is from genome assembly GCF_024217435.2 of Syngnathus scovelli. Lineage (NCBI taxonomy): Eukaryota > Metazoa > Chordata > Actinopteri > Syngnathiformes > Syngnathidae > Syngnathus > Syngnathus scovelli. Next base: position 13,184,617 of record NC_090848.1, on the reverse strand, counting down.
GCATTTGGGTCAAGTCTGGTAAAGGTTCCAAGTTTAAGGCATGAGCTGAAAAAGGTCCATAGAGATGATCTTTTACATTTCGGCCTTTTTTCCACTTGGAAAGAAATTAACAGAAATGTCCTTAAGTCGTTCATAGTTTTTATGCACCGCTAGGGATGGGCATTTGACCACGTGACCTTTAGGTGAGAACATTTTGTCTCACGTGTGCAATGGAAATCAAGCCTACAATAGCAGAATTGACAGGATTTTGTAGAATATATATTAATAAAAAAAAAAGAGATCAGACCAAGATAAATTATTTCAAAACTTGATGCCACTGTTATCTGTATAACCTGCCAATGCAATTGAGTGGAAGTAAAATCAGCACAATGATCACTCTGGAATGTAGCTTTTGGGATTTAATCGCTCTCATTGAAGCTCGTGTCTTAAGAGTCAACAGATACAGGTGCTGGCCAGTAAATTGGAATATCATCAACAAGTTAAATTATTTCAGTAATTGCATTCAGAAAGTGAAACTTCCACATTATATTCATGCATTTCACACAGACAGATATTTCAAATGTTCGTTTCTTTTAATTTTGATATTTATAAGTGACAACTAATGAAAACTTTAAATTCGGTATCTCGAAAAATATACTGAATATTACTTTTTTTTTTAATTTGAAATGTTGGTCAACTGAAAAACATGAACATCAAAAGTATGAGTACTTGATGAGTCTTCTTTTGCCTCAATTACTGCATTAATGTGGCGTGGCATGGAGTCGATCAGTCTGGCACTGCTCAGGTGTTATGAGAGCCCAGGTTGCTTTGATAGTCACCTTCAGCTCCTCTGCATTGTTGAGTCTGGCGTTTTGCATCTTCCTCTTCACAATACCCCATAGATTTTCTATGGGGTTAAGGTCAGGCGAGTTTGCTGGCCAATCAAAGACAGGGATACCATGGTCCTTAAACCAGGTACTGGTGATTTTGGCACTGTGTGCAGGTGCCAAGTCCTGTTGGAAAGTGAAGTCTGCATCTCCATAAAATTGGTCAGCAGCAGGAAGCATGAAGTGCTCCACTACGCCATTGACCTTGGACTTCAACAGTGGGCCAACACCGGCAGATGACATGGCACCCCACGCCATCACTGACAGTGAACAATATTGTTTAACTTTTTGATTTTGGCCAAAATTTAGGCTTCGTTTTACAAGTTTTGAAATGATTTATCTTGGCCTCGTGATAAAAACCTTTAATTTTCATCATATACGATTTAATGGTACGAATATAAGGAAAATAGAATAGAAACCTCATTTATCGTTTATTTGTCAATTATTGTCTTCTTGGTCAACAAAAGTTTAATGGTTTGTAATAACATTTTGGGCAACAAGAGGTCAAGCGTTTATTGTAGGTCTTCACCTGATTTGCACACGTTTAGTATTTTTGCCCATTCCACCATGCAGATCTTTTCTAGAGCAATGATGATTTGGGGATGTTGATGGGCATCACAGGCTTTTAAGTCCCTCAATAGAATCTCTGGGTTCGTTGTCTGGGAACAGGTCAGGCCACTCCAGGATTTTTTAAAAATACAGCACTCCTAAATTGCATGTGCGTTGAATTTGGGACCATCGTCATGCCAGAAGACCACGCCACATTACATCTTCAATGATGGAAGGAAGTTTGGCTCTATTTCATTTGCTGGAAACAACCCCAGAGCACAATGTTGCCACACCCCATGCTTTACAGTAGCTATGGTCTTGGGATTGAATTCAGAATCCCTCTTCCTCCGAACATGAGTTGAATTTGTGCCATCATTTATCTGACCTTCTGGTAACCTCTTAATCCAGATCATCCGTCTGTAAATCAATACAATTTGAGCTTCTTTTCAAATACATTGCAAATGTGTTACCCTTGAATGCAAGGTGTAATCTCGCTGTATTTGCGAGGTCTCAAAAACACGAGAATCATCTTTTACCCAGCATGCAGATTTTTCTCAAGTCAGCCACTAGTTACACGAAATAAGCAACAAATGTGTTTTGTGTGGTTGCGACATAAGCGGCGAGGCCGGGGGAAATGCATCAACCAAACTGACAATGCTGGACTGATGCATGGATGCTGCAATTCTGTAATCGCATTGATTCAAAAAATAATTGAAAGAAAAGCCGCGAGGGATGCAATTTTAGCTGGAAAGGTTTTGCGCGATTTTTTTTTTTTGAACTTCCTGGTTAGGATTCCAGTTTCTGCGATTGTTCAAAACCAAAATAAGGTAGGTTGCCAAAACCAAAATAAGGTAGGTTGCGCAAGTTGACACATCGTCCAATCAACTTGAAGTATTGTGCTCAGTTGTCCCGCCTTCCCCGAGCCGTGAAGCTTTGATCACGATTTTTCCCTAATGAAGTGGCCTGTGATTAGGTACTTCAATACGTACACTACACGAGGTAAGAGGAAAAAAGTAGCGATTTTTTTAAACAAATCTTTTGAGTGAACCGATTCCAAAGATTCAGTTCACTTAAAAAAAATAGAATGCACATCACTAGTAGAAAAGAGTGTAGACGGCCTTACACTACCAGATCGGTATAGTCGACTGGTTAGAGCCATGAGCTCTTACTCAGAAAGTTAAGGGTTCGATCCCAGGTGTGAGAGAATCCTTTTAAAGTACAATTAACCCTTCATTTATTTTATTGATTATTTTTGGCTCGTGTAGTGTACCTATTGAAGTGTCCATGAGGTGTACCTAATCACAGGCCACTTCATTAGGGAAAAAACTTAAGGGAACGTGAAAAGTGCCACACCCGCCCTCACCCCCACTTCATGATTGGCTGTTTGATCTGTGACGTCATTTGGACACTCCATTAGGTACACCACCATTTTCAGGTGTACCTTATCACAGGCCACTTCATTAGGGAAATGTTTTCCAAGTGACCCTCGTTAAGCGCACCTGTGTGAAAAGTTTTTGGTCACTTTCACGTTCACAAGGAGCTAAAACTTTTCACGCAGGTGCACTTAACGAGGGAATCACACGGACACTCCATTAGGTACACCGCCATTTTCAAGTGTACCTAATAACAGGCCACTTTATTAGGGAAATATCATGGTCAAAGGTCACATGTGTCAAGCTCTAGTCCTCGGGGACGCGTTCCAACATGTTTTCCAAGTGACCCTCGTTAAGCGCAGGTGCGTGAAAAGTTTTAGCTTCTTTCACGTTCAAAAGGAGCTAAAAGTTTTCACGCACCTGCACTTAACGAGGGAATCTCACGGGCACTCCATTAGGTACACCGCCATTTTCAAGTGTACCTAATAACAGGCCACTTTATTAGGGAAATATCATGGTCAAAGGTCACATGTGTCAAGCTCTAGTCCTCGGGGCCACGTTCCAACATGTTTTCCAAGTGACCCTCGTTAAGCGCACCTGCGTGAAAAGTTTTAGCTTCTTTCACGTTCAAAAGGAGCTAAAAGTTTTCACGCAGGTGTGTTTAACGAGGGTAACTTGGAAAACATATTGGAACGTGGCCCCTCGAGGACTGGAAGTCGACACCCCTGGTTTAAGTGAAAAGTGCCACACCCGCCCTCACCCCCACTTTCTGATTGGCTGGTTGATCTGTGACGTCACTTGGACACTCCATTAGGTACACCGCCATTTTCAAGTGTACCTAATAACTTTATGCATTTTTTGTACGTGTCAAGAATGTGTATTTGACTACTTGCTCTTTATTTTGGGGGACACCAACACATATTAAATAACGTAAAACACATACATATTGTCATATAAAGCAGTTAACCAAATGTCCGATTTTTGTTTTCATGCCAAAAAAATAAAAACAAGGAATAAAACACCAGACAAGTTTTAACAGGTTTTAATGTTTATTAAAATGATATTTTTAAGTAATAATAATTTTTATGTTTTAATTGGGGAATATAAAAACAAGGAATAAAACACCAGACAAGTTTTAACATAAATGTTTATTTAATAATAATAATAATAATAATAAAAGTAAATTTCAAACCAGCAATCTAATGTGAAATTGCAGTAGATATATTGGATAACAATATTTAGGCGTATATATGCATACACGTTATTTAAAAACTAGTGTTATAAAATGAAGATTACCCAAAGAGAAGCATAATCTCGCCGTTTTTGCATAACGGCGCATCCCTTCATGCAATAAAGTTAGCAGTTAGCTTGGCGAAAACGCGCATAAAAGAAGTGGTGTTTCAAGTGGTTCTTCTTTTCCTTGGCAAATCGTAAATCTACATTCTGGTTTACATAGTTCACGCCAGGAGGGAGACGCTACACGTTCACTGACTGATCCGTTGATGCACGGGAAGGAAGGCAGTTGACGCATTGACTCGTTCGCGAACGGGAGGATTGGTTCCCTCACTGATCCGTTCTCGCGATGAACCGGAAATGCAAATCACTCACTCGCTCACTCGCTCGCTCGCTCGCTCGCTCACTCACTCACTCACTCACTCACTCACTCACGCACAGATCCGTTCAGTTGGTGAACAGGAAATGCAATTCGCGACTCGTTCGTGAACGGGAACGTCATTTTCTTCGTTTTGTTTTACGGCGAGGTGGCACGAGCTTCAATGCGCATTACTGGTTGAAGTCATATGAACTGAAAACTCTCGTTCACTGGAAAAATAAATCGTTCTTTTGAACGAATCGTTCACTCACGAGCCGACACTAAATCAAACGTCCCAAATGAGCCCCCCCCCCCCCCCCCCTGACCTCAGACATCACAATACCACCTAGCTCAGGCTCCTTATGCAAGCAAAAATAAAATAGTCCCCAGTACTAAAAAATACTTTTTTTTCCCCCTAGCATGGCTACTTGTCCTTTTTATAAATGTCCTTTAAATGAGTGTACTAATCCAGTCACAAATAAAATAAAAAAAAAGTTGATGAGGGACAAGCTATAATTTTTAAACAACCCAGATCTAAATGGTGACCAATTTGATGGATTGGAAAAGTAATCAATCTTACACCAACTCTGAATGTTGGGAGCTTCCTATATATTTGAAATAACGCCACACAGAATCAGTTTAAACAAACAACACAGGATCACACAGACTTGTCAAAGTTATTATTGTAGAATACTTTGATGTATTTTTTTTCTTTCATACAGACAAAAGGTGTAGGACTTAATTCCCGATAAATTATCTTAGATTTCCATACAGTTTGTCTACAGTATACAGGTGTGTTCTTCCTCATATATATAGATATTTATTCGCTTAAATAACAGGCAGGTAACTCTTTAATATATTCAATAGTCTTTGTGTGTGTGTGTGTTGGGTTATTTTTTTGGTCTTTTTTTTTTTCTCAGCACAATTCAGGCTGCATTTTCTATCCACAGAACAGCTCTGCATTGTGCAAGAAGGAGGACCATCCATTCCACGCACCAAATTTACAACAGTATGTATAATGAATAATGTAAAAGCTTAAATTCTCCCCTCGGGCCGTAAAAACCTGCGGCAGATCTAAAAGAGCAGCCTCAACAATGCACGCAATGGATGCATCGCACTTCTGCAGTCTCTAGCTCTGTGCCACCCTCCAGTTGTCCAGCCTCATTTTGTCCAGTGCTTTCCATCATAATAATAAAGTGACTTTTGTCTCCTGCTTATCTGCAGAGCGAGTCCCCACTACGGTCTCGAGAGACTCGAAATTATCTCGACACCTCTGCACGCTTCAGGGGCTGCTCACTGGACAGAAAACACAGCCCTCGGAATATGCTCAGGAGAATGTGCATTGGATGTTTTCCATCAGTGGGAGCACCGGTGGAGAAAATCAGTAATCATGTCATGTACAAGTGCTTCTGTTTAGTTTTTCATCTCCTTACAAAAAGCAAACAGACTAAAAGGAAAAGAAAAAAAACATAAAATAAAGTAACAGGAACATAGTACCTGTAAATTAAAGTTGCGTGTGTGCACTTTAGGGGTGAGCTGTACAGGTTTGATGCAGTTGTACAATTTCTAATTTTGGATAAATATATTCTTTTTCACATTCTGCTTTTGCCTTCTGATAATCTATCTCACAACATCATAATGTAACATGGCTGGACAGATGGACAGAAATGGCCGGAACTGATTTGTCTAATTTACAACACTGTAGATTTGCTCAGCATGTTTGGTGTGCGTGTCTTTTTTTTGTTTTGTTTGTTTACTGTAAGAAGCACTGACAGAGCTGTGCGACGAGGCAATGAAATAGACAAGGTTCGCCTTGAACAGGTGTGTGTGTCTGTGTGTGCATGTGTGTGTGCATGTGTGCGTGCGTGTGCGCATGAGAGAGCAAATGTGGAGAGTTCATAGCACACAGTCGTGACAGTCGTCTAAATGATTTACCTACACATAAAGAGTGACATTAATGATACCAAAATGCATGCTTCAAAACAGACAGAGTAACACAATGCCACCACCCGGGTGAGTGCGGCGACCATAATGAAGATGAGCATTCAAGAAGACAAGAGTTCTGTACAGTTACGGGTTTTTCCAAAGAGCCTTGCGCCCCTCCTGAAACAGAACTAGCAGGACACGCATATTCCCGCTCTGTTTTTGCATGTGTTAGCATCCCTGTTGCACTGCAGTTCGAATCTGGGTTACACGTGATGACATGTCAGTCAGTTGCATATTATCCGCCCTTGCCTTTTTCTGCTTGTGGGTCCGGTCAGGAAGTCAACAGGAGAACAGTGTGGGGAGGCCGGAGGACAAGGTGGTGGTGGTGACCGGAGGGAGGGACTTAATTTGTATTGCGTTGCACTCCGAGGCAACGTGAAGTCAGCAGTTCACCCGCACGTGGGACAACACGGCATACTTGGGGGACGCGCTTGATTATTGGAATGTGCTTGATGCTCCACGGAAGGTCGTGGAGATGAATGTGGTGGAATGTGATGTCACCGGCTCACATGGTCTTACCATCATGTATGATGTCAAATATTTGTGTGGCTCTGTTACACTCTTGAAAAACAGGATTTTTTTTTCACATTGTTGCCATGATCACATTGAGGAGCTTATAGGGCAAACCAAGAGCAAAGCAAATAACATGTGACTCTATATATATATATATATATATATATATATATATATATATATATATATATATATATATATATATATATATATATATATATATATATATATATATATATATATATATATATATATATATATATATATATATATATATATATATATATATATAGTGTGTGTGTTACAATTGACCCCAGAGCCACAAGGACGTAGTAAATTTTGCTTACTCATTTCATAACGCGTGCATTTATACTAGCCGACAGATTACAAAGCACATCTTTCTGCAAAAGCTAAGAAGTGCTGTTGTAGCATATAAACAGTTTGACTGTACAAGATAGTTTGAGTCCGTTCACTTCCCTCCCTGTATTAGGCAAGCAACCATATTTGGTAACTTAGGAGTTCACAATGGACCCCAAACGCCTCACTATGAGGCAGTAAAATGCATGATTGCAGCAGAAGAATACGGGTGACGATGACGTGTTTTACAAGTCAAAGGAGGATTAAATTGAACAACTTTAAAATATAATAGCCCATTGGAATAAGATAATCTGAAAAGGAAGAGAAAAGGAGAATTAAAAAGAAACTTGAGGCAGATACTATGGCTTAATTTGGGGACAAATGTAACACTAACTTCCACTGAATTTGATTTGGGAGCTGTTGAAGGTCACACTTTAAATTATACATTTAAAAATTGAACAAGCAAGTGGTAAAACGCCTTAGGTTTCCACCTACTGCCGTATTATTACATGAAAATATTAATCTTATCATGCAACCATCACACTGTAAAAAATACAATTTGTATTTTGGGGGGACTAGAACTGTTAGAACAACTTTAAAATAGAAATAATTGACATTTATGGCAACAATGTTAGTTAGCAAGCAAATTGTTTGCTCCAACACAACAATGGACAATGAGTTGTGTGAACTCTACCTAACCCTAACAGCAAAACTTAAAATAGTTTGTTCAACTTATTGGTTTTACATAGTAGGGTTAGGGGCTAAACCAACAATGAATATTTAGCAGTATGAATCAATCAATCCATCCATTCATGATGGTGTTGACCCCAGACATGTGAGCAAAAGCAGCTTTGAGGTGAGTGTCAGTCTTAAAGGGCCCAAAGTCTGTGCATTGTGACCTGATGCAATTTAAAGGGATAATGCTTTCCAAGCATTCAAAAAAAAAAAAAGATTAGGGATAGTGAGCCAAAACAAAGTGGGGCAAAGCAAAGGAAGAGGAAATGAAGCGACTTAGCTAGGATACAGTATCGAGACAGAAGCCATACATCAGTTCATCGTATGCATGGGGCCACTGTACTGTATGTTTGGGTGTGTACGTCCCACACAGACAACATATCATGTGGACACGGGGCAGCATTCAAGGATTGGCGACTGGTCACAACTTCTGTATTGTCGCATCCCAATTATTAATAAAAAATTATAATATAATATATACATATGTACTGTATATATATATATATATATTCATATAATTCCCCTTTACTATTAGGTTTAAATGAAGGGTACCTGTTTGAAATGTATATCTCTTTTTTTTTTTTTTTCCCCTCCCAGAAGAGACAAGACAACACACATTGAAAGAGAGTGAGAGACGTGATCGGAAGGACAATGAAAAAATATCATGCTGTGGGGACCAAGAGAAGAACTGAAGCAACGTGGAAAAGAATGAGCACCATATTATGTTTGAAAATGAATGACTCCAAGATGAGCATGGATGAGGAAGTTAAAGCTCCAACAATTACATCACAAGCAAAATGAGTTGTTCGACGTTTTCGATGAGAAATTGTTGCGCACGGTGGCTGTAGTGTCATGGCAGGCGAGTAGGTGGGGTCATGGCAACCGCACTCGATTAACACCAGCGGGAATGAAGGGATTGGCCCCCCTCGCTGCCGCATGATCCGGGTCTGCTGACGCTTTGAAGGACGCCCCTCTGCCTCCAAAGCCACTGTCAACGGATGGAGGGCAGGCTGAAGAGTGAGTGGAGGTCAAGGCGGAGTGAGCGGCGAGCGGATGAGGGGGAGGGAGTGGTCGTTTGATAGCGTCAATGTTCACATGGAGTCGGCGGCAGCCGTTGTCCTCCTCCCTCCTGTGTCACAGGAGAGACCGGATGGAAATGTCATGTGTGCGTCCTCAAGCTCTCTCCTCTGCTCCCGTTTTGACCTCAGTTCCCCTTCTCCCTGACCCACGAAAGTTATAAGGTGGTCTCCACACAGTAGAGGTGGGCGAGGTAAGGGGTTGGGGGGTTCCCCAGCCGGTCCCTGCTATGATGGTCGTTGCAGTGTTGATGGTGGTGATGATGATGAATGGTTTGGTTGCTAGGGGTGATGGTGTTGATGCTGTGATTGTTGGCGTGGGCGATCGATGAAGTGCCGCTGCTGCTGCCGCTGCTGCTGCCGCCGCTGTTGTTATTATTTCGGTTGCACTGGGTCACTGGGAGGCTATACTGGCGGTATGGACGGGTGGGACGGGTGCGGGCCGTAGGCTGGGGCTGGGTGGGAGGGGGCGGCGGCTTGCGAAGGGCCGGGTGCACGTGCTGATATCTGCTGAGTTCGGATTCGTCGTCCACATCAGTGTCATCAATCAGCGGGATGTTGTGGATGAGGTCATTGATGAGGAACTCTGGGTGGGCCATGAAGTTGTGGATGGAGTTGCGGGATTCTGGTTTCTCCCGGCCCTCGTACAGCGAACTACGGAATGCTTTCACCACTCGCATCTGCCAAAAAGAAGGGGGGCAGGTGTGGGAGAAATCCACAAGAACAAAAGAAGAACAAGTCAGATGCTTGAATGGAAAACAATCAAGGGAAAGACCGACCGGTCTCCGCCAGAAGACAGACAGACAGACAGACAGACACAAATGGACAGGCACTCAAGGCCAGGTGGCTTTACAGTAAACATTTAATGACTGCAAGTTATTATATATTATTTCTAAACTGTTGGTTAAGCTACACTCCCCTCCAAACTTACTGGAACAGTACGGCTGAAAACATTTGAGTTTTTAAAGGAATAGCTAGCGGCTTTAGCAAAACACTAGTTAAAAAGAAATTTAGTGACTCATAGCCGAGAGAATGAAACTATCACAAAGTCGTAAACTGATGGCTGCCATGTTTGATTATCCCAATTATTAGAATCCATAGAGGTTGAATCAAAAGGCAACTGGACTTCTTTTTTGTTCAACATTTAAAAAAAAAAAAATCCTCCTCTGTTTTGTCTGGTGGAGAGCTCTTCGTGTGTATCACCTTGGATAAAGAGACAGTCTGACGAATGAGTCTTCCTAAGTCCGTCCGTCCGTCCGTCCATCCATCCATCCATCCATCCATTAATCCATCCATCCATCCATCCATCCATCCATCCATCCATCCATCCATCCATCCATCCATCCATCCATCCATCCATCCATCCATCCATCCATCCATCCATCCATCCATCCATCCATCCATCCATTAATCCATCCATCCATCCATCCATCCATCCATCCATCCATCCATCCATCCATCCATCCATCCATCCATCCATCCATCCATCCATCCATCCATCCATCCATCCATCCATCCATCCATCCATCCATCCATCCATCCATCCATCCATCCATCCATCCATCCATCCATCCATCCATCCATCCATCCATCCATCCATCCATCCATCCATTTCCCGTGCCTAACATTATTAGGGCTCATTGGTGATCTATCCCAGATGACACAGGAAGGCTGGAGCTGAGATTTAAACCTTAAACCTTTGACCTACGAGGCAGACGTGAAGACCATGAGCGCGCTGCTCCGAATCTTGATGAAAATGGTTTCTAATTTGAGAAAGGATTACAATGCACCTATGACTGTGAGTTATGTACTATATGAAGACTTTCGAAGTGTGACTCTCTCCTCAAAATCACATTTGGGGTCACTCCACCAGACACAAAGCAAAAAAAGTCATTTGTTGAAAAGCCCAGACAGACAAAAACAAGAAAGTCGGGTTGATTCAACCTCTGTGGATTATTACATGCTACCATCAGATTCATGGTCATCCGTCCACTTCTTCTCCTGCAGAAAAATATATTAATGACCATGCATCTGCTTTGATTAAAAATGAATTCATAGGTCCACCTGATCTTGAGTGTTGCCAAAAGATGTTTTTAAAAAAAAAAAAGAAAGGTGTTTTGATATGAGTTTGCTATTGACAAACACTTATGTCAGTTCTGACACACCAGACAGACCTTGCAGCATCCACAAAGACCACAGAAGCAGCAAACATCTCACGTAATACACACCTGCCGTGCGTGTATGTATGTGTGTGTGTGTGTGTCTGTGTGTGTGTTTGAAATACACTCGCACTGCAGCACACTGGCTAGCATGCATGCACACGGGTGAGGCTAAATGCCAGGCACAGATGGAGAAGAAGCAGTAAGAGTGAGTTAGTTGAATCAAGAAATCACCAAATGGCCACGCACACGCATGCAGCAGCCCTTGTCATAGAACGGTCCGATTTTTTTTTCTCTCCATGTAGCGAGCATGGCGCTCTGGACATCAGCATGCATTGGAATGTTGTGCACTGTGAGTACTGAGTCCGTTTTTTTGCAAGGCTCTACACACGCAAATATCCTGCAGTCATGCAAGAAACGAGTAGCGAGCAGAGTGGAATCAGAATGATGCTGATGAGAAAGGTTACTGCTGGACATAAAAAATAAAATTCACAAGTTGCAAAAAAAAAAATAATAATAATAATAAAGCAGACATCGCAGTAGGTTATAAGAGTATGTGATTGGTTAGATTCTTGAAAACAGGAGATGATTGGTTCCAAGTCAGCCGTGTCAGCCGGGTCATGCTGAATCGGATCACTGTCACTCCCAATCTCGCTCTCTCGCTAACACGCGCCACAATGAGTTCCACGAGTGTATTATGCGGCGTGTGGTTTAGGCGTGCATAGAGAGAGGCATTGCGTTGCCATGGCGATCGTTCCATGCACCCTTCCCTCAAGCCCAAAGTGAGGAATAGCAGAATGAGTTGAAAGAAACGGCAAAAAGTGAATGCAAGTCTACAGACAGGCAAACGGGCAGACAGAGACTTACATAGAGACAGTTTGGCCAAAACTATCAACTGCAACAAGCGACTAAAACTTTTGGAAGGTGCACAATCGGGCAGCTCAATGGGCGTCCATGCTGCAGTTGGCCAAACTCTGAGAAGTCTCTACACATGACTCTGGCATAGGTGACAGACTGGCAGACAGACAGACAAACTGACGGACAGACAGACAGAAAGACAGACAGACAGACAGACAGACGGACAGACGGTCAAGCAGTAGGTTCAGTGCTTATCTGTTTTTCCAAAGAGCCTGTCAGACAGCAGAAAAACACTTCATGCAGACTGAGAAGGTTTCGCAACGTTATTTTCCCACTTTTGTCGTCGGCACTTGGTTTGTTTTCATTTTTCGTCCCCATAGGTGGAGTAAACTTTCGAGTATATGTCGCCCACAGTGTGACCAGAGAAACCTGGAGGTCAGGGCGCTGCTGTGTTACTGCTTTTCTCAGTTTCTCTCCATCCCTCCCTCTCTTCCTTCATCCCTCCCTGACTGGCCCTCTCAGCATAGCTTGATGGAAAAACGATGATGATTAAAAGTACAAGGATAGAAGAGGCACTGGAAGGTTGAGGCTGCTGTGTGAAAAAAAAAAAATGCTGATGAGAAGAAACTGCAACATAAAAACAGAGGGAAGCTGTGAGGTAGATGGCTGCTACATCCTTTCAAAAAAAAAACTGAGCGGTACCGCCTTTTTGATAAGAACCTTTTTCACTGAGCAATCATTCTGTTTTTATCTTTGACGCAGGGGGTGAATGCTAACGACTCCTCATAAAATATGCAACCATACGAGAAAGAATGAGAGAGGTGATCTCACAGTAATCTCTTTTTCATCTGTACACAAAACTAGGCCAATATCAAATGAAAACAAACTGGATCCACAGGGATCACAAAGGTCCAGCACAGCTCAGGCAGATGAAAGCGCAAAAGACACACATCTTGCATCTGCAATATTAAGTCTGAGGGCTGGGGTTGCTATGACGAGAACCCAAGTGGAGCATGACGCAGAAGTTATCTGAACACAAGCGGCACTAAAAGGCGAAGCATTTCCTTCAGGAAACATATTGATCAAGTGTTTGTTTCTTGATGAATGTGGTCACAAAGCTAAAAACAATGCTAGCTAGCGGCTGAGTCTGTGTTACAGCCTGTGGGCGCTGCTAGCTTTATGCTAGGCTAGCTCCTGTTTTGATTCAGTGGCGGGACAACACTAACAAGAACTTTGTAAACAAAGTGTCATAAGGCTGCTGTCTATATCCCTAGCTCGCTCGGCGCAACATGAAGAAGAAGGCAGCATGGGATGGCGGGAAGGTCAAAGGGCATGAGGGAAGGAGCAAGGTTGGAAAGGAGAAGCAACTGAGAAGACTGATGAGGAGACAGCACAAGCATGCACGCACACGGACACGTCAAAAGCAGCGGCGCACACATCGCCATACACACAATGACCTTCTTACACACAGAGTGAGAAACACACACACACACACACAGCAGCTCTGGCAACACCAGCAAGCACACACACAGACGCTCGCCGAACTGACATACAGAGAAATCAAGAGGAAACATGAAGTGGGTGGTGGTGCTACTCTTCACGGGAGATGGGGACAATGACAAAAAGGCTGGAAATCACGGATGAGGGAAATGACAAAAAAAGGAGGAACAGGGAAAAAAAGGATGAGGAAATCTAAAGAAATCTTATCTTTTATACTACACAAGAGCCTGTATTTAGATCTGGCACAATCCAAATACATCTACAAGATAACAACTCCACTTTTAGACAAACAGAGTACATTTCACAGTCTTTATGTGTACTTTGGGCAAACTGGAAACCTGTAATATCCAAAACAAAAAGAACATACAGCAAAGAGAAAGTCAAGAGCGGCATTGGAGAAAGAGAGAAAGTTAACAAACAAATGGGACGGACAGGAAGAGAAACCACAACTTTTTGGAGAGCTCAGGACGAGAGGCAAACGGGAGATGTTGAAGCTGAAAGTCGTCTTACGGAAATAATCAATCTACAACACGCTGAACAAAAGCGAGAGGAGACGAAGGAGAGGAAAAAACAAGCTAAAAGGGAAACTCAGCAAAACTTAGAATGGCAAGTTAGGCATCAGCAGCGATTTTTGGGGCTTTTATACTCGAAGGTTTACAGCTTTTGGCCAAAACTCAAATTGTAGCATGTCAAAAATATCACTCCCACAACTCCGACACGCTTATTTTGTTTGACTCCTTTACACTGAAAGCGGGCGTTCAACACAGCAACCTGGCTTGACCTCATTGACACACAGCAAAGATCGGAAGACATGGTGCAGCAGGAGCTGTCCTTTACTCTCTGAACTTTGACCCTTAATCGACGCCAGAATCAATGAGATTATTTGGTTTCATTTCTTTTTGGAGGGTATCATCTTCATTTATACTTAAAGGGGAAATGATGTGTTCTGCATTTTGATCAATATTGTGTTTGAGGAGTATGAATTGATCCAGGGGGCGGCCATTTTGTCACTTGAGGACATCATAGTAGCTAAGGGCTCAGGGTTTTTGCCTCTGAACACAGAGAGTGAAAGGCGAGCAACCCCTGCACCACACTCAACACTCAACAATAAAACCAAACACACTCTGGACTGGGGCCAGACCTGGATTTGGACCAGACCAGATCAGACCAGAATTGCACAGCTGGTCAGGACCGGGTGCTGTTTGAAAGGGAGAATAAGATAAAAAGAATAGAGGATATGTTGTACACGCATGAGCAGCGGGCGAGCTGGAGTGGGGAGGGGGGGGGGGGCACAACCATTGACAGTAAAATACTGCAAGTCCACGTGCCGTGCATGTTTGTGAGTGTGGTTTTGTGTGTGTGTGTGTGTATGAGAACTGTGTGCACATGCTTTCGGCGGACTCACTCCCTGGGGCTGGGCTGGTATTGGCTGTCGCGGTGGAGAGAGCTACGTGAGAGGGGGTAGATATAGTGTTTACGTCGTGGAGCTGACTGAGCACGGAGGAGCGCCTTCTCACTGCTCCCTGAAACGAGCCGCTTCGCTTGAACGTGCTCACTACCTCCATCTGCAGGACAGAGATAAAACAGTGGCACTCAGTGAAGGCGGGAGGGGGGGCCAGCCGGAGTGCGGAACCCTCTCAATGAGTGTGCGTGTGCGTGTGTGTGTGTGTGCGTGTGTGTGTGCGCACGTGTGCGTGCGTGTGTGTGTGTTACCCATTCTTCCACATAAACACACACGAGCAGTGTTTGCATTGGGAGTTTAGTAATATGAAATGAGTTTTCAAGGTCCTATTTTCAAGTATTTATTATTATTATTTATATTTTTTAATTCATTTTTGTTTGTGTATGTATGTATGAATGTATGTATGTATGTATGTATGTATGTATGTATGTATTTAACAAAGCTTACAAACTAGCCATCAAAAGTCTAATTCAAAAAACTTTTTCAGTTGTTATCATTACGTAATTTTAGATTTATTAATTCAATTCACAATATTAGCAACACGGGTATATTTTTTGAAAAGTCAAGGCAAAACTAGTTAGCTCTTAAACATCCTTTTTCTTTCCTTTTTACAAGCAATATGTAAGTTAATTAAAAGTGGGAAACTATTATGTGTGCAAAGATTTTTTTTACGACGACCTATATAGTTTTTATTACTACATATATATATATTTAACTACTTTTTTACTATTTTATACTTTTTTACTATACTTACTATTTATATTTCAGAGTCTACTTTTTGTTTAGCTTGAACTTAAGTACAGGAGTTGAATTAGTACTTGGACTATTAGCATTGCATTTTACACAAGCTTTACTTTAGTACGGAGCATGAATACTTTGGTTACACACACACATACAGGGACACACACATGCCTTTGTCATGTTGCAGTGCATCTTACAAACCACCACTTTTATGTTGCGAGAGAATCATAATCAAAGACAGAGGCGAGCATAATGTTGGCTGTGTTGAAGAGAAGCAGAGATTAGAGGGAAAACTCACAGTACACAGAAAAAACAATCAAGAGGCACCAAGTCTTGTGTTTTGGGTTCCAGTCTGGTCAAGCACACTTTACCTGAGTCTGTATGCGGTTGAGGCCTCGGAACCAGAGGATCTGTCCACGACGCAGCTCTCTCTCAGCACAGTCAATCTCCTCTTCATCCTCTGCAAGCTCCTCCCCTTCCTCCTCCCCGGGCTCCAAACCGAGACCCGCTTCCTTCAGGCACGGCAGCCGCTCCGACGGGACGGTGGCGATCACCTGCACATCAGCTTTGTTACATTTTCTCTACACTAAGTGTGGGATGGCGCCACCTCAAGGGAATGTTCCACATAAACAGCGCCCACTTAGCAGGCATGTTTAGCCTCAACAAGCTGAAGAGGCTTTTACCTGACCCCACAGCAGCTCTCCAACTCCCACAAACAGACACCAGAGCCACTGCTCTATGTTGAGTGGAGCACAGCTGAATGGCTTCCCTCCCCACTGCACAATCACAATCTGCAGCAGAGACAGAGAGAGAGAGAGAGAGAGAGAGAGAGAGAGAGAGAGAGAGAGAGAGAGACCGAGAGAGAGAGAGAGAGAGAGAGAGAGAGAGAGAGAGAGAGAGAGAGAGAGAGACACACACACACAAATATATTTTCATGATAAACATGAAATTTAAATTTAAACTTCAGTTTAACAAAAACATGCAGAATTTTTCAAGTGTATATACAGTATAAAATAATCAATCGGTCTCTTCCATATTCAAATTACACATCTTCAACATTTGAATAGATGTAATTTTTGCCCAGTGTTTTTCTTATGATTGAGTGGCAAGTAAGGCCTGCAGTTCTTTGGATGTGGTTATGAGTCATTTGGTGACAAGACATCATCTCACACAATGCGAATAACAGGATTTCACTGCTGGGGTGATAATGGCTTGATGTGACAAAACCGACTCGTCTCTTCAGTCAGGCAGAAAGCAAAAATGGAATTTTACCCAAAATGTTTTACAGTCCAAAACTGAGCATTTAGCATTAGCTAAATTGCGATGGTAGCAAACTGTCAATCTTTTTCTGATATGACCTTTCGCTACATGAATTGGATATCCTCTAACTCTCTTAAATTGTTCAAATTGATACAGCAACAAATGGCCTTCCATAGGCCCGTTAGAGGAACGCAACCTTGTCGACAGCAAAGCGTCCTCTCAATTAGATGACGAGAACCCTCTCCGAAGCACTGCATCCGTCCCTGTTATTTCACTCAACCTCTCTGGAGCCTCCTTCTGTCCACATCACTGATATTTATACCACTCAAAATCCCGCTACTCTGTCACACCCGGAATCACCGCCACCTCTCTCAGTTCTGGTTTCCCCCACGAGAGCCAATAAGCGCTCAAGCGCTTTGCTTGCTCGTCTTGTCCTCACACTACTGTATTCCTGTGTGGCACTGTCCCTCGCTATTGAATTCGGCTAAAACATATAAGACAGCAGTCCTCATACTCTTAAATAATGCATCCCGACTTGCTGTGCCTCTCAGCATGATTTATTGATAAGCAAACTTGTCATTATGGTGCACTCTGCAACAAGCCTACATTAAGCTTGATGTGAACTGCTTACTTGCCTATGACAAACATGAGTTAGCCCTTTAATGCTCATGGAATGGTAACTTCAAATGGATGCGTTTTTGGCTCCAGTCTCAATCCCACAAAATCAATTTCCAACAAACCTTAAATGGAATCATCAGAAGAAAAGGGTTCTCCAACTCACTTGTACCGCAAAGGTGCCCAGAACAATGGAGCAGAAGATGGGGTTGGAGAATATGCCGTCAAAGACGTTTCTCTCGCCGTGGATCTTCCGTGCGTTGATCTCATTGAACAGCTGCATTAGGACAAAAGTGTTGAAGATGATGGTGTAGTGCTCGGATGGGGGTGAGTGGAGCGGAGCGTTGCGGCCGCTGTCGATGTTGAAAATGCGCTCGCCTGAAAGCAGGTGAGGGAAGAGAAGGAGAGATTATGAGTAGCCTGCTGAGTTCACGAGGATGAATACAAAAGCAACCTCAAGGCAAAAAAAACTAAATGGAAAAAAAATCCACTGCTAATAACGTATTCACAGTCACCGGCGGAGAGAATGATTTATACAATACGATATGTGTTGACCCAATGGATTTTTTGCATGCTGATTTAAAAATTATTTCTTTACTTTGTTTCCCGAGCACATCAGGTTTTGAGATATTTTCTTTTTTTGTTTGTTTTATGTTTGACCCATGAAAATTTGTGCATTATGGCTTAAATAATAATTTATAGCTATGATGTTTCAGAAAAAAAGTCCACCAGTTGCTGAACCAACCACTTAATTCATTAATACAGTATTACTAAATATATTGCAACAATGTATTATTATTATTATTATTTTAAAAAAAAGCATCATGTGGCAGAGGAAAAACAAGAGCAGATCTGGAATCAAGAAAATGTTGACTCCAATCTCTGATTAAAAAATTCGGCATCAATGAATCTTCCAGCGTACGCTATCTTGAAATTTCTCATTCCTGCTCAAATCGATAAAACATCAAGAGCTCAGTAAAATTCAAAGAGCCCACAATAAAGCAATTCAAGTTTACTTGATGTTCTCTTCATGACAGGCGGCCAAATAAATGCAGAGTAAACATTACATTGAAGACACTCTCGTTGTACTTTCTGTCTGTGCGTGCCCACCTATGAAAAGCAGGGTGAAGATGATAACCAGCTGGTAAACTCCATGACCCAAGATGTTTTTCATCATGGTGAGGGAAATGAGCGGGTTGTTGCGACCGTAAGGTTTCCGTAGCAACAGGGCCTCTGTAGGGGGCTCAGTGGCCAGGGCCAAAGAGGCAAACGTGTCCATGATGAGGTTCACCCACAGCATCTGCACCGCCTTCAGAGGAGAATCCTGCGAAGAGGAGAGATGAAGCCGACTGATCACAAGCCATGTGTGGTCAACAAAATTCTTAGGCCAATTTGAAAACAGACAGGCTTGGACCGGGTGGCGCACAGACGCAAGCTCTCAGTCAAATACTTGTACAGGGGCGGAGCTATGTGGTAGACAGGGGCAGCCATGGCCACCCATGCTCACTTTCTGGTCACCCCTAATTGATAAGATTCTGAAAATATTAGTTAGTGACAGCCCTGAAAGAGGCAGGCTTGTTTGCCTTCTCTTAAATAAATTAGCAGCTAATTTTGCTAACATGATGTTGGTTAGGGCAAGCAGCTCTATTTGCAGCCCAAATAAAAGTGGATGACTCAGAGCACCTGAGTGATGCAAGCTCCAGTGAAGGCGACGATGACGGCCACGACGTTCACTGTGAGCTGGAACTGCAGGAACTTGGAAATGCTGTCGTAGACGTTTCGTCCCCACATCACCGCCTTCACGATGCTGCTGAAGTTATCGTCAGTCAAGATGATGTCAGATGCCTCTTTAGCCACGTCTGTGCCGGCGATGCCCTGACAAAGTTTGCGACGATGAGGAGGACATGCACAGAGTCACGGCATGAATCATGGGAGCGTTCAAGCATTCTAATCATTCTGGAGAGTCACTGCCTCGATGCTGTGTTGTTCCCCTCCAAGTCTGAGCAGTTGGCATGAGTAAAAGCTGTGGCCCAAAAAAAAAAAAATGCACGCCACTCCTACTAACATTTTTAACATGTATTATTTATAATGGGGCAGCTGAGGCAAAACTGCTTTTGTTGCTGCAAGGTTGCAAAACACTATATCCTTCCTAAATGAGAAAAAAATAAATAAATAACATATCATTTGCCAATTTGCTTTGAGGTATGAAGCAGCATATTAGCCCAGTTTTGTTCATGATAGATACGGAAATGTTCATACGAAAATGAAACTAATGACTTTTTTTTAATTAGTAAATAGTATAACTAGTCGAAAAATGAACCAATAATAAGAGTCACCATAGCGAAGCCAACATCAGCCTTCTTCAAAGCTGGTCCGTCATTGGTTCCATCGCCTGTGACAGCAACCACCTGCCTCTGTTCTAAAACGGTACTGTCAATAATTCCTACCGAGAGAAGAGATAGACCGGAGGTAAGTGTCTGCGTGCCTGTGAGTGAATTTCAAAGTGTGTGTGTGTGAGTGTGTGTTTGTGTTGATCAAGCCGCAACTCACCTTTGACGAGGGTATGTTTATCTGTTGGTGAAGACCGAGCCAACACGCGCAGCTTGGGCCAGATTTTATCAATTCGCTCTTGTTCAATCTGCATGCACATGGAAAAGGGCACTCAACAGACAATATTGATCACTTTCACTAGTGATTACCAATTTCCATTCTGGCAGTTTGTAGATGTGAGCGTCAATCTTAGAGGGCTGTTGAAAGAATTTCATGACCCACACATGCTGCCTGGTAGTAAATTGCCATTTTTTTTTGTCTTTCACATGCTTGGAAGAGCACTGGTAGAAAACTGCACATGAATGAGACCCCGACTCACCTCTCCTTTCTCGTTCCTGATTCGTCGGTTGAAGTCTTTCCCCTCAATACAAATAAAGTCATCCCCAGGGTGGATGATTCCACACTTGGCAGCAATGGCCCTGGCCGTGTTAATGTTATCACCAGTCACCATCCGCACAGTGATGCCCGCACGCTGACACTTCCGGATGGCCTCGGGTACCTTGGAAAAATTTGGTTCACACAGAATAAGGTTTTAGTTACTTATGGTGGCGGCAGTCGGCTATAGCACGTTCCTACCTCGGGTCGTACTGGATCCTCGATGCCGACCACAGTGATACAGGTCAACTCTGTCACTATTTCCGCTTCGTTTTCCCAATCGGGCTCTGGATCGGCGGGCAAGTCTCGATAAGCGATGCAGATGGTCCTCAGGCCCTCACATGCCATCGGCTCGATCACCTGTTCAGTAAAATCATCATAAGAGATGGAGACAGGAAGAAAATCAAACAGCTTAAATATGTTCTTACACTGGAAACAAAAAATACAGCTCCGATTGTCTTTAACGTTGATGTCTGGGGAAATTCGAAGCATTTTTGCTGGCATTCATTCTGACAACGCTGAGAGGGAAAGCCCACCCTCTCCCCCCGACAAGCTCAAAGAGCTGAAGAAGACAATATGATGAAGAGCTGGCATGGCATAAAACTGCCACAATGCAAGCAGGATAAGTGAGCCGGAATACACTTGTGTCAGGACAAGAGCTATTTTTCTTGTGGCATCGGCCGAGGTCGCCGTGAGGCAGGTCAGCCCGCCTGTCATTCAAGGGAGGACTTGCTCACACTGCTGCATAATCGCATGTGTGAGCGGAGCAAATACTTGCTTGGCGCTGGTGAAGACTTTTGACCGATCTAGCAATTTGTGCTGCAAGGGGTGAGAAATGCTCATGGGTGACGGCACATTTCACAACCAGTCACATGACGTGAGCTGGGCTAAGTTTATTTGAACTGTTTCTCATTAAATGTTTATTTAGTTAGTTACAAAACTTGTGTGTGAAACACTTGAATGAAATCATTGGTCATGATGGTGGTCATTTTGGTACTTTTTACGTTTGAGCACCACTGCTTTAAATAACTACCTGTTTGACCATTTCATCTCTGTCCCTTGGGCGGAAACTACGAGCTTCTCCATTGGCTTCGAGGACGTAAGAACATCTGAGGAGAGAAAGATTGCGTAAAGTGTAGCACAGAAGATTGACAAATAGAAACCTGAGCTCTTCATTTTGCTTCCACTCACTTTTTTAGCATGATCTCAGAAGCTCCCTTGCTGTAGAGACGAAAGGAACCATCTGGCAGCTTTATCACCGTGCTCATGGATTTACGCACTGAGTTAAAGGTATACACCTGAGAGGAAATGGAAAAATAGGAATTATTTAGAATGCATTTGGCAGCAGCAGCAACACCAAAACCTCTTCAATGATCCCCATGTGTGAGTGTTAGCATACCTAAGAAGCTGAACTTTATTTATTTTTAATCAGAGGGACTTTAAATAGTGGCTTGTGTGTACTGACTCATATTTAATATGAATTGAATGTGATTGATTCATTGTGAATGTCGAGGGTGTGCAAACTTATGCAACCACATCAGTTGTTTATTTTTACTTCCCCTTTTCCAAAACACCCACCCCATCAATCTGCACAGTTCATATTATGCTATTTCTTAATGATTTACTGTATTTCAGTCCTTTTGTTTAATGTCACATGCCTCTACAGAACATCTCGTGTAATGATGTGTTTGCGCTTGTGTGACAGTAAGGAGCATTCTGAGTCACAAAGCTGACACCATTCCAGCTCTGATTCACAGTTGTGAATCATTGTGAGCAAGAAATTCAATGACCGTGGCATTTCCCGCTATGTTCGCAGGTAAAGATGGTAGACATGCTCATCCTTACTTTGTAGAGACTCTCCTCGGGGATCTGCTCTCTGACAGGAGTATAGTCTTGTTGTAGGTCTAATACAAATCCCAGCAGGCCGCATTCCGTCTTGTTGCCCACCTGCTTCGCCAGACCTCCCTCCACATCCGGTGGCTGATAAAGGATGATCAGAAGAGAGGTAAATACATTTTTTTTTTTTTTAAAACAATCAGTATACGACTCACTAAGATCTTGGAGGTGTAGGCACTGTTGACTGAAATAGCATGGACTAACAGATCCAATGTCCGCCGGTTGATCTGTCCAGGATCCGGGATCAAGCGGTGGTGCACGTCACCTAGGCGACGACAAACATCTTAATAACAAAAAATGCATGCCGATAGATGACCGCAATATATCTCGTGGATGTTGATGAAAGAAATAGCCAGCTGGTGCTTTGGGGAACATGCTCATGCTGAGATCTCAACACACAAAATGCCATTTGATTTGCATTCCAATATTGCGCCCCCTTGTGTCCAGACAGAAGATCAATTTTTCTGTACATACCTATAAAAGCCTGCACCACAGTCATTCGGTTGGTGGTGAGCGTGCCTGTCTTGTCCGAGCAGATAGCTGTGGCATTACCCATCGTCTCACATGCGTCCAGGTGGCGTACAAGGTTATTGTCCTTCATCATTTTCTACACAATAGGTAGAGCGCATTGAGTTTAGTGAGGTCATTAATCACTTGCTATAATGAGCTAGTAGATGGATTTACTGGACCAAAACAAGAGAAACATCAGACATTTGTTCCGTAAATGTCCATTTGGGATGCAGCCTACCTTGACAGAGTACGCCAGAGAGATGGTGACAGCGAGAGGTAACCCTTCCGGGACCGCCACCACCAACACAGTGACTCCGATAATGAAAAACTTGACAAAGTATTGGATGTAGACCGGAGTGCACTCCGTCACCCAGGCTTGACCTGCAAGATGCAACGTCATGTTCAACTTGCATAGTTGAGGTCAACATGATGGTTGTGTGCTCAGATGCACGCACGCAGACCTTCAACAACAAAGGTGTCGATGACAAAGTAGAGCACCAGAATGAGGACAGTGATTGCGGACATCACCAAACCTATGAAAGAATTAGGCCTTGTTAATCAGCGTTGAAAGTCTTTCCTCCATTGTAACTTTTTCATATCTGACTGTACAGTTTCGGGGTTTAGCATACAGACTTGAAAGTAGTCCATACCTGCTTTTCCAATTTGAACGGCAAGTTTGGTAAGCTTGCCCTGCAAGACGCTCTTCTCCTTTTTGGGTACATTGGTCTTCTTCTTCTCTCTGTCCTCTACTTCTCCTCCCTCGGCGCTCTTTAAGGGTTGCATCTCCATGGCGACACCCCCATCCTGCTTCTTGGCTAGATCAGACGCACAAAACCAAAAATACATTACCTTGTTTTAGCAACACAAATGTGTCCAAATCACAAAATAGGTTCTCACCTTTGTTCTGGTTGTTCTCCACTGCACCGTCGGGTTGTTTCCCTGCGGAAAGCAGACGGTCAAGAATGTAGGGAAAAAGATTTGCGTTTGTGTGCTGTCATCAACAGTTGCAACAATGAACACATTTTCAACCCACACGGAAAGAATATGGAAAGGGAAGAGCGACAAAGACACACAGTCTTTGACGGATCATTGACATTGTCACGCCACTTTGTACTGGGGGTTGTGTTTACTTGCTAAAGGGAGCAAAAAGAGGGCAGGACGAACGACCGTGTGCTCACATACCATTGGTGACCGTGCTGTAACTTGCATCTGTGGAGATGAGCAACTGAGTATTGTCCTCTGTTTGGGGGCATTGTGCGAGGAGGGGGGAAAGGGGGGGGGGGGGGGGGGGGGAAGGGTTGGAGGACACATGAGAGAATTTGGCAAAAATCAAAAGAAAAAGTGGGGAGGATTTGTTTGCAAATGAGATTCCATTGAAAACCAAAAGACGCACGTTTAAAAAATGGACGATAAATCTGGATGAAAAGCGCCCGCACTTCATGGGAAAGGGGTGGATCAACAATTCATGACATGACGTTGACTAAATAATACATTAGCTCCAGTAAATGACTGCTTGAATGGTTGAGGTTGCAAAGATTGCTGCCACATGTGCACTCTGCAACATCACTTATGCTAGAATTAAAACGCATATAATTGTGAATTAAAAAAAAAAAAAAAAAAAGGAAACCAACCGCTGCCGTTGGCCTCTTCATTCCAGGTTGCCACTTATCATTTCTCAATGTAACGATGCAGATAATGTCTGGAATCGTGCACTCACTCAGGCACGGCCAGCGCTACGGCGTAACGATATTATCATTAAGTGCTTCTGGAAGTATGCGAAGGCTCTGCTCGGACCGCGGGCTCAAACAAATTTGAGCGCAAGACTAATGCTTCGCATCTTGACCAAGCAACACTCTTTCCAGAGTGTCTCTGGCTCCCTCCGCTCTCCGCTGCTCTTTCAATAATTGATTCAATCTGCAGCCTCTCTCTCGGATTAGGAGGGAGGCAAGCATGCAGGGGGGGAGACAGTGAAAGAGGGCAAGAGTGGTGGTAAACAAGTAGGTAAGAGCAAGTAAGAGTCATAGAGGAGTGACAACGGGCAAAGAGGGAAAGAGGGAGTGGAGAGGATGTAGGCTGAATTATCCATGAGGTTAAACTGCCGTGCTTCCTGTGGATACTCTTATCTCAAATCAGTCAGTCACACACACACACATGCACACACACAGGTGAAAGTATTCCTTCTGTGTGATTGTTTTTTTTTTTTCGCTCATTACCACTTACCTTTTTTTTCTTTCCCATCTTCCTCCATATCGCCAGCCCCCAGCAGAGTGAAGATGATGCCCGTTTGCGAGTTGACACCGACGGCCGTCACCAGCATGCGGCCTGAGCCTTCCATCACGTGTGTACCTATGTGTCCAAAGAGATTTGATTTGAGTAACTTCCAATTACCAAAATGTACCAATGATAGTCACAATGAGAACCAACCTGAGAGCAACATGGGGTCCTTGTCCACAGACTTGCGTACATGGTCCGACTCTCCTGTTAGGGAGCTCTCGTCTATCTTCAGATCATTACCTTGAACTAAAATACCATCGGCTGGCAGCAGGTCCCCTGAAAACACACGTTGTGTTATTTTGAAGAAAGACTTCATTACATCATTACAGGAAATGAACGTTGCTCACTTGACACGGTACGTATTCTGTGGTTGCCGAGCCGCTTACCATATTTGACCTGGGCCATGTCCCCCACCACCATGTCAGCCACAGGAATCTGGATGACATTTCCTTTCCGTACCACGGTGAACTTTTGTTCCTGCTCGATTCGACTCTGTAGACCCCGGAATTGCTTCTCTTTGGACCAGTCGTTGAAGGCCGTCACCAGGACGACACACGCCACAGACAGTAGAATGGCCGCACCCTCGATCCAATTGGCCTCCCCCTCGCCTTCATCCTCTGCTCCCGCCGACACGTTGCCACACGCTGGACAGACGGAAACACACACAAGGCTCAAAGCGGAGATTTGAGTGGTATGATGCGTTTGACCGAAACGACACATCCCCTTCACATTACGCATGGCTGGAAATGCTAATGATGATGTCATTCTGGCCGTCATTAGAGAATCATTATGGCTTTTCTATGCCTCGTCACTTACACTCTGAATCCTCTCCGGGAGGCTGGTAAAAAGAAAGGGCGAGGGAGATGATTGCAGCAATCTCCAAAATGATGAGCGTGACATCTTGCAGGGCCTCCCACACCAGCTCAAGGAAAGTCTTGGGCTTCTTTGGGGGGATAAAGTTTTGGCCAAAGGTCTGACCACGACACTCCAAGTCGGCTGGATCCCCACTGAGACCTGACAGAAGGGGAAGGCAAGGCAAGTTAAGCATAAGCAGACGAGACCATCACATATATATGTTTTTTTTTAATCAAATCCTGATGACATGGGTAGTAATTGAGACACACACAAAACCAGAAGACCCATCCCAATTGGGCCCTTTGAACTGCCAGGGCCCTAGCTGATCATTTTTGGCGCCCAACCTCCACGTCAATATCTTTTAAACTCAATACAAGAGGTCCTAGAAAGGCATTCTGGCGGACCGGCGGCAATTTCTATATTACGCTCGCAGAGCACCTGACAATTTTGTGTCAGAAACTAGACAAACCTTTTAACCAAGCCAAGTCAAAGTTGTGCCGCAGGTGGTGGAACACGATTTTAGGGAATTTGATCCAGGCACAGGAAGACAGGGAAAACAAGTGCGGTGGATGTCATCGTGTTTCATTCATTCAGTGTGTCTCGAAGCATCTGAATCGTTATAGGAATCTGTTCATTGATTGCATTATTGACTGGTTGTCACACACACTGTCTCTAAGTGCACTTTTTACATCATATACAAGTAGAGACCTTGCTCTTCCTTATGAACGTACTTTGCGCATGCCGATCTCCAGCGAGGGAGTCCATTATGATCCGCCAAGTAAACTGGACACCTCACCTGCGCTGAATTAAAATGGAATGACAGGCGCCGCTTTGAGTGGCTGGGAATCAAGTGTTCACTCCCACAACGGCGCAAACACCTGTTTCAAACTGGGCATGTCTATGAAAATACTAAATGAAAGAAAACCTGCACTGGGCATAAAAATAAGACATTCGTACTTATAGAACCATACTATCACCAAACCCAAGCAAAACATTTATCAATTTAAAAATCGTTGAAATCAACTCCGAGGTTTTTTTTTCTTCCGCCAAAATTTGAAGTTGTTCTGCTCACCCTCCTCTCCCTTTCAAGCTCCCATCTAAGTGAGTCAGTTTCCATGGTGATCAGTATATCAAGTCCCGGGCTTCCTGTCTCAAACAGGTTTCTGCCTGGCAACAGGTGATGTCATTCCTCCAATGTGCAAATGTTTGGATTTTTCTTTGGGTTTGTGTAATCCATTTTTTTTTTTTTTTTGGACTGGCTGTTGAGGAAGGAGAACAGCAATGCGCCTGCAGTGGTTGGCTCGAAGCACTGACGCTCTTTTGTGTACGTGTGCTGTTTGCAGATATCGCGCACTTGCTGCAGCGACTGTTGCTCGTGGCCTTGAACAAATGTGCGACGATATGACACCCAACAGAGTTCAGAGTCAGGGAGGGAGGGGGCGGGGACAGGTGATGCTGACTAATGGTCGCATAGCCCTTTTCTCTTCAATGTATTCCATCCTCTTTTCTCTCCATCTCTCTACGTCTCATCCCTCCCTCTGCACTCATCCTCCCTGGTTGGCTCCCTTCTTTTTCCTCCCTCTCTCTATCTCCCCTTGATGTGTCCTTGACAATGCGGCAAGCTGTTCTAGCTTTCTCTCTGCTCTCCCCCATCACGCACGCACGCACACATACGTGCACACGCACACGCACACCCACACACACACACTTCTTTCTCTCCATGTTTTTTCCATAATTGCTCCTCATCCTCCTCGTGCTCTCTTGAATGTGGATGTAATGGTCTCATACTGCAGCGCTGGGTGTCCATATCAGAGTATGTGGCTTTGCATGTGTGTGCGTGTGTGTGTGTATGCTGTACTCTTTTGTATCATATTACAGATGATGTTTTGAATCATGTATATATATGCAGGAATACATTCACCATGGCGGTTGCATCCTCCGCAATGGTCTGAATTTGACGATTCATTATAACTGGAAAACACAAGCTCACAATTTGTCTCTGTGATCGCCGCGCTTGAGATGATTATAGCTACTTCGCTCGGTGGGATGAGGCCAAACGAAGTTTGTGTCAGCAGTGATGCATGTAGCAATAGACATATGATTGCCTCCGGAAGTAGAGGATGTCCCACAAGTCAGTTCACTTCAGGTATCATTTGGACCGACATGACATCAGCGTCTGACAGTTTAGGCTTTGCAGTTTTTGTAAGCATATCCGTTCCTTGCCCACGGCTTGCCAGTCGACACTGAAGCAGCACTGCAAAAACTGCATCCTTGCAAAAAAAAAATTGCCCAAAATGCAGTTCAGCACTAATTTAAGAAACTTTATATCTATCCATGGCGTTTTTAGATGAAACCTTACCCAACTTCAGGTTGATCAAAAGCTTCGAGTGTAAGATTATGATGCTTATTTGTCTAAATGTGCACTGCGGTTGGCTCAAAGTCAGATGGGATCGGCTCCAACTCACCCGTGACCCCAATGCAGTAAAGAAAATGGACGGATGGACGGATTTATGCTTTGTCACATCAGAGGACAACAAATACAAGAAAGTTTGTTGAGGGCAACAAACATCTCTGTGTATAAAGTGGACAGCAGTTGAAAAGTGTGTGTGTGTGTGCGAGAGAGAAAGTATTGAGTTACAGTAAGTTACTCTAAGTCCCTGTTGATGATTGGATACTACAACCTAGTCAAACCAGCTCTGAATACACTCCACAGTCACATAAAGACAAATACACTACCCAGACACAACATGATGACCACTACAAGATCTTTATCAAACACGCTCACTTTTGAATGACACTGTTAGAGAAGGATTAATTTATGATCATGGTTGTGGATGGCAGTGGAGCACAATTGCACTGCACCATACTGCTAATATTTTGCTTGCCTCAATTAGCTACATGACTCAAGAGTCAAAATATTGGACGCAGCTCTCAACATGACGCATTGAAGTACACTTTGACTCCCTTACAAACTACAACCACAGCAATGGATAAACATATATAGAGATAAATCCGTCATTGTCAATCCAAACCAAACATTATTGGCGGTATAATAATTTGGTAGAGATAAAAAGTCCACACACAGTTTTTGTGATTTAAAAAAATAAGAGCAAGAAAAATCATTTCCAACCATCAATGTGACCTAAAAATATTAACAAAATGAATTAACACTTTTCAAATGGGGAAGTAAAAATAATCAAGTGAGATCTTATGGTTGCACAAGTCTGCACGCCCTCTTACTTTGTAACTGGGGATGTGGTTGTGTTCAGAATGAGCCAATGTGAAATTTGTATTCTCATTTTTAGGAAAACCCCAATAAATGCAAAACGTATCATCAGAACACACCAATATTATGTCTCCGATACTTTGAACTTCTCGTATGACAGCAACAAGCAACTACGAGATGAACATTTACGACATGGCACATAAGACAAAGTAAATGAACCATACTTTGTCTCTATTTTATTGTAAGCCATAAAACAACATTTCAACTATCGAACAAATGGGTCACTGAGCTGCATACCGCGAAAAGACGTTGCTGACCTCAAACTACCACACCCCTGTAAGAAAAAGTGTGTAAATGCATTTGAAATGAGCTGCAACAAAACACACATACACACGAACACACTCACACATATACAGACACACTATAATACTCAACCCAAACCTGCTGCAAATAATCTGTCAATATTCTGGCATTTTTGTCAAAAATAACGGATCAATTTAGAACGACAAGTTAGTCACAATAAAAAAAATAATGATGAACCACAAGCCTGAAAGTGCATTTTCCCACAATAATATCCTCCAACAATGGCAGATGTGAAACGCAAGCGCCAGCACTACTTCCTTGCACTCTCACTCATCCATTTATTGATTTGGTCGATCGGCTTTCCATTACTAAAATCCCTTCATCCATTCATCAGTCAATGCACCTGGCATGTCCTTTAGGCACCAAACTCAGTTAAAGCCGCTTTCTCTAGTCTGGATTACACTCTGTCAGTGTAATGAGGAGGTTTGACGATCTATTTCTATTTATTTACCCAAACCTGACTTTTCACACGTCTTTCAATGAATTGACATCAACAATAATTCAGAGGGTTGTCCCAAGGTGTTGTCATATTTTGAATCAAATAGGTTGACATCCACCACACACGTCCGCGTAGCACCGAATCTGTTTGCCCTCACCTCGATCAAATCTACCAAAATCGAATTATTCCACCTGCGCCAGCACTTGGACGTGCTTTTAGCGAGTCTATAATCAAGATTTTTTTATTTGTTGACAAAATAAGTCATTAAAACAACGCAAGGCCTTTGCATAATGCACCTGTAAATGTTCATTGAATCCTGACTTGTAGCACCTTGGAGGCATTGGACTTGCTGAGCTGCTTCATGCATGAAACCATCCAGCATGTCCTCAAACATTCATCCATTCATGTCGCCATGCCATCTGTGAGCTTGGCTCTCCATATCATTCCTGACTAGAAGAACAACCATATTTGGTCCATGCCTACTCACCATCAGTAGTGTTGGACTTTAGTCTCTGGCAGAGCCCGTCTGTGTCTCCATAGCTATCCTGGATCTTCTGCAGGGCCTCGCCCCCTCTCAGCTCCATCAGCTCTCTCAGCTCCTTCAACGTGACCCCAAAGTCTCCGCCGCCACGGCTCACGTCTTCCCTTCCTCCTCCTCCTCCTCCCCGAGTGGCTTTGGGGTAAAACTCCACTGCGCTGTTAGCCATTTCGCCCATTGTCGCCGTTGTTGACATGACACGAGGTTGATTTGTGTTGTGTTCGTCTTTCCCCACCTCCTTCCTTGTCTGTCCTCAGCTCAGTGACCCGCTGGTGCAATCGCTGACAGCTTGTTCATGTGTTCAACAGGGCGTCTCGCTCCTTCCTTGATTTCTTATTCAAAACTCTATAATGCATACGCTTCAATTGCCTTTTGTTGAATAAAGGGGCGCTGATTGCGTTGTTTTTCCTTCTCAGTGTCTCAGCCTGGCCTTCCGCTGTTCCTTCACTTCTCCATCACTGGAGGAGGAGGGTGAGGGGGGTGAAGA
Organism: Syngnathus scovelli; assembly: GCF_024217435.2. NCBI lineage: Eukaryota > Metazoa > Chordata > Actinopteri > Syngnathiformes > Syngnathidae > Syngnathus > Syngnathus scovelli. The sequence goes on along the minus strand of NC_090848.1, from coordinate 13,153,463 downwards.
ACAGTGTGCAGGAGCACTTGAGAAGCACGGCGGTATCTGAAAGAATCCAGCTTTCTTCGCCTTTGTCTCTCCTGTCTCCCTCCTTGCGGGTTCACAGCCAGTCCATGGACGGGCGGGCCGGCTGACGCATATGCGGGTGGGGGCAAAGGTGGTGACTGACGGGTGGAGAGCGCAGCCAAGAGGCAAAGTAAGATGATAAATCAAAGAGAGGAAGTGGGTGCAGATGTGAGGTAGGTAGACGCTACTGCCGCTCCACAGAGACCTACGAGACGAGAAGAATCAAACATGGCCATGAGTGCTCACAATTATAGTTCTGGAGACATTTTAAGCATCTATGTCACAAGACACCTCATTTTCTTTCACATAGTACTCAAGTGGACTGCACAAGAATATTACATCATCTTTAGGTATATTTGATACCTTTTTTATTTCAGATCAATACCAGTAAGAATATTTACTCTTCAGTACTCACCGATCCCAAGTACAGATACCATAAATCATTTTGATACAATTTTAATGAACACAATGATGAATAATTGTGAACAAATAAACTTCTGTACTTCTGACGCAAATGATGGTTCACAAATGTGTTAAACGGTCGCAGTGTAGCACCACCTACTGGCAAGGAGGACTTACTCCACGTCAGACTTTCCCCCACCCTTAAGTATCGGTGGCTGGTATCGGCATCCTTCATGCCTTGAAAAAGGGGCCAGTGTTGTTCCAATATCAATACCTGGTTTCGGTACTTGCACATCTCTAATAATCATTAAAATACTGAGAAAATGAAAACATAATACATATGATGGGCTGGAAGACATAACTATTATCTGGTGGCTCTTAGTGCTGAGCTAGCATACATTTGGTTTAAGAGCTCGCTGCTGCATCTCCTAACAACTCTGAGCAGAGCACTCAAGAGTGAAGCAAAGCAGTGAAGCTTCACAATCAACTGTTCCTCCATGGAGCACTGATTAGACACATTTAAATTCGCGAACAAAATATGTACTTGAAAATGTGGACGTCTTACACAATATGTCCATCCCACATGAGCAATCAGACCCCACTCACTCAATTATTTGAAAAAAAACCTGTCAAATACATAAAATTAGGACTCTTGGATGTCACTTATTTTCAGACAGACACCGGAACGAGTACGTAACTCCTGTGTACTCACCGATACCGATAACAAGTAACCGATACTATTTGTACTTTTGATGCGTAACAATTTAATTAAGCTAATATGATTTTAAAGCAGGTGACCTTCTTTGTTTTATTATTCATTAACTGTGAACTCATGGATAGCGCATCTGCCTCACAATCCGAAGATTCAGGTTTGAACCTCCATTGGAACATCTTTGTGTGGAGTTTGCAAATTCAGCTTGATTTCAGAGTAATAGTCCCGATAATGCTGCTCAAAGGAGTACCTGTACCTCAGGGTGTGTCCAAAAGAAGAACGCCAGTGATGCAAGCGGCTTTCGTCGAACATAATTTCCTAATTGCGGAATTCGTGTTCATGTTTCAGACCATCTCGGGAGATGATTTAATTAAAATAAATCTGACATAAACAGTGTTTTCATGCAGGCCGCGAGCTCGTGTTGCTGCCACTATCACGAAGCCTGCTTCATCCCACATGGGCAATTAGTGAGGCTGTGTACTGTGCCGAATTCTGTCAGCATCACGCATGTCACACACAGACTATTCTGATGAGGCTATTTTACATCAGGAGAAGCAAGAAAGCTCATAATGAATTCTTTGTCTCCTCCCTCCTTTCCACTCCTCATCTTCACTGGGCTCTGTCATGCATCCCCCCCCGCCCTCCTGTTCTTTCCCTGCCCTACCATGCCGCCATACTGACGGAGAGTGTTAGCTTATGACTGAGTCACCCTGCTGCCTTCCTTCAAGTTTCCTCTCTTACGGGACCTTCTCCTCCAAATGCACATGTGCGCGTGCAAATCCGTGCGCTAGATGGCTTACTCATTTCGTCATTTGAAATCCTCCTTTCTCCTCCTGCGACTGTCTCCCCAGCTATGCGCTTCCTGCCATTGCAATCATTTATTTACTCAGCCTGTCACACGCTTTCTTCCCAGCCTGGTCTCTTACTCACTGATTCTGTCTGATTTTATAAAGCTCACGCAAGAACGGGGCTCCTGCCGCAGCTATCCTCAACGGCATTTTTCTTCTGGGCTCATTCAGAGCTGTGACGTGTGCAATTGCACATGTGCAGCAGATGTGCACCGAGGAGTTGGAAAACATGCACAATATCATTGTTCGGTCTTCATTGTCAAATAAGCAAGGCACGCACAGCCCATGTCACTTATGCAACTGTATGCATCACAGATATACACACTCATGCCCGGAGACATCACTCTCATTACACATATGTGTCTTTGAGCGCAGCCCTTTCTAAATAAGAGAGCGTGACAGGCAGAAAGAGAGGAAGAGAGAGAGAGAGAGAGAGAGAGAGAGAGAGAGAGAGAGAGAGAGAGAGAGAGAGAGAGAGAGCGAGAGAGAGAGAGAGAGCGAGAGAGAGAGAGAGAGAGAGAGAGAGAGAGAGAGAGAGAGAGAGAGAGAGGTCTTCCATGCAGGGCTGAGATGTGTTTGAACATGAAAACAGGCACACAAAAGGTCATGCAGTTCTTCTCCACGTCACTTCCTGTCACAGGCTTTTATTTTGAGGGCACTTGTTGAAATATTTTAGGATTTCGGGATATTCAACATGGGAATATTTTTTTACTTTTGTAGTTTTGTTTGGCACTAATTTGTTCTTGTTATACCGGATCGTAGTGAGGTGTGTCATCACTTTTATATATTTATTTTTATATATTATTTATTATATATATGTTAAAGGGACAGTGTAGAGAATTATTTTGCCATCCAGTCATGAACTAATGCAATACAACGACCTAAATCCGATGCACGCGCACGACAGGTTACTACCACCCATTTCCTCAGAGAAAGTGCAAATCTGATATTATTCATTCCAAAGCAGAATAATATAGTATATGACTTGTGTTTGTTAAAAAAAATACATAGGACCTTGAAAAAAAAGAATGACGTAGTGCAATATTGACAAAAAAATGCAATCAGATTATTTTTCAAAATCATTCATCCCTATGCAGCCGTAACATAGTTGACCGCTGAGAGAGGAATTGTCCTCCTGGGATTTAATTCCAGGCCAGTAGGCCCACGTATGCTCTGTGACAGTGTGTATGCGCCAGACGGGTTAATCCAGGCTACGCGCACGCACATGCACACGTACACACACACATACACACAAACACACACGCATTTGAGCATTCATGAAAAAACTAATATGGGTAGATGCTTTGTTTCTTGATACTCTTAGCTGTCATTCTTAGCTTCATAGATAATAAAATGAACTGAAAGCTAGCTGTGTACCTTGTGATACTTTATGATATGCGTACATAAGGGATCACACGTACTTTGGTTGAACCAGTTGCCCAATCAGGCTTCGAAACAGTGGCGGCATTACGGAGACAAGTCGCACTTTGAAGCAACTTGATGGTGAGAATGGTGGCTTTGATTGACACCAAAATATATGCAGTCATAAAATTTGTAGATTAGAGAGACAGATAGACAGTATCCCATGTCCCTCCCACGTGAGTCCCTGTTCACCTCCACACATAGCCGCACACACAAACACACGTACTTGCTAATGCTCTGGTTCACTGTTCTCTTGTGTGCAGCACGGGTCCAATTCAAACACAAAATGACCTTTGCTGGTCACCTTCAGACGTGCCTGAGCATCATCCGGCTCCTCATCATCATTCTGTTGCTGCCCTTCATCACGGCAACAATATCAAGCGTATACTGTGCCCACTCGCCTCCTTCAAATTCAACGACATGGGTTCAAGGTGCGCCACTAACCTGTGCCCAACTCACGGCAAGGTTACCACATTACACTTTACACGGTGGCTCTGGCCGACAACCCGCTGCAGGTGCGACGCGCCGCGGAAAAAACACGATGTGAAGGAAGGACGGGAGAGGACTGCCGGTGCTCACTGTGCAGCGCAGAGGCCCGTGCAAATATAGAGTGCTCGCGCTCGGCGACAATGCTGGACTGCAGCCCTTCGCCCACCTTCCGTGGACGGATGGACATGCAACGGCGTGCAGCTCGGCAACCGCGCGCACACTCGCATAATGTTACAGCGCTGTTTACCGGGGTATTACGGTATCCCCGACTGTATGGCTATTATAGTAGCTCCGCAAGGCCCGCGATGACACACCAGGCCCGAACGCCGTTTAAAAATGTCTTTTAGAGGGCGGAAAACCCACGCGTGCTCTTCCATCATCACACCAAGAGACACGCGTGGGGTAAATAGGAGTCACGCACCCATGCACGCGAGCACGCACGCGCGCCAACGCGCACGGACTCGCCACTCACCGTGCAGGCCGAGCTCAAGGACATCAGCATCAGTGGGCGGGCGAGCGAACGGGCGCAGAGCCACAATCCCCAGTTAATCTTGCGTGAGCGTGGAGCGGAGAATGTCCCGGCCCGGATGAGAGAGGATGCACAGGAGGGCGGGAGGAAGATGGGTTGTAGTGGCGGAGGTGGCGGTGGTGGTGGAAGAGGAGGAGGACCGCGAGTGGGCTGCTGCAGCCCTACAGTCCGATGGAGGAGCGGGGATGAGACAAGCACGGTGCTGATGAATATTCCACTCCGCGCTGTCACCTGACCGTGAGTCGGTCGAGTTCTGCAGCTGACGGAGGGAGAGAGAAAGAGAGGGAAGGAGGGAGGGAGGGAGAAAGAGAGAGAGAGAAAGAGAGAGAGCGATTCACCGGGTTTACCTCTATTGCGGAGGGGGTGGGGAGGGACCGGGTGCAGTATTTGCCGGTGCTTACCGCTGGTGATGCTGCTGATGCGGCTGTTGTTGCTGGTGGTAGCGATTAAAAGGACGGGGCCCAATGCGGTGAAGTAAAGAAAAGAAAAGAAGTAAAGAAAGGGCGCGCTGACAGGAGATGCTCCTGCGACATCTCTGGAGGAGGAGCCCGCGCGCGCACCGGAGCCTGCTCGCAGCATCCACAGGCGGAGGAGGAGGGGGAGGGGGAAGAGGGATGCCTACGTCACCCCCTCCCTCCGCATACACTCACCTGCGTGGTGACGATAGCGGACACACCGCAGCACAGTGAAGGGTATTGCCGGTTATACAGCTATCTCAATTTAAATCAATTTCAAATGAAATCAAAAATCCACACCCGCAACAAAGCGCCAGCTCCTCAAATCATTATCCATGACTAAGTGTATTCACATAAAACAACAGTTTTTAAATCCCTTTCTGAAATAAAAAGAGATTCAATACAAACAATAGAATTGAAAGCATCTATCATGATTGAGGTTAGATTGTTAGGTGCTTATGTATACTGACAATAAGCAGCATTTAGCTGTTATGGTGCACACAATTGGAATACAGAAGTGAAGTCAGCCGCAGCTACGGATGTTTTGGATTTCCAGTTAAAAATGTTTCTTCTTTCTTGTGGTTTTGATGAAGCCCTTTTAAAGCTAACACATTATAGTGTCTTCATATAGTGAGTTGATTTTTGGGGTTAGCAAATTTAACAAACATAACCACTCTAGCTGTCTTCGCCACTGGAGGGAGTCCTGCTACCCACAGATTTATATTATGTACATTTTGTTTAAAGGGGACATGTAACAAACATTGACCTTTCAATGTCCCAATATAAGCAGTTGAATGTCTGGAGTGTGAATTAAAGTCTTACTTAACTTGTACCAAATTGAGCTTCTTGCTTGTATATAGCAGTTCTGACTTTTCTCCCTCTGCTCAGTACAACCAAAGTAGGGGCCTGTGGCACTGTCCATGGTACTGGAAGTTAGCACACACGAGTGCTGAAAAACAAAGAATCATGACTCCTTCCATGCATTACGCTGCCCCACCCCCACTTCCGCCACAAACAATCTACGTGTATGACTAAAGTGAACTAAATATTGTCAAAACGTATTACGCACTGAGGAGAAAGAGGAGATGTGTATTTATAGATATGAATTTATAAATAGCTATCCTCTCATGTGGACTGCAAACACACACACGCGCACACACACGCACACACACACACAGACACACACACACCTTGACAAAAAGCTTTGTTGCTGATTTGATCCATTCCTTCTTTTATCATCACATCATCTCCCAGAGGCATATTAAAATATCTGAAACACTTTCATTTCAGATGAGAACTCATCTCTTTCCATATTTCCATAAATAAGAACCAAAAAAAAAAAACCTCCAATACTTTTCATGTCAAGAAGGAAAGGTGGAATCTTGTGGGAATGAAAATTGCTTGTGATGGTCAAGTCACATGCAATGCAGAAGAATGTTGGTGAATGGACAACCGTCACCAACGTGGGGACATTTATGGTCTCTTTTAAGAGAATCTTGGACTGTGCCTCTGAAAACAAATGCAAAGGTGTGAAAACATTGCAGATGAAGAACAAGTGCGATCTATCATGAAATCCTGGCTTGGCAAATCCTGTATATGTATATAAACACTAAAGCAGTAGAAATTCTGAATAAGGGTTCTCATTGGACAAATGTTCAGGGGCGGGGGTGTGAGAGCAAATCGTGTATTTGCCTCAACACAGACTTGCCCGCTTGATTTTAGTTACATAAACAGGAATGCCCTTGAAATGAACTATTTTAAGTGCCATGCCTTAGGACTTTGCACGTTTAAGGTCATGGGCACGTGTTGCAGCCAGCAGCTGGTGATTTATATAATTATTTGAATTCTTACACAGTCTGCAAAGCCCAATGAAAGAGCACGCAGAGCACCCACTGACACATTTAATGTATAGTATGCCAATAAATGCTGTGTCAGCACAGCATTGTCTCAAAGCAATCAGCTTGACTTTTTAGGATGGCTCTTCAAGTGCATGGCAGTTCCTTGCCAGTTTGAGGTCAAAAATCCATCTGCGCATCGACACGCCATCCTGTCCCTTCCGGAGCATCAGACTGCATGCGAGACCGGGTGCATCACGCAATTTGTCTTGTTTCGTCTAGTCAGCAGTCACATCATCAATAAACACAGATGGGCCAGTTCCATCATGTTGACTTGCGTTTCTTTCTTGCTCTTCCCATCATTGATCTATTTGTACTTTTTTTGTTATATCTCAACACGTCCCTCGTGGAACCTTTTTCACATGCCCTCAAGCTCAAAGTAAGATACACTTGTAAGCAGACAGCTAGCAGCGGGCTTCGACACGCCACGCAAACACAAACTTCCCTTGGAACTCATCTCGTGTCAAATGTTCTCTTCCCTTACATGGCCTAAATACCGTCAATCCATATCACTCTTTCTTTCCATGCTCCTGCCCCACCCCCACCCCACCCCACCCCACCCAGCTCTCGTTGCCATCTGATGGTTAATTCATGGAGTCTGGCTGAACATGCTTCCTCTCCATTATTAATATAACATTAGGGAGACAAGAGGGAGGGGCGGGGGAGAGAGAGGAGGAAGAGGAAACAAAGAATCTGGAGAGAGGAAAGACAGCGGAATGAAGAGCGGGCAACTGGGATGGGTTGGGGAACGGCAAGGGGAGAAAGTCTTTCGTCCCCAAAAGCCACGCCCGTGGCAGAGTGACAGATGAGAAGGGAGGAAATGTGTCAGAAGGAGGAGGAAAAGTGTGCGGCACGTGATGCTGCTGCAATGCACGCCATGTCTCCTGTCCCACAAAAGAGAGGCACAAGCCATGAGGAGCTCATGTCTTTCTTTTCACACACTTCAGAAAAGGGGTCAATACAAAAAGGCATATGAGGTGACGATTTTGTTTTACTAAGATGAAATGAAAGCTCAGGACAGCCCTTGCCAGATTTCAGTGCTCAGTTCTATTTGAGCCTGCTTCATGTGAAAGCAACATGTCCTGAAATAACCCACACACTGACTTATTTCTGTGTGTGTACTGCATGCCATCAATGGAGCAGCCACTGTCCTGAGTTGCATTTACTTCATTTTTTGGATAAATTGCACTTGCAGAGTAGTTTTAATGCAACATACTGTTTTTACTTGAGTATTTATTTTCAGAGGAAACAGCCGTTTAACCCTGCTACATTGATGTGTATTCTACTTGCTACTATTATTTATCAATCCATAATTGTTTGTTTTTATCTATCATTTGTTATTTCATGAAAAGTTGTATTATTTTTGTTCAGAAGTATCAGAATTTTGATCATTTAATTTCACATTCAGACTGTACACAGACCCAATAGGCAGATATTTTGCATTTTATGCAAAGTCGCTGACTAATGTCAAAATGTTATGTCGTGATCCACGGTTTCTCAGAATAGTCATCATATCACAAAACGTATTACAGACAAAGCTGTAGCAAGATGTCACAAGATGGAAGTCCTCAAGTGCCCTCACTGCTCTACACGGATGGTTGAAGACGTCCCCAGGGAAGCAAAACAATTTGGACCTGACTCCTTGAGGACACTTCTTTGCAGAAGGTTGTCCACCAAGCACTTAAGATAATGAAGAGCACCGAGCTCAGTAGTTGGATCCTGAAGGCACCAAGTTGGTTAGTCAGTACTTCAGTACCTTTAGTTACATCCAGCTGGATGGCAGTGACCCTTCATTTTCATTCATGACAGCCAAGCATGGCGGAGAAGAAAAGGCACATGCCGGATGTGGTAGCCATGTGCTCTTCTCCTTAATATGCGCTAATGATCTGGTGCTAATTAAGGATTCCTAAGTGGGGGATGTGTGGGACTTGCATAATCATTGACTCACAGCAACATGTCCCTTGTGAAACGCTGGAATTGATCCTCAACGTCTTGCTGAAAATCAAGCCGTGATGGGCAGGTGCTGAAGGCATACCAGACCGCCTCTGACCGACCAACACATTTGTGGGAGTAGAAATGCAGGACAGAAAGCTGAATGCCCTTTTGGTGACAGACAGTTGAGGGAAGAAATAAGTAAAGAAAGACACTGTGCCAAATGAGAAGAGACAAAAGTTGAGTTGGTGCTACTTGAACACAAGAACTGCTTAGTCCCAGCGATGACCACAAGAAAGAGTTTAGTGAACCGATCGAGATCTGTTGCATATTTGGTTGGTGCTCTTCAATAAGAACAATTCAAACATTGATTTTAAGTAAAACAATTGCATACAATATGCATCAAGTGGATCACAAACTGTTCTGGAAAGACCTCCAGAACGAGAACTCCCTTTAAGACTTACAGTAGCTGAGCTGTCGCATCCAAATATTGCTCTCCAGAACTGTTTTTTTTTTCTGTTGACTGACACAGAAATAATGTAAAACAATTACAAACAACAAAGATCAACAAGAACCAGTCAAAATCAGGTAAAAAGATTCAGTCTGCTGCCACCATAAGAATCGTCAAAATTTCAGACCTCTGCAACCAGGAAAAAGGAAATGAAGATTTGTCGCCCCGCGGTGTTAAGCCACGGTAGTGCAGTTTGTGTTTTTGCCTCAGCTCTGTCTCGTGCGCAAATTCCCACACGCATGAATGCTCTGCGCAATTCCCCACAGAAATGACGCAGTGGCAAATTATTCACTGTCTTGCCGGCAGTGTCCTCAGTTACACTTGGCCTCCATGTCGTAGAGTTGGAGAAGGTCAGAAATCACAGCATCTATGTCTGCTTTGGTCACACCATCACAAAGCACCTGCACGCAAGCACACAACTCGGGCTCAACGTGTGAACTTCAAACAACTGCGATGGAGGCATAAAAAATCTCGACTTATTTTTTTGTTCAGGGATTTGCATTTAAATAGAGCGAGCGCCTTGCAGAGCTTCAACAATAGAGACCTGATTAATAAAACTGCTCGACAATGGAACGTTTTTAAGTGCACCGCAGTCCCGATTAATATAAGAGCATGAAGACTTTGAAGATGAACTGGAGCTGGAGAGGTGGTCAATCATCTTAAGTCCATCTTCAGATGTGGATTTTTGGAGCGGGAGAATTTATCAGGAACATCTATCAAAAGTACAAAATGTAACCGACCTGTGCAATAACTTTCTACCATCAGTTTTGCCCAGGCCTGTTTCAAGAGTTCATTTTTAAAAATACTAATTAACTTGAATCACAATTCCGAAGAAATATTTCATTGGTTCATTTTCTATGGGTTTCCTTTCATTTCTAGAGGGATTTTTAACTTATTGTTTTGACTCTCTATGTTTTTATGTCTGATCTTTGGCTGTGGTTATTTTTAAAGTTAAAACCTTCTTCATTTTTACCACACAATTCCATGTCATGTTTTTCATCTTGACACAGGTTACCGATGGAATAGTGGTACATTTGTACGTCGTTTTTCACTGAGAACAGTTCCGAAGTCTGTTACTAATTCTAATACACATTTTTAAATGTTCCAAATAAAGTATGATTTGTTACACAGGCGCGTGCACACACAAATCAAAGTACAATATCTCATTTTTTTATAAATGATTCAAACTAAATTAATCAAGCAACTTGGAACAAACAACAATTGAGAGCCAATACACACCTGCCACCACCGTTTCTCCCCAACAGGCAGCTCCACTCCATAGCTGTTGAGAGCCAAATACAGTGTTGCTATAGCGATGTGCTGGGGTGTGTGCCGGATGCACATCGAGCCATGGTAGCAGTCTCGAAGCAATGCCCAGCAAGTCTCGGCAACGGGGCATCGAGACCAAGCGTGCCGGTTCACCAGCGACTTTACGGACGTCACGTAGTGGAGTAGGTACTAAAGAGAGGGTGAAACAGAACAAGCACTGAAGATGGCCTACTATTTTCAGAGTCGCAATGCAAAATGTCACACAAGGAAGATGGACACTAAGAACGGACGTTTGCTCGCTCCAGCACACGCAGACATACCTTGTGCGGATGTTCAAAGGTGACTTGGAAATTGAGCTGTCGGAGGATGAGGAGCTCACATTGCACCACACTGTCTCTTAGGTCCCAGAATTCCTTATCACATTCTAAAGGGGGGCTGTGCCTATTAAAGTACCTGGGAGGTGGGAGACAGTATTGTAGTGGGCAACTGTGACATGAATCCATCATTTCACAGCATCAGCAGATTTATTTATTTTACCTGTGGCTTACGTTGATGATGTCCCGGGTCCGTATGTGCTGCTCCTCCACTTTGCCTGCCAGGTACAAGCAGCTCATGGCCACCAGGTCGGGTTCATACACACTTACGCTGACACATTCGAAAAAGTTGTGGTACAACACGCACGCTGTAGCAACTGGCACAGAGCGCATGCCCAGCTTCACTCCTGAACAAGAAATGAAGATTCTTTGAATTTAATTTCTCACTGATGTGGTCATACATTTTCCCTCATGTGTGATGTTCTTTCTTTCTGCAGAAGGGCAGAATTGTGTGCGATCTCACTGGCTGTTCATTTGTCGACGAGATGATTTGGTTACCTGCTTCCATTATGAAGCGACACAAACGAAAGTGAGTTTTCATGTCCCGAGCAATGTCCGCATCTCCACCTCCGCTAGAAGAGCTCCCTGCAGCCGGATCCCGAGGTTGATCCCGAGGGGCAGGCGAGCGAGAGGACGGACCCGGTTCCATGACTTCTGGAACATTAGCACTGCAAAAACTAATGAGCGTTTACGCGAAAACAAGTTAAGTCACGTCAGTAACTGTTGTTGCCCAAAAGTGAACGCAGCACTCGGCGTGACTGAATGCTTGAACAAGCTCTCACAATGCTAAAGCTAACCACCGAAGGCATGCGGAAACCGGAAGTAAATAATAGAATATCCGGTCATCTGCTAGGCGCGCAACGCGACATCATTCACTCCCTGATCACTATGGGTTCACTTAAAAGTTCACTCTTTAAATGAAAAATTGCTTTGTAACGTTATCCCGTCATGTCAGTGCTGTCGCATAATTACAACGCATCTTGGAATCATTGAACAAGCAGTACGTGAATCTTCGCCCATAGCTCTACTTTTCCACATCCAGGATAGCAATGACGTCACGTTCAGCTCAGCGTTTAACACGGCATGCACGTTTGTATTTCGCTAATCGATGACGCAACACGACTCATGACGCTTGCTTTCTGCATTCTTCTGCTCCAAGAGATTTCTGTGGTACTTCGTCAACACTTCTCATGCGCTCCAAATAGGTCACGTGGTTGGGTTGCTATGCAACGACTCCGCGCAACAAACTCAATTTAATCAGTCGCAGAAATGTCGTCCAATTTCTCAGCAAACCAGGTAATTATTGACTTCAAACGCGTACTTATTTGTGTTTCTCACATGATTAGTGTAAGTTTTGTTTCCATCATCAGTACAACGATGCCTTCAAGCCCCAGAGGCTGCAGAACTGGTGTCAGCCGAAGCAACCCACCAAGGTTATGACAGCACTTTTAATATATTTGCAGACGTACCATTCAAAGGTAGCACTGTGATCATTTAATGATGGGGTGTCCAAACTTCTTCTCAGGACCGCATACTGAAAACAATGCAAGGGCCATGTTGATACTCAGCTTTAATTTAACATAAAAGAAATCCATCAGTATGAGTAAGGAATTAGAAATGTCCTGCATTGCTTGCAGTATACATATATTTATTGATACAGGAAATTTAACTGAAACAGCTAGAGTAGTTCACATTTTCAAGATTTTTTGGTGGCTGTCGGCCTTGCATCTGACACAAATATCGGACCTGTTCCGAGCTGCAGCAGAAGCATTCACTCAACACAGCTTTTTTACCGAGAACTTAAAACACACACACACACAGCTGTAGCTAAAAGAAAACACTGTACATGAATAAAAATCGAATGTAAAACAAAGCACAATTTAAAAAAAACAGTTCTAGTAGCCCCAACTCACCTTTTTTTTAAAAGAGAAGAAAACGAACCTCTTCTCCTGCCTTCACACCCAGTGTAGAAAGAACTGCGTTAATTGGGCTGCAACGATACATACATAGTTTGGACACCCTCGGTACAACGTGTGCATGTTTGTAGGCATCCACAGCACGGCAGGGCCGCACTAAGTTCATTGCAGATAACAGAGGATATCTCCTCCCTGGAAAGTCAAAGGTAAACCCTTGAAAACTTTTGTTACACATTCTTAAAGATAAAAAGTTGACATTAACTTTGCCACTGTGTGTCATGCACCAGAGAGGCAGCGCCTGGCCTGACTTTAAAGGAACATGGGATCTACCTGCTCGTATACCAGCGCAGAGAATCAACCCCACCGCCCGCTCTCAAGAGGGTCTTGCAAGACTCCAGGCCTGGGGTTTGGACCCTCAACACATAGACAAATCTGGGCCACTAAGAGGCAGCAAAAACACACATGCTTCGCAGGATGCTAGCAAACAGGTTTGGGCTCACACGCACACACACACAGAACACACACACACACAGAACACACACACACGGTTTATGCTTCTTTTATCTTCAACATAGATCATGAAATGAACCATGATAACATTAAATTTTTACAGACAAGCTTTGAGCTTAGTTTCAATCTGAAGTTGTAACAAGCAAACAGTGCTTAGAAATAAGTAAAAAAGGACATAAGACTTTTTAGCCTTTTCCCCTTGCAAAATACTGTGCCCACTGTTTTGTATTTTCTCATGCGCAAATACGAGCCGCGCTCAGCCACATTCCTCAAGTAAGTGGAAATGGCAAAAGAGAGGATCATAAAATTATAGTCAGCTCAAGCGTGACTCACGTCACTGACTGCTAGGATTAAGCTCTCTCAGCGCTAACAGGAACAATAAAGCAGAAGTTTCATCACTACTGTGATGAATTTAATCAGTGGGCCTTATGCACTTTTAACTAGTGATGGGTAAACGAAGCTTCAAATTTGCATCACGAATCAGCTGTATTTTTTTTCTTGTCCTTTATCATACAAGTCATACTTAGCAATTTAAGCCACTTCGAGGCTTCAAATTTGTTTCATGAATCAGTTGTATTTTGTCTTACTCCTCCTTCATCATTTAAGTCATACTTGGCAGTTTAAGCTACTGTGTTATTTCATTTCCACATTACAAGTGTGACTCACTCCAGTCCATGTTGAAATCTGGTGGCGTATAGCAGGATGGTGCCGTCTCGGACTCATTGGCCCCATCTGCAGCTGAAGGCCAGCAAGCGCCTCAAAGCCGTCCCGTTTCTGCAGACAGAACTGTCAAACGGGGACAGCAGACGCAGGCAGATGAGGTATCATCTGTCAAACTGCCTGCCGCCGACAGACAAAAGGATGGCGAAACTGTGACAAGCAGGCCGCAGAGCCAGAAGGCAATATGAGCTTCGCGGCTGGTGATAGCAGAAGGCCACCATGCAAGGCCAAATTCTGGTTCGGTGCCAGCCTTAACAACCCCAGAGGAATAAAAATAGCAAATTCATATCATCCCCTTTGCTAAACTGGGATGATTATACTGGTAGACCAGCTCACACTAGCGTATAAATAGGAAATTCTAGGACCTCTCCGAAATGTAGTAGCTCTCTGGTCTCTTTATCTTAACAGCTGTCCATTTAGAATGCCTCTGAACTGCAGTCTAGAAAAAAAAATGGTTCAAATAAAATACGCAAATGTATTGTTGTAACTTGTGTCCTTTTTTTTTTGCAGTTTAGTCCCTCACATTCCAGCATTTCCAAAATTAAATAGAAATGTGCATTTTCTGTCACACCCTAAAAAAACTGGACACGCAGGCTTGCAGTCAGTCTTAGTCAGGTTAAATATTATCTACTATTTAGATTTGTAGAAGGTAAAAGAAAGCTCATGCTGCCAGGCCTTCAGCGTTGGAGTACGCAATCTAAATCCATTTTAAGAACCATGAGCAAAAACACAGAACAATCCCTTGAGCACAGATTGGATATCACCCCATGACTTGTGACTCAACTTAATAAAACCACATGGAGCACGAGTCACCACATCTTCACCCCCTCCATGCCTGCAAATTTAGCAATAGTGAGCAGGCAAAAACAGATCAACTACGCACATAAAATCAATGTTTACTTATACCAAATTGCTTCAGTTTGTTAGCATTAGCAATGCATAGCTTTTTTGAGAGATATTACATGCCCCCCCCCCCCTCCTTACGATTGATCAAAATGGGAAGATGTTGTCGCTTAACGAATATGATACAAACAAAATATTAACCAGTATGCCATGTTTGGATTACTGAGGGAGGAGCATAAAACATTTCACTGTAAAGAATATTTTTTACTCGGGTTTCTCTTTAAACGACCGAGGGGGCCACAATTTCCTACCAGTGCTACTAAGGGGCCACATAAGACTGGGCAATTCCTGAGAAGATAAAAGACAAAGTATTCAATTTTTTTTATTTTGTTCTTTCATTTAACAATATAGCACGTGCTGTGCAATACTTTAATATATTATCTCATATATTTCATTTTACTTTTGACTTTGACTTCCCTCTAGTTCAAGTTAAGGGGTCATCTAAACATGTGCATTCATTTTGCAGCCCCCAAAAAAATATATACAAATATATCAAAAATTCTTTCAGTCAGTGACAAATGAACCATTAAGTTTTCTGGCCATTATTATTACTATATATTATTCTCTTGACAATTCTGTACTTTTTTCTTGTTGTTGCCTTGAGTACAGCTCAAGAAAGGTTGAAATCTGCTAATGTCTCAAGATAAACAGGCACATTGGTTTGCATTTACATTCAGTCGTGTCAAGTCAAATCAGATATACCAAGTCAGGTAAAACAAATTGATATGAAAAAAAATAAAGACGTCAAAATACGTTTGCACTAGTTGCTTGTTTACAAAAAAATGACAATGTCCACTTTTCTTGAGGTACTGCGCCTCCGTTTGAAGTTTTCCTTTGCTCAATATGGTCCAAAACACCAATTCACATTTGTGGAGGTGAGCTGGGCTTTGTTGCGATCCTGATTTTCTTAATGACGACCCAATTCTTCTGCTCAGCTGTAACTTGTATCCTCAAACACGAAGCAGCGGCTCCGTAGTTTTTATCTACTCCTTGCATCACAAACCAACCATTCTTCATAGATCCCAATTTATGAAAATCTTTGCACGATTTCTCCTCATTTGCAGTGGTGATCACACCGCGTCCTATTTCCACCTGCGCTGAGTCCAAAATATCTTTCCCCTCTGACCCAGTCTCAACAGTTATTCCTGTCACCACTCTTGGGTCTGTAAACACCACAGTTAAATGGTTGCCTTTCTCTGGAGAGCGACCCCAGAAGAATCCTTCCCCGGCCTCCCAGGCTAGTTTGGGAAAGTGTTTCCCGTAGGTAGACATGTTAGAGAAAACCTCCGCTGGAGGATTGGAGTAGACCCCCTCCTCAAAGTCCTTGTCCTTTAGTTTGTTCTCATTCCCTTGGAATGAAGAGAAACTCCCCATGTGCTGGAATAAGGAAGGCTTGAAAAGGATGGGCTCCTTCTGAGTCAGCAGCAGTCGAAAGTGAGACATCAACCAGTCGCAAGGCATTTCTTGATAGAAGAGGAAGAGAAAACGTGCCAGCAGAGGGAGATGGGCCGACTTGTAGAGTTTGCCAATGTAGCCAAGGCTGGAGAACTCCAGCATTGCCCAGGTCATCTTCTTAGCTTCTTGCTCCTCAACGCGCTTTTTTAAGGTTGTGAGGAAGTTCTTTGCGGCGGAGACGTCGTCCTCCAGCTGGA
Source organism: Syngnathus scovelli (assembly GCF_024217435.2). NCBI lineage: Eukaryota > Metazoa > Chordata > Actinopteri > Syngnathiformes > Syngnathidae > Syngnathus > Syngnathus scovelli. The sequence goes on along the minus strand of NC_090848.1, from coordinate 13,136,867 downwards.
GGTAGTATCTGCCCACACCTGAGCTGTAGTGCATAAGAAAAGCGTAATCCAGGTTCTGCTTGGAGCGGTATGATACTCTCGCAGGAGAATCATTGTAGTTCCTTTTTAGACCTGTAGGAGAGCAAGAGAGAAGCTATATAAACACAGTTGACCTGGATGATGATAGTGTAACATGTTTGCGATTAACCTGTAGTCGGTGGATAGCTTTCCTCATGGACATGAATGACCAGCAGGTGACCTTGCTCTAGTGCTGATGAAAATTCAGATTTTATTTTCGTCACTGTGGTCGTCAGCCAGTTGACATCGAAATCTGCCAGCAGAACTACAACCACCACGGAGGAGCGCTCTTCGGGAGATGATTGGGAGAAGAGGGACACCAACGTGTCGATCAGATAGCTGCCCTTCTTCCTCTTCACTGACGATAGTCCAATACATAGATACCCTATCGGGAAGAAGAGCATGTGCACATCAGGGAGGACCTCTCCTGGCCCACTAAAAGCGCATCACTGGCGAAGAAAGCTTAGCGCTGCCTGTACTTCCTGCGGAAACTCAGGCGAGCGCGTGCTCCTCCGGCCGTCATGACTACATTCTACCGTGGCACCATTGAGAGCGTCCTCTCCGGTTGTATCGCTGTTTGGGGTGGTAGCTGCACTGAATACAACTTGAAGGCCCTGCAGCGCATAGTGAACACGGCTGGTAAGATTATTGGTGCTTCACTCCCCTCCCTGAAGGAGATTTACAACCTCCCATCTCACCCGCAAGGCGACCACGATTGTGAGTGATGTGAGTCACCCCGCTCACTCGTTGTTTGATCTTCTGCCCTCTGGGAAGAGGCACAGGAGCCTGCGCTCCTGCACCACCAGACTCACCAACAGCTTCATACTCCAGGCTGTTTGGATCTTGAACTCTCTTCCCCCTTCTGTGTAGCGTCCTGTATTTTTGCGCTATATTCTGACTGTCTGCTGTAAGGACACCTGCTCCATTTTTGCTCCTCTTATTTATTATGTTATTTATTTATTATTTATTCATCACTCTTATTTATTCATTGTTTGTGCCTTCTTGTTTTTACTTTTTGTGTTGTTTACTTGTATGTATATTGTGTACTGTGTCTTGTGTGTCTTGACATATGAAGGAATTGACAATAAAGCAGACCGACTTTTGACTTTGCAGACTGACTTTTGACTTTGATGTACCTTTCTAAATCACGTCATACTACATACCTGAGTTATTTCATTATATTTTCATTTAGAATCAATTTGACAGCCGGTTTATGCCTCCCGCACCCAGAGTAATGGTTTAAACCAAATTCTACATTGAAATCAGCTATTGCGCAAACAATAACTGCTGATCAGCATCTGTCAGACATGTTTGCCTTTTTGTGAAACAGCCACAAGTGGGCAGCCAATGGTGGTATCGGCCAACGTCACAAGTATCTATAGCATGAATATCAGCCCGATACTCGTTCCTACTTTGTAGTGTATTCAATTGAACTTAGGTTGCAAAGTATTTATAGTGGTGCCATCAAAATTAATAACACTTGATGCATTTGTATTATTGCAGTCGGTGGTATATAAAGTGTTCAGTGGTCTATATTTAGACGAAATGGAAAAAAAAAAACTTACTCATTTGAGTGAGTGGTACCCCTGCAAGCAGTTGATAGGTCACATTGAGAGGCAGGTAATCTCCTTGTTCCACCCATGACTCCATACTGATCATCCTTTCTCCCGTCCATGTGATGTTCATTGGTTTCGCTGACCTGTTCAGGTTCTGCCAAAGAAAAACTCCATTCAAATATCATTAATTAAAGTGGTGCATCTTCCGTGTGTGTACTTACAGTGTTGAATGAGTGTGAATAGCGCACCAAGTAGAAGCCCCCCGCAAGGAGCAGCAAGAGCAACACTGCATGTTTCTTCTTTGAATGACGTCGCATTTCCTGTTGTGTACCCCAAAACAGAAATGTGCACAGAAAAAAAGTAAAACAAAATTCCAAAATCCTCGCTCACAGTTCTCCAAGCCTGCTCGATTTGGTTTCCCTGTGAGATTTTGTTCCCCCTGCCGCTTTTTTCTTTGTTTACCAGATTCAGTGTGACGAGTGTTGCAGGTGGTTCCATCTTGTATGTGTCGGGGAGCCTCCAACCTAAGGCTCATTTTTGTGTATATACATTTTTTTAAAAAGTCTTCCTGGATTTGGTTCTCTCCTTCTCCACACAGTCCGCCGGTACACAACACTATGACACGCCGTCTGATATTATGAGCTTTCCGCGTTACTGTTTTATTCCTCAAGTTAACAGGCATGCTTCATTTTCAGATCTATTACACATACAATAGTACACATCAACCAGGACAGCTCTTGCAAATTCTTCGGGGGATGACAATCTACTCCCTTCCGCAGTAATCTATTTAGGGGCGCGTTCGGAAATAGGCTACGAGCGCGCCCTGGTTGGTTCTCTCACCGTTCGGAAGCTTAGAGCGGTGTTGAAATGTGTCGTTTGGATATTCGAAGTACCTGCAGGCGGTTGGTGTGCTCCAGCAGGAACGTGGCGCGCCACTGGCTTGGAAACACTCGAAGCACTGATTGGTTTAAAACAGGTGGTGTTCGGAGATTAACGAGAGGGGAGCGCAGTTTGCCTCTACGAACACATCCAATCAAAGGGTCGTGCACAGGCGTCGTAGTAATTTCAATATTTCCTAAAACACTGTATGAAAGATTTCCTGATTACAAACGTAGCGAGTTGGGAGTCTTTGCGTCAGTCCTATCGTCATCAAAGTCAAAGTCCGCTTCGTCAAAGTCTGCTTTACAATAAAGCTTTGACTTTGACAATGATGGGACTGACACATAAAGCTTTGACTTTGACAATTATAGGGCTGACGCAAAGACTCCCAACTCGCTACGGCTGTAATCAGGACATCTTTCATACAGTATTTGTTTTCGTACAAACACACCTGAAGCAAAACCGCACCAGAACAGGAAGGGGGGGAAAAAAACACACACACTAAGCATAAACACATTCACTCACAACCTTTGCGTTGCACCAACCTCACCCATTGTGCTGGACATTCATTTCCTCTCTAAAGACAACGTATGCAGTACAGTGATGAGTATAGAGAGAAAACCCCTCAGAGCTTTGTCATCTTTTAGTTGCTGCTTTAGAGTCACCTTTACTTCTTCGATCTGTCCGTTGTCCTTTGCCAACTCATTGCTGTCTCTCTTTCCCGATGAGTCTTTCTGTTTATTATGTACCCATCTCTCTATTCCTCCTTCCACCACAGTTTTATTTGCATTCTCACCATCTATAGTGTCCTCCTGTGCATCTCCTGCCTCTTCATTTGCCTTCCCAGTATAAAGTAACTCTCCCAGTATGAGTGTGCTGGAGGACGGGGCTTCGGTGTGTGTGTACAGGAAAACCCTCCAGGGGAGTGTGTGTGGTGGTGTGAAGGCCAGCGTCTGAATGTTGACAAGCTGCATTGCAGCCTGGAAGTTTTGAGGCGAACACTGAGTGACATTGCAACACCGGACGTGTTCTGTCATACAAACACCATCCTCTTCTTCCACACCTAGGAGCAAAAAACAAAAAATCACATCCTGTAGGAAGGTCATCTAGAGATCCATTCTTAATTTTTACTTATATTACTTTGTTACTAATTTTGATTTCATAAAATGCGAGTCACAAAAACAGAACAAAATATCTATCGAGTGAAGCGCAGAGGCCCAAATGAAACAATCAGTGTCCGATGAATGTTTTCTCATTAAATAGCTAAGATAATACAGTGCGTTCGCTCCGGATCTAGGAGTAATCTTTTCAAAGCACAGAGACAGGTTTGTTTGGCCATGAAACACAAGGCGCACCTTTCATTAAAGATTGATAGAGGAATCAAGGTGACACACAAAAGGTTGGCTCATTTGACACTAAAACCCTCACGATGATTAACTCAGGTAGTGAGAGTACGCCACTAAGTTACAGTTGTTTTTAGACAGGACAGGAGAGACCGTGGCCTTTGTTTGACACCATGTTACCTCGCAGCCACAGACGCTCAAACTCTCCTGCAGTTAAAGTAGGTAGCAGGCTGAGAGGTACGATGGCGCTGGGCGACGGGGCGTCTGCAGGCGATGGTGTGTGCTCGGTGACACCCTCTGAAACAGACGCATGAAAAGAAGCGACAACATTAAAGATTTATTTTTGGAACAATTGAAACAGTCAGCCGGGCCTAGAATTAATTGTCGGTCATTGAAATGTATTGATGGGGAAAAAAGTCAAATAATAAAACTAATACATTCTTTTAAAAAATGCTTATAAACATTAAATTCCACCAGACTGAGGTATTTCTATGGTCGTCATCAATTTTTCTATTCTTCCTTTGTTGTGACATCAAACAACCCAAAAGTCAAACTTAAAACATGTCAGCGTTAATCCTCGTCATCTAGAGTGTCCAAAACTTTCTCCTCAAAGCAGCGGATACAGGGGTGAAAAAAAAAAAAGGGCACAAGTGCAAATTTGACATTCCTACATTTGACTTAACATGCAAAGAAAAAAAATCAGTGTAGGCAAATCAATGCTCAGAACTTATTGCCATACATCTTCATTGTCAAACTCACCTGTCTGAACACTTTGAAGATGACATGAGTTCAGGGTTTCTGAGAGGTCAGAGATGGGGTCAAATGCTGTGTGTTGAGAGCTTCTGCTGTTTACTGATTCTGTCTCCGAGGTGCTTTGCCAGAGAGGCTTCAGAGTGTTGAAGATGGGAGCCCAGTGGCTCACAGGTTCTGCCGGACGGCCAATAAGAACGCCAAGGGAGGGATCGGACCTCCGACCCTGGAGCACCTTGCGTGTCTCATCAACTCCGCATTGCAAAAGGCGGTAGTAGAGAAGTGCCTGATCACGGACACACATGTCCGTCTCCTCATCTGAAAAACAGACAAAGGTCTGAAACACTGATATCTCTTCTGTTGAACACGCGCACAAACACACCAATGGCGTAATGCAGCAGCCTTCCAAGCATGTCCTGAGTTTCAGCTGGACGGCACAAAAACAGCCTCAAGGTGGCCGTCAGCAACTCCATCTTGACTGCCGGAGAGTTCTCACACCTCACTCTGTCAATGAATACCTCCAACGTGTAGGGGGCGCTGCAGACTCTATCGCCGTAGGTTCCCAACAACCAGAGCAAGGCCTGCTTGCCCTGTCAGGAGGAGGCAAAACAACGTTCGTCATTTATCTCTCCTTTTAATGACACACCTATACTCAGAAAATGTGAACTTTCGGGTTCAATTTACAGATAGATATTTGCGTTTTGGGGATGAGGCAATAGTGTTGGGTCGCCCTTACCTGGCTGTCCTGCAGTATCTCCTCACACCCCTCCAGAGAAGAGCACACCGTTTCACTGCACTGAGGACACACCCAAACTAGGTCCCGCATTGTCTGCACCACAGCTGCAGAGTTGGAAAGGGGACCAGAGTTGGCACGCAATAGCAGTCAATTAAACTACATGACAAGTCAAACACAAATCTGGTGTCGCTATAGAAATGATAATATTACCAGACGTGATGTTGTCCTGTTTAAGCCCGAGCAGTCCAGTGAGAATCACTAGACATCTGTCACTGTAGCTCCGCCCAATACGACCTGCAAATTGAAAATATAAGCGACTCAAGCAAATCCGTAACCTCGGCATAAATATCTACGGCCGCAATTGATGACTAAGAGTCAATTTGGTTGACGGTGGCCGTTTGACTCGAGCAACAAAAGCAAAGTAAACAACGTTGTCCACGCCTTCACGTTATGCAAAGTGAGTGGCTGTTTACCGACAGCTGATATTGCAGCCTGGGCAGTGTCTGTGTTGACATCAGTGCAGTATTCTTTCAGTTCATCCAGTAATATTGCCACGTTGTCATCGTTGACCAGCTCGACCAGTACCTGCGCACACAGCCGTACTCGGATTACTATCGCGAGAGGACTTGGCTGACCCTGTTGATACTGCGATCAGGTTACAGATAATGCAAATGCAAATGTAATATTTTGTGTGGATATTCAGATAAAGAGATAGATTTACACCTGCTGTAGATGTTTAGACATAGATATATTTAGACAAAGTTATCAAGAAAGAGAGAGTACAAGAGAGGGACCTACCTGCATCTTCCTCTGCTTGATAAAGGCTGGCTCAGCATAGCCGCAGAAGAAACGTTTGTAGTGGGCCCCCATCATGCCAGGGACAGACCTCAACAGCAACTGTATGAGGATCATAACATGTATCAGACTTGATCAAATATATATTTAAAACTACAATAGCATATTGTATCCATCCAAGCACCATTTTATATTGTCCAAACACACACTCGCCTGGATGTGGCAGAGCGCGGTGAACCTGATTTCTCTGGACGCGCTCCCACACGCGGCCAGCAGTGGGCCCCGCACTCGTTCCAAGGCTGCCAGGCTGACTTTAGGCAAGGTCGAGCACAGGCTGAGGAAGAGGCCCAGCGTGGAGGCCATGACCGGCGGGTGGGGGCTGACCAAAGAGGCGTCCAGCATGGACAGGATGTCAAAGAGTTCGTCCTCAGACTGAGGTTGGTAGCGCTGGAGGATCTTAAGCACCTCACTCTGACCCCACACGTCGCAATCCTTCAGCCTGGGTCCACACACAACAAAGAATTTGTTTACATCAGCTCTTGACACGTTTGTTATTTGAAATCTTGGTCAACCTGTTGAGGAGGTGATGAGCAATGGGTTTGTTGATAGCAACCCCTCCTTCCTCCTTAAGGATTTCCTCCAAAGCCCGAAGGCAGTTCACCATGACAACAGGATCCGTGTCCCTGAGAAGGCTGTACAACTCATTCACTACTGCAGCGTCTGTGAAAATGATCACCATAAAAGTTTGAGGAAAAAAAAGGGTTCATTTAGTATTTGTGTATTAATGTCTTAACAATCAGATAAGCTGGAAATAAATACTTCTGAAATTTAACTTAGATTTGCCTCAAGCTTAGTCTCACGGATATATTTGATCAATACAATTTAAAATATTTTTTTTCATCCAAGCAACTCACCTATTTCAGAATTTGGTTGGAGATTGTGTAGTTTGGCCCAGCCGAGCACGGCGACCCGTCGCACACAAGCTGCTCTGTCCCTCAGTCCTGCTGTGAGAGGCTGTTCCACATACTCCACCAAACTGGGCAACCTGAAACACAGACACAAGTCACTTCTTTACATGATCAACTCATCCAGAAGGATGTCATGGGCAAACTCGAGAGTCACCTCAGGTTGGTCATGTTCCTTAAGGCCAGGCTGCGGACCATCGGATTTGGATCCTGACAGTCCTTCCTCAGTGTGTTGATGACCAGCAGAGACAGCTCTGGATTCAAAGAGGCGTAGGAGCACAAGAAGACATAGACCAGCTTCTTCTGGACAATGTCTACTGTGGCACATGCTTTGACCATCTCACTGAACAGGCTGGAGACATCCACACCCTGTGACATCAGCCTGAACCACAGGAGGGAAAAAATGGGGAGGCAAGGGGGGAGGTGAATTGTTACTTTCACATTAATATTGTTGCAAAGAATTAAAAATTGTTCAACCTAAAAGATTCAAATATGCTGGTGCTTCAAGAGCAAGGCCACGAACACTGCAACTATGGAGCTTTAGTTACTGTGTGCGTGTACATTCCACCAACCTGATGACTTTGAGGATCACGTTCCTGTAACGCAGCTGGTCAGATTGGACGTGGGGGTTGGCCAGAGCTCTATTCAGGTCCCTCACCGTATCCTCACTGCCCAGGTATGGCATGGTGGACGCAGATAACCTGCGTGGTTACAAATCAAGATAAACTGTATTTCAAACACATGACAGTCATATATTTCTCAAATTGAAGTTAAAAACCACCCGCAGCGCAACACCTTTAACGTACGTACAGTATTTAATTCATAAACTCTCACCGTCAACTCTTCACACCTTGTTATATGTTTTGTTTTCCCTTTGGACTTCCGTGTTTCTTCTTCTGTGATTTCTGTTGATGCGCCTGCCGCCCCCTGGTGGTGGCGAATTCGGAAGGAAATAGTATTATACTTTTAATACTATGCATTACGGTAACACGCCGGGGCTGCCATCCTGAGTGGGCTACCTTCAGAATAAAAGCTAAAAAGTAATAAATGGGCGTTATGATTCGGATTTACATTTTTTTTTTTAAATGAAAGCTAGTAATTTCAGTTATCCCAGGATCGTAACCAGGAAAGTTCACGTTGATTTAATAAATGACGTTAGATTATATTTGAATATGTATAACGGCATTAGGCGTTTCACTCTGTCCTATTCTCCACCAATCACACTTAAACTGCTAATAAAAAAAGTTCCTATGTTGAATGTAATGTTTTTACTTGCATGTCACAAAAACACAAGAAACAAATTGAATGTTTTTTTTATTACTGATTGTGAAAAGCAGGATATCTAGCAACAGCTTTAGCCCTCCAGCAAACCAAGTCTGCCTCACCCTTCCAGTGACAGACATCCACTCTACCCGGCCCCTTGGCTGGGGTTTGTAAGGCAGAGTTTCATAAACTGGAAGAATGTGACTGACTTGGCGCTGGACGACCAATCAGCTAAAAAAAGCCATCTGTACCTGGCACCACTTGTCCAGACGAAGCTGCTCAAGCCTTCCTCTGGACTGTAATGTCTGAGCCAGACACAAGACAGACGCACAATTCCATTTGCGGAAGAAATTCATTCATGATACGTTAATTTCATCCCCTATTCAAATCAAGCCAACAAAACACAGCGGCCCACGTCACATAAAAACAATCCATACATAAACACACACACTTCCGCTGGATATTCATTTTCACCTGTGGATTTGTCAAGGATGATTTGGAATGTTATTTTCTTCATTTACTTATTTGGCATTCTTTGCAAATACTGAAGATGACCGTTTGTAAAATGAGTCTGACATTGAGCTCTTAGTACAGCTTGATATCTGACAAGGTCATTTGTCCATTTGACCAACTACGACGGAGAAAAATGAAAGTGATGATCTGTGCTTTCCAGAAGAGACGGATGGGGCAGCATCCTCGACATTCTCACACACACGTACATTCATAAACACCCAGTTTAAGACGAATTGGGCCCAGGCAAAGGGCTGGCAGAGTTGTTTTCCTGATTGGCCACTTGGCTTCCTCGTGGTGGAACCTCAATGATACGGGGCTTGTCGATGATGCGAGCGCGACGGTCTCCCTTCTCTACAATTCCAATGATCCAGGCGCCCTGACCTCCAGACCCCGAGCTTTGGCTCTTCATCTCTGAACAAAATTTGGCGGCCTGCTCTCTGGGCAGACAAACCAGCAGCCCACCTTTGAAACAGAGAGAGAGCATCATAAACGCAGTAGGAATACCTGACCTTGCTTCATATCTAAATTATTTAAAGTAATATCACAATTTCAATCTTCGTGTATATTTCCTAGCAACAATAGTTACTGCCCGTGTTCCTACCGGATGTCTCGGATGATGTGCCCTGAACCAAATTGAATATGTTTCCGCATGCTTTGCTGACAGCAGTCATTTTGGCTATGATGGGAAGGTTATGGATGACGAAGGCCACATCGTTGCGTTGTTGTGTTGCCAGATTGATGGCGTGCCCCAGCAAACCAAAGCCTGTCACGTCTGTTGCTGCGTGGGCCTGGAACTTGTGCATAAGACCTGCCGCTGAGGGAAAACAGAAATGTCGAGACAAGGAGGTATTCAGATTTGCCTACGCATGCACGTACGCACACACAAAAATTATATGACAACATTCTTCTATGTTTTAAAAAAAAATTAATTGGTCTTTTTTTGCCATCCCTCTGTCGAAAAACAGATCAGTTCAATGGAATGCACATACCTGTACGGTTGAGTGTTGCCATTGAAAACATAGCTTCCTGATAGGCCTCTTTCACTTCCTGCTTGGTGACGACAAGCTTGATCTTGTTCCACCGATCAGGCTGGTTCGACAAACAATTGAAGAAAAGAAGATGTGTAGCCTCAGAATACTCGTAAAATGCGTCAAATCCCGTTTGACTGCGCATTGAGTAGTACCGACCTGCTCGAGCCACTGGTGAGCATTAACAGCCACTTGTGTCCCCAAAGGCTTTGTGAGGACCAAGACGTCACCTGGGACAGCACCGTCTGGCCTTGAGAAAAGAGGAAGTCATTTTGCACATGTACGAACGATCAAACAACTGAAGAAACTTTTCTGTTGACACATTTGCGCTTACATGATGAAATCGTTGGGCTGGCAAACAACCGAGGCCACTCCCCCTACAATGATCCATGGATTGATCACCGTCTGGCCGCCTGTCACCGAAGTCCCTCCCTCCTCGGCAGCATCACGGAATCCCCGAATCATGAGCGGCATGACGCGCTCACGGTCCTGCGTCATATATGATCGCATGAACAAGGCTTTTTAGTTGATCTCATACAAAATTCAACCGAGAAAATAAGTTGAGAAATATGACCTTGTCATTCATCTTCTGGCTAACACTGAGCAGCATCAGCATGTTGTCGCACTCAGTGATGCCCATGGCGTAGAGATCACTGAGGACATTGGCACATGCAATCTTGCCCTGGAAGACAAAGGTCAAACTAATGATTTAAGGATCATAAGATAACTAACATTCATGACTGTAGATGGTTAGAGCGGTTGTCAATAGGGATGCAGGTGAACTGGAGAAATGTGCCAACTACCCCTTGGAGGGCAATCCTCACCATCATGTAGGGATCCTCCACAAGTGGGTAAAAGAAGTCTGTTGTTTGGACTAAAGACAGCCCGCCGTGCCTTAGAGGGATCACACAGCAGTCCATTCCCACTCCTGAAATTAGACAGGGCCGAGAAATATGAATTTATGCTTCACATGTTACTGTGCATCGAGCAAGATTGCAAATTGTGAGTTGGCCTTTTAAGGGGCAGATATGATTAGTAAGTTTCTCTCAAACAATTTGCAGGCAATAACGCTACACTCAAGCCAAACGTGCACAGTGGTTATGATAATAATTTCTGAATATTTGTTCTTAATGATAATATTGTGCGCCCTCAAAAGACTGACATCCGGGGACGAGTCCTGTCAAACTCTACGTAACTCAGTGAAGAAAAGAACACGATGGCGCAGAGCATGACCCGATTTTAAATTATGCTGACTCATGCTACCTTGTCAATTGTTTTTCTTTTGTTTTGTTTTTTAGCTTGCACATTTTTGACTGCATAATTTTGGCGCTTGAACGGTGGCCAGAAACATTTTAATTCCGTGACATATGAGCACACGTTAGCTAGCCCCTTTAGCTACGCTAGCTAACAAAGTCAGGCATCGCGGTGCTAGTTTGCGCAAGATCAACGTTTTCCTACCAAGCCGAGGGCCGGCGGGCAACTGTTGCGCGAACTCAGATGCGTTGTCTCCGTCCTTCCCTGGCCCGTCGGTCCGGTTTGACTCGAGTCCCGCCAGGAGTTTGAGCAGAGCCTCCTGCGGGACCTTGCAGCCTCATCCTTTCAAGTCCGAATAGGCAGTGAGACGAAAGCCTCGCTCCAAGCCGTGTTCCTCGGGGTTGAAAGGCTTGTACCCAGGGGGAAAACATCCCTCGGTTCCAATCGCTTCTGTTTGGGCAGGCGGGGAGGTTGAACCTGACATGTCGGTCTGGGGAAACCTTCAAGTTCTCAACGCGGGCTGAGATGAGACATGTAATCAGAAAGCTAGAGTCCACGGTGAACGGAGGAGCGGGATGAGCGTCTTGCGTCAGTGCGCGCTAACAGGAAACGATAAAACAACTTTATATTATGTCAAAATAAAACATTAAGGTGACCGTCCAACAGGGGGTCTACTGTTTAATGACGCTAAATTGTGGACATGGTTCCAAACAATCGGAGGTAGTATAAAGAAAATTATTGTTTTAGCAGACTTAAATATAAGCATACATGAAAGGTAAAATTTTACGTGAAAAAAATCATTTTGTAGTGATCTTTTATTTTGAAAGCAATGCTTAATTCCCGAATTTCATTTGCTCAACACGTCGATAAAATGTCAGAGCTGAGAGTAGCACAAGAGCTGTACAGACCCACAATATAGAAAATTTACATTAATTTTGAAAACATCGTAATCTAAACAGCCTACACACATTTGTCAATATCAGGGGCGCGCGGGTTTTTTTTTTAACTTATTTTGAGTTAATAACGCCGATTACGTTTCTAATAAGCCTAGTCAAAAAATGTATCTTTATATGATTCTGTTATATATTTTTTATTTATTTCGGAATTTATCAACAGATTAAAACAACTTCCACTTCACCAACAGAGCATCCATCATTACAGACAATAATCACAAAAACATTGACCTCAATGCGCTTACATTCAGATAATTGATAGCTACAGGGAGAAGTACACAATAAAGGTCCTCTGTGATGTAATCAACAGTATACACAGACACAGTACAAAGAGAATGGCTACTTTGTTAACCAAGAATCAAACCATCTCTAGTACAGATATGTTTTGAGGTAATGCAAACATTTATGACCAAAACATACCATATTTGAATATACACCTTAATTTAAAGCTCACTAGGTTATCCGCTCACGTTACCCTTCAGGAAGATTGGGGGGAATGATTCCACTGTATATTTTAAATATATCTTAGGTTCAAAGAGTAACTATTGTTAAATAACAATGGATGACAATTAAAGTACATATTTAATCCCACACACATCAGCCATTCCTTTCTTAGGATACCACTATCTCTGCAGAGTAAAGAGGGACAAAGAAAAAAGACATCAGGCACTGAGTGCAAAAGCACATCTTGTCTGCTGAGCTGCAGGCAAATAATTACATTAAAAAAAAAATAAAGGAGGGGGAACCGGGGAGAAGCAACAAACAACAAAAGAGGGAAAAAGACAGAAATGAAGAATGGAAAAGCTACAGCAAAAAGTGAATGGGTGGACCAGGTCAAGAGGAATACGATGCTGTCGTTACTTTTTTCATTCACAAGAACAGTCCTGCGTTTGGCACATCTTCTTTCCATCATCGTCATTTTAAGTTTCCGTGTTAGGTTAACTTGATTTCACGTGTATTGCATTTAAATGCAAGTAAGGTGCGACTCCAAAACGTCGATTCCAGCGACACACCGAGCTGGATAGGGACCACCCCCCCTCCCGCGCCCATCTACACCCTTCAGCCATATCACTATAACTTTCAGATTAATACTGTTTGGGAGCTGAAACAGCTCTGGCGTAAACTCCGTAAAACTTCTGACAGTGTGTCACGACGGCAAACGATTAACAGACTGCTTTGATGTGCGCGGCCGGGTTGCCAGTACATCTGAAAGGAACCTGGCTGGATTGAAGTGCATGGACTTTGGATGCACCTTGGATCTGTTAGACAAAAATAAAAGTCACATCCCTTTGGCAGACACCCACATTCTTTACAAGGGTGATTGGCACTACTTAGTAGTAGATGCCCGTTCTGTTGTACAAATTATCGAGGGAGCGTGTCAAACTCTCCAGTTGCCCAGCAAAACTGTCCCGGCGTGAAGAGCCCCCATACTGCATGTCTAAGCAACAAAACAGGACAGTCATTTATTTAAAAAAACAACACCAAAAAAAAACAGTGCTTTAGTACCTTTCTGTTCTGCAACATTGATCGACTGTTCCCTGCAAATATATGGATTACATTTAGCACCTACGATCCTGCTGTTGGGTCACTTGATGCCCTTTTCTTCGATCCCGTGTGGTGCGTACGAGTCCCTCCTCCACAGATCTTGATTCAATCAAATAAACGGTGAGGGTAAAATGGCGACATGCCAAAGTCTAAAATTTTAATCGATGACAAGTGCTACTGTGAGAACGTTGTTATTCAGTTCACCTATCAGTGATTATAATGGTACGTCTGGTCGATTATTGAAGGGAAGATGAACTCTGAAATCTGTTACTGTATGCAGTCCATAACGTGGATTTGCAGCGTGTCCATATCTGGAGCCCGATACTGGCACTTGGGACAACATAATTCTGGCAGATCTTCAACTCCTGCTGCTCCTTGATTACCAGGTGGCCCCAATCCTGGATTACGGTAACAGGATGAAAGGGGCGCCGTGTTGAACACTCCGGCAGAAAATGCATCTGATAATGGAGCACAAGCATTCAAAAATATTTTTGCGCTGTACTGCTACATTCTCCGTCAATGTCACAAGCCAACTTAATCACAAACGTCCCCCATGTCAAGTACAGAAAGATTTTTTTTTTTTAACACTATTAATTTTTTCAACATTATTTGAAGTAATAATGTACCTGGTGGAGGCGCAATGTGTGGAACTCGCGCTGGAAAGTCCTCCTGATGCCTCAACTTCATCTGCTCCATACGTGCCCTGAAACAGTATGGATAGCTTTATGACATCAATCGAAGATTATGTTGCATGCATAAAAAAGCAAATGCAGATGTTTGATGTAATCTAAACCAGATTCACCAAGGAGACAAGCAAGCAAGGGATATTTACCGGGATGCAGCTTCCTGTTTCAGCTTGTCAATCTCAGCCAAGGCATGAGTCAGCTGATCCTGCAGCTCTTCTTTTTTTTGGTTTAGTTTTTCTCTTGCTTCTCGTTCTGCAAGGAAGTCTGCCTTATAGATCTCAGCCTGAACACAGTTTAAGATGGAGGAGAAGCAAGCTTTACACAGACGAAATACAAAAAAACTCTCTAATTGAAGAAAGTCATGTGTCAGTTTGACAGGAATGTACGACTAATGGTTTATGAACCATAACAACAACACTCAGCTGACTGATGTGTGTTCCTGCTTAACCCATGGCAAGTTTTGACATGGTGTACTGTGTGGGTTTGGAGCTTTTTGACCCATTTCAAACATAAGAATAAATGTCTAACCCCCCCCCCCCCCGCCCCACACACACACACACACCTCTATAAATAAGCACTGTTAATCATGCCCACCGAAGAGGCCAACGACTGAACTTGTACCTGCGCGGTGAGGACAGGAACAGTCTCCAGTGAGCCCTTCTGTTGCTCTACCTCCTCCTTTAGCTTGTCAATCAGGTCTTGCTTCAAGGCCAGCGCTCTCTCTGCCTCCTCCAGCCGGCTGTACAGATCTCCTCTCTGGAAAATGTGGGCGGCACAAACATTCACATGCTAAAAGTACAGCAAATTACATGAGTAAGGCGTTTATTGTTCAATTTACTTTACCTCACTCTTGAGTATGGTATCAGTCTCTCGAAAGAGACACGTGTAGGCATGCTGAACCTGTGTCAGTTTTTTCCTAAGAGGGTAAATGAATACCAGAATTGAATTACACTTCATAACTTGCTCGCAGATTAAATATTAAACATCTCTTCCAATATTTTTGTGATTTAAGATATAGTACATTTATATTCAGATAATCAAGTAGATCTTTCACAGACACAGTATAATAAAATTAACAATCAGTGGAAACTCTAATTAACAGGAACCAATAGACTGTCCACTCAAAACACTCCTTCTGTTGTTTAAGTGTTAGTTCCACAATTAGCTGTAATTCGCCACAGCGCCATCAACAGATCGAGGCTGGTCACGTGTTTTTGCATTACATTGCTCTCATACTAAATAGAATAGGCATATCGTAGACCAGAGGAGGCTACAACACGTACTATGTTGGCAGGGGCAATTTCCTCGTCATAAAACAATAAAGGAAGCTACAGGGCAGCCATGTTAGCCACTCTACCACGTTTTGCACCGTACTGGGCTTTTTTTAGGTTATGAACTCCCCCTTCCCTAAAATCAGTTTTCACAGGAATGCGCACAATATATTGGAATTAATAACAACGATTTCTGAAGTGTGTGTGTGTGTGTGTGTGTGTGTGTGTGTGTGCCCACTTTTCCTCGGTGACAACATGTCTCTCTGTCTTGAGGGCTTGCTCCAAGCTCTGAATCTGCAACATAAGCTTGTCCTTGTTCACATGATGCTGATTCCTCTGCTGCTCTAGTTCGTGCTCCGCCACCTGCAGCGCTTTCACCTTACTGCCCAATCTGCACACAAGTACAGCATATGAGCTCACATTCTTGTAAATCTCAAATACAACTTGGAGCGTTTGCATACTTGTCCTCCAGCATTTTTCGTTCTTGCTCGCTTTTTTCCAGGCAGCTCTGCCTCTCGTTGAGTTCTGCTAAGAGAGACGTTGCCTGAGCTTTGAGAGCCTCACAGTCCTTGTCCTTTTGTTTGAGCGCAGCCTCGGTTCTGTCACGCTGAGCGGAACTCTTCTGCAGGTTTTTCACCTTCTCCTCGAGTTCGCGATACCTATTCATTATTGAATCATAATTAACTTAATGTTCATTTACATAAGGGAAAATAGACCAGTTAAGAATTCTAATACATGTTTGATGGAATCAAATAATGCATACATCTACATTAGGCATAAGTATGATGACTCAGTGAGGTTTCGAAAGTAAAGATTGTGTCATTTTCGGCTGACAAAATTAAAGACATGTTTTGGTTTTGGGCCTAACTGTTCACAATGTTTGTAAAGCCACACAGACAAAAGCGGGAACAACGGCCACAGTGCAGAACAGTTAAGACATGCATTTGACCAGAAAGAAAAGCCACACAGAGCTGTGGGCTCACCTGCCCTGCGTGGCCTGAAGCTGCTCTGTGAGTTTAGCCAGGCTAGAGCTGGTGCAAAGAACAAGAATGTAGGGAGAAGGAAGTAGATGTAGCAAAAATAAGACTTTGATTAATTACAAGAATAAAAACCAAACGACAAGCACTCTTGGAAGATTCCAAGTGCGTACAAAGTTAAGATTAATTGAACAGCGCTGTTGACACACTGGACATTTTAGTCGTGTTAAACTGAAAACCTGGAAAAGAACTGTCATAAATGATCCTACCAGTCAGAGGAGTGCTGGGCTTCGCTGCGATGTTGAACAGCCTCCTCAGTAGCATTGCTTGCCTGTCAAAGACATCCAAGTAAGCCTTTCGCACCAAAATCCAAACTTGATATGCTATCAGTAACTACTAGTAATAATTTTACGATAAGACTAATGGTAATTCATTTATTTGTACATGCAAAACTCAAGACGAAGGGGTCCGAAAAATATTTTGCATTTGGCAACACTGATTCTACTTTGTTCACAGTCATGCTTTTGGTGCAAGAAGTGCACATCATTGGGAACATGCTTTGAGCTATGGAATCAGCCCACCCAAGTTCACGGTGTGCAATTTGGGCCAAAGCATATCGCGGTTACCTGTACTTGGGCCAGTTTGGCCGCCAGCTGGTCAATGAAGCGACGCATTCGCTCTCTTTCCTTTTCACCCTCGTCTCTCTGTCGCTCCAGCTCTTCATTTTTCTTTTTCAGATCTCGCATGGCTTCCTCCAGCTTTTCTTTGTGGATCTTCACTTGCAGGAAGTCATTTGCACCCTGAACGGGCTGTAGAGAGAGACATGCACTGTGACAGAATTCTGAATGAGTTGCTAGGGAGCTATTGGATGAAGATGAAGTGGATTAGAGAGGAACCATATACAAGTATCGGTGTTCTAATTGATAGGATAACGTGAGATAATGCCATGATAGTGTCCAATCGTTTTAAAGGGTCCATTCATATGAGAACTTGGCTTCCAGCAACACTAGAAATAGCCACAAAGCCCAAATGGCCTTGAGCTGGATGTGTAGCACTAGTTCTTTCCCAAAAGATGGCACTGGTAGTGTAGTGCTACATGCTGATAAGGATAGTTTGCGTCAACAGAGCTAACAGGGATCCATTTTGTTTTGCACTTGACACTCATATATGCTCATTAGATGGAAATTATACAAATACATTCGATCCCACAGCGCATGCTGCGGGTGTCCCTTCAACTCTTACTAAGCTACGAGGGGGAGTTGTCTGTGTGTGCTGATGTGCTTCCTCCACTGTTTTCTTTTCCCGTTGATCCAAGATCTGGAAGAAAAATGAGAGGAACTCATTGACTAAAGTTGCTTGTTTATTATAATTTCTACTATAGCGCTTCCCTCGATAGATGTTTATTTTTTCTCTTTTGTTTATTCATGAACAAATAGGGACAGGTTGGTAATGCGGGGAAAGCCTGGGGACGTTTTTCCACATATTTTGTCGAAGCTACTTGGTCCTCTGTTTCAATGATTCCATCATGGGGTGAAGAAAAATCACTCAAAGGAGACACTTACATTGCTGTACCTGAGGGTTTTCCTAATATTTTTTACTCTTGTGCAACCAATTGACAAATACAGCTTGCAATAGAATGATTTGTAAAGCCGCTCTCGAGGGACTCAATGACCAAATTATACGCTACATAGAAAAAGAAGCATTTTTACATTTGTGAAGTCCTGCTCCACTCAGAATGCAGGTGGTATACGCCCATTTTTTAGATACCGTGGGCAAGGATCTTCTGCAAAGGAAAAGCTTGCATTTCCTTGCAGATGGCAGTGCGTCGCTTGCTGGGTGCCAATGTAGTATTATCGGCTCACTGGTAAATGTATTAAAATGTATGGTGCTTTGTAAAAGAACCAACCTGTGGCTGATCAAGAGGGCCATTCTTGGTTGGAAAAGAGGTTTCAGTTTGGCTGGAGCTACAACAGTGGTTGGATGAGGAGGCCGGTCCATTCACCAGGCCTTGTAAAGAGTGGTTCTCCTGCGCCAGCCTTTCCACCAGCGCCCTGGCCTCTTGGAAACGACAACTGAGAAATTCCCTATCTTCCCTCGTCTTTCTCTGCCAACACTCCATCTCTTCACAGCGCTGACGCAAGGCGAGGTTGCTTCGCCGTAAGGCCTCTAAAAGACAGCGTGATGGGAAAGGGCACAAGTTGTCAAATGGATGCACATAATGCATATTCCGTAGAGGTGACTGATCAAAACGTCAATTCTTGAGAGGTAGTTTCAAAATTACAAACTGTAAAACCATGTACACACTCAACTATAGCTTGGCGGTACTGTCTGTGCAGCTCTGCTTACTTTTCTTTGTCTTACAAAATCACCACAAACCACAATATCCTTGAACACAGTTTCTGCAATGCACTGTCTCAGAAATCATGAAAACTTAAATAACCAAGGTATTAAGCGCACCTAATACAATGCAACAATGAAGTATTGCATTTTGTTTGTATTTTGCATCTGGTAAGGGAAGTAGGATTTTCCTAAAAGGCAAATTTGAAAACTATAATTTGTCAGGCAAGTTTTTTAACATCTGGACAAAGACATTTGATAATGCCAGTCACAGTAAAATAAACAAAAATGTCATCACACAACTGTCATTGATACATTAGCACAAAATAAAGTTGATGAAAAAAAACCCCAGCACTTCTCGACTTTCTAACGACCAAATATGTCTGGTGTAGTATAGCGCCAAGTAATTAAATGATGAAAATTTTATTTATCGTCCATGTAACTTACTACTATTTTAAAGACCAATATATGTTGAGAGATACAAAATAATAATAGGAATCACGTTATGTCAAAATAAAGATGCCACAGCTACGTGGGGGTTAAAGGAAGACAAGAAAATATGGAGTTGATCCCCATCTGCCAGTAAAACCTTGTTTGTTAATCAAACATCAGTACGTACCTCTGAGCTGCTGGTTGTCTCCGAGCAACCTGGTGACCACTTCATTGGCTGCCAGCTCAGGTGGGCCCCTGAGGGCCCCCCCACTATCATCTCCTGACATGTCCCACTGCAGTGGGCCATCAGGTTGGGGCTGCACCATCCCTACAAGCACATGTAAACACCCATTAAAACCCAATCTCGCCCAAACAATAAATGTGTGCTAACACGCCATTTGAGTTCACCGAAGCCTCCATCACACCGGACTCGTTCCCTGGACCATAACATTTGTAACGCTACCATCAGCACGGTGTCAACATGGATACAAAGAACAGCGATGGTGACCGAAAGAAAACATTACGTCATCCTAAAAGCAGTGGAGGAAAACGCGGGACTGGGAAATATGCCTTGTTAGATTTTCACATATTTTAACATGGGGAAAAAGTCAAGTAAAATAAATACAACTAAACTTGTAATATACCGATACTAAATATTCTCTGGATAGTCGTGTCGCGAACGGCTTGATCGTCATCGTGTAACGTTTCCACACAGTAGTGAAACAGTGTATAAACTATCAACAAAAACTTAAGCATATCTTTATAGCGAAACACTGAGGCGTTTTGTGTTACCTTTTATTCTTTTCCAGTGTTGTTATCCAGATAATCAGACAGGCAGTCAGGGAGTCGCTCGCGAACAACCTGAGAGAAACCCAGCTAGGTAGTCTATCCAGGCAGGCTAATGCTACACAGGTAGCAACTTAGCTTACAGGGCTACCGGGGAAATGACTTCTTCGGTTTTCAGAAGCACTCGTTGACAATTCAAGAACCGGACATTAATAAAAAGGGCGACCTCCAGTTAAAAATCTGCTCCTAGATTTTTTTCTTCTCGTAAAACGTTGTGCGTGGGACGACGTTACAAGTAAAACACATGACAGGGCCAGTGTTGTTAGTAAAAGCTATTAATCTTTGACCCCGAGTTTTGATTCTACGGCAGAACATTTTCAGCGAACAAAAGATTTCCAAATTTGTGGGGAGGCATCTCTTTATTTTTGTATTGTCTGTAGTAGTATAACCACAATATAGAAAGAAAACTGTTTTCCTTTGCTTGCTGGTTCCTGGACTTTGAGGTATGTGAAGAGACAAAACTCGGGGCTAAATTATTTCATTAGAGGAAATCCCCTTCCTTCTTCCGCATTAGGTGTCTACGTCACTTTCACACAGCTACTCTGCTCTTATGGTGGAAGAGACTTCTTCGTACAAGATGCTTACCGCCGCCACGGTTGGACTTTTGATAGTAGCTTGGATTCATCCAAGCTATGCACTCTATTTCCACATAGGAGAGACGGAGAAAAAATGTTTCATCGAGGAAATTCCAGACGAAACCATGGTGATCGGTAAGACGTTGGCTTTGTCGTTCGGCAAAGCTAGCTTAAGCCATCTGGCTTGCTTTGGGACACTGAACGTGTTAAGATGACTGTAACAATCGTGTTGTTCCCAAATCGCGATTCTTTATTATTGCTCAGATAATTTTTTTTAAAATCATTCGCACCGATTCTCCATTTAAACACTTGAGTGTTTCAAGGCAGATACTGGACTAAATGTGTCGACCGGTTTCGTGACATTGCGTAGGACACGTGGATTATTCACCTGCTCTTTTTTTTTTTTTTAAAGGATGATCCACTCACTGACAGTTGCCATTTGTTTGTTTTATTAAGTCGGCGTCATTAGTAATAATTATATCAATTAATGCGAGAGGCATGCCAAGAAATCAATAAAGAGCTCTATGTGAAAGCGTGCTCAATTCAAAGTGACTTGGTAAGTTTTCATAATAAAAATTCAACAGATGGGTTCTCGGTGGCACTTAGGTTCAGGGTCATCTTATCTTGCAATAAATATTGTTTGCTATTTCAACTGCAACGTGGATACAAATGTGCTCAGAAAGTGCGAGCAAACTCATTTCAATTCATGAGGGGGTTTAGCATTTGACAATTTTACCAGATAGAACAGGGACTCATTTTGATGTAGTAGTCTGCAGACTGTGTTCCATTTTTTTTTAAATAATGATATAATGACCTAATGAGGTGCATTTGTCTCTTTACAGGAAAGTACAGTACTCAGCTTTGGGACAAACACACCAATTCCTTCCTCCCATCCACACCGGGACTTGGAATGCATGTTGAGATCAAGGATCCTGAGACAAAGGTATGAAAAGAACACAAATGTTGATTATCAAGTTTAAAAAAAAAAAAAAATGGCATTGATAGGTAGATTTGTGGAATTAGTGACTCACAACAGCAAGCCCTGATGGGACAATCACAAATATTTAGATCATAATGGTGAGTATGTTGATGTGTTCTACTGTATTGCAAAAACAAAAATGTTCTTGTCCGATCATTTCAGGTCATCCTGTCTCGTCAGTATGGGTCAGATGGTCGGTTCACCTTCACATCTCATACTCCAGGAGAGCACCAAATATGTCTGCACTCCAACTCAACCAAGATGGCGCTGTTTGCTGGAGGCAAACTGGTAGGACCCAGCTTCTGATATTTTCTCATCCACCCTCTTATTTGATTACTTTGATTGGAATCAGCTCAAGGGCTTGGAAACTACACACAGTCTGTTGGCCTGTGCATTTCTAACTGTGATCTTCCCAATGTTGCAGAGAGTCCATCTGGATATTCAGGTTGGCGAACATACCAATAACTACCCAGAAATTGCAGCCAAGGACAAGCTGTCCGAGCTGCAGTTGCGTGCCAGACAGCTTCTTGATCAGGTCGAACAGATCCAAAAGGAACAGAATTACCAGAGGGTGAGTGATACATCGAACAAGCTGCTAGCTTGACTTTTCTTCGCTCTCCAGTGCCTAAAAGGATGTGTCTTTGCGCAGTATCGAGAGGAGCGCTTCCGTATGACCAGCGAGAGCACCAACCAGCGCGTTCTCTGGTGGTCCATTGCCCAGACGCTCATTCTCATCCTCACGGGCATATGGCAGATGAAGCACCTCAAGAGCTTTTTCGAAGCTAAGAAACTGGTTTAGCCGGAGAGTGAAGACAAGCAGCGATGGGGAGCGACAGACACGACACATATGGACAGACTTGAATGACTGGAACCAAGACTTGCCACGCAAGAATTTAGGCAGAGACTTTTTTTGTTGAGTAGCGGCCATGAATGAAGACAGAATGTGCAAACTGAAAAAGGCAGTGATCATTCTTTTATAACAGAACGACATCTAAGTTGCCTTTTTTTTTTTTGTTTCATTCGATTGACAATACTGGGCATCATTTGGTTACGTGTAAAGCAGATTTTTAAATTTTTTTTTTTTTTTGGGGAAATGGCTTCTTTGGGGTTCTGTAACAAGTATACTTTTAAGAAATATTCCCTTTTTCCAGCATCTCATTTCTGTTTGGACTTGCACTTTGAGGCAACAAGCTGCAGAGTAAGGCATTTAAAGATTGTGGAGATGTGTGAAAGACAAACAAGCCACACCCACATTCATAAACCACTACCGGTACATAATTATTACTATCAATGTGTAAATCCGTATGCTTTGTCTGACCACAACATTTTATTCATTTTTTCCCAAATATTTCTGAACGTCACCAACTGAAACACAAATAAGCCACACCCACATTCATCAGCAACTACATAGTTACAACCTTAAAATTACACAATAAAAAAAAAAAAAAAAATCAGACTTTTAGAAGTGTCTCAAAGGGTTTGAGGTGTTGCAATTTTACTTTGTTCCAAGGTGAGGTTATTGTCTAGAAATTGTTTCTGTGATGTTCATGCAGTTCTGTTGTCAGAACATTCTAGCTGGTTGGTATGTGGATTTTTGGGAGGGTGAGTTTTTGTTATACTGTATCTTATTTATTTGTATGGGAATACCACAAAATCCTGTAGGTTCAGTTTTACCTTTTTGCATTGATTGATGGGGAAGTCATAAGGGTACGGATTCGTCAGTATGAAGTTTGAATTTTAAGTTACTGTTTGCAGGTGTTTCATTTAATATGTCCAACTCCATAGGTGCGCTACAGTCAACCATAAAATTTTGTCATGTTGATGTCATCTCCTTATGCTTAATAAAGACATTTGGGCTATTAAAAAAGTTTGAAAGCACTGCTTAAAAAATAAAGGTTAAAAAAAAATACACCAGCAACAGAGATATTTCTGAAAGTTTATTGCTCTGCTTAGGTGTCCCTAAGAGCACGATTCTAAGCACTGATTAAAGAGGAAGTCAAGTCAAACATTTCTTGCATTCTATGAGGTCCCATTTGTCTAAACAGGATTGAGATGAATATTGCCTTTGTGGAATATGAATTAAGTAACAAAATTCATCTGTTTTTATCCCTCTCAGGGAGCGGCCATTTTGCCTTGTGCTGCCGACTGAAAATGACATCACAGCGCAGGATGTCACGTTTATATGACATAGGCACATGGAACATATACAGACAATTTTGATTTGATTTCCTCTTTAAATGCTTGACTGAAGACATCTTTCCACCACAATATTTAAAACCATTGACAATGACAGAATCTTTTATGGTAACACACCAACTGGTACGGTCCTAGCTTGTGAAGAAAATCCTTTTGCGTAGCTCCCCTTGCGCCACATATCACAGCTAGCATTCCTTCTGATTTACTCGAGACGAATGAGTACAAAAAACCTCAACACTAAATACACAAAAGTGATAAAGGGATGAGAGATTTATTAAGTGAAAAGTCCTGCTGTACCTGCACAATAAAAACTGGAACTAAATCCTCACAAACTCCAGCTCGATTCGGTTTATGGAGAAAATGTAAACAGAATTTTATTTGTTACGGTTGTCTTCTAACTTCTAGCACAGCTCGAAGGTGACAGATGGGGGTACTGTACCGTTTAGTGGCAAAAGATAAAAATATATAGATTTTATTAAAATATGCAATAATTAGGCAATCTTAACCCAATGTGTGTGTGGGAGTTTGCAGCGCTCTTCTTGTTAGCACATTTTATAGTTGTATTGTTTCTCTTACAAAGGAAATTGACAACTTATTAGTGTTCAGACTGTCAGATGCTGCATTTTCTTAGCGGCTTCTTCAGACACCTGCTTGGTTGTTTTCTCCGGGCTGGGAGCCGGACTGGGGGCGGGACTGGGAATCGGAGTGTTGGCTGCGCTATTGGGATACTCCCTGTTGCCGAAGATGATGCTTCCCACCCGAACGTTAGTTGACCCGACTTCAATCTGCAATGCAACAGCATCAAAGCTGATCAAGAGTTCATGGTTTGTCAAATAATCAATGGAAATTAGCCAAATGCTAATCACTAATATTTAGCATATCTAGTGTTGCTTATGTAGCTTCTTGTTAGTTTTTTTTTTTTTTTTTGGGAGGGGGGGGGGGGTCTCATGTGAGTTTTCTTATGCTTGCGTCTAGAAATGGCCCTGCATATTTTCTGCCCAGGTCTTCCTTCATACCATTTTTACTCTCTAACGCCATCTTGTGGCAAGTCTTGGGACTCGGGAAAAAAGATAAACCGCTTTGCTTTTTTGAGCAAAAATTGCCCAACCTTTAGGACATTCGACCGTATAATTAAAAAGAAGGAAAAGAAGTGTTTGTAATGGTCGTTACTCACGGCATGTTCAAAATCAGTGGACATCCCCATGCTGAGCTCCACCTCACCCAGAGGCAGCTTCAGACTGTCACAAACCTCTTGTCGCCGGCTCAGAAGCATCTGTGAGCAAGCAAACATCATTTAAGGGGCTAAAGAAGGAAACCGTAGCTACAATTTGGCCTGTGACAAATACGTTTGGATGGACAAATGTATAAATTTGGGGAAAAAAAAAAACCCTCAACAGCACAATGTACCTGAAAGTCTGGATTTGGGCCAAGGGTTAGGTCGTAGCCGTAGCGTCCAATGGTCATGAGTCCTAAGAACTGCAGAGCGGAGCACTGTGACACAATGTGCTTGACGGTATTGACTGCTTCTTCTGGCGGGAGGCCGTATTTACCTACGTTTGCACATTGACGTGCACACGTATCAATTTTTGACGTATCAATTTTTGACGTATCAAAGTTTGACGATGAGTAGCTAACGAGTCAACACTCACTCTGTTCACCACTGGTGTTGATCTGCACCATGACCTTTAACCTCTGCGTGCTCGCTCCTCTGATACGCAGCCATGAGCTGTTGACCTTGTCTGCCAGTTTTGCAGAGTCAACCGTCTCAACCAAGAACAAATTTGGCACACCTGTGGAGAGGGAGACTTAACCAAACGCACATTTCAAAACGCAAATCCGACAGTAAGCCTTTACTCACCCAAGAGTTTGTTGACGTTGTTCTTCTGTAGATGACCAATAAAATGCCACTTGATTTCTGGGCATGATTCTAAAATCTGGAATATTGGATCATTAGAGTAATACAGAAAATGTGCTTTGTAAAAGATGTCAACTCACCATAGGATCTGAAGCTTTATCCACAAGTTCATTAACCTGGTGTTGAGATACGAGCATGCAGTTTATTTATTGTCAATCAAACGGATAAAAAAAATTAAAAAAAAGACTGCTGCATACTCACATAATTTTCTCCAAAGTTACGCTGGCCTTGGTTGTAAGCCTCCACCACCATCTCGGGAGGTTTGGTTTTGCTGACAGCGACAAGTCGAGGTGGCACAGCTGGTAGCGTCTGAGGAAAAATTGCGTCCTAAGCAATGAACTCTTGAGATTATTGCAATATTGAAGTCTCTAAAAAAATTTTTTTTGGTCTATATGTGCCGACTCAGTGCATCCCACATGCATGCAGGCGCACGACGAAAGATCGAGCTGCCACCTCCACCACGCGTGATGTTATGAGCCCCACTCGCTCTTATTCAAAGGTTGACATTTGACAACCTTACATAACCGAATATAGCAACACAGCGCTACCTTCGGGAAACCACGTGAGAGCGGCGCGACCCGCTGGACTTACCCGGGCCGTAACGTACCTTGGGTCGTCGGGATGCAGCCTGGTTGACCCGCTGCACCACCGACTGGAGCGCCTTGCCTACCTCCTCCGACATTGCTATTTTCCACATGACGTCGAGAGGCTGCGGCGTACGACGTAATAGTCTACGTCTCCTGTGACGACAATTGTCTTTCAAAATAAAAGCTAGTCGGAACAGGAAGTACAGGGATCTTCTTCTATTGGTTGTTACTTGGCGGTTAGCAAACAACGTAATGGCGCATTAGCGCCGACAACTGTTCGAAAGTTTGCATCTTGATCTCTCGACTTCACTTATTCTAATGGAGAAAAAGAGAGCTGAAAAAAAAAAAAAAAAAACTACGACTCCCTGGCAAAAAACACGATCGCTCTTGGAGGATGTTCATTTAGTTGTTAAAAAAACATCACAATTAATCGGATTAAAAACATGTTTGAATTTCAATCCCTTTATTCAAAAACAGGACATAATTTTAGATGAATTATGATTCCGTTAATGTTTAAGCAAGAGCAAATGTTTAATTATGATTCAATTCAATTAATGATTCAAGATTTTCAGTTTACTTTTCTTGAGGGCAACAGAAATAAGAGAATAAGAAATTAAAATTCCCACAATTTGGACAATTTAAAATAAAAAACGTATTGAAACTATTAATTGCTTATCAAAAATAATTATCAATTAATTTGATAATCGATTATTTATCAGCACCTCTACTACTGAATAATCTTAGAATTCAATATCTGATCAATTGAGTAACTTATAACATTATTGCATTATCAAACAACAAATAACAAATGAGAGATGAGAGTCATGTTAAATAGACAAAGTCAATTTATTCCTGAAAGAAAAAAACGCAATCTATTCCAGGCTCCAAAATGAATCCCTTTTCATTCAAATTGGCCACTTGTGCATTTCATGCAAGAATGAACAAAAAAGTCAGCAAAAAATCAAAATAAATAAAAGTGACATTTAACTGTACACAGAACAAATGTATATAAATTAAAAAATAGATACTAGGCCACTTGTAGTGTTAACTCGCCGTATTCACAAAACAAACTAGTTGCCGCTGTTTCTATGTGACAGAGGACAGTGACAGAGTTGCGAGCTTTTCTTGACACATTTACAAAAGTCCATGATTACAATGGAGAAAAGTCAACATATCCACATGCTCAGAACTAAGACTGGCCCTGCGTCTCGAGGCGATGTTCCCAGTAGCAAAGAACAAACGCTCCGACGGCGTCAGTGTTGCTGGAATACCCAAAAAAGACTTGGCCAGCTTTGCCAGGGTGGGATATCGAGTTGCGTTAGTTCTCCACCATAGCAGTGGATTGTCCTTCTTGGAGAGCGGAAGTTCTCCAAAGTACTGCAAGACTTCCTTCTGCACCGTGTGACTTTGCTGCTTTTCCTCGTCCTCCTCATCGCTGTTGTCAGAGTCTGACGATGATCCCAGAATAGTGTTAGTGAACGATCCGTCCTTTGGCGCAAAACGGCTTTCTAACGTGGCGGCGGCGGCGGCTGCTTGGTTTCCACTTTCATTTGGCTGTCTTTCTTCCTTTATGACAGCTAGAGCCATGGATTGAATTTTACTTTGGACCTTGAACACATCTCCAGCAGGCAAGAACTTGAGTTTTCGAAAGCGTGGGTCCAAGGCGGCAGCCAGGAGGACAGTGTTAGGAGCCTCAGGCTGAAAACAAAACAACTTTTGCCATCTCTCCGCGATCTGTTCTATCACCTGGACTTGGAATTCCTTTACTGAATCACTTTCAAATGTTGAACTCAGTGTTGTCTTCTTGAGGTTGTGCACCAGCTGTGGAAGAGAAGAGAGAGTGACATATTGTTCCCCGTGCAGAAACTCTGTCACACTTACGAATGGCCCGAGGACTCGGGTCAGCTCCTCACTGAGGTTCCACTGCTCTTGCTTAAGATCCAGGTGGACTTGTTTGCCATTTGGATTGACTGCAAGATCAGAAAGAGCCGCAGCCACGGGCCATCTTTGTCCAAGGAGCCTGGACAGCATGTGATATGTGCCGTTCCACCTTGTACTTACATCGCGAATCAACATTTGTGGTGGCATTCCCATTTGTTTCTGCATTTCTTGAAGTTTGGCACAGGCCACCTCACTCTTCTTGAAGTGTTCGACCAGGGTTCTCGCAGAAGCCACACAATTAGCAATGGTTTGACTGTTTTTCAGTGTGCTCTGGACAACCGAGTTCAGAACGTACCCGGAGCATCTCACAGAAGCCCAGCCGTGCCTCTCCTTCAAAATGGCTGCTGCTGCAACTACAGAGGTCCTGTTGTCATGGACAACCGCCTTCACCTTTGGGAAGGGGATATAAAATTTGTCAGTGGTCTCCTCCAGCAAGTCTGCAATATCGGCAGCTGTGTGATTCTCTTTGAGACGCCCTGTTGTTAGAGAGAAGGACTTCATCTGCCAATCTTCCCCCACAAAGTGACAGGCCACTCTGAGATAGCTCTCCGTAGCCACACTAGTCCAGACGTCAGTCGTCAATGCTACACTCTCCGTGTCCTGAAGGACTGTTTTCAGTTTCTCTGTTATTTGTTGGTGCTTCTTTTCCATCAGACTTGTGAAATGAGATCTGTCCGGCATGCTGTATTTTGGGTTGAAAGCCGAAATCATCTTTTTGAATCCCTCGTCTTCCACCATGGACAGTGGGCGCATGTCAGTGACGAGCATTTTCAAAATGCTGTCTGTGAGCAAGGCGGCTTCTTCAACGGTGCATGACAGAGCTGGGCGGCCAAAGCAGTCCGGGGGCCGTTGTGATGTGCTGGGGAAAAAAAAAATATTCATATGATTGTAATATTTTCAAAATATTAAGAGAAGTAGTAGGGCTGTCACTATGGATTATTTTTCTATAATTTTTCTTCTGTATAATATAGGGCTGGCTGCAGCTATTGAATATTTTAGTAATCTTATGCAGATCGTAATTTATTAGACATAAGTTTGACGTTAGTTATTATCAACAGCAACATAGCTTTCTTAGGACTAACGTTACATCAGTAACGCTAATTACGTTACATAGATTTGACCTCGTCTCGTGTCGTCCGCTCTGCAGGTGTACTGTTGTGGTAAGATAGCACGGTTTTGCAGTGGACACATATCACGGCGTTCTCTCTAATTCTTAATTTAAAATGTTCCCACACCTTCGACATTTTTGGTCGTTTTTTCTTCCTGTTTTTCTCATGGTTTCCCATCTCCCCATCTCATCTTCTATTTTTCCCGCTCCGCAAACAAAACGTCGGTGACGTAAGCGCAGTGTGTCACATTGAAAATAATCAGTGCGAAACCATGACTTGACCTTTACAATTAAATAAACGAGTACCCGAGGCAGAGACAATTTCTGGATCATTTTTTGGGAATCGAGATACTCGATAAATCGTTTCTGCCCTAAAATAATGATAATGTATAATTTAATCTAACCGAACCGAACAAGGAGAGAGGGCGTGAGAAAGAATGAAAGAGATGAGCAGCATCTGTCCTGTGGCGAGCTCCGTTACGTTTGCGTTACGGTACCTTGTATCGGCGACGCTTGTTGAGCTTGAGCTGACTTTAACAGGATGTTTTCGCATCAGATGTTGTATCATCACCGATGTGCTATTGTGAAAGGCCAGTTCTGCGTTGCAGTACACACATTGCACTTTTCTGTCTTCTTTTTTCAATTTGAAATGATCCCAAACTTTGGACATTCTTTGTCTTTTATGGGCTCGTTCCGTCTGAGACTCCGCCATCTAGCCACCTTATTTCACGGCGGATTAATGTGCGTCTAGAATAACAGTCCGTCTGGAAAAATTGTCCCTGAAGCAAAACAACGCTTGCTCTATAGCAATGAAACGAAACCTTGATTTTCGACCTTTTTATTGTAAACGAATTATGAGTTAGTCTTCCTTCCCTGTTGAACTACGTATTAACAACAACCACTTGATTTTTTTTTAATATCCGACCCCCCGAGTATTAGTGATTCTATTTAGTCTAATGAAGACAAATTAACTGAATTGCTCTTCTGGAATCTCAGTGAGATCCGGGGTGCATTTATGAATAAATATTATCTAGACGCTTTCTGTGTAGCATTTCACAAATCATTGTCATATTCTCTAGTAGTGATTATGCTCTCTTAAAAGTTCAATACTTTAGTCACAAAAATCTACCGTTATGTGTTTTGAGCTCAGCCTACATGCACCATAAAAAGTGTATCGTGGGCTAGAGTTCACAAGCAGGTGACAAAGTGATACAGTAAACTGCGATATTTAAGACATCAACATAAGCACAGACTACAAAGAAAATTATTTATTCACAACAAAGCCATGAAACGTTTTACAATTCAAAAACAGTTGTCTTGCTTCAGTTTAACCATGTAAAAAAAAAAGTATCCACACACATGCCAGTCTCATACTCTCTCCAAGGCCTCCAACATTATGATGCTGTTCCCTCGGATGACCTATGTTTGGGACAAAAATCACAACTGTTAACCTGTTCAATATTTACCATTATGATTCCTTATGAGTGTGGTGGAGATGCTCAAGTATTTATCTTGATAGATTAGTCACAGAGTGATTATATTTGTAATTTGCTGACAGTTGCATTCAAATTGCATCTTATCACACCAGTAAGCAGCTGCTTTATACAAACATCATTAGGTTCCAGCTTCACAATTAATACTAAATTCAATAAACCTTACAGGTAGTACAAGCGTTCCTGGCATGCTTATGTACGATACTGCAAATTCAAATGGTAATACTACGGCTTTTAACATTTTCAGCTGTAAATGTTTGGTGCACTATAAAATGGAACTAAAACCTACATGCAATCGTAATGAGGGTATTCTGGGAACAACCTTGATTTTTTAAATGTTCTGTCTTGATCTTTGAACAAGCACATGACAATGTACAAGAAGTAACACTGGATAGTACTGACCACCATGCCAATGGTATGCTGCTGTCCTCCTGGTCCCATTTCCAGAGTGTCATCCACCACCAGGTTCATAAATGGGTCAAACCCTCGAAGGATGCCCTGCACATGTCTGCCTCCATTTAACTTAACTAAAACACACACACACACAATTAAATGCATTAAGATTGAACTGCATAAAGGAATACTCTACTAACAAAATATTGTGAGGGCAGATGAAACCAAAGTTGAGTCGTTTGGGACACACACAAAAAATATATATGCAATTGTTATTTATAAAAAAAAATAATAAAAAAAATAAATACAAAAAAAAAAGGGGGGGGGGGGTAATAACATCAATAAGGTGTACTCACGGGAAAGCTTCTTGTCCATGAACCTAAAAGAAGAAAGCAACATTAGTTTACGTACTGAACGTACTGGATTACAAATGATCGGCTAACGCTTAGCTTGATCTCGCTCGATTTTAAAAGGCGCCATGGCGACGCGGTCATTTCGGCCACAAGCAAACATCAATTTACAAGACAAGTAAAGCACAGATATTGGTTTGAGCATATTACGTCTTACTTTTTCAACTCAGGAGGGTGCGCCTTGCTCATTTTGTCTTTGTTTCTTTACCAGCAAACAGAAAGAATCGTCGCTTTTACGATTCAGAGCCGCTAGAGGAAACGTGCGCTTAACAAACGGAAGTAAATCTGGTATTTCCTAGTTTGAGCATCATGATCATACTGCCCTCTTTCGGATCGGCGTACACTAGCACAACTTCAAAATCTGCTGTAGGAATTTGATTCACTCGTTAAGACAGCATTTTATGAGAGCAGTTTAATTATGACTGCAGTGAAAAACAACAAACCAGTGTTCAAGGTGACGTTTCAAAAGAGTAGAAAGAAATATTTCATAGCTGCTGTTAGAAAAAAACAGTAGCTAGGAACAAAAAGGCACATTAAAAAAAAGACAAATGGCAAGACTGACAGTCTGTACAAGTTTGGTTATTTTGGCATATCCTCGACACTGCACATTTTACATGATTTTGTCCATAAGGTATTTGATAAAATCAGTTAGTTTGAATCACATTTCGCATGTCCCTGAAATTGCTAACCCTCTCATATCAGTGATATTGCGGCCAGAATTTAGTCTCATTAAAAAACTGAAACCGTGGATAGTTGCAGTATAAATATCCACACTTGTGTTTCGTAATTTTCATCACACGTGCACTAGGATTTTGACAAGCTTCAAACTCGAAAAAAAAACTTTTGGAAAATCAGCTTTCTGAATCACATTATACATGAAGATCCACTACATTCAATTCTGACATTTGCCAAAGATATTCACAAAATCAACAAGATTACATATTTTGCTGTTCTCTTCCAGCATTGTCTGCTTGGATAAAAGTTCTAGAAAAAAAACATACTCCAATCCCTGTAGGCTTAATCTTCTGCTTCCTCCCTGGCTATTTGGTGCTCCTGACAATGTTCAAGGAAGGTGTCCAGTGCTGAGAAGCCCTCCTGACAGGGCACACAGTGATAAACGCGCTGCCTTCTTGATGCCGGCTGCTCGAAGGTGTCCATCTCTTTCGTGCACACGCTGCACTCTCTCCTCATTGTGGAGGCGTCATGAAGCTCCACGTGTTGCCTCAGCTGTGACTGCAGAGGAAACACCTCAGTGCAGGAGGGGCACGGGAACTCTCCTTCCACTTCCACGTCGTCGTCCTCCTCTTCCACCTCCTTCCAGGGCCTCCCTGGACCGGCCCGTACAGTCTTGCACTGCGCAAGGCTGCCTTCAACTTCATCGTCTGGTGTATGCTCTGGTAATTTGGTGTTTTTGATGTTGTTACCTGCGGGCTGACCTTTTTTCATGGCACTTAAACATGAAGTCGCAGTGTAGTGGGCATTTAGAGAGAGATGATGGAGGAAGAGCCTGCCGCATATCTTACACGGATAGGCATTCTTTCGCCTGCGCTTTCTTGCCGCCGGCTGGGTCTCGCTCACTGATGTTCTCTTCATATGCGACTTAATGTTGTGCTTCTCTTTCCTGTGCATGTAGAGTTTGGAGGTATGCCTAAAGACCATGCTGCGGAAGCACCACTTACAATCTGCTTTTTGAATGGGATTAGTGGATTTTTAACATGATCTGATCTTCTCTGAGGTTGGTCTGCTTGTGGCGTTGTTATCTGGCCTGTGTGCAGAGGGGGAGCTTGTCTGCGGGAACAAGTTTGGACTCTGGTTCTGCTGCAGTTGAACGAGATCTGGGCGATTTTGTGAGTCCATCCACACACCTGATGGGAATACAAAGTCAGACACATAGGATTGGCATAGCATGGTTCACGTAGCCACGGGAATAATGAGATAAATAAATAAAAACGTGCTAGCTTCTCACTTTCTCCTTCTTTGACACGTCAATGTTAATCTAAATTCACAAATTGAGCAACACCGAACTATGAACGCGAAACATACGACTTTAAAGACCAGTCTGTTCACTTTGCTACTACCACTAGCGTGTAGCTAACGCTAGCGAAATATTTACATTGAGAATAAATAGTCTTTTCGACAAAAAAATATCCTTACCTTAGCGCCCAAATATGCACAGTTGCACAGCTGAGTAATACAATAGAACAGATTGTAACATTGTAGAAAACATGGACAAATAACACGTTTAGCTTGTCGAAAGGCACGCTAACGCTACTGCAAAGTTTCAGGGGGCGTTACAATATATGTAACGTCACTTGCTGATATCCAATCAGCGTTTGGCGCAGTACCCCATTTTTGTACCTCTTATTGGCTAAACATAAATCCGAATTGACCACACAGACAACGTGACTGGCCGAAATTAAGATCAATCGTTTAATATAAACAAGTAACACTACAGCGAATACTGTAATTATTAAATTCGTCCTTTAAGGCTTAAGTAAACGTCTGCTAATTCAACAGCGCGTATTGACTCAAATAAAAATCTGGCATTGATTGAACACAAGACATTCATGAACACATTTTGATTTGGTCAAATAAAGTAGGAAAAAAAATAATCATGGAATGAACAATATCCTGATGGTAGCCAATAAATGTACGTGAAAGAATAACACTCATAGGTAGGGAGTACATTTTAGCAAAAGCAAAAATAAAGAAAAACTGACAGAAAATACTGCCTAAACTATATTCATTTTTTAAAAATTTAATTTAGGTACAAAGATTTTATGGGCGCCAAGCTTAAATAAAGATTTGCAGTGAACTGACAGTAGAAAAACTTAATGATTTCCTGAACACTAATAAAAAAAATTCAATAGCTGCCAGCCAAGCATCCAATGCACAACAAATTTGACATCAACACCACGAGTAAATATTTACTTGGTCAATGATTAGACGATAAAAATCATAACAATATTAAATTTTCATTTAAGAGTTTAACGTACCAAACCAAATCAACATTTGCTGTTAAAATGATCTCCTGTAATGACCAAAAGTGATTAACAACCCACCAATTTACATTCATTCCAAAATCTCCTAGATTATTTATAAAGGTGGATGCAAGAACAACCTGGCCAAACAAAAACAGCAGGACTGCTGATGAAGCAATTTTGTCACACCATACTGTAAATGACAGGACTACACTACATGACAAAGATATCATCACATATTGTGAGCGGTGCAACACTGCTTTCAAAGAACTGACTCAAGTACTTGGACTAAATGAAGTTTAAATACACACTAGTACTCTTCAGTACTATTGACTAAATTACTTAATTCCCCCTTGCATCAAAAGAAGACTGCTTGTTGGCAAATATTGACAGAGACCAAAAATATGTAGACATGATTTCTCTGTGGTTTGAAACTCCAAAAATTCAAAGCTTAGACATTTCAGTATAATACTGTAGTCTTATGTGGCTTTGGGAACGGCATGAGTTGTTGTTTAATTACCTCAACCGAAATATTAAAATATTCCATTTTACAATAATGTATTACTTCAATCATAAAGTAAGGCCAACTAAACAATAAACGCTAAAGCTACATGAGCTCAATTTCCCTTCAGGCAGTTAGAGCCCCTGAAAATCACAAGTAAATCACATTTCAGACAAAATTGCTTTCTGACAAGGTGAAATGTAACATCAACATTACACAATTAGTCCGCTTAAGAGCTTTTCTTCCTTTGATTAGCTGATTGTGCATTGCAGATAAGTCTTCCGGTTTCTATTCCGCTCATGCTCATTTTAAGTGAAACTTATCCTAAGAGTTGGGAGTTACACAGGTTTTATGTTATTTTTAAACTCTTCAGAGTGTTGAACTATTCTCAATGCTAGACTTTTAGATCCTAAATTCCTACCTCACAGCGAATATTCAGTATTTATTAAAACAATAACTTAAAAAACTCTGTAAAAAATATAAGATGTACACCATCATTGATTAAAAGGATGATATCAAACACATTCACAATCCATCAAAATCAAAATGCTCTTAAAACACATTAAACAGGGGAAACAATCAAGAGCTGCGTGAATGGATCAAGACGACAGGTGTTTGTGTGTGCTTCTATGTATAATGTAACATCCAGTGTTGAATTGCAAAAGATTCACCGTTTTCACAGGACTGCTTTTGCGGGCTCATCGGAAGGCTCGCAGACAAATGTTCAAGCACATTATAGAAAGCTATAAAGAGGAGGCCTATCTCTTGTAGTGGCTGGGCGCATCCGCAAACATGTACTTCAGTCTGTAAGCTTCAGCCAGAAGAAGGCCAACTTCTTCGTTACCCCAGTGGATTGTGGGAAGATTCTGTAATAGTATAAGAAGGCCCTGAAGAGAAAAAGAACATCAATTTCAGGTCCAAGCAGAAAGTTATCCTTTATGACAATGACCCAGAACAGAAGAACTAACTGAAAACATTTTGGAATTGCTCATCAGGAACTCAAAACTTGTAAATGTGTGGCGTGACCCACACAACATAACACTTACAATCCAATCAATAGAAGTGTTATAACATGGGAATATGCATATTTTTTTCCCCCAACTAATTAGAATTTCTAACAGGGTTGTGTATGACTAGACATTTCACATCCAATGTGTTTTATTTAGTTGGTTCCAAGTGAACAAGTAGAAAATTAGAGTAATCGTCAAATTGTCAGGTAGACTCATTAATCACTGTCATTCAGAACAACGATGTCAAGCTTTACGGTTACAATAATTCATCTTTGGATCTATGGAGTATTTGAAAGTACTAAAGTAGTCTGACTGTGAAGTGGCAAAAAGATAAGCATACCTGAAAGTCAACCATGGAGAGAATTTCTTTGCGCCACTCAATGAGAAAAGCGGCACAGACATACAAGTGAAAGTGGGAGAACCCTTCTGCTTCAGCCTATGGAAAAACAAAAAAAACAAAAAATGAAATGCAAGCAGAAGTTATTCATGACCGTCTTAAATTTCAGTTTTTTATCATTTTTAAACAGCACTTTTTCTCAGTGCAGTGCTGTATGAATAAAATTAATTCTGACTGCACATGACATTCAAATTAAGAAGGGAATTTCTATTAAAAAAAAAGAAAAAAAAAAGCCAAAAGTAAACACAAAGCTAATCTGGCCGGGGTTCAAACCCATGCTAGAAAAATGACCACCATTCAGAGATAAAGCCAAAGCATGTTTCTTCTAATATTTCATTTTAATTTTCAAGGGAAGGAGGGCGGCGCCAGAGCGCCCTCTATTGACGAGTCGCCCCTGCTACACAGGCTACTTAAATTCAGAATGACACTGAATAAGTCACCTGGTAAGTATCCCAGAGGCGGATTGTGCAGCGCAGTGGCAGCTCCCTCATCAACAGATTGTTCATCCACCGGAAAGCAAATTGTAGATATTCCACTTC
This sequence comes from Syngnathus scovelli, assembly GCF_024217435.2. Lineage (NCBI taxonomy): Eukaryota > Metazoa > Chordata > Actinopteri > Syngnathiformes > Syngnathidae > Syngnathus > Syngnathus scovelli. The sequence continues at coordinate 13,099,655 of NC_090848.1, read as the reverse complement.
ATATTTTTTGAAATGATTGTGAATGTCCTCTGAAGGCAGAAACACACACATACACAGCTCAATTTCAACATGAATTAGCTAATAAGTGTAGTATTAAAGTTCAGGCCTAATATTGTACAGGCTCCATTTTTTGCAGGCCTGTTTTACAGTGAAAAGGGTGGCTGATGAAGTATCTACCATCGATCCGACTGACAAGTTCCTCTAAAGCTTTGACTTTGTTCTGGATTCCCGGTTGAGCGAAGGTGTAATTGTCCTAAAACAACAGCAATTTTCACAACCAAAGCACATTTGAAGACAATGAGAAAACTACCAATACACGTGCAGACCTGTATTCCGTCCAGTAGTTTGCTCATACACCAGAAGCTGTCAGCCTCAATGTTTCTCTGAATGTCCGGAGACAAAGCAGCCACTTCAAAGTTTTCCATGTCCTCCACTAGAAGAACAAACAACACTGAATGACACCAGACTTATCTGCCATTGGAATACCATTTTTAAAGTAGAGGATGTTAAGCAGAAAACTCTGGAGATTCAGATTTTCCCCATGAGAAACTTACTGACAAACTCAGACAGGAAGACCACGAAAAAGGGCGTGACCAGATCATTAATCCCCTGGACATAACCACTGGCCGGGTGTCGGATAGCCCAGATGAAGAGGATACGCTCAAACACCTGAGAGATGACAACACTATTTGAAAAATCCCAAGTAAAAATGTGTTACAAGTTCAATTTTGTCCAATCATGTTTACATTCTAGAACATGGGAATAGAAATGGAGTTATCAAACATTTTGGGTGCGTTTGTTAGAAGATTCCATGAATACTGTATTGCAATTAATCACGTAGTTTATACAGAGTGGGTGTGGTCAATATCATATTAGCTCAAAATCCGTTTACGTACATATATTGAGGGGATGAAGCATAAAGTGTTCTTTTCCTTAGTGAGCTATTTATTTACCTCTTGCACTACAGGCTGCTGGAACAATGGAATCAGAGGGTTGGTCCTTGGAATGTCGATGTGAATCTGCCAAGAAGAAACAAACATACAGGCTTCATTACTACAGTGAGTATAAAGGATGCACCGAAATGAAAATTCTGGGCCGAAACTGAAAAACAAGAAATCGGCGACTCAAAAGTGAAATTCCATCGCCGCCCCGGTGAACCGTACCTGTCGGTACGTGTCTTTGTAGTGCTCATCTGTTCTGGAGTGGTAATATTGCAGAATGAAGCCAAAGTATTCCTCTCGTTTCCTTTTGAGCACAAGCTCCCTGCGCTCCTTGTTGGCAGGCAGATAACCCTTTTCGGGAGCAAAGAGAGGAGAGGTGCTATCTCAAAACAACCTGAAAGTCAACTCATAGGCTACTTGCAATGCCGCTTACAGAGAGGAGCCTCCACGTGATTGGACGGACTTCCCTCGGTATGCCTGACCAGCTGTGCTTTCGCAGCTCCTCTGAAAGCAATCGAGAATTGCCATATACTCATTACCACACGTGCGGAGATCATGTCCTACCAAGGTCAGTGTTGGCACTAGCCAGCAGTTGCTTGAATTTGTCCAGCCGGCTCTTTTCCCGCACTGTCATGGGAGGGGCTCCTGATGCGTTCTGGTCTGAAATGCGAGCCACCAGAGGGATGACAGGTCGAACAGGGAGAGACTGTTGCTTTTGCAGTGTGGAGCGAACTGTGGAAGGTCAGAGAAGCACTGATTTGTAGGCAGCAAAAGATTTGCCTTTTAAATGAAATAAGAAAGCTAGCTGTCATTGCAACAGCCCCATAAGACTGAGAATCACCCGCTAAGATGCTCAGCGGTTATTCAGGTTAAAGTAAGTCAAATAATCTCCTACCTGAGGATGTAGTGAGGTGGATCTCGCTGTTGGACTTGACCACCTTGCTGTTTGCAAGCTCGTGCTCCGTGTCCTCCTCTGTTGTGTGTGAAATCCCACTTTGGGTAACACCAGCAGCATCCTGTTTTTCAATAGACAATACATCTTTATTGATAAAGCGCTTTCACAACAGCTTTCACCGTAACAAAGAACCCAAGTGGAGTAACAGTAATTTAATCACTACGAATATTTTCTCAATTGCCCAATTGTACATTGTAAATTTCAGATATGTTAGCATGTTATTTTCCCTATGTTCTAGTGCACATGATTTATTTTGACTACACATACACCCTGATGCCTTGATGATAAAAAATAAAAATTTGTCATTAAGCGGCTACCTGCTTCTGGGTCAACGCAGAACGCAGTCCAGATGGAAAGGAAGAACACAGGGCGGGGCCACCGAGAAAATCCTCCTCCTCATCATCATCATCAATGTCCCAAGCATCGTTCGTGCTCCGAGCAAACTCATGGAAGCTTGATGTCTTTTTAGACTTGAGATTGTTTAACTTTGGCTTTGTGTCTTTTGGATACCTGTATGTAAAAAAAAAAAACAGTAAAAAAGAAATTAATTTGTTTTGCATTTCCTGGTGGTGATTGACAGCATGAGAGCACTTACGAGCGTCGCAGCCGTGGGTCAAGAGGAGGATGCTGCGCTCCGTAAACAGGCTGCACGCTGGAGAAGACCACAAGTGACGTGAAGACATGTTCACACAACCTCACAAATACCTATTGTCTGTGTTCATGGCAAGAGTCAACAAAGAAAGCATCTCAACAGTTATCACCAAAGAAAATGCCTCAGCTGGTTATTTTTTCTTTGAAGCTAATGTCAAACATAATCCTTAACCCTGTCACTTATTCATATCAGCGCATCACTGCACATGGGGGCAAAAAGCTGTGGTCATCTTTTGCTGAAAGGAAGACAAACTGGTTGGCAAAGTGGCTGAGATGTGATAATGGCTGTGTCTGTCAAGACTTGTTTTATCAGGAGAAAGCCAGGAAGAGATGAGCAGAAGTCAACGCTGAGTGTCTGTGTTCTAGTAAAATGCTCAGGTTTCCAGTCTTTACACCCTTTTTAGTGTTAGTGTGCATGCCAGAGTTTGAGACAAAGGCAGCAACACCCTTTTGGTGCAGGTCCTGATATTTCTTATCTTTATAAGCAGAACATTCTGCATTTAGGACAAACGAGCAGACAAAGAAAACACAAAGTGAAACTGCGAGGCTCTCCAGGTCAGGAGATTAATAACAGCGATACAAACTATCCAGTCAGCGCTAGTTAGCCCAATGCTAGCAGTCTGCCGGTGGGCCAGCTAGAGTGTATAGCAAGCGAGTGGTGAATGACAGAAGCCGTAAGAAGGCAGAGTGGATTCTGTCAACGAATGCCAGGGACCCGTTTTAATTTTTTAACTCCAAAAAGAGTAGAAAGAAAAACTCAAGGTGAAGGAATTTAACTACCCCAGCTAAGACAGCTCATCTGCGGCACATCGCCGACGTATATCCACAACCAGTCAAAAACATGAAAGGCAACCAGTGAACGTTACATTTCGTGTCATGTCAAGTTATTCAATTCATAACAGGACATAAAGCAATAAACAGAAGCGCGAGAAGGGAAAGTCTTACCTTCCGGGAACCTTAGAATTTCTCCTCCAAAAATTGATCCTGTTCTCGGTGGCCATACTCTGTAAAGACAGCCCTCCCTTAGGCCGACATTGACATCGGCTCCCCGCACCAAGCAACCACGAGGAAAACCCTTCCGTCAGCCATTGACGACGACTCGGTTCCCCTCTGCCTGGGCTTGGATGGACGGTGGAAAGGAAAGCGGTTTAGTTACGAAAGTGACGATGTGGAAGATAGGAGAAGATGGAAGTCGCCATCTTGGTGCACACTGACTGAAGTCAGGCTTGTGGTTGGTGGGCGGGGCGAACAGGTGTAGCGCAGGCAGCCAATGGGAGACAGCGAGGGAGGGTCCTGGATGGCGTTATAAACACGCAGAACCAAGACACGTTATAGAAACTTTGTTGTTGTTAAACTACTTTGGTCGGCGTTCACAATGCTCACCCGTTTTCCGTGTTGTGGCTTTTTACAATCAGGTAGGGATCACAAACTTTGATTAATCAAAAGTCGTAGATAAAAACAACGGTGTTTATTATTAAGTCAAGGAAATCCATTCACTGGAGAAGCTTTACGAGTAAAATCGAATATACTTTGCTTTAGAGCTGAAGAACAGTGATAAAAGCCCCTAAAATGCTACAGGAAAAACGGAAGTAGATTTATTGTAAAATAAATCACAGACCACGAATCAAAAATGTTTCTTCTGCATTTTGGACAAATACTTCTTTTTTTCCTCCAATGCTGCGTTTAAAGCTTCAAGCCACACGAGGGCATACTTTCTTTGTTACACATGAAACCGCACACTGTTTACAGTAAATATTCATTTAACTGCTTTTTACGTCTTCATCTAGTAGGCAGTTTAGAAAGTAAGATGACCATTATACCAATCGAGCATCTTTCTTTGTGCTTTGAAGTGATCTAAAAAACAGAACTAACTTGATTCAATTCAAGGCACATGAACCTTCAGGTCATTGGGTTTTATTCAAATGCAGGCAAATGGATATTGTTTGGTTGTGTTTTTTTCCACGTTGTCTTTCACGTGATAGTCTCATACGATATTTGAATTGCAGGTGCTCTTTGATGTGTGTTTGTTTAGGAAAATCACTGCAAATCCCCTTTGTCTTCACATACGCCAGTCGCCAACAAACTCCTACGGGCTAAATACAGGTGAGCTCGGGACGACAAATTCTTAACTTTTTGAAATAGATCGTGAGTTTGTTTTGCCAGGCTTGGAATAGATGCTTTTGTGTAACATTCTCACAGAGAATAAAGCCATTCATTTTCTGGATATGCTACACCATAGTGATTTCCAAGTGATGAAGAAAGAATTTGAACTTTGCCTTAAGCAGATCTTGTGACTTTTTTCTGCTGTGATAAGATGTGAAGTGGTCACTTTACAGAAAATAGATGATTGCTTAGAGGAGATGCATCAATTCGGTCACACAACAGAACAATGATGAACTCTGTGTGACCAAGAGCTTGGGGCAGAACATATTTTTTTTCTGCATCAATGGAACTTTTTACGGCTGGACTACTTCTCTGTCATAAAAGAGGTTTATTTCTCGATACGCATTCACTTGAAATCTTACCTTATTTAATATTTAGTACTATTCATGTTTAATATGTTTGCATGATATTAAGTGTATGATGTATTTTTCCATGGCACATGCTTAGCATAGTTTAGGCCCCTAGCTGTAGTTTGTTGTGCTCAGAGAGCTTTTTTTTTTTTTAACGAAAAGAAAACAACACTGAAGAAAAGTTGCGGAAAACTTTACGAGCAGAAGTCAGGATTTACTTTGAAGTGAGCATTATTCTAAAACTTTATAAATGCGAAGGTAAGTTTCAGTCTTCAAGTCATGCTAATAAATGTTACGTAATATGTTTAAAATGTGTTGTACAATTTTAAGATGTGCTTTGTTGTTGTGAGTGAATGGACAACTTTAATCCAACGCTTAATGTACCTACAGAGAGAAATTCATTTATGATTCTTCTTTAGGCACATGGTGATGTTTGAAGTCAGCGGGTCACCAATAACTGCTCTCACACTCTTTCACTGTTACCAAGCCATGGAGGATTCTGTCTTCTATGAGAAAGGTAAGAAGCTGATGATGGATGATGGAAAGTCACTTTTCTTTGAGAGTTTAGTTTTAGGGGGGCTCTCAGTATATCTGCCTCACTGACAAAAGGCTTGAGATTATAAATTGAGTAATGAACGAATGAGTGATGAATGTGTTTAGTGGACCCTGTCATGGATATAAAAAAAATTATATAGACCATTGTCAGAGTGCATCACAAGTCTTCAATTTTATGGTACCTAAAAATTGGTGCTCAACACAACTTATGAGCAAAGTGAGGCAGTCAAACACTCGTGAATGAATGTCATATCGGGGTCATCCAGATGAAGCTGTGTCTCTGTGGACCAAAACTGATCACAATAGTAAAATGACTGCCAGACTACTGTCACACTATCTCACACATTGTGGGGAGTCGAGTTGGCTCAGTTAAATGACGTTGGCACACTGAGCGGGCATTTGTAATTCTTTCTACGACATGGATGCTTGTGTAAGTCGCAGTCACCAATGCTGCAAGTCTTTTGGAAGATTTTCATGTGACGTTTAGCTGGTAAATTTGGGACGCTTCCTATATAGCATATTTTCCGGACTATAAGGCTCACCGGACTATAAGGCGCACTTTCAATGAATGGCCCATTTTAAAACTTTGTCCTTATATTAGGCGCACTGGACTATAAGGCGCACCATTAATGCATCATGTCAGATTTTTAATCCAAATCAAATCATTCTCCATTTTATCTTTTTCAGACGCAACACATTACTTTATAATCACAAAATAATGATCCATAGTCTTTTTGATTCATGATTCATAGTCTTCAGCGGGCCACTTATGACACAATGCTTCAGGCCAGTTCAAATTTAGGAATTCGGTCCATATGTAAGGCGCACCGGACTATAAGGCGCACTGTCGGCTTTTGAGAAAATTGTAGGTTTTTAGGTGCGCCTTATAGTCCGGAAAATACGGTAATAATTAGCGAGAATGACTTGCTTCTCAACAGTGTATAATCAATGTAAAAGCTATTTAACTGAAAAACAACAACATGAATAATAAATTGAAAAAACATATTTCATATGATTACATCTCACCCCTACAACATTTTAGTTCCTTATCCTAGACAAATGAAAACATGTTTCCCAGATGACTCGCAATTCACTTCTAAATTATTCCAAAGAAAAGCTTCTACCTTTGATCTGCTTGCTACATCTGTACGGTTAGTTAATGACTAACACATCTCCAACTACATGGCATCCACATAAATGGGATGTAAGCCACATACCCAATGAAAAATAATGGAAAATTGGCACCTCAGAGGAATAGCTCCATTGATTGGATGTATAATGTAAGCCCTGACTGGCACCTGCATCTGAACATCTGTGATTTCTCTCTGATTAGACTTCAAATTGCAATTATTTTCTATATCAATAGCGCACGTTAATGAGACTTTTTCTTTTTTTTTCACCCCCGCCAGGGTCTCAATCGCCATGCACCGTTCACGGTTTAGTATGAAAATCTGTGCTTGTTTCTCCAGAAGGCTCACTTGATCACAGTGCTGGGCGACAGCTGCGCTACAAATCAGAGCCCATTTACTAGTGACAGAGTCATTAAAGCCTGCTCATCTCATAAAACACAATGCACATGGTCAAATACCACTCACTCCATTCACACTCATAACTCAGTCTACTGGGCACACACTCACAGATCCCATTACGGTTGCACACAATCCCTCACAAAGTTAAACTGAGCATGCAAACTAGAATGGCCATAAGGATGATAATAATGGTAATGTCACAGAGGTAAAGATGTATATTTGGTGCAGAACAGCAGTGTGTATACGGCGTCACGCCGAGTGTACGTAATTATTGCTTTCAGGTGCAGCTACACAAAACACAGGTAGGATATGGAATATATTGTTTGTGCATGCATATACAGCGCGTCCCATTATTTTCCATACATAGGAAAAAAAAATATTTATATGATATGCTTTACTTGACTACCATTGTAAAAATGCATTTCAAAGCGTGTTCTCCACTGCTGAAAAACATCCATTACCTCAGCTGGAGTTACTGTATCTTTGTAATGACATTGGTGATGGGTTCCTTCACATGATTTATGTTTTGTATCTTTTCCTGATACACCTTGGCCTTCAAATGCCCCCAAAGATAAAAAGAAAAGAAAAAAAGCGGAATGAGATCTGGGAGGCCACGCCAACCAATCTAAGAAGCAGGAAACTGGTGATCAAACCACTGAGGCATAAATACCACAGTGGGGTGGAAGTCTGACTTGGTGAAAGTAAACAGGGAAGTTAACATCCTTGTTTAGCGTGAATAAAAATAAATATTTTCCTGGAAAATTTTAAGATACTTCTCAGCATCTAGATTTCCATCAATAAAAAATATTGGTCCACTAATTCAGGCACCCCGAATCCCAGACCACATAATTAGGTTACTAGCAAGAATTCTTCCAAAAAATGCTGATAAACATTCAATTATCAAAATATTATCTTGTGTATAGTTTTATGTACATAATACTCAGTATAGAATGTTAGTGGGAAATGCAATGGGGGGGGGGGGGGGGGGGGACTCATCATATATATGAATCTCCAAACTGTGAATTTGCTTGTGTTGACTGTAGTTTCAAGTTGTAATATCACCAATCACCACTAGATGGCCGACATGTCTTATACTAAAATGTGAGTAGGCCTTTTTTTTTGCAGATTTAGAATCATATGCAGCAAAAACAGTACCACAATAATATTTAAATTAAAATATTGAATTTTTGTGACAAGAAAAATGCGCAAATTAGTTATTTTATTGTTTGCGTCAAACCTTTTCTTGTTGTGTTGGGATGGATTGTGGATTTTTTATACGTGCATGGAAAATGTACATTCAAAACGTGATATTTATTCAGAGCACGAATGCACATATTTTTTCCTTATTTAATGTAGCAATTTTCCCATACATCTGGTTGCGTACTCCAAGTAGCACTGATAATAAAGTGTGGCCCCTCCAGCATTATGCTGCCCAATGGAGCTCGCTATCCATCTCGCCGAATAATGTGGCTGCAGTCCAAAGTGCAAACAGCAGATGTCACTATTTCAAAGAATTCAGTCACTCTTCCCCCCCCACACGTTAGTACATCATATTGTACTGTACTTATACATTCAATGGTTGTATTAATGTGTGTGCTTTACTTTGCAGGCCGCTACGCACCTTTAACCTGAATACATTTTTGGTGGTGTCAGTAAAAGTATTACTTTATTTATGCCACATCGAAACAACGTTTGCTAAGCCGATTTCCATCCCGCTCGCCCTTAATTCAAGTTTCAAATGATTTCTCATTACCCGCTCTCGGTCATCTAGTCCTCTCTGCTCATTTCTAGTTATTAGCCACAGCAGCCGTTCCACTCGTGTGCGTGTGTGTGTGTGCTGCACCTTGTTGACTTTAGCCTCATTAGAAGGCCAAATGAATATGACAAGTTGTGACATTAGACCACAGCTGGAACGAATGTGCCAGCCACTCATTCTTCAGCATAGCTAATTTTTCTCGCCCCGCTTTCCGCACACACATTGATTCGTTGCTCACTTATTTTACGGCTAAGGGTTTGATTTGTTTGCGGCAATATTGGAAATGTAGACGGGTATGTGTTTTGAATTGGATTGCACGCTTTGATGCTGAGATAGATTGTAAACTGTGATTTTATTAAATCCTTCATTAGGATTCATCAGCGAGATTGAATCAGAGAAAGGTCACTGTGCAGATACACCCCCACCTCTCTCTTTTTTTTGCTCCATCTCCCCTTGTGTATACCCTCCTCCCCCCTCGCTCCCTTGTTTACCCCCACCCCCCCTGCTTCCACTTCCACACTACTGCAAAGTGGACTGCATGGCTTGCAAACATCATTTCTCTCTTGAGCTCTCTCTTCCCATGGTGGCCCTTGCCTGAAACACATTTGCGACAAAATCGGGGGAAAAAATAATCATCACAGGCCTGCGAGAGAAACACAAGGTGAAAGTGACATTAGCCCCCCCCACCGCACCCCCTCAACAACCCCCAACAACCACAGAGGCTGGCGCCAGTGGGACGCCGGTGCCACAAATCATTTGTATACTCTCATTTCTACAAGCGGCCCGCGATGTTGCTTACTGCTTAGCGAGCAGATGACTTTCAGAAAGAGGGGAGAATTGGAAGAGATGGGGCGACGAGGAAACAGAAGGGGGGCTGATGAGCGTGAGGATGAGGGGAGGTGTGGCAATTTGCCGGCGTGAGGAGTTGGATCTGAAATTGAGGGAGAAAATGTGTGCGCCATATGTCAAGTTCCACAAAAGAGAGACAGTGTGTGCCTATACTGAGTCTACTGGCACAATTTCAGTTTCAGAATGAAGCATTTTGCGCTTGTTATTAAATAACCTTCGCCATTGTCTACACCCCTGCTATTACACCTCCCCATCCACTTCATTCCTCTCCCCCAATACACGGAAATTGCAAATGTGGTGCACATATTGTCAGCCGCAGTTTGGTCATCTTTGTCTCCCTCACATGTACAAGCACACACACACCCTTCCCCCATCCCCTGCCCAGTGTGAGACATCATGATCCTTCTGGTACACTGAATATATTCTTCATGCAGGCTGAGCATTGGTCACTGCAGGTGAACATGTGACACGCTATGAAAAGATTGTTTTTTTCACCTCCACAAACACGCACCTGAATCACCCAGGCTTGCGAAACAACCATAATCATACCTATAACCTCATACGTGCATGCATACAGAGTGAAAAGCCACATGCATCACCCCCCCCCCCCACCCATGTGCATTCAAAGGCACGCATATTTTTCACATCAACATAAATACATGCGCATACACAGACAGGATTACATACATACAAACCGACTTTGATCCCACTGTAAACGTACACACATAGATCCATCAACACATAGAAGGTTGCTTTTGTGTAAATATAGAGCAGAGACACTCTGGCACAGTGACCTGCAGAGGAACCCACACACTTTGGCTGTTAGTTCCACAGGGCTTTGTGTTTTCAGGAAATCCATGAAGTATTCATGGTCCAGTCACAGGGATCTGTAAACCACTACGCAGTGTGGAAGTGGAAGTGCACGGCAAGCAGCTCAGTGGGACACTTGAGGTGTTAAGCAATACCGAGTGAATATCTGCGATATTTCCTTCTGCACTATTTAATTATTCATATTTTTTATTTCTTCTGTAGGTGGAGGGTAGACTTGTGTTACGTGTGCGCGTTTCTTGTTTTGTTGGCATTTGTGTGTGGGTGGGGGGTTCCTTTTCATGCTCGGCTGCCTTTGAGAAATAAGTCTTTTTTTTGGTCATTATCTGAATGCCGTCTGAGAGTTGACTGTCTTGAGCACGCGTACACACTCACACATCGACACACAAAGCTTAGTGTGACCCACATTTATTAGATCGAGCCCTGCAGGGCCTCCGGGGAGTTCCACGGGTGGGGTGTCCCCATCAGGGCGCATCATGACCGGCGCTTGATTCTGAGCTTTGTGACCTCTGAACTGTGGAGTTACCATCCTTAACAGGATTGGATTGATCACTACCTGCTACAAGTTTTTCTTCTCTTTGCCAGTTTTGATGAGATGGCGGGATTATTAAAGGATGTTATGGGTATACGAGGCCACGGGAATCTGGGATGATAATAATCAGGCACACTATTAAAATTCTACTGACTGAAATTGTCTGTCTTTGACAATAGAAGATGAACACGAGACGAGAGATCAAGAGTTCAGCTTCATTTTGACGTGCTCTCATACATCACTTAGATGAAAGGATTATTTGTAACAAAATACCAAATATTTTGTTGAAAGAATAGTTTGGAGCACACTCGGCATCTTAATAATCAATTCCAAATGCTTTGTTCGCACTTTACGCCTTGTGCTCATTAATGTGCCGAATTTTGTAATTATTTTGTGATTCTTTTCCTTTTGTCTCACTTTCTAAAGGATGGTATTTGTATTGTTTTTGTATTCTGGCCTGTCCTTCCTATTTTTCTTCCTAATTATGATTTAAGTTTGCATCTTCTCGCTTCGATTTTATTCGTGAAGTCTTCTGCAAACAGTAACTTGCGATAACTTCACTCCTGCCCTCTGGAGGTTCTTGCTGAAGTCAAAAACAGTCATTTAGACTTCCTATACAGCTCTCAAAATATTTTTGTTGTCAACTGCTGTTTTTCTTGAGCTACCCATTCAACTCGTATGACATAGAGGACCAATAGTTGATTTCATTTTGAGGGCTTTCCAAATGGCTAGTGTTTATGCAATAGTTGCGATTGATTTTCCATCTTCTCTCTGCTTTACAATTGCAGCTTCACTCTCACACACACACAAATCAGTGGGATTCACACAAAAGTGTATCAGATCCAGTTATAAATACCTAGAAATAAAAACCTAAATGGTGATCTCTTGCGTCACTAAAAAGTCAAGTCAAATCCACGTTAGTCTCCCTTAAACAACCAACCAACCAACCAACCAACCAACCAACCAACCAACCAACCAACCAACCAACCAACCAACCAACCAACCAACCAACCAACCAACCAACCAACCAAACAAACAAACAAACAAACAAACAAACAAACAAACAAACAAACAAACAAACAAACAAACAAACAAATCAACAATCAAGCTGGTTCAACATTTTTATGGACAAAACATGCCATTTAAAGAATCGACATTTCTTCTTGGCACACCGTCCATTAGGATAGAATAGGTTTTTATTGTCATTGTTGTAGAACAATGAAAAGCAATTTAGCTGCTCCCAGTTTAGCAGCTCTTGGTTAAGCAGCTTTTTAAAAGGTACAAGCACACTAAACTCTATAGTCCATTTTATTTATAGAAAGTGCAAATTCACAACACAAATTATCTCAAGGCACTTTACACGTAGAGAGCAGGTCTCAAACTAGGCCCTTTACACAATAAGGAACCAACTGAAACCCGCATGTACTCAGAGGCTGAGGGAAGCAATTATATTTTAATTATACAGCACTATATGTACATTTCAGAAAATAACTTCAGTGTAAAAGTATATCCTTTTTCTTTGAAATATGTTCTGTGCAGCCCAACTAGTTCATACACAGTGTTCTGATTAATGTTTCGTTAGGGAAAATGAATTAAACCAGTTTTCTGAAGCTGAGCAGTGATTGGTTGTGACTTGGCGACTGTGATTTCATTTTCAGTGGACAGCAAGTGGCAAAATGGCCGCACCTTGATTGTGGATTTTGCAGCTTAAGCAATATTCCACAAACGCAATATTAATCAGAATGCCGTGTTTAACATATTACAAAGAAACTGTGGAGGTTGACTTCCCCTTTAATCACGGTTGCAGATGTTTTCCAAGTGATGAAGTTGATCAGTTAAAACTCTATGTTAATATCCTGGACATGTGCACTTTGCACTGACTGACAGAGCTCCGCTTGTAACGAACTGCAAACTTTTCAACCAAAATAGAGAATAGGCACTTTGATAGTTGTAATTTGGGCTCTTCCTTTATCCAAACAGGTGGGTAAAGTTTTGTGAGCTAACTCATGAACGGGATGGCTTTGAAAGCAGGGAGGGAGTGACTTTCGTAGATAGACTGAGCTCTTCAGCCTTCATGAATAATTTTGCAGCGCTGCTTCTCACTGCTGTTGTGGTTGTTGTTGTCGGCCGTGCTCTCACTTCTGTCTGAGAGAGGTGGCGGACACAGAGGACTCTTTACACTTCACTGCCTTCTGCACTTGCTTTCATTGAGAAGCACAGGAAGTAGCCGGAAGCGAAAGAGAAGGGAAGTTATGTCTGCCTGTCGGCACAATGGCCCGTTTGTGCCCTCGCGCTGGTTTGCAGTGAGGAGGAGTAGCCGAGACAGGAAAGCAGTGAGCAACCAAACACGACTAGACGGCAAAGAAAAGACCTATTAACCTTTCATTTACTAACTGCAAAGTTAAAGCAACACACATTTGTCTCTGCTAACAAAGGCACATTGATGCAATGATCTACACTCGAAACATTTGGCTCGAGAAAAAGTACAACGCCCCTCCCGCCACCGTTCTTCAAACTTATCTTGAAAAAAAATTCGGAGTGGCCCTTCTCTATTTCAGAACGACCCGTTTGCACAAAATAAGGTAAGGAAGCCCTCTTTCGCGTTTCTCATAGAGAAGGTAACTCAATGTGGTTCACATAATTCCAATACGACAATTATTGTTAAAATACTCTAAAATACCTTAATTATAGGGGGGTTGGTTAGAGAAGCATAGTTTTAAACCTGAATTCAGAAGCATTTACACTTCAGACTTAGCAGACACCTTTGATCCACTGGTGAAAGGAGACTTTGAAACTCTCCTTTTTATCTATTATACCTGCTTCAAACAACAAGACAAATGGAGGGATGCTTATGTTTGTATTATTGCCAATGTTTTATGAGCAGCTTATTCTCGAGTATTTACATAACCGCTAGCTTTGAATTCTGGGCTGCACTAATTGACCTGAGATTGCTGACCCTAGAACCCTACTGATTTATAGATCAGTGATTTATAGATCATTAACATCATTTAAAAATATTTTCTACAGCTGACAGGGAGTGGGAGCCAGTTTTTAGGACTGTAACAATATGGTCTGATCTCTTTGTGTCATGGAGAAATACTGAGCTCAGTGTGTTGTGTCAGCGTATGATATACTATATTTGTATAAAATAATAAGAATGATCACACATTGCTGCTGCTCTCCCTTCAAGGCCGTGAAACATTTGTCCGTATTGTAGAAGCTTGATCCAATCGTCCAATTTATACTACTCATTTGATTTCCTTTACTTGATCAACATCCTCTCCCTCCCCACTCGCATCCACTTATTCCCCTCGTCTCCTGAACAATCATCCTGCCGCCCCACTTCTTCCCACCATCTCGATCTTTTCCATCTTTCTATGCACTTTGCCTTGCATCCTCTGCTGTTTCCCATAACTCTGTTTTACACTCAATCCCCATGCCCCCCCCCTCTCTATTCTCCTCTTCGATTTCCCCGGTGGACTCTTACAGTAAACTGCCTTGCGTAATTTATATGCAGGGCCTTCTTTTTTTAAATGGATGTGGTGGAGGATAGAGGGATAGTAGAAAGATAGCACAAAAGAGGAAGGTCTTGGATGGAATCCATTATCACAAGTATTGAAAAGACTCGGCGGCACAAAAACTACTCTAACCTGGTCCAAGATTTTCATTTTAACAGAAAATAACACATTACCTCAAGTTACTCTTCAAACAATACTGGTAATAAGGAAAATTGTTAATGCTTATTTACGTCATAGCAATTTTGAGGGTAAGCCGAGTCATTAGAAGTTGAGTATGGCGCAGTCAGATCGTGTGGGGACAGGAAGAGGATTCTGTAGTGGCTAAGCTAATGTGCAAATTGAAATGAATTGACTACTCAATACTTTTATCGACATAAATGGCGCTGTGTGTACGTTTGTGTGAGTCTGCCAATCTTATTGATCTCAATTTTTTATCATGACCATTCTTGATTCTGTCTCAAGCCCATTGAGGAACAACATCCCTCCAAGGAATTTCTTGACATTGGAGTAGCATCGTTTAGCATCATGCCTTAATGTTTTATGGTGCTTTCTGTTTTTGTTTTTTTTTTGTTTTTGTGTGTGTGGCTTTTGTTAATGCAGTGTAACGTTAAACTAATAATAAATAATGTAACATTTAATCCTATTTTGAAAATGTGTATTGAAGTCCAATAATCAAGAAGATAAATGGGAATTTCATTCTTGTTTTTACAGGAACTATCCAGATCATATAAAAGTTGGGAAGTCTCAATGGAATGTAATTAAAAGATGTTATGTGTAATGATGGACCACGGTTTATGTGTAGCCCCCATAAAGCAATAATAGATGAATGAGAAAAAAATCTCTAATTAGCAGCCATTCGACAATGCACAAGCATCGTGTTGACCTTGATCTCAGCAAGCTCACCAGGAGGCTTGCTTTTCTGAGAAACTTGATCAAATAATAAAATGAATGGTGTCTATATGCAGTATAATATATGCGCAACAATACACTCTAGTTTGCCTTCCATTTTCAGTTCAATCAAATTAAATTGCATTCAGTTTAATTGGATTGGATTCACTTCTAATCAGATACCTTTCAAAATAAAAGCATCTCCAAATCATCAGTGTATCTCTCCAGCGCTTCTCAATTGGAAGCAGCTGTCACTAAAAATGTCAGCAATTTACTAAGCATGGTTAGAAAGTTTCATTACATTGACTTCCAGAAAGTGAAATAAATATTTCCCCTCGAAAATGTGACATAAAGCCGAGCGTGACTCCTCTTTGCTAGGATATGATCAACTTTTCAATTAATTGACAATCATTCCTCTCGGCCAAAGTCAGAGCCGTCACGCTAATGAGGACCAATTGTTTAGAAAATGGATGGAAATAAGTAAGGAGTGTGTTCAACTATCTTGTGTATTTCAAGTTAACACCCGTTAAGTTTTTTTTGTGCCTTGTTAAAGTGTTCAGATCCTGTGTAATCAAACCGACGATAATCGTAAATAGATGCAGAGTGTCTTATAACAGTAAGTTACAAGATGTGTGACTGGAAGTAGATTGAGCATAGTACGCTTACTGTAAAAATGGTAGCATCCATTTTGTATTCTTACCAATAAAAGGAACTTTAGGACTATGTCAGCGAAAATGCCTCCTAATGGCATCATTGCTTGGACATATTGGACTGATGGTATGGGGTAATTCCATTCTCCTCATGTGGGATGAGTAAGCCAGAGTTCCTGTAAGTCTGCAAAAGTGTATGTGTGTGTGTGTGTGTTTGTGTGTGTGTGTGTGTTTGTGAGTGTGTGTTTTTTTAACTTCAGCCCACAGCGCTAACCACAGTTGTCCCAACATGCCATATGGCCAAATCCGACTCTGAGCCTCATCCCACTGATATCACAGTGATTGACTTTTGTAATTGGATCTCTGCTCCTACTTCTGGTCAGATTTCGGGAACACAATATGATGCAACTTTACGTCCATAGCACTTCAAATGGATTTTTGTATTAGCCAAGAGAAGTTTGATCTCAGCAGCTGATGGTGTCTTACTTGTATTCAAATTTGACTCTCTAACTTTTTAATTTCAAATTGCTGAATGGCAGTAAACCTTTCCTTTCTTTTCATTGTGTCCTCACCCTGATTGTTCCTCCATTTTTACAACCTGTGCAAAATGACGGGAGGATTATTTCTACTGCACTCAGAGGGCTCTTCTCAGTGCTCTGCATTTTTATCAACTCTTCAGACCCTTTCTTTGGTATTTTGTTGCCCATGTCAAAAGTCACTTCACCCCTAGAGGGATTTCCTCACAGCAATCCCTGGCGTGCTAATTTTGGCTGTGCGACGGTGCACGCGCATTGTTTGAAACAAACTCTTCGCTACTCTCTGTGTTGGAGAGATAACAACCCCTGAGCTATATAACTATACACACAAAACATACAACTGCACAAAAAGAAAAAAAAAAGTTTCAGAGTTGGACCTAACAACATTGAGAGTTGTAAGGCTGTGACAATTGCCTTTATTGTACTTTGAGGCTGTGTAAGTGTCCCTCTTGCCTAATCTCCGGGGTATTGTCCAGAAAGACATCACTGATTCTCAAATTCAATCAGCAGAACCATGGCTGCACTACCACCATGCTTAATTGCATCATGGAGTCAGTGATAAAGTCTGGAGTGACCTGCTGTTGCTTTCTGGAAGGCCGAGCTGCTTGTTATGGCCTTGTAGCTTTTCTCTTTTTTTTTCTTCTCATCTTAAAGTTGAAGCGGGAAAGCCACTAATGGATTTATTGTTTCGGCTCCTTTGACTCTTTCTGGGAAACGAAGCAGGGAAAGCAAAGATGTTCTTGTTATTTACTTTTTATTTTTTTCCTTGAAACGATGAGTCATGACTTAGTAGTTTTATTATTAGATATTTAGGTCACCATAGCTGTATATATTTTGTGCATGTCACTTTTATACTAATAAACCAATTTAACCAGTGGATCACTCACATAAGTGAACAAAAAAATATTTTTACAGTGAACGGTCATACTGACTTTATGAAATGCAAAAAAAGTATACATTTATTTAAACATTTTTTAAATCAACAAATTGATTGAGGTGCCCAAGTTCAAGGGTCATCTGAGATGGAGCACGTCAGCAAACGAATCTGATGCAAATTTTCAGGTAGGATTGTCCTAGAGAACAATAAAGCAACAAGACTATTGATTTTGAATAAATAACTGACACATGATGGATGGAGGTCATTTTACACATCCCTTATTGTATCATTGCATTTTTAACGAGTACATTTCAGTCACAATGTTATAGTTAAAGAAAATTAACAAAAAATCTAAAACTAAAATTGAAAAAAACTTGTTAACACAATAAAATAAAATAAGAATACTTTAAAAACTAAAAATTCAAAACTAAATTAAATGAAAAAAAGTCAATAAAATCAATAAATCAATAAATAGAAACCCTGTTCACAGTTTCCGACCGATGGTCTTAAGATTGCTGTATTTTAGAGGAAGTACAATGAATATTTTTTCCCCGTTATACCCATTTAAAATGTGACATTCACTTATTTTGGTCAGCTCTTTCGTCACGCTGCATCAGATCCCTCTTGAATTTGGCTGTTGATGTACAACTTTCCTTAATTTGTGTTTGGAAATGCCGCAAACAAAAAGAGCTCCTCAATCCGTTGAAAAATTAAAGCGTTCAATTACAGTGGTAAGTAAAGAAGGTACCGCACGTCTTCTCTCCGACCCTGAAAGTGGTTAGTGAGCCTATGGAGTGAGTGGCATTGGGAATTTCATATTTCATACGGAGAGCATTTTCCTCCAAGCAACTCAAGGTTGTTCAAATCAGGAGCTGTATTGATTTTGTCGAGAGAGATAGGATCTGGTCTCTTCATAATCATCGATGAAGCTCTCTTAGCTATAGCGTTTCAAATGGCGCAAGAAGGGCCAATCGAAGAGGGCCGTAGCCTCATATGAAATTCATCTTTAATCCTTATGAATTATGAATTCAACTCCTGGTTTTGGGGTGGGGGTTAAAACTTCATTTACATGACCTTCCTATTGGACCAAGAGTGTTTTTTGTGGTGGGCTCTTCTCTTTTTCCACATGAGAATTTGCAGCAAAAGTATTTTTTAGACAGGTGCTTCAGCCTTTAAATGGGATTCTATAGTGAGGTTGAAAAGGAGAAGATGCAAACCTGTGGAAGTCATCATTCCTTCCACTCTAGCTCCTTTATATCGTTCCTCTCTCTCTCGCTCCCCCATGTCAACCTTTTCAAAACGTATCTATATTCTCACACCAGGCTGTAGAGGCGTGTTGTCATGTCGCTATGCTGCCTGAATGTGAAGCGCAGTGTCAGAACGACAAGCAATGTGAATTTACAATCAAAACAAAGCTTCTCCTGACCAAAGTGGCGGGCCGAAGGGAAAAAGTAGGATGGGACGCGCCTCCTCTGCTCCCATGCAAATGAAAAACACAAACAAAGCCTATTCGCCAGGCGGCAGCCAACCACTCTCATTGTGTTTAAATCTCATTTGAGCTTTTCTTCTAAATCGCAACTGGAGATCATGTGACACTGATGAGGGGGATATTCATTACTCTGACACTAATGCTGATGATTATTATCACTGCTGATACTTATTCCTGTAATTTCATTCTCTAGGCCCAGTCATATATGTCTCACACATATATAGTAGCTGCCATTACCCACATTCCATTTGAATTAATTGAAAACTTACAGTTACCTAAAGCCATTACTGTTGTTACGGTAGTTGTAATTGTCTTCGGAGAAGGTAGGAGACTGAAAACAGTCACACTGACCCCATTCAGGCCTCTGATTTCAAAATAATGTAGACTAGTAAAGCTACAGTTTCTAACCAGTGAATGACAGAATTGGCACCCATCATGTTTCCTTTGACAATATATAGATACATTATAATAGCTTACCTTTCTATTGGTCAAAATGTTCGTTAAAACAAGGGAGACGAGATATTGGTTATAGTGGCAGGCTTAGGATGGGATCACGTGGCTGTTTGTTTCTTTCTTTACGAGAATATCTGGAACGGAGTTTATGCAGTGGAAAGACTGTTATGTTTCTGGCCCCTGTGTCATATAAAATAAAATAAGAGGCCTTCCCAACATGCAGTGCTTAGAAAAAGACAGATTTACTGAGACCCTTGACAATGCTGTAGCTTTAAGAAGACACCTTTATCACCCACAACTAACCACAAGCCATCCACTGTAGATTGGATTAAAAAGGGGGGCACGTATTGAGGGCTACCCAGCATTCCTGTCACATTTCCCCAATGCAAAGATGACAAACCTGCAAAATGAATTGACGACACCACTCTTTGCTTCCCGGAGTTACAGAAACTCACTGTAGGCTTTGCGAGAATCAAGTCTGCTTCTCCATCTAATCTAAAAGTAATTATCAAGATTTCATGTCATGGACAAAATTATAAATTTGTTTTTTCATCATGTCTTGCCTTTCCCAGCATTGTTTTTTTTTTGTTTGTTATGAAGCATCAAGGACCTCAATCTCATTTTCTGCTCTGAATTACTGTTTAATGAAGGTATGGTTTTGGAGACAAGCGCGCGAGTTAATGGGTTTGTTAGTTTGTCGAGTGGCGTACGAGTCTCGTTATTGCTTCCAATGCCGTGATTAACTTGATTTTCCGGGCAAATCTATCAGAGAGCTGATGTGCTCACATGATAAAATACATGCATAATGCAATTATATGATTTAATACGTTATGACTGTAGTTTGGTATCTACTTAGAAAGAGAAAACTGGATGGCTCAAACATGTCTAAATTGATTCAATTTAATTCAAGAAGAGAATATGATGTCATAGCAATGACTAACGGTCGAAAATTCTCGTACTTTTATCGACTGAAATATTTCAACTCAAGAATGCACATTCCGCATAGAGGTTGAAGGACGTTGTTTGTTGTATCATTTCTACAAGTGAATTATTTGAACTGAAGTGAGAATATGGTACAAAACAAGACACTTGGGGAGACATTTGAAGCAGCTCGGGGAAACATTTGAAGCAGCTTGGGGAGACATTTGAAGCAGCTATTGACAAAAGTCTTCTCAACAATCCTTCTTTGTGTATGAAAAACAACATTTGAGGTTAGAAATGAGCAAAGGAGAGGCTTGAATCCTTTCACTTTGTTGCTCAGGGAATGTGACGCTACTGTAACCGGCACGACTGTCAGCAACTGTGATGGAAGCAGCTTTCCAATGACAGTTATCTGCCGAGAAGAAACGATGATGTAGTGCTTTACTCATCTATTTCATCTTTAGATGTCTGAGAGAGGTCTCTAAACGTCGCTCTTATGGTGTCACCGTGGTGATTACCGACCACCCTTGCTTCTTTGCCAAGCTTCGAGCTGTCACTACAAATGTCAGATGTATCCCATGTTCCTAGTCATCAAATGAGTTGTGGGAGAGAGCACAGCTGTAGACTGCTGTCTTTAAGGTTAGCCATCTGGACTTACACCAAGTCACTGAGAGAGACAGAGAGAGAGACAGAGAGACAGACAAAATAAATACCACGACAGCTAGCTAGCTTTTGACAGTGAGACAGATATAGAAAAGTATATTAGCATCTGTCTAGCTAGTCAGCTAGTCATTGACAGCGAGACAGATATAGAAGAGTATTTCAGCATCTGTATTACCCATCTCAAAGATTAAACTACGTTAAATTGCAATACACCAAAACCTCTTACAATGCTATTAAATGATTTGGGCTAAATAACGTACATTACAGCATATTCTCTTGTTTCCCATTATTATATAACAGATGGCTGTGTTGGCTCAAGTCGGCCACAGCCGTGAGTCTAATCAGTTCACAACATGGTAATTTCCAGCACATCATTCGATCCCACCAATCCTATAAACATTGCAGGATTAGGATTTAGTATTCATGTTTAGTGTCAATGTAAGAACCTTCTGACATAATAATGCAGAGGGCTCAGAGGTCAGAGCTCTAATTACGACGGGTTTGTTGATGCCTCTCTGCTAGCTACAATTTTCCACTGATGTTCCTCAAACTTAAAGGTTTATTTATTTGTTCATTCCACAGATCCATTCATCATCAATAAATCCGGGGCAGAGTCAGATACAGAAGTACTCACAAACGAGTCGACGAGTTTTAAATTTGTTGCCGTGAGACAGCATTGTCAACCACATTTACCATTTGTCAAAATGGATGTTTTTGTCTGCTGTAATGGTTTTTATTACTGTGTCCAGTACCTGTTGAGAAAATGAAATTCGGCAGACGCATACAAAAAAAAAAAAAAAAAATCTATCCATCGTTTTAAAACAATTTCTGAACTAGTTCCAGCCCAGGACATATGTACCCTTCAAGTCAGTGAACGCAACGTGACAACTACAACTTCGCACACAGGCACACGCACACACACAAACACACACACACACACACACGCACGCACGCACACACACACACACACAACAAAAGCTGCAACACTGTGAGCCTGCAGCAGTCGAACTCATTTATGACGCCTGGACATGCTGTTAATAACTTCACGACACCCTCGTCAACACGGACCCCGCAGCCTCAACACCTGCCTGCTCGGAAGTGCACGAAGGTCACATAGAGGGTGATGTGCGCCAGTTTGAACATTTACAATATTTGTCATGTCAGTATTTGCCTATAATTCAAAATTGATTCCGACACCCAAACGCTCCTCACAAATTCACGTTTTAAACCCAGAACATCTCCTTCTTAACATGTCAACTCTCATTAGACTGCAGCAATGCGATTGACCTTGTTCGTCTTTGCAAAGGCTGCTGTGCTTTGGTGTGTGTGTGTGTGTGTTCATTCAGGGGCCGGGACCGCCTCGCCCTAATGATGCGGCTGTGAAATCAGGCCGGAGCCCAGCGCCATCTCTCATTATGGCCCTCCAAATTCATTTGCTACATTGGTTCTGCCTGCTCATGCATGCATTGCACACCGCCTGCCCACGCGCTTTTACATGTACCTGCTGTTTGTCTACATCTACTACAGAAGCCAAAACGCTTCAGCAGATATAGCTACAGACAGAAGTACACATAGTTAATCAACTCAATATCGTTATTGATCTGTTAAATTAATCACATGGAGCCATACAATCATGCTGTTTTTTTTGGGGTTGTTTCTCAAAGATAGGACAACTGTAGAGTGCAGTGCGGAAACTCAAAGAGGCACGACCCATATAAGAATCATTTTACTCTTTTGGGACATAAAAACTTACAGTTGTTGACATAGGGTACACTGGAATAACAAACACACAAAGCCAATTTTAGCCTTCAGGTACCTGCACGACCATTGTACAACTGACTAGAATGTTAATGATGATGGTTCCACCCAAAGGAATGTCAGTGGCCGACGGAGGCCTCTCTGATCTGTATCTAAGCGACTGTCGGTTTGCATCCTAAAAGCATAAACCTTCTCCTACTTGGGTTTTCACATCAAAGCTGAGGCACGGGCTATCCCATCCAGCCCCGGTGCATGAACTGATGAAAATATAGCCTCCTTGGATGAGAGGTGAAACATCTTCTAAGGCAACTCGGAGAGTCCAGTTATGATCGATTCGATTCCCTTGGAATGCAATGACTCGGATGAATGTTGATCATATGACCGACACCCGAACCACCCGCCTCCCACGCAACTAGTTCTCTCTTCTGGTTCTTTATGTAACGCGGCTCTTGAGTGCATCAACTTGGATGCAGCCTTCATCCCTTGTGTGTCATGTCATGGAGGACTTCTGTACCAGCCACAAAAGGAGATGACAAAGGTGTGAAAATAGTCTTAGGGTGAGGCTACCCTTGACTCATTGCAGGAGGGGGGCTGGGGGGGAACTGGCAGATCCACATCAAGCATCTTCTCTCATGACCTTGACAGCCAGAGTGCTCGTCCAGTTAAGGTGCGGCGTGCAGCCTTTGAACAGGAAAGACAACCGCTCAATCCCGACCCTGCTTATGATTCAGAAAGGCAAAGCCGCCTGCAGCGTAGCAATCACCTTTAATTTTACATTTAACATTCGCCAGGGTTTCGTGGCCCAATGTACGACGGACGCGTAGTCGACAAATGCCGTCGGTTCTCGCCCTCTTACATGTTATCTGATCCACTATCGCATGCACGCCACTGTGTTGAAGTGTGTACTGCGTCTGCCATCGCCGCAAACAGATGGTATCATAATGACATCATTGCACACTGGGGTTATGTTCTCCGAGGCTCAGAGCGGGAGGAAGAAATTAGGAAGAGGTATTACACGAGTGTTTGTCAATTAATCTAAAAAGCACACACGCATGCACACGTTGAAAGACCCGGAGAGCTTTTCAAAACATTTAGCTGCAGAGTGCCCTACTAAACGCCCAGTCGCCTCTTAACAAATGTCACTGCTCCCTGTTAGCCGGACTTGAAATGGTCTTCTCTCTGTCACACTCTCTTTCATTTGCAGAGGTACAGTAGCCCTAAGCACCTGAGATTTTTTTTTTTTTCTTTGCAAGTGTCTCTTTTTTTCCCCTTCCTCCTGTGTTCCTGAGATCTCTCATCTCACTGAGCCGGGAGAAACCTGTCACATACAACATTAGTATGCTCTTTTCATATCTGTGCCTCTTGTGACTCCCCCCTCCTCATTCTTTCTCCCCCCTTCCCTCACTTCCACCCCCTTCTCTTCTCCGGCAAACATAAAAATAGTTTATGCCTCTGACAAGAAAATGTCTCTAATCCTAAGGTTTGTTGGATAGTAAACAGACACAATTGGCCACTTATTATTCTGCTTGGAATTTTCTATGTGGGGTGTTTGTAGTATCCATGGCAACAAAGTAGGGTGCCCATATCCCCTTGTCACTAAGCAGAATGGGAGTGAGATGATGAAAAGAGATGATAAAACAACACACAAGAAAAGGTATAACTGCAGTTCAATAGCTGATGCACATATATCTACACACATACATATGTATGTACGTATGTATATATATAGTATATATATACTATATATGTATGTATGTATGTATGTATCTATCTATCTATCTATCTATCTATCTATCTATCTATCTATCTATCTATCTATCTATCTATCTATCTATCTATCTATCTATCTATCTATCTATCTATCTATCTATCTATCTATCTATCTATCTATCTATCTATCTATCTATCTATCTATCTATCTGTTTCTCTCTTTCTCTCTCTCTCTCTCTCTCTCTCTCTCTCTCTCTCTCTCTCTCTCTCTCTCTCTCTCTCTCTCTCTCTCTCTCCCTTTCTCTTTCTCATATGTTTAGTGTATGAAGAGTCACATATAGGACACATATGGATCCAGAAGTAATTATTGCTAGATTTTTTTTTCAGATGGGTCACAAGGCTCACGCGCATGTGTTTGTGTACATGCATACCTGTGTGTGTGTGTGCACGTGAGTGCGTGTGTGTGTGTGTCTGACAGGGCGCTAACAAGTCTTCCACACTAGCACCTTGCTTTCATTGGCCCATCCACAGTGTAAATGTATGGAAATCAATGAGAGCCACCGGTGTGTTTAAAATACGTTTAAAGCGATAGTGTGGCTGGATTGTTGTGTCAACGGGCAACATTTGTGTACTTTAGCTCACTTAACTTCTCTATTGGGTTTAGCTTGGCCAATCTGCTGAATTTCTTTTCAGCCAACTGTCACTTTAGTCAATGTCATTTTATGATCCTCAAGAGAACTTTTCATTGACATAGCCTATACTAATACATTTATAACTCACAAAAACAACCTCTTGGGTGAAAGGTCGTAGGAGATCAGTGCGTGTCTGTGATGGTGAACAGGAAGTATCTTTGCCCAGAATGGATCAAATATCAACAAATGAACAAACACCAGGGATTTATTTTCTACTTGCTCTCCGATATCACGGCTGCAATCAGCGAGCCTCGCCTTTGAATGTGGAGTGTGAGGTGAAAAATCAGATGGCAGCCTTATGTTGCGATGACATTCCCAAGTGATTTTTCCAGCTGTGCCTCTTCTCCAGGAACTGCACAGCATGCTCATTTCTGTTTCTGCTTGTTCTCTTCTTGTTTGGCTGTCATCCTATTCTCTCTGCAAAGAAGATGAATGGAGGCGCAATCATCATACGGAGTGGCCAGCTTTTTAGCTCTGTTTGTGTCAATTTGCAATAACCGTGTGAAAGCAAAGGCGTCAAGGATTTGTATTGTCATATAATCATACCATGTATTTTATTCTCAACACGTTCACACACACAATAAAATAGTAGGGAGTTAGATAGTTAATTAAACCCTTACACTACATTCAGTCCAGTAAAGAAAGAAATAGTAAGGAATTGAAAAATATTTACTGCACTGGGCAAAATATTTCTGGTAATATAAAGAGTAACTAGAAACATGCCAATTTTCTGCTCATTACAGGGCATTGAAATCCAGCAAAATATGGCAAGGTCGTTAATTAATTGCTGAAATTATATTGCTGTCTGTGGGAATCATTTGGCTGAGAGGCCTAGTGAAAATAATGTGTTTTCACAAAACATGCTGCTTCACAGACGGGATGACATACAGATGACCAAAAAGCTGCTTGGTAATTACTCTTGTATTATGCTAACCGCTAATGTGGATTGCTACTCTGTCTGGATCACCCCGCTTGACTTTTTACAAATATCCACGTTGACTGAAAATAGGAAAATAGATTTATTTTTTATAACAAATAGCATATTATTTATGGTGCAATTATTAATCAGATGTGAAAATATTTATATCGTATATGTTCAACAGTAGGTTCAAAGACACTTAGCATCAATGTTAAAATCATGTGGACCACCTGCAAAATACATCTGGTAGCCCAGTACCCTCGTTTTCACCCCAAAGCTCCCCACTGATTAAAACTGTGAACTTTCCTGCAACACAGTACAGGAATCAATAAGTGAATTAGACTCCACTTTTAGCTTCCTCTTGAGCCAGCCGGCCCCCAAACCAGCTGCCCCACATAATGAGTCTGGGGGGGGGGGGGGATGAGTCAGGCCGGCAGTGAGGACAAAGAAGCTTTAAGGTAGTATGATATACTGCAATGATAAACGGTACCGCTCAGGTCATAAGGCTGAAATTTAACTACAAGTGCTGCTTTGAAATTCAGCTAAGTATTCCTGTGTGAAAGATTTCACTTTTTTATGAGGGATACAGCCATGAAAGTAGTGGATGGAAGGTGGCCTGGCTCACAATATTATGAGTTCTCTCACAAGGTGTTTGATGGGGTTGAGGTCAGTGCTCGGTGGATGCTCTTTCACATCAACCAGCCTTCATATACCTGGCACAAAAGAAACTTCCCCAAATTATTCCCATAGAACTGATATAATATTAATCTAAAAAGGTAGATGGATCACTTTGTATTATAAGCCACACTTATTAACTCTGTGTTGAAGCAATGATGGAAATCCTGATTCCACCCAGTGCTCTGGCACACGTGTGTTAGTGCCATGTTGCTTCCTTGCGTTGGCAGTTGACTGGCTGTGCTTGTGCCACACTCTTAGCAGGGGTGTGATGTCATATCACACTGCCACAATGGCGCATCTGCCGTTTAATTCCCTGCCATGTTGGGCGTGTAGAAACTCGCTTGTCGCTATAGGTCAGTCGGGGTTAAAATTTATTGGTCAAAAGGAGATGATGTACCATAATTCCACATTGTTACATTACAAATTTGTAGCATGCTGCTGAACAGTGAGCAGCTTGTTGTTTTTTTTTTTTGTCTGTGTGAAAGCTTCTGTGCATTTGATGGCCTATAATTTTGCGTCTTTGCCAGTCTGAATTGTGATTTATATTTTGAAGCGCCGCAATTTTTTTTTTCAACTTCATGCTCCTCTTGCACATTTTTCTTTCCTTACTTTGGTAGAGCTGTCACCTTGACTTACATTGATGTACAGTGCAAGTAAGAATAAAATACACAGACTTTATTTAGTGGCTTTATTTGTGGTTGGACTAAAAACGTTATGAAATGTTTTCCTGGAAAGAAACGGTTTCCTCAAATATCGGGTTGTAAACTTTAGCCCCAGAGTACAGCTGGCAAAATATTGCACATATATATAACACCCTTGTTCTCTTTCATCATCTCAGTCAATTTACTCAGTCAGTTTTTCCTGACTTCAGAGTGAAGAGATATAAGCCTCAGCGTGACTGACATTTCGCTAGATGCAAAATTGCTCATGATTTTCTTGTGATCTCTTGAGCAACAAATGCTAAACCTGGAGGGGAAGTGGCAGCAGTGAATAAATGCCGATGAGCCCGCAGCCAGTAGGCAGCACGCTCGTTTGTGTCGATCATTTTTCAACTACTGCAACCTTGATGTTGTTGCATGTATGAATTATATATGAAGAGATATTCTTGAAGGTGAACATTACATATTGTGATCATACAAGCCTCTCTTGTCACAAGTGTCAGATTTCACTTCAACTAATCCTCCAACCTTTGTTTATCTCCAGAGAAAACTTCACCATCCAAACTGCTGGATTTCATTTCAGTTCAACTCCAATGAAGTTGGAATGTTGTGTGAAATGTAAATAAGAATAAATAAAAAATATAAAATAAATTTTATTGTTTTCATTCTGCAAATATTCACTCATTTTGAGTTACATCATCCTTACTTCGAACAACAATAGTCAATTCTAATTGGCTCAGACATTTACATTATCAGCCAAGTAGTTACTGTAAAAAAACAATGGAATTATTCCAAATTAATGTGCAGCACCGTTGTTCGTTGTTAGATTACACGAGCAAACAGCAACCTTTGTTCACGTAAAACCATGGTTCACAACTTTACCTTTTCCCTGAAACGTGAATTGTATGTGTAATTGTTCAATCTTAATTGTGCACGCACAGCATGTCATTTTCAGATCTCTGCTCTTTCAGTTTGTGTAAGATGGCTTGCATGGTATGTTTGCTCTCAGTATGTGAACACACAAGATTGGGAAGCAATGTCAATTCAGTGAGCTTGTGTCATGCAATAATCGGGTTTTCCAATAATTCCCGCTTATATTTATTTGTGCATGTTTGTGCATCCGCTTGTGCTTTGTATGAGGAAGCCGTCTTTCATTTGACTTTTGCCAATGCTCTTTGCAAATAAATGTATATTTTTGTAATTTCATGTTTTTTTTCTTTTTTTTTCCTTTTGTAATTATGGCTATAATAATTTTTCATGCTCAACATGAAGTTGGATTGTAATTGTGTGTTTTCTGTCATACGCTGTCTCAGGGGGTGGGCAACTGGAAGCCCGCGGGCCGTATGTGGGCCCGAGAACACACTCTGCGTGGCCCCTTGGCGAATCCACCCCGCTCTCCCATTTTAAAAAAAAATAATTATAAACAACAAGTACTGGTACATTTTTCATCATTAGTATTCAGGCTTTTCAGCTTCTTAAACTTTCCATCCCTCCAGTTGCGATCCCCTTGCACATACTTGACAGACAAGAGACGAGATGTCCGGAATACCAAGTAGCTATGCATGTTCATATTAGCACACATTGTATAGCCAATGTATACACACTGACATTCACACGCGCACACACACAAATCATCTACAAGCTCCCGCCACTTACGCACAATCACACACTTCTCCACACATACATTCATTATCCAACCAGTTGTCACTCACAAACATACATTAACATTCATGCTCACACTGAGCTCCCCTCTCAGATAATCACTTGAATGCACAAACATACATACATTCACACATAAACAGATGCAAATTCCTCCTTCAATCTCACAAAGGCATATAGATATCATAAACATTACCGATTCAAACATGAAAAAAAAAGAATGAATCCTAAAGATACATAGGAATGCGCATATTTGCGCTAATCTCGGACACACACTGTGCCGTTCGCGTTTTTTTTTTTTTTTGGTATCGGGTGTTCAAACACACCCATGCAAACAGACATGCATTCTGCTAAATGATTTACTTCCTCCTCCTTACTGATTCATATGAATAATACAACAAGCTCAGGGGAACTTTTTGCTTCACATAAATAAGAATTTAGATAGAAAATTACATTATTAATCTGAGACTTGTGGCCTGGTGTGCGTAAAGATTTTATATAGTCTTGCTGGAATGTCAGTTTTTACTACAGCTACGAGTTACAGTAGTTGGACTAACCACTTTTTTTTTTTTTTTTTGCAGTT
Organism: Syngnathus scovelli; assembly: GCF_024217435.2. Lineage (NCBI taxonomy): Eukaryota > Metazoa > Chordata > Actinopteri > Syngnathiformes > Syngnathidae > Syngnathus > Syngnathus scovelli. Next base: position 13,069,893 of record NC_090848.1, on the reverse strand, counting down.
GTACTGCAGTATTTTAGTCGTGATGGTGGTCAGATCAGCAGTAGTGATGGTGATTATTGTAGCACAATAGAAAGCCCTTATGTGGAATGAGAATTGTAGCTATTAATATATGTACGGGAAAAATATTCATAATGGAAGGAGTCGTTGTAAAATTAGTTGTGAGGGCGGTAATGGATGCCACAGTACATTAATTAGCAGCTTAGGTAGCATTTGTTGTATTTAGTGTAAATTGTAGTTGCAATGATAAATAGAAGTGGTTGTATCATGACTCAAAATAGTTGTAATAGTGGTGGTGGTGTTTGTTGTCAAGGGGGTCAGTAGCGGTAATCATGCTAATGACGCTAGCTCGTATGTTGATAAAATAGTATGATAGCACAGCGGGAATCTTATTGGTCATGATGTTATTATAATAATAATAATAGTAGCAGATGATAGGGATTTAATTAAATAATTCTAATTTAATTAACCCCACCCCCACATGCACACATGCACACTTTTGAAGTGAGCATCGATTGAGATTTTGTTGCCTTATCACTTGGGGTTTCATCACTGAGCCTCTGAAATGCACTTCACTTCATGAAGTGATGCCGTGCACCACAAACGCAAATACCCACAAATCGACAGCTTAGCCAAATATTAACATTTTTATAACATTATGATCAGAATAATGCTGCAGAATAACGCTCATCTATGTTAACAGTGCATCTCTGATTACTTTTTTTTTGCTTTGAAATGATACTCGTTATGTGGTTGTTCTTTGGCCACCATGTCAAAGTGGGTTGCTGGCTCTGGAAATTAAACCAGCTGGGCTGGCAAATCACTAGTGATTGAACTCGGTATGAGGGTGGATGTTGTGTTAGTAGGCACCAACGGTTTCATACAGAAGTAGAATCAAGACAAAGAATCAAGTCGGTTATGCTCACACCCACAACGCCGCAAACTTCCGTTTTTTAAAACTGGCAACATTTTTACGTACCAACACTCTGTGTGGTCGACCTCCGCACCAGTAGACAACTCGCCACGCTACACTTGTGCTGGGCATCACAATAGAGACTCCGTTGATTATTTTGTTTTTATGTTAGCAAATTAGCAGGATGATGCTTTGCAGAAATGTTGTTAATAACTCAAATATTCTTAAATAATACATTTTAGAGCTGTAATTACAATACGATGATACTGTGGTAATGATGTTCAGAGCTATCCTAATATTACTAGAAGTCGTGACAAAAGTGAAAAGTAGTGGTAGCTGAACAAAGAGTAAATTGTTCTTTTTGTCTTGTGATATATAAACGTCCTACCTCCTTATTTTTTTATAGCATTTGATATTTTTTTATATAACACTTGGGAAAATGTGTTGATGTGTTTTTTCCACCTAAAATGATGTTCTCACAGCACTCAATACAACAAGTGGATACTGCCGTGAGGTGCAAATGATGTTCACAAATAGTAAAAAGCTTCAGGGAGGGGTTTTACAAGGCAAACACTAGTGCAGACAATGTTGTTTTGTTTTCTTTTGTGATGACAATGGATGATTATGCCACTCAAAACACAAAAGACTATGACTATTTGCTGTCAAACCGAGTACGTGCAAAGAGTCCTTTCACTTGGTGACAGGTGGATTTCATTTCAAGAAAAGCAAGATTATATAAGATTCCTCTGAAATTGCAGCGCAGGTGCACAAACCCGTGAATAAAACATCCTTTCCTCCCTCTCATCTCTAATTGGTGCTCAACAAATATTGAACTGTGCTCAGTTGTTTTGGGCTTTATTTTTTTTATTTTTTTGCCTTCACGCTTTTAATCAGTCCCTTAAATTCAGCTTTCTTTCCTTTGGATGAATTAGATGAAGAAAGCCATTTGTGTATGGCCATACCACTCAGAGGCCTCTATAAAGAACCTGTCAGAGAACTATTTCTATTTATGTGCCTCATGTGAGTGCTGTCACACTTTTACAACTATCATCCCTGTTTGGCCATAAAACTATCCTGATGTGTGCTAAAATGCACAAGCAGGTGAAAATGCCAGAAAGACATTAACAATTTGTCTTTCTACTGGTGCATCTGACAGTCAGCGATACTAATGAGTGACAGGCACAACACAATAAACAGTGCTATGCTGCATACATACACACATTGTGTATTTATGCACACACATTGTGTGTGTCTACAAATAAATAAATAATTAACATTATGTACATGATATATATATTTATATACACACATACATCACATTACACCACCTGCGCCACAACTTAGTCCTGCTCCTAGCTGGTCTCAAATCTACTTTCCGCCACCAAATTATCAGGTGTGTTGGGGCCATGCAAGAGAGATCCGCTGGAACAGACAGCATGCTCTGCCAAATTCCCAAACCCACTAAAATAGGCTTGCATCGTCATTAAAATCAAAATGTGCCTGTTTTTAGGCCACGTGCCCAAGCGCTGTCAACAAAAATAGTCAGTGAAAACATAGAGCACAAGGATGCATTGAGACATTAAAGTTATCAAACTTTTAAACACATGCACACACATGCGCAAACACTGAGTTAAGTATAGCTCCAGGGTTGTAGGATGCCTTATTAAGAGACACAAAGCCTTTTGGCAGGTGCTCCCTCCCTGTCTTTGTCGTTCCTACTTTGTGCTGTTTATTTGTTCCCTACATAGGAAAGTGTCCTCTCTTTTGGCCCTCAGGGCAAAACAAAGAGTGCGTAATGCCCAAAAAACAATGCTGCCACTGCACACTGGCATAGAAAGGACAGGTGGTCCTTGGATGGGAAAACGCAAAGCAACTTTTCTTCTCAGTAAAGTAGACTGACACAAAAGTTGAGCCAAAGCTGAACGCAGCTTTGCTCAGCAATTCATTTCAACGAGAGTCAAATATAGTGACTATCTCATGAATAGTGTGGATCCACTGTAAAAAAAATGTATGGAATTTAACCTTGAGGCAATTATCTCATGTTAAGTGGACTAGAGAAAAAAAAGTGTAAAATTTCACATCTGCACGCAAATGCCAAAAACATTTTAGAAGTTTCCACCCTGTCAATAGTTTGTCCAATAGCTTCAAAACTGCTACAAAAAAACATGTATTGTAAAAATACAAGTGCATGTATTTACTTGAATTTTTTTTCACATAATATTCATCCAAAGAAGAATGCAAAATTCAACAAAACTTTTATGAATGATAGTCTTCCCTTTTCATAAACAATTGAAGGATGTTGAACATTGGGAAGTGTGATTTATTTTTCAGTCACTCTGCAAATTATAAACTAGAAAACCATGAACTGTCAGCTCGCTTAAAATAACTTACGCAATAAAACGTCCCCTTTTCTTACTAATAGGAATTTGTATTTTGAGACATCCTTCATCTTTCCAAGTTTTTGTTTGAACTCTAGTAGCCTATTTGATTAGTTGCTATGACTCTTCAGCAAATTCTAGTAAAAATCCCCACTCATAATTAACACATGGACCAGAATAATATTTCTGGCATTAGTGCCTTGTCAATATGGACTAATACACCAAAGATCAATACTTTGTCAATATTTGTTTTTTTCCTTTGCATGTGTGTGTGCATGTGTGTGTGTGTGTGTTTGTGTGTGCGCGTCTGTTTGTGTGTGAAGAGAGGGCTGCCTGCCAGCTGTGCAATCTGTTCAGTAATCTCAGGTCTGGTCTGTACACACACTCCACAATCTGCTCCAGTAAAAACTGTCCCCCCCCCCCCCCCCCCACCAACACACACACACACACACACGCACAAACACACACGCACACACACACACACGCACATACACTCGCACGTACACTTGCACACACATATGCATACGCAGTCACATCGTCACATCAATCATTACATGGACCATAAAGTTTTTGATTAGGTTTAAAAGCACAACATAAATGCACACATACAGCCCATTAGTGAAGTTAGAAAAAAAGGCCACTAATGATTCTTTTCCTTTCCTTTTTTGATGTTAGCGTTGTGGCTCTCAAAAATATCAAAATCGCCGCCTGCACACTTTTACTTCCCAACCCACGAACCCCCTTTCTTCACAATAACTCTTATCAGCCCAATTTCCCTTTTCTCTCCCTACAGCCAATTTTAACATGAGTCCCTGTTTGTTGTTTAAATGGAAGGCAGAGAAAATTGGCCACTTTTGCTGTTCAGAAACTCCTGCAGCTGCCGATAATCAGTGCTTGTATGTACTATGTGTGCGTGCCTAGTAATGTGCAGTTACCACAGTGGGGGTACATGAGGTGGGAGGCGGGGTTGAAGTCCAGGGTCATGGCATTAAAAAAAAAGTGCTATTAAGAGGAAATGATAGGCCAGTCGCTGAAACTCTATTACACACCAAACCTTTAAAAAAGTGAACAGGCTTCATTACAGGCCGACATGAAACATTCAGCACTCACGCAAGAAACTGGCCACTCGCTCCCCAAGATCAACCTTCTGTTTGAACTGGAAGACGGCCAGGAAACTGTGGAGCGCGGGAGCCGAAGAGGCTTCCGCGTTGCTTTTGGGTCAAGTCTGTTTGCCTCAGGTCGGACAAACAAGAAGGGACGAGAGAGCGGCAGATGTGATTTGAAGATGCTAAAGTTGAGCTGAAGGGAAATACAAAACGAGACAACATAAAGGTGGTAGGAGGAGAGAGGCAAATGAAATGGGCTGTAAAAAACGATGAGGCTTGAGGACTTGAAAGAGAAAGAAAAAAAAAGAAAGTAGAAACAATCTGATTAAAAGAGAGGCCGGGTGGAAACAAGTTGGGACATGCGTGTGTGAATGGAAAATGATTGCGTCTTCCCATCTTTGTCCATTTATGTCACTTTATCAAGGTAACATCGAACTCCCTCAATCATTGCAGAAATAAATTCATCGAACGCCTCATTATCATCAGCGTTATTATCTTGAACGAAAACCACAGTTTTTGACAGATCCTTTAATTAACGTTTCTTTTTTTCTTGAAGTTACAACCATCTCTGTGATCGAGGTAAACAAGCACAAAGCTGGAGCAAAAGACACAAGGTGCCAGCATCAGTGAGCAATCTCGAGTTAGGTTACTTGGTTGCTATGGTTACGCTACGTACGTATATGCACTAGCTCTTGACACATGCACTCCTTCAGCCTGACCTCTTTCAGATTGCCTTCACTATCATAACATCAGTCACCCAGCCTTAAAGCACCCCACCCCCAAACAGCCAATGACATTTGCATACAGATGTCTTACTTGCTCGGCTAATGCATGCAGCACTTGTGAACACGTTGAACTACGTATATTGCACGCCGGCAAGCCGCAACATTATGATGCATCGCGCATAATACATGAGCCCTATCAAATATCCTTTGCAATTTAAAGGTAATGCCGTCAGGCTCACTTTTGATTGCCACGGATGAGACAGGTACTATTACTTTAGCAATATGCTTATGATGGTGCTATACTGTGCCATGCTGGGAACTGTTCTTTCTCTGACAGTGTCAATAAAAAATGAGCAGCCTTATCTTTGGATTGCACAATATTTGATGCGGCTCTTGTGTTGCATATCATTATCGGTCGTGCTGGGATTTATAAAATAGTCATCGCAAATCTGCATTATTAGTAAATAGTAAACTGTTGTACGTAATATTTTTTTTAATCAATTTGAAGTCATCACAGCTCCATTGATTATTTGCGGCCTTGCCCCTGTCACTCCCGTTCCCCCCCCCCCTTCCCCTCGCAAGCGTTTTCTTCTCGAGCCACATGAAACAAGCCACCTACACTTTAGGACATCTGCTAAGCTGATTTTCTGGGGCTTAGCAGCACCACAGTGGTATCAAAGAGATTAGGTGAAACAACATCCAACTCTGGCTTTGTGCTGGCTTTCTCCAACTCGGTCGTCTGACTCCAGTGCGCTCTTGGCCTTGCACGAGTTTGCCATGTGTGTGCGTGGATCCGTGTATTATGCCGCGTGTTACGGTCACAGAGCTGGTGTAATACCGCTGGATTTGAAGTGTGAGCGCTTCTTTGTGAACAAAAAAATTAAACAGCGTAAACACAAAGCGGCTCTGGGATATCTCCCAGCTTTTGCTTTTCAGCCAAACCAATGTTGGTGCTTGACATAATGAGAAAGGCATTTTTCCATTTTAGATGCGTTCAACCTGCGCTCACCTGCAGTCTGTGCTTATTCCATTAATTTTCCAGCAGCAGCTATTTATTTTTTGCAGCATAAAACTTGAACATGAGTGGTGCTTTATGAAGCAGAGTGAGTGTATCTTTTGTATTAAGCATGCACGCTGGTTAATGCTTAGTAACTATCCACACAGATAATTAAGTAGTGAAATGTAATAATGTCATTCATCCCTCTGGGTTAAGGGTTTGAATAATTGCTGCGGAGTCAGCCTTCTATGCATTATATTTGCCAGCGTGTGTGTGCGTGTGACCACGGAGACACACTTGCCTCACCGCCGATCGAGAGAGAGAGAGCTCTCCTTTATGTGTTTTTTTTTTTTGTTTCTTCCCAACAGCTTTCACTTTTTTTGTACTCGCTAACTACAGAAAAAAGAGAGGAGAGGCGCGCAAGGAGGGAGTTTGAAGGAAGAAAAGAGTGCAAGCCAAAGAGCATCGGGTGTTGTGTCAGTCTGATATTTTCCATAGTGACAGCTGGGCCCAAAAGCTCAGACCCTTTTCTTCTGGCGCACAAAGCCCATTAAGTATGCCACTCGCTCAGTGGCCCCCACAGCCTCCAAATTGCTCCAAGCTCCTCCCAAAAGTGTGGCAGTCTTTGTCATTGTAATCAGCCCTTGTTTGTGAAGTGCTTGCCTGTATTTACCACCGCTATGGGTGCACATTTGCCCAGCCTGCTGCTGCTCCTGCTGCAAGTGCAGGGAAAAGTAGAAAGACAGCTCACAAGTTGGAAGGCATCAACAATGACAGGGGGTGCAAAAGTGTAATGAAGCTCAATGGTGGAAAGAATTTGACTCTGTGACTTTGCAATGTGACAAGGCCTCATGTGGTCACAGCGGGAGGGTGGGCGCTCTGACACCCGTCTGGACCCGTGGGCTGGAAACATGCGAAAGGGGGCTTACTTAGTGAAGATGCTACATCGCTCCAGGCGTGGCCATACAGATAAAGAGATCCATGATTTGGCATTCAAAAAAATGTACAGACTTGTGTACAGACCCCTCCCATCCCGACATCAAGGTACAGCAGGGGAGCAGACGATGGAGGGGATTGGGGCTACATGATGCCTTTTGGCGGAGCTGACCCCATTCCACTCGCCCCCCCCCTCCACACAACCCCAAAACTTCTCCTCAAGCTGTGATGGGGTAAGCAGGAAGGGAAAATGACAGGGAAGGGTGGGTCTCTGGACATGACGCTCATCCTTAGTGGCATCCAGACCAAACTTTGTCTCTTGGCTTCCTCCCGCCTTTCCTCTTTGAGTGTGTGCACACATGCCTTTTACGGATTCATAACTCCCACCAAAGAGTGACACAGTCTAATCAGTGAGTAATGAAGAGCCAGAGGCACTTTGAGCCTTCATTGTGTTAAAAGGCAGCCATGCGAAGCAGCGCTTATTTTTACGCCACAGTTGATTCCGCTAGCAAACATGCTAACTTGGATGTTCAAATGAAAATCAAAAATCCAAATCTATTCCCTGTGTCTAATGGGAGCTGACAGATATGGGCAAGATCAGGCTGCACGGATGTTAGAAAGGAGGAGAGAGTCAGGTTGGGGGTAGTGGGAGGGGTCAAAAGAAAGTGCATGGGGGGGGCGGGGCTATCTGATGTTTTAATATCCATCTGTACATGAGCGAGTGGGTGGGTGGGTGAGTTTGCGAGTGTCTAACAAAAAGCCAACAAAAATATTGGGGGAAAAAAATCATGACGAAAGTTGATTCTATTTGTGACGTTCACAATACTTTGGAAGACTTGTGATGATTACATGATGTAATGTATTATGTATGTCTATATAGTCCTATTTGCTTTTTTTTTTTTTTTTTTGTCGGTTGTATACTGCCAGGTCAGCATTGAGGCTGAATGTGTGTGAATGAATTTTCAAGTCAAATAAACATTAAATACATACACGGATGAAATTAAGATGGACTAAGACTTAACCTTAATTAGCTCGCACAGGTCATTTTTTTTTTTCAACAAGGTCTTGTTTCCTTCTCTAGAGTGTGTATGTGTGTGTATTTGCTTTAACTTTATTGTCATCGCCATCTCCAGGACAGCTGGAGGCTGTGTCAGAGTTCAGCTGCCGGCTCTACAGAGAAGAGAATAAAGTGGGTGATGTGTGTGTGTGTGTGTGTGTGTGGGGGGGGGGGGGTTCCTATGCTAAATGTGTATTTATTTGGGTGTGTTTGCGAACGGCCGAACTTGTCGGACGTGTGTGCTTGGCTGGAGAAGAGGGGTCGGGGTGAAGAGTGAAGTTAATAGGCTAATGATGGAGCTGTGATCATTAGTAAAAATACTACAGGCTATCTGCTATCCTCTGATATTTAAACACATTAAAAAAAAATCAATGGCATGAGTGAAAATTGGCAGTCCTGCTTAATTAACAGGGACAGTTTATTTATTTATTTCCTATAAAATAAGCCCCCCCCCTTCCCCAAATGAGATAATATAGTAAGAAGTTAATTAATAACGGCAGTTTTCTTTTTTCTTACTTTTAAATGCCAATAAGGTGTTATAAATGCAATTCTGTGGGTTTGGTTTATTTCAATTTTCAGTTTTTCCTTTTTTATATTTGTCCACACTATATAGTTGAGTTGAGTAATGTTTTGGATTTATTTGACAAATTATGATCTCTCAAGGGGAATTGGAATGATCATGGCTTTATATATTTGTGTGTAGTGCAGAACACAGACAAGCAGCGCATATATTAGTTTTGTTTCATTTTGTAGCTGTTTTTTTTTAAGTTTAATTTCATTTAGTGTGTTATTGTGTGTTTGGTTTATCTTAGCTCATTTAGTTTTGATAATTATTACTTTTCAATTTATCTAAGGCCTGCAACTAATTAAAGTATTTTGTAACTTTTTAAAGTAACATTTAGTTTGGTTTTATGACCTGTTCATTCTTACTTTTAGTTTTGATTTTGTTATTCATGTTGTGATGACTCCACATTTGTAAAGTTATTTCACTTAAAAAAAAAAAGAGCCTCTCATTTGTTCCTTAAGTTACTTTTACAATTATGGATACACTTAAAATGATTTTAATTCTTTATTGCATTGTATTGAATGGATATAAAAAGTTTATATGATATGCTCAGTTTATCTTCATGTCGTGAGTTACGTATTTCTTTCAGATGTAGAAGCAAAGATGCTGATTGCCAAACAAACAACAGATTACAAATGCACCTGCTTGGCTTTCGTCTAATGCAACTTTTCTCAACAAAGAGGGGAAAACAATCTTTTTTTTTGAAGTGAATGAATGGAGATGAAATGCAACGAAGAGAAGTGTTAGATTGTGTGTTTTTGGTGCTATATCCCCCATTCCATCTTGGAGGGATGAGGATAATGGGAGCAAGCAATGGGAGAGCTCATTATCTGGCCGACCATCTGCTATTGGGAGGGTGGAACTGTCTGTCTGTCTGCCCCCCCACAGCACACACATATACATTGTGAAAAGGCCTGGAGTTAGAGTGAAAATGTTCCTCTGACTTATCCAAATTAGCTGTACATCTGCTATATGTGTAGATCCTTGTGGTCTTAAAAGTAGAGCACACTGGACAAAATGTGGACATAAAATATGGACATATAATGTGAGATTACGCTACATTACTTTATAGACATAGATCATTAGAGTCAAGAATGGGCTATTTTTCTTCGGCACAAATATCCAACTTTTATTTTGTTTGAGTAGAAGAACTTTCAAATATAAATGATTGGCATTTATGGCAAAAGTGTAACACTTGCAGGTTGTTTGCCCCAAAACAATTTGCTAGGTTTTGTTTACATAGACTTTAAATTGGGGGCAATAGAAGGGACAATTAGTTCTGTAAACTTATTTCTTTGTTGAATATATAGGGGAACAGATTTGCACCACTAGTGAAACTTAAAATATACTGTTTTAACTTGTCCAAATTAAATTTGCATCCAAGTCTGATGCCTTGAAACTTTGAGTTCATCCAACTTTTTATTTTATTTTGGTTGTTTTACTGTTTTTTATTTTTTCCTTAGCTTTTCTCTGAAGTAATCGTCCTTGAGACTTTTTTTTTTCAAGTATAAAATTCTCATATATCAGATGTTTAAAAGTAAAAGCAAATGTTAGTCCCGGGTGTCCGTATGAATGCTTTTAAATCAGATTGCTGAGGGAGCTTAGTGCGACTGTGAGAAGTTGTCGGCCACAGCAGATGCTCTTTGTTGCAGAGCAGGCTATTGTTGTTGAAAGCTGAGACTTGGAGTGGGGGGGGGTGGGGGGGGGGGGGGATGATGACGATGATGGTGGGGGGGGGGGGGGGGGGGGGCGTTATTCGGCCTTGGGCCAGCTCCCGGCAATAGCGCCTCGCTATTGGCTCTCCGTAGCTGTCAATCAGCGTCTTCCCAACCCCCGGCCCGGCAAGTTGAAGTAAACTTTGAGCAAGTTTGTGCCGCACTAGGAAAAAGTTTGCGGCGGCACTTGAAGCTCACCACACACAACGGACAGACGGGATGGCCGCGAAGATGAAACTGTGTCGCACTTTTCTAGGTTCGTATCAATAACTTTTATTCACTTTACGCAGCGATTACTTCTCTAAGTGTGCACGCGTCAAAGTAACTCCTCCAATTTAACGGCAACTTTACGGCAGCTGTGGATTTGCCGGCTTTTAAGTGGATAGAACACGCAATTTTACTTTTTGTATAAATAAATAAATAAATAAATGAATAAATAAATTATTTATTTATTCATGAAATCATTTATTTATTTATTTATTTATTTATTTATTTATTTATTTATTTGTTGGTTTATTTGTTTATTTATTTTATGTTCGAACGTATGTTACTGGAGAATTATATACAGTTCCTTGTCATCACCCCACTGTAAAAAGTTTAGAGTCAACAAAAGAAAATATCAGACATACAGTTTTCAAAATAAACTTTCTTCAGAATAGTCTGCCAGTCAGGACGTGCCCAGACAAAAGAGTGTTGATCCCCTTGGGGGACCTTGTGGCTCTGGTACCGTGGGGACAATGCCAAGCTGCAGGCTGATTAGAAACTTTTTTTCTGCTGTGGTCGTTGCGTTAGTCTGTCGGCTTGTTCCATCTGTCGAGGGCCCATAGGGGCCTCCCGGGTCCCAACCTTACTACTCAGTCAGCTGCTGCCCATGTAATATTTATGCACAATATCGCCACCATACAACTTCATTCAAAAGTAGTAGGAGGCCTCTATGCCATCTGCACTCACAACTCTTATGTTGTGACTCGACTTTTATTTAACACAAAGCAAGGTTACGGTGAAGTTGCACTTGCTACTAAACCATTCAAAAATGCATTCAGTGGACTACACAATTAAGAATTCAGTATTTTAATCCTTCTCTACATTTTTAAGTTTAGTCACGTTTTCCAAAAGTGTAAACAGTATTTTGCTGATAGCAGTAAGTATACTTTTAATTTACCATATGTATTTATTTTATCATATTCTATTTAAAACAAAACAATATTCTGAAAATATCAGTTTAATTTAAAGTCCTACTTCTGATGGATGTTTTTCAACCCACATAACTACATTGAAGTAATACAATTAACTTCTGAACGCCACTAACTTTAATTAGAAACAAATGTATGTACTTTTTCAACTTTAAACAATAAACCACTTTAAAATATAAATAATAGTCATGTATGGCAACAATGATAGTTAGCACAACAAAGTAAGCAAGTTGTCGCTGAGTTATGCTCGGAACACAATACAAGAAACAAAAGTTCTATAAACTCTTCTTTCTTTGTGGTAAAATATGGGAAAGTCAATTTTCACAACCTATTTTAAAACTTATTTTGCTCTGTGCCCAACGTAAAATTTTATTAAATTTTCATTCAAATGTTGAGCTCACCAAACTTTATCTTTACACAGTACTTCTGTAACAGAACAGGATGAAGTATAGTTTTTAATCTAAAGTGAGTGTAATAAAAGTTAAGCCGCTGTCTCAGATGTCAGCCTATCATGAAATAACATGAAACAATGATGTACTATACTTTGAAATTAATGCTCTATCTGATCATCAAGCCTATTGTTACACCTAATGGAAGAAAGACAAAAGCCTTTGTCGCCTCCACAATAAACTTGTGTAAGTGATTGCGCCGCTCTGGGAGCTGTCCAAGGTACTGATCCTCACATGCAAAAACTCTTTGGAGCTCTCCACAGGCCTAAGTTGGCATCTCTTTTATGTCTGTGCAGTCCTGACTTAGTCACTTGCTCGCCAGACCTAACTTGGCACATGGCCTCCTCCCTTGTTCTGCTCAGCTGGATCAAGGCCCAGGATATTTCATAACCCCCCCCCATCATCCCCACCCGACTTGTTTATTCGATTGTCGCCCCTGTTGTGTGAGTCCCCTCTCCTACGCAGGCAGCCAGAGTCTGAAATCATACTGATGCGCCGTGCACGCCCGGTGATTGATTTCAGCTCCAATGCATAACAATGGGATTGCACAAAAAGAGCCTGCTGCAAGGAGATAAGAATTTAATAGAATTTCTGAAAGCTGAAGGTTGAGCTTTTTGAATATTCCCTGCGTGCGTGGCGTGGAGACGGCAGATAAAGAATGGCATTTGTGGGGACTATTCTCAAATGGCTTGTAATGAATGGTTGTCATTTCCACTAATGGTTTCAAAACAGCAAAGCAAAGAAGAAAAAACCCACAACAACATTTGGGAGTGACTCCAAGTAACACCATTAAGAGGCTCTTTTGCTGCTTGAAGGTGGCATTTTACCTGGTGAGACTATCAGCAAATCTGTGACAGTGATCTCACTGCACGATGACTTAAAAACTCATCCATGAGCCTGCGACGTTATTATTAGGAGAGTTAGGAATGTCTTTGCAATGCTCGCTTATAAGAACTCCATCACTGCTGAATCCTAGAAGGAAAACAAATATCGCTTGAATGAAATATTGGACCGTACCACTTTCAAGGTTTCAGGGTTTCAAACATGGCCACAGCACCATAGTTAAGTGGTTTGTCTATCTCTGACATGCTTGCTCTGACTAATGTCCTTTATGATGATGATACGCTTTTTGTCCATTTCAATATGTGCATAAGGTTCAAATGCAATTTACCTAGTTTGAAATAGTCAGCTTTATTGACTCAGATGATGCCTGTGAGTGGGGGGAGAAAGTCAGCGAGAGGGGGCGTGTTCAAGTACCAGAGAGTGCGTCGTAAGGGGTGTGTGTGTGTGTGTGTGTGCGTGTGTGTGTTGATGGTGGTGGTGGTGGTAAGGGGGGGGGGGGGGTCCTCAAGCCCTGCCCATGTGATGCTCGAGGTTTTACTACAGCTTCCGTGATGTCATGGCAAAGGGCGGAGGGAGGAGAATGGGGCTGATGGAGGGGAGGAGGGGATACAATGGCTCATGAGGGAAAGGTAAGTCAATATTGGGTTGTTTTTTTTTTCTCGCTGACAAAGGCAAATGAAGCCATGTTTTTGCTTACAAACAAGTAACATCCCTCACGCCTCGATCCGGAGCCGTGCGCCGGTGCTGCGTGTGACCGAGGCCGCTCGCTTCCTCTCCTCATTACTTACCACATCTGGACCTTTGGACCGGGATACAAAAAAAAAAAAAAAATCTTTTTTAAAACTATCACTCGGATTTTATTGTTGTCGCTTCAAGCCAACTTCTACAGCTGTTAAAACACAGAGGAGGAAGCGACGCGATATTATTGATTCCAGGTAACGAACTGCCTTGCTGTTTTTATTTCGCGTATACTTTGGCGGACTTAATGAATTAATTAGTCAGCCATTCGCCGATTTTTTTCCCTCACGCTAAAGAATTCAAACTTTCCCACATTTGAATTGTGCAACGGGAACTATAGGCGTCTTTTAATAACACTATGCGGGACACATCGCAACTATGGCGCATCTTTCTACTTGTAGTGGATACTTCGGCAGCGTGGTTTGTGTGTCTGTGTGTCACTGTTTAAGTGCGTGTGTGTGCGTTTTCACGATAGTACTTGTCCTCCACTAATGCTCTTCTAACGAACGGTGTCCTGCACTTGAGGTGTTTGCTCCTCTCTGTCCTCTAGCTTCACCTTTTACATTTTCCACGAATAGTGCATCCGATTACTATACGCCACATCACCGCAAAAACAAAACAAAATATAAAAAAACCGAATATAGTATGCTACCCATATTTGTATATTAGCCGTTTTTGTGTCGTTCAAACTGCAAAGTGTGCGATCTGATGTGCGGAGTTTGATATTAAATGCTTGCGGTTATTACGGTGCGAGAGATGGATGGATGGACGGAACGATGGAGCGTGTTAAAGAGGGAGGGGTTGGCCATTTGATCCTCTGCAGCACAAAAAAAAAAAAAACCCCAGCGATGCTCTTTTCAAATGTCAGCCGTCTTTAATGATGCGCACATTTGTCCCTCGAAAAAGTCCAGATTAGAAAATAACCACCTCTGTTGGGGAGACACGCTCCATATTCTGTCGTGATTTTTATTTTCTTCAACGAGTGTTGTCGGATTCTCAGCCTGCGGTGCGGGATGTGGACTTGCGTTTATGTCTTTTTTTCCCCCCTTTACTCACAATTTTCTCCTTCTCGTTGGTTTGCTTTGCTTACACGGCTGCGTAATGTGTGTGTTTATGCGTGTGTGCGGAACTCGGTCTGTCAATGCACCTGCGTCCTAAGATGGAGGAAAGAGATGAGGGATGATTATGATGACGATGATGATGATGAAGAAGCGCACTATTCTCCAACCTATGTATCTTTGTAGTTGGCTATACACACGACTGTATTACGAAGAAATACTTGATTTATTTTGCTGTTATTTAGTGTGAATGGCTTAGCATTCGTCAAGGTTATAGCAGGGTAGCATGTAAAGGGAACTCGCTTTACTTAAGTCATCCAAGTATCCACATTTGAAAACTTTATTCGTTCACTCAAGGCTTGTAGTGTAGTTTTTGCAAGTGTTTTAATGTGCAATCAGTTTTTTTTTTTTTTTTGACATTTCAGTTGAAAAGGGTAAAAAAGGCATGCAGGGTCCCCTAGAATTGACTTGACTATTTTCCTGTTGTTTTCCGCTGCTTTCTTTTTGCTATCAAATGTAGCCTAGTTTTAAAGGATTACAGAAATAGGTTATTGGTGCCTTATGTTGTCACTGGAGACTATAGCGCTCGTATGCAACTCAGGCCAAGCTCACCTCTGTGCTTTTAGTTACCTTAATGGCAAACCTTTCCATTTATTAGCAACTGAATAGCCCGTGGCGGGGACAGCAGGTGCCGGAGGAGAGAGTGTAATAAACATGTTGGAGGAGCAGCTGGGGCCAAATTGCACCCTCGTCATTCAAAGCCTATCAGAAATCTCAGCTATACAAGCAAAGGTCAGGGTCCTGCAGGCTTTCAATGGAGAGCAGGCATTTCCAACGACAGGCTGGGAAATAATGAATTTCATGCTCTGTCTTGGAAAGGGGGGGGGGAAGCAAAAGGAAATTTGATTAGAAAAAATGCAAAACATACAATCTTGTGACAAAAATCTGTGCTGTGCACTGCCGCTGTTTTATTTGATAAGCAGCAGCAAGACATTGGTTGTTCCTGAGATGCTGAGGTCGTGGTGGCCCTCGGGGGAAGCTTCCCCAAAAGCTGCTTCTTTGCTCTCCTCCATCACTTTCTGTCCCGTAACTGCCGGGACCTGCAGGCATCTTTCCGGATACCAGCCTTTTAACTGCTCTCTGTCGACAAAATTTAACCTCCAACTCGCAGTGAGGACCTTAAAAATCACAAAATTATTCACGTGGCTCTCTTTTTTCCTGTGCTTTTTTTTTTTTTTTTAACCTTTCCTCAACCACAACTTTTGATTTGTGATTCCCTCTCTGCTTGGTCGACCTTCTAATCACATTGTATTGTGACTAAATCCTTCTTTACGGGAGCAGGAGTGTACAGCTGGCTTGGCCCAGTATGTACACTTAATACTGTTACAGTCAGACCATTCGGGTATTTAATCTAACTAGATTTAGGGCTCTTTGCTCCATTGTCCCAATACACTAAGTACTACCCGAGCATAAACTTTGTGTTGAGGAAATAAATTAAAACAAAACTCTACATTTTCAACGATAATAATGCCCAGTTTTGATTGACTTTGATTTTCAATTATTTTTCATTATTGTTGTTGCACCTGTTTCTAATATTTTGCCTCATCATGACTTAAAACAAACTAGAACACTCAAATCAATACTGAGCATTATTATCATGATTAAAAATATTTGACGCATCTTTTGAGTTGGATTTCATTCGATTATGAAGTTGCACCAGATTAACTCTTATGAGTGGATATATTTGTAAAAGGGGAATGAAAAGAATGACAAGCTTTAAGATAAAGCATCTTTTCTGTATAGGATTAGATTTGTTTCAATCCATTCATTCACTGTGCATCGAAGCGTCCCTCACGTCCTCCCACATCCTTCTGATTAAACAAGACAACCCCAGCGAACGACTAATTGTCTCATGCACCTCCAACTTTTACTGTGAAATAATGAGCTGCGAGTCTTTAAGGTGCAAAGAAGCAGGATAGCATCAAAGAAGGTGTGTGTTAAATATATATATCTATATGTACTATATACACCTCAGATGAAAGTATAGAAAAGCCAATTTATCTGCATTTTTAGGATTAAATGTGGAATTTGATCGAGCGAGCTCAAGAGCTTAACAGTAGAAGGAACATTTGCTCAGCACTCAACTCGGAGAAGCGCAACTTCCACCTGAGGCAAAAAATAAAGTGCCCTAAAATGCTGTTATACGCTTTGCTTTTGGGAAGCACTCTCAGCTCCTCGGCCTCCCATTTAACAATACGGGACAGATGCTCATTTCACTTTACTTTAAAAGAAGTGCAGGGGGGGATCCTAAGGGAGACTGAAGCGTTTTCATGGATGTTCGTGTGCAGACAGCTGAGACAGAGATGCCAACCAGCAGTATTGCTGTTGTCATCACTTTTGTGTCAAGGGGAGGGGGGGCAAAAGTTGATAAACAAGCATTTTGTGGAGTGCTGGCTGGGCGTTGGTGAGTTTTGCATGTAATGGACAAAGTCGGGATGAGAGCACAGGAGGGAGGGGCGGGGTCAGGACCTCTCAGTTCTTCTCGTCTTTGTTTTTGGTTTGCACTTTCTGTGGACTACGGCTTCATGTACAGGGCGATAAGTGACAGTAACACGGTCAAAAAAATAAGTCAGGTGTAGCAACAACTTTTTAAGTTAAGCAATTCAGTTAAGTATTTGAAGTTTTGCTTTTCTGCATTTCACAGCAAAGAAATAACTTACTGGCTTTGTTGTTGCCATAAATTCAATTTGTTTATTTTTAAAGGTTGTTCTAACTTAAATCACTTTTGTAGCCCCCTAAAAATATTTATTTATTTGTTTGAATACAGACAATGGACATGAATGAAGGTCAATATAAAAACAAAGGTAAATATGACGGATTATAGCTACAAAGTTAGTTTTCATCTGTAGTTCGCTGGCAGGCCATTAAAAAGAAATTAACTGCTCATGCCCAAAGTGATTTGTAGCATACTAGTTGAGAGTGCTTCTTTATTCATCAAATCTGGTTTTACCTTACCTCACCGTTGCAAATTAATCAACAAGACACACGTTACAATAAGAAGACTCTAGTGGTGAATTTCGAAAGGACTTGAAGTTTCTCTTGGTTGGTCGGGGCAATGAAGTGAAGAGCTATTACCTAATGAAAAAAGGGGAGGAAAAAAAAGATTTATGCATGATTCATTATTTACTGACCATTCATCTCTTGCACCCCCCCTCCCCCTTTCTCTTATACATGTGCACTGAAAAGCTGCATCAAAATGCACAAATTCTATTAGTAGACTGACAGAGACCCCAGCTGGGGCACTTAACTGTGTGTGTGTGTGTGTGTGTGTGTTGTTCCTCGGACATAAAGCAAGCTTGAGTAGCATCGCCCCACCCCCTTAAGCCTGTACAACGACACCCCTCCTCAAACCAGCCCACTGGTATGGATCATGTCAAATATCTTGTTTTTCCATCTCAACCTCCTTCTTTCGTCTCGTCCTCACTCTAGAAAATGAGTTTCGTGGCGAGCTGGTGAACCAGCGGTGGACGCGAGGCGAGAGGACCAGCAGCCGCTGTCAGGCCTCCCTGAGACTGCAGAGCCGTCGACCAATCATGGTGAGTGACAAGGCCCTGCAGCATCCCCCCCCTCCCCCGCCCCCCCGCCCACAACTTCCCCCCTTGACACACACCACACCCACCACCACTCAGAGTTGCCTGCACACTCCACCAAACCACTTCATTCTGCTTCCTGGGCATTTCCTAACTCAGCAGGGATATCAAGAAAGGAGAGGTTGTGTGCGTGTGTGTGTGTGTGTGTGTGTGTGGAGGGGAGGGGGGGGGGGGGGGGTCAGATGATGGCAGGTGGAAAACATAATCAAACAGCACATCAAATATCCTCAGCTCTCGCGATTCAGCTTAGCTCAGTTTAGTTAAGCTCAGCGCTTTGCCTCTGCTGAGTTAACTTCTAGCTACAGCGTTTTTTTAAATTATTATACTGAAACACAATGGAAAAAAAGGACTCAAAAGGATGGCCTTGAGCTCCTCATACTTGATATCAGCAGAAACGAAAATTCCCTCCATAGCTCCCGACCTAACTTTACTGTGCTCCTAACTTGTGATGGTTTTGAGGTTATTTCATCATGCAGAAAACAGCTGCTCTCTTTTTATTTTCTCACCCAGTGCATCACAACGAAGGGCAGGGCGACACACAACAAAGAGATGGAGGGGCTGAGGGGGGAGAATGAAAGAGAGATGAGTGGGGGGTAGTAAGGACAGGGAGGAGGAGGCGAAGGGGGACTAGGCCTTTTCCCCCATGGGCCCAGTAAAAGTAGTTTCATCCCCCCCAATGGCTTAGGTTCACCCAAGAAGATGACGTTTATTGATTTGGTTTGATTTCTGCTGCTTGGGGTGGGGGGGCTCAGGAGAAAGGGAGAGAGTTGAAACTCATTACTCTTATGGATGATAAGAGTCTTCATGGCGCCTGTCACAGAACTGTCTTATTAGAACTAAAGTGAAGAAGGTGTGGTTAAATCTTAGACCCCATCAGATTTATCCAAAAAAAAAAAAATCACCAAACTCCAAACTGAAAATATATATTTTTTTGCTTCTACCAACTTAATGTCTCACATAAACGGATGAATACAAACGTGTTGTATTAATTTTCGGTATGACACATTCCCTGCCCCTTTTTGTAATTACAGAAATATAAACCGTATTCATTCCTGCATTTCGTTTCACTTTCCATGATTAGGATGTGAGAAATCACTTAGTGCCTCATAATTATGGATATGTGGCTCATTAGGAGACCCCACTTAGGTTAGTAATATGGCTCCTTGGGTAATTAAGGGCGACTAGTTTGGACTTAGTGGAGGTCTATGACGAGAGCAAGACGTGCTCAACCCTCCTCCTGCCGCTCTCCTGCTCTGTCCCGTGTGAATTACGACAGTGAAAAACCATAAAGGGGCTTACCATGTACCAATTCAACATGGAGGCCACCCGACGTGGTCAGCCCAGCCGCGAGAAGTGTGAAGCACCTCTCTAACTGGCAGCTGGTGCCCGCAAGTCATTCTTGGTGATGTCAGTCTCCAGTCATCAGTTGTCGTAACTCCTTGCACCCCCCCCCCCTCTTGTAAACCTAAAAATGAATGAAAGCGTCATTAATTTGAGCCAAGAGACGAAGGGTGACCTTCTCTCTGAAGTCATTGCCCTCAGCGAAACATTTACATAGAGCTGTCACAGTGTCGAGCAAAGCCTCCCCTACACCAAAAGCATCACACACAAAAAAAAAAGTAATTGAGAATGTACAACACAGCCTGGAGGGCTAAGCTGCGAATTCCACCTTGTACTTTTATTCTTCATCCTCCGCCACCATTCCACATTACATTTCACAGTTGTTGAAGTCAGTACAGTTCATGCTGCGGGTGTCACATATTTTACGCTCGGACTCAATCTTCTCTCCTTATTCCGCTCCTACTCTCTTTTTATGCATGAGATTTGGATAATTCCGCGCACAAAGTCTGAGGGGTCGTGCTTTAGAGACAACAAGGTAAAAAGAAAGGACAAGTTTGAACATACATTAGAAGCGGCCCCTTTCAAAGCGATTATGAAAATCAGGTGAAGGGCCGCCTTGTTGCATTTAGATCCACTCTCTGTGACTTTGTGCACATACAAATTTAATGAGTTGGAATTGAGAAAAGGGACAGGAAGAAGAGAAGAACTCGGATGCGCTTACCAATTTAAATGTGCGTAGCTATGGTTACGCAAACATGAAAGCGGTTTGCGCCCTTTACTGATGACTGATCAGTATGAGCAGGAGAAAAGTGGGTGGGGGGGGGTGGAAAAATAGATGACAATTTTTCTCAATTTACTTACACGCGTGTGCAATTGAAAAACACACATGTTCAGACAAAGACCTTCTGATACACTCATTTAATTAAATCAATAGAATTGTTTACATCTATACCCGTCCACCTACTTTGCTCTGGTCCATATACTGTTCAATTCATCTGCTTTTAAACTCCATTACCAAGGCCGGCAAATTGATTGGGTGCATACACCGACCTCGCCCATTTGTGCGAGGCAGCACACGCACAATTGCACATTCATGGAGACACTCCATGATGCACTCTTATCATCCACTCAGAGGCGACTACTTTCTCCAGGCAGGGTACAAAGCTGCGGCTTGTTGCACAACTTCAGCACTGAACAGCACCTGATCGGTGGCGGGCCGCACACAGGAAGGGAGGGACTTCTTTTTCTGTCTGCACCTGTACCTCCGGCCTGACACTAAAGGCTCATGAATGGAGCTGGGGGACGGGGGCCCTTATGAACAACAACAGCATGCTTCATCTTCTTCTCATCCCTCTTTCTCGCCTTCTTTTCATAAGTAGTCTATGAGCAGGAAAGGGTCTTTGCCAAAAAACAGAGAGGGGAAAAGGGGCAAAACCACGAGGAGAAACAGGGCCTTGTGTTCGAATCCTACTGCGTTGATGCCAGCTTGATGATCGAGCGAACACAAAGCAGTTAAGTGGCCGGGCAAGGAGGGGCTTAGGGTGTGCTGTGCGGGGAGCTTTAGAGGAGATAGCAAGAAGGAGAGAAAAGGGAAGGGGGAAACCTGTGATAAAATAAATTCAAGTAATCAAAGCTAAAAGCTCCATTGTGACTAAAAAGCATCTGATAGCTTTAGAGTGCAGTACTAAGGAGGTGTGGACCTTTGTCAATGTGTGTGTGTGTGTGTGTGTGTGTGTGTGCGTGTGCGCGTGCGTATGTGTGTGTGATGGAGCCGGGTTAACACCTGCTCTTTTGTGGCTTAAAAGCCGAGCTAGGACTAAGCAATGCTCAGGGTTTCCTACACACGCACGCACACACAATATTTGCGTCATAGAAGTGCAGCTTTTTCAAGGCTGTGTGATGTTTGCCTCATTATTGTGACATTCAAAGTTATGATTGCGTCCTCTCACTAATGTGCAGCCTGCCAGGGTATTTTGTCTCCCATGTAATTCATGCACAATCTTGTTCACCATTGGAAATTACACGTAGTCATAATGGAGGGTGTGGAAAGGGAGGGATTTTTTAAATTAGCTAGTGCACCCACTCCAAAAACCCACACTTGTCTCTCTACTCATACATCCGCAGCTCCCCCATAAGCAGCCCCCCCTCCCAGTTCCCCACTACGATTTACCAAAATTATTACTTCTGTCATTATTTCTGTAATATTTATTGAGAAATAATTTATTCTTGTTCTCTCGCTCCCTCCCTCTCTTTCAGATGAGTGTAGAAAGTGACGACAAGCGAACTCGCACTCGGTCCAAGGGAATCAGAGGTGAGCATCATTTCTCTTGTTGTTTTTAACAGTGTAAAATTTACAGATATGGGTAAGTGTAAAAATTAGCATGAAGGAAAAAACACAAAGAACCCTATTTTCCTTGCTAGCTCAAGTCTAGCTTAATCACATGGTTGGAGTTTTTTTTTCTTTTGGTATGTTTGTAGATGGTAGAAAGGGGCGTTTGCGCCGTTGTGGGAGTGAACACTGCTGACTTAATTCAGCTCAGGAGAGGTGCTGCTAGCAAACCTCCTCTTGCAGATGCCTGGGACCATCACATCCACCACACATACTGTATCAGCAGAGCACAGATTTGTTTTGAGTTCGTACAGACCAAATAAAGAAGTCTTTATCTGGGTTGCAGTATAGTTCCGTATCGAATGCACTTAATTGCATTTTTGCCGAGAGTAACGAGAAAGGTTTACTGCTTTTAGATGTTTACAAGCACCGTGGCTGAGCTGCAGTTGAGATTCATCGCTACTGAATGATGAAAGAAGGAGAAACTCAGAGGCTTCATACACACGCAGACACACATGTCACACTTAGTGTGTCTCTGTGTAAATTGATACATACAGTATGTGGGGTATTTTTGACATGTGATTAATGCATGAGATATTGGAGCCCTGGCTCAAATCTCCAGGGTTGTATTGTTTTCTCATTGTCACCAAATGAAAATAGAATATTTCTCCAAACTCATTCTGTTGCTAAACTCCCAATCGATGGCGACAGCCATGTGTGCTGATGGGCAGCACTTTTTGATTTGTCTTTTCAGGGCAATTACTTAAAGGTGACCCTGAAAACAGTTTTTTTAAAATTGTTATTGTTATTCTGCTCTGAATTTAACTTCCACCAAAATTGCAAGACTCCATTCGTGTATTGCTGATGTCTGCATAGGATTGTCACACTCGTGTTTTATTCCCCCCTGTTTGTTTGTAGTACTAAGTGTTTGTTTTTATGCTCGCCTATGTCAGACACAGTATGTGTGTGAAGTGAAGAGTGTGTCGGTGCTTCCCTCAGAAGTGTAGAAGCCTCATGTGGAAGCCTCATGGGATTCATGTGCATTTGTTATTTATTGATCTGAATTTCTTTTAGCTGCACTAATTTTTGGAACACTAGGTCATGATTGTCGCCCCCCCCCCCCCCCCCCCCCCCTGTCCCATTCTTTCAGTTCCTATTGAGCATGCAGGACAAGAGCTGAGGTAAGAAAACATCTTCATATTCATTTTTCCCAAAGTTGTTTTATGTGTATAGAGACTAACTGCTTCTTTGGTGAAGTGAATCTCTATATTAGTACAGTTTTATTTTTTTTAGTTCGTACTTGTCAACGTTTGCTCAGTGCCTCAAACTGGCTATTGGTTTTCAACACTTTTGCTATTTCCTACTATGAACAAATATTAAATCCAATGTCTCAACAAAAAGGAGCTGGGAAACTGCTCCTCTAGCGGCCCACCACTCATACAGCTCCATGTCCTTCCACCTCTTCTTTCCATCTACATATCTTGTTCACCCCAAACGTTGCTCTGTGCTCGGAATGCCAACAAGAAAGCACTCGGGCCTCATTATAAATGCAAAAGCTGTTTTTTTTCTTCAACATGTGAAATTAATAATAAGGATAACTGGAGTAATAAAGGCGAATAGGTGTGATACGTTAATGAGAATTGAAATGAGCCATCCTGAGGGGTCATAGCAACCTGAATCAGAGGTGGGGGGGTAGAGATAGGAGGGTGGTTGCGTGATGATAGTGATGATGGGGAGCGCAGAGCAAGGGAAATTACAGCAGGTCTTGGGTGATCATTATCGCTCCTGGTAACAGGATATAGGCCAGGCTTGATGTACGACACACAATATTATGTTCTCCCTGCTTGATGCCACCTGCATTCATGCATCAAGTGGATATATATCAGCGAACAATTCTTTGTGCATGTGCTTCTCTGTGGCGTGTGTGCTTGCTTTGCATACCTTTGTTTTGTTTTTTAAAAATGGGGAGTTTCCTTTCATTCTTTTTTTGCTTGATGACTACAATGCACCATGTTTTAAACATGTTTGCCCTCCATCCATCCCATCCAGCTGCCCCACCCCTGGATGCAATGGCTCGGGCCATATCAGTGGGAGATACTCACGACACAGAAGGTAGGGCAGATAACAGAAACTCTGTCTGTCCTTCTTTGTCTGTTTGTCTGTCCTGTATCATCGCTGATCCATCCCATTTTGCTTTCTCGGGAGAAGTTTTTTTTTTTTTTAAGATGACATCACCAAACCAGATGTGCGAGATAAAAACAAGAGCATCTCTAGAATCAGGACACAAAATTCATTAAGAAAAAAAAAATGGTAAAAATTTGTTGACCGGTGTTATTTGAGTACGACACCTAGCTTCTGAAGTCGCTTATATGGAATAAATTAGAGTGAAAAAGAGCACAAAGTCTCCAGCAGGTGTGAAAGTGATTTCTTCAGGTTCCATCCAGCTGCGATCCTCTTCATGTGTGACGCTCAGTCTCAAGAGAGCCGCAGAGAGCCGGCAGCTCACTGGCTTGTGACTCCTCTTTATTGTGTCGCCAACATTAGCTATCTGTTTACATGTGTAGTCATTCAGCAGGCAATTTCAAATGCACGTTGTTTATAGATCCTCCTTCAATCTCACCCGTCGTCTCCCAGGTGAGAATAAGGGGAGGGGGGGGGGGGTTATTGGATTTCACCCTCCGTTGCCTCCCCCGCTGCTCTCTCCATAAGTTGTTCATTAAACGTTTCAGTCAATTGGCTGAGATTGGTTGCCATATATATCTGATAGCCAGTGAGCACGGCGCCCTCCTCAGGCTTCCTACGTGTCCATTCTCCAGCACATCTTCAATTATACGCAATTGTCTTCTGGCTTTGCTTTTGTTTGTCCTGTCAGCATTCTGGGATGCCCCATAGCCAGAAAGCGGCGGGTTGAGGAGACCGAGGCAGAGCAGGAGCAGGAACAGGAAGCGGAGCGGCCGGCATCCAAGAGGAAGTCCCACCCCCTGAAACTGGCCCTGGACGAGGGCTTCAGCGCAGAAAGTGATGCCAGCAGTGAAGCTGAAGGAGACAGCGAGAGGGATGGCGACAACAGAAGCGAGAGCAAGGAGGATGAGGGTGACACGGATGACGCCGCAGAGGAAAAGAAGATTGGGGAAGACCTAACGCACGAACAGACCAACGGACAGGGTATGGAGACACCGAGTCGACAACAGGAGGAAGAGGAGCGAGAAGAAGCGGCAAACCAAATGGACTTAGGTTAGTTTGCGCTTACATTTACACTTTTGTCAAAATCATGCTCTAACCAGGGTTACGCTGCCTCCACTCTGAGCTCCCATGCAACCCTAATGATGATAATAAAAAAAAAAGAACTGAAATGGTTATAATATTTGTCACGTCGGACATTCCTTTTTGAAGCATCACTATGCCCTTTTCAGAAGTATACCCCCCCCCCCCCCCCACCCCCCTTTAGTCCTCTGTAAAAGCTTCCATTCACCAGTAGTGGCACATTGACAACATTTATGCTTATCATATTAAATGAAACTATATTTCACATGCACGTTTGTTTTCACAGAAGAAGAGTGTGTCATCATTGAGCCTCCTATGACACCCGAGTGTCAATCTCCTTCTCACATTGCTGAAGAAGTGGCCAACTCTCTCCTGCACCTCGGACGAGTCCCTGCTACGGGTAACGACAGCGATGCTCCAACTGTGGCTGCCCAGCAGCCTGTTGCTATGGAGACTGAGGGGAATATCACAGTAGCGGTTGAAAAAGTCAACGAGGAGCAGAATGGAGAAATGGCTGAGGCAGAGGAAGGCGTAGTAGACAGAGGTCAAGGCATGCAAGAGGAGACGGAAGGGGCAGAGGAGGAATCGGTGGATGACCGAGGCCAGCGTGGAACTCTCGCCAAGGAGGTCCACCGTCAGTCGGCAGTAGATGCAGAGGAGGAGACAGCAGAGACAGCACAACAGAAGAAGAACACACCAGAAGAGGAGGAGAAAGATGAGGAGGTGAACCCTAATGTGCCAACTGCTGTCCGCACCATCACCAGCACCACAGCAGCTCAGGGACCACATATCAAGACTGAAGACCACAGGGTTAGTCCTCTGGAGGACTACAACACACATGAAAACTACAGTGTGACGAGGACCAGTCCACTCGACAACTATGACTCTCACAAAATACTTGATAACTACAAGGCCTGCCTTCCTCTAAGCTACATCTCCCACATGGCCAGTCCGCTTGAGAACTACTCACCAAATCCCAGAGGTGAAAACTTTCAAATCCACAAAGTCTCACCCTCTGTCTCGCCCGACATTATCGAGGTCCATTCTGACAAGTCGGACGAGAAAGACTTTGACGACGTGGACGGTGACGATGAACACGACGACGACGACAGCCTCTCCCAGCGCTCCACCGTCACAGATGAGTCCGAGATGTTTGACATGACCCGAGGGAACCTGGGCCTCATCGAGCAGGCCATCGCCCTCAAAGCAGAGCAGGTGAAGCCGGCTGGGCCCAGGGAGCTGCTGGGTGTGGCCGATATACAGCACCACAGATACTTCACCATGGAAGATCGGCCCAAGCACCTTGAGGTCATCCGAAAGAGCTACTTCAAAGGTAGGACAGAGTGCACAAAACAAGCAGGGACTCATCAGTAGGTTGTACTGTATGTGATTGCGATCGAACCTGAATGATCTTGTTTTTAATATTTGCATGAATGCATTGTGAACAGACAGCCTACAGTTGTTGTTTTTATTGTTGTGTATCGAGTAATACAAAGTAATACACAATTACCGGGGCAAGGAGCTGAGAGGGAAGGCTGCGCCGCGGTAGGCGTGGGAGTCACAACCGCCAAGCAGATCCTTTCATTTGCTTAAAAAGTGACACACTAGTCATGCATTGGCGTCCACACATGGCGGAAGCACATCTGTGTTGTGTTGTGGATAATCGGAGACCGCCCCCCACACTTTAAAATGTTTTCTGTGTGGTAGTTGTAAAGTTGAAGGTACTGTAGCACCTTGTCATTTCATCATAACGGTATATTGTAAATGCCTCATATTTTGTGTATAAACTAGCGTTTTGACACAGCAGTGCATCATCCAATGGAAAGGTCCCGTCCCAAATAAATCTCATTGTGTTGCATTAGCCTCATCCTAGCGAGCACTACACTAACCAGTGCCTAGCTGAGCTTTATTGACTGACCGCTTAACAGTTAAAATTAATCCTCATTAGTCAGCCATATATTCCCAGACATAACGCTCCCGGGCGTCACACTCATGCACTATCCATGTACAGTACATAGTACGTAATACTGAGACATGAGTGCCTGTAAAACATGATGTGACAATCCACATGCGATATACTAGAAGTTGTTCTTGCACGTCAAAGTACCTTCTGAGATTTTGGCTGACTTCTTCTATGATTCTTGATCCTGAACTTTTACAGTACACATGATCACTAAGATTTGTGATACCATACCACCAAGCTTGGCTATGTCAGAACCATTCCTCAAGAACACCATTAGCATTGTGTTACGTCCCCGCTGAACTCAACGCTGTGTGATGAATGCCAAAGCCTGCTTCGGCTCAATAACCTCGCTCTGCTGCAATGAGAGACGAAGACATGTGCAGGGTTAGGTGGCACGTGAGACGCAAAGTCAAGGCTAGGCCCAAGCACAGGTAGCTTGTCTGCGCCTCGTGTATCTCAGTTGGCACGCTGCCCTCTCGTCATGCTCAGCAGTAGTGTTATTACATGCCTGCTGGAGTTGCCCTCTCCTTGGCCTCCCCCTCCCTCCTGTGGTGACGTTCTTGTACTGCTCAACCTTAATTAGGGGATGCTTGTCTCATTAACATTCAATTTGAAGGCCAGTAGAGCATCACACCACTTTCTTCTGTGACGCTTACTTCTAATCGCAAGGAAAGTAAATTATTACTTGTTAATTGTGTGTGGCGTGTTGTCGAGAGACTCCTGCGCTCTCAACAGACACTTGATTAGTTGTGCCGAAAAAGCGTAGCGTGAACCGGCCAAGAATCTAAACATCCTTACTTTATTAAAGGCAGGAAAGTGTCCACAAGATAAGCTGCAGAAAAGATGCAGATGGGGCCTTTGCACAGTCAAAACAGAAAATACAGTAGTGTATGTCTGGATTTCATGCTCAGCCAAGCAGACTGTCTGATGGCATTAACCACTTGCTTTTGTCCTCATTTTTCATTCCATCCTCCTTTTTGTTGCGCCGCCCTCTTTTCTCCATCTAACCTCCGCATCATCCATCTATCTAGAGAGTATTCGGCCAGAGAAGAGGGAGATCAAGTGTCCCACCCCGGGGTGTGACGGGACGGGTCATGTGACTGGCCTTTACCCCCACCATCGTAGCCTGTCAGGCTGCCCTCACAAGGACAGGATCCCCCCTGAAAGTGAGTTTCCTCCGAGATGAAATCAAACAATCAAAGAGGGAACGCTCGAAAGCAGTTTAGTGTGATTGGAGGAATACGCAGTGTTGCAGATATGTCATTGTGGGTGATTTGTGATGGGATACTCTTCTGATAATATTAATGAACCATGTACGGGCATGTAGGGCTAGCCCGCTAGCTACCCCATAAGTAACCAGCATGATTTTGAAAGCTCTCACGTTTGTTATTAAGAATGAATTAAATTCTGAAGCTAATATGATCCAAATAGTTGCCATCTGTTCCTCGAGTCACTTTTAAACCAGCCTCTAGTCATTTGCGTGGATGGCCAATCAAAACTTTGCAATGGCGGCCAATTGAGCTACAGTAAATTGCGACAATTTAACCAGTTAGCTTCTCGCAAATCAACTGCCAGCGTCTCTCTCCTTGCATTAAACATGGAATTGTGTAAAATAATACAAAAATATAATAAATGTAACTGTAATTTTATTATATTTTTTCTGTAACTAATGGAATAGAGGAAACAAAAATTGTATTCAGCTAATAACTCCATGTGGCTGTCACCACTCTTGTAGGTACTATGTTTTAATTTTTTTTTCAGTTCTCTCCTCCGTGCTGTTGTGTGTTATAATATTGCAATACTATTTAAAACTAAAATAAGGTGAAACATAACCACCAAATAGTGTTGGAATCCTCCTTCCTCACGAAGTCTCTTGAGTAATACGTATAGTTGCAGAGACTTGTTTTAAAAAGGCTACGTGTCATTGTGAATATGTCTCTTCAGTTCTGGCCATGCATGAGAATGTGCTGAAGTGTCCAACTCCTGGCTGCACCGGTCAGGGCCATGTTAACAGCAACCGTAACACACACCGCAGGTAAGCATAGATAACAGCGCTGCATATATGCTTACATCAGTTATTTTTTTGTTAGACGTAAACAGAGTTTTCCTCCTTTTTGTGATATGCAAGCTCATATATTTAGCAGGACAGCAGTTGTGTCAGTCCACATCAGTATGATGCAGATTTACGTGGTCAGCATTCTCTTGCTAAACACGAATCTTTCTCCTCCTCCAACCTCTCAAGTCTTTCGGGATGTCCCATTGCAGCGGCGGAGAAGCTGTCCAAGAGCCAAGACAAGCAGCTTTCTCAGCCTGGCTGCGACCTCCTCAAAGGAAGTCCCAATGACAGAGTGCTCAGGTGTGTGGCCAATGATGTCACAACACATCATCAAACTGATCACACAAATTGATAATTATTTGTAAAATTGATTGGGAATGTGCTGCTATGGACTTGGTTTTATCTAATTATTTAAATACAAAGCAGTAATGCATTTTTTATATGCATATTTTTGCTGGAGGTAACATTAATTATAGGCAATCACAAGTTTATATGTAAATTAGTAGAGCAGAGCCTAGCTAGCCAATTAATTTGTAATAATATTCCATAGAAGAGCTTTTATCGAAACTTTTACTCACCTTTAATTCTGTGGTTACATCCCTGAGTGTTTTCATCCAAACTCTCCGTTCATCTGTTCATCTCGGTGGCAATCGTGACGTCGGTTGCCGGGATCCTCGTGAGCTTAGGACCTGGCTTGTGGATAGTTGGATTCCAGAAACTCTTCAAGCATCCACTCTGGTGGTCCAATCATTAGCGCCACTGTGTTAACACGGACGTCTCTTTCTCACCGTTAATCTCCCCAGCTGGCTAGGCGCCCTCATTATGGCCAAAAGAATGATGATTAGCGCAAATGAGACATCTGTATTATGCTAAGTCCGTGCTCTTCCTCATTGGTATTTTAATTAATAATGCATTGAAGATGCTAATTATTCAAGCTATAGGGGCATTGTTGGGGGTCACATTAAAGTCGAGTCTTCCCTTGGTGAGAAGACAGCTGAGAGGTGTGCCTTGCATGGAACTGAAGCACTCAACATTCAATCCACGTTCACGTGGAACTCATGTTAATGTATATTTAAGCAAAAAAAAGATCAAACCCCCTGTGATAAATGCTTCGATAAAAATGGTCTTGTTAGGCCGTGTCTTTATTTGCATTCTGTATGAGGACTTCCCTGACAGCATCATGACTTCAGGCTACGTCCGGTAGTTTATTATTAATTGGCGTGTGATGGCAGACCACTAGCTTATTATTAATTGGCATGTGATGGCAGACCACATGTGATATTGAATGGAGAGGAGGAGGAACACGGGGGTCTCAGAGATAAAGAGGGGGATGGAGGAAAAGACAGCAAAAAAAGAGGAAGGTGACCCCACCCCAATGCTGCCTCCCTCTGTGTTTTGCCACTCCCCTCTTCTGTTTTCCCCTCCTCTTTACTCCCCCCTTCTGCCTCGTTGGGTTCTATCGGTGGATTTACGCCAACAGGTCTGACAAAAGCGCTGGCTCTTTAGGAAAACGAGAGGGCTTAAAGCTCATAAATTCCGTGCTGTACGACATGCAAATGTGCCCTCCGCTGATAAGAGCGCTTTTAATCCAGCAGCACTCCCACTAAGTACACTGTTGCTCCTATCTTGCCTCTTTCACTGTCTCGCTGCACCTCCCTCTCTTATTCTCTCATTTGTTTTTGTTTTTTTTGTGTTTGTGCGATCTTCTACTCCACTTCCTTCTTTCGTTAGTGTTTTACCCTGACACTCGCTCCTTGTCGTCCTCCCAGGCCCATGTGCTTCGTAAAGCAACTGGAGATGCCCCAGTTTGGTAGCTACAGGCCCAACATGGCACCAAGCACACCCCGCGCCAACCTGGCCAAGGAGCTGGAGAAGTACTCCAAGGTGTCCTTTGATTATGCAAGCTTTGATGCTCAAGTATTCGGGAAGCGTACGCTTGCGCCAAAGATGCCCACCAGCGAAACCTCACCCAAAGCCTTCAAAAGTAAGACGCTTGGCCTGATACAAAAGCTGTATTTTTAGTTTTTAACAGTTACCATGGACACACTGGGGGAACGGGCAGGGCATAGAAACCACAATCCATTACCTCAATTTTCATCACTTAGTGACAAAAATCTCAGTAAAAAAGAGCCTTCGCTTGCATGGAGCACGCTTTAAGTCACACTGTAAAAAATTTGTTGTTTGCTCAAAGTAAAAGCTAAAAGGAAATATCATACATATTAATTGAGGGACTTAGTCGCTATACTAAGTTTTGGTGAGTGATTAGCATTTTAGATGAACAACAGTTTCTTCAATGTTGATTTCAAATAAGAATTCTACAGGGACTTTCTTTCTTGGCCCTCCCCCAAATCCCATCCATGCCCCCGATTGTTACGATTATTCATTACACAAATGTCACACATTTTGATGACATCCTTTTTTCTTGCAGGTAAGCCCTCATTCCCCAAATCGACATCGCCCAGCCTCAGCCTCCACGCTTACGGCAAACCGTCCTCCTTGGCCTACGACTACTCGCATGATGCCGAAGCCGCCCACATGGCTGCCACCGCCATCCTCAACCTGTCCACACGGTGCTGGGAGAAACCCGAGAACCTCAGCACCAAACCACAAAACAAGGTATGTCACTCGCATTTGAATCTTGTTGCGACCTACTTCTTAGGCGAGGATCAAAAATCCATTATTTACAAGGTATGTCATCATCGTAAAGATCACTCCTTTCATCTCTCCTCAAATCTCAGCAATTACTCGCGCATTGTAGCACGAGACACAGCAGGGCACAACGCTCTCCTTTCTCTTCTTCACGTTTGTGTCGTCCCACCAGTTGCGTATCGTCAAATCGGGCGCTGACTCACAGCAACAGCGGCGGTTGAGATGCACTTGCATCACCTATCCCGTTCCCTTTCATCCTTACATCCCACACGCTTCTCATGTGGCTGTTGAGTTTGGCTCACGGCCAGTTTGCTGGATTACTTTTACACGACCAGGTAGCCATTTTTTGGGGGAGTGAAGAATCTGAAGCACAGATCTCTCAACTCCCTCCATTCTTTCTTTCATTTTATTTTTAGTCCTCCCTTCTGTGCTACAGTTTTTTTCTGCACTCGGTCGATATCCTGTGATACTGTTTACCTTCTCTCAGCACACAGAAAGTGTAATTGGAATGCCACTTTGGCCTATATTGTGACTCCTAAAGCATTTTTCTTTCACAGTGAGTGTTTCATCATTTTTTCATTCCATGTCTTGGACATATATATTTATAAATATGTGAATGTATGACAAACTGCTGTTGTCTCAGTGTCACATGACCTGGCTTTGTATGTTGTACAGTGGCTCACATCAACAAGGACATACGTGGAACCTGAGTCCGAGCCAGCTAAAAATCAATAATGGAACAGTGAACGCGTCAATATGGGCATTTCTGGGAACACTACCCATTTCATCTTCTCCTCCATCCTTTATGGGGTTTTTTTTTTTTTTTTTTGCCTCTGATTAGCCTATATGCACATTGCCATTTTACAAGAAATCAAACAAAACAACACAATCTCTTCCCTTAACCAGAACTGGACACAGATCAGAAACAGACCCACTTTTAGTCACTGACTCAATATATTCAACTTATTTAAGTGAAATAAAAAGAGAAGCTTTACAAAGCCAAAGTTGCTTCATTGTCACGTTGACATTTGTTGCATAAGAATACAAGGTCACTTCTGAATATTCCCCAGGAAATGGACATTGAGGTGGATGAAAATGGTACTCTGGACCTGAGTATGAAGAAGCCCATCAAACATGAAGGCAGCCTGTCTGGCACCAGCCCGGAGGTCCGTTCCCCAGACCCTTCTTCCTCCTCGTCTTCCTCTCTGCATCACGGGGGAAGCAGTGGGATGACATCACCCAACCTTCAGAGCTACAAGCAGGAGGAGTGGGAGGGGCCTCTGGATTTTACCAAACACAACCGCCAAAGGGAGGAGGAAATGGACGAGGTCAGTATGCTGCTACTGTGCAAAAAAAAAAAATCATAAAAATCTGGCAGTATTCCCTACACCGTTGATCAAAGAGGCGTCGTTGCAACATAACGAAATCCCAGAAGAGGGATGAACAAAAAAAACTCAACTTGTTTATTTCCTGTAGCCCTTTCCTCTTTCTATTGTTCATTTATGTCACAGAAGAAGTTACTGCTCTGTTAAAACATTGCACCGAGTACCAGAGGTGGTGTGTCAGGTGCATTGCACCATCCTTTCCGTATGCTAATCCTACCGCTTTGAACTTTTTCAAAAGAAATATAAAGGGCTTGATTTTAATGGCAATACGGTGCATTGAGACAAATCCTTTTCACCCAAAAAGTTATTCAACTCAAAAGAGCGGGTGCACCGTAATTAGAAAAGTTTCAAAAATTTCTATAGACTCAAAATGGTACCTGTACACGGTAACATTTGCAGACAAATCAGGTTTTAAAATCTCACAAATTATCCTGGATTTATCTAATCCTCCAAATATGTTAATAGAGAACTGTAGCAGCTCAAGCCACACACATCAACAAGGATGACCGAGGTAATAACTATCCTATTAAATTTGATTTCCACATTTTCCAGATGGATCACGCCGGGCAGTCATATGTGTCATCTGACCCAGAGGACAGTGACATGATGCAAGACTTAATGGAGGACAGGAAGTACCCTGGAGAAGTCACCACTCCAAATTTCAAGGTCAAGTTCCAGCCGAAGGACAGCAAGAAGGAGCTGCTTTCGTAAGTATCAAGACGATGGAGAGTCCCAGTAGGCACGCTGAGGCAGTTTCCATGTGCGCATACTGTAGGCTCAGTGCATTGGTCTATTCTGTAAAAAAAAAAAAAAAAAAAATGGCAAAAGGTTTCCTTGTTTAAGTCTTGGTTTCTGTCCAGATGTCCGACACCGGGGTGTGATGGCAGTGGCCACATCACTGGCAACTATGCATCTCATCGCAGGTACGTGGAGCAAATATTTTGCTTGAAAAAAATAAATACATAAAAACGATGGGGCACTTTTCAGTGATTCTCAAAAGCGTGGTATGAGTACCATTAGTAGTGACTGGGCACCTCCTAGTGGCACATGAAAGAATCACTGGTTGGCGTACAAATCCATTTCCAATACAAATACATTCATTTTCAAAATCAAGTGACGTATGTACATATTTGAGATATTTGTTGAAAAAGTTTGAGGACCGCTGAGCTAGACTTAAGCGCAAGGAACCATGTTTTGCTAGCTGTCTACATGGACAGCACATAGAACCATTAAAAAAAGTGGTAAAATGCAGTTGGCAGTTTATCACTCGTAATAGTGTACCCATAGTGATTAAAGTGAACTGTATTAGCAATAATAACTTGTATTTTAAATGACATTTTGACATTCCAACAATAACGTTATAGAAAGAACAGAACTGCTGTGATTCGTTATTATAAAACAGATACATTTCTTTTTTATGGTCATAATTACAACGTATTTAAGACGTGATTGTTACAGCAAAA
Source organism: Syngnathus scovelli (assembly GCF_024217435.2). Lineage (NCBI taxonomy): Eukaryota > Metazoa > Chordata > Actinopteri > Syngnathiformes > Syngnathidae > Syngnathus > Syngnathus scovelli. Next base: position 13,035,123 of record NC_090848.1, on the reverse strand, counting down.
TCCACAGTGCGCAATTTATTTGTGTCCCTAAGCCTATACCAAATTTTCTTAAATGGTTGAAGGCGAAAGCAGCGCTAATTAATTTTTGCCCCTGACATTGGCATTAAGAATAACAATAAAAGTCCACGAGATGCTGCCGAAACAGTGTCCACTGAATTCAAAGCACAGATTATTTGATGCTTTCACTCCAGAGTTAGCAATGTCCGCCGCGTAGCACCAAGTGGCAAAGACGGCCAGCGACACTTGGATATGCATAAGTGATTTACTCCTTGCCGCCTGTCCTCTTTTTCCTAAATGACCTTGGTATGCCTCGCAATCTTGATTCCCCTTCACTCACGTCTTTTTTCCCCTCGTACCTTCTCCTCTGTCTTCATCCTCTTCTTCTGCCTGTCCTTCACTCACTCTCCTCCCCCAACCGTCCCTTCAGTCTATCTGGGTGTCCTCTCGCTGATAAGAGCCTCCGGTCCCTCATGGCAGCACACACCCCTGAACTCAAGTATGTCTGCGCTACACCTTCACTGCTACTGACACTTGCCGCCACGCAGCTTTGATTCTGCTTGTCTTTGATTGTTTGCTAATCCGAGCTTGGATGACTCTTGCTTTGATTTCAATTGCTGTCGCTGTAAATGTGCAATAGCAAGCCCTTGAAAAAAGTGTGACACGCTGTAAACTGTAGCAACCTTCCTCTCATCGTCAATGGCAATTATTATTTTTCCGCCAGATGCCCCACCCCAGGATGTGACGGCTCAGGTCATATCACGGGAAACTACGCCTCCCATCGAAGGTAACACATCAACAACGAAAGGCTCATGCAGCCACTTGCACAGACATTAACCTTGCACACACACAGTCAGTCAGAGAGGCTCAGTGACAGTTCATGGTAGATTTAGACAGGGACCACACACACACACACACACACACATATTACTATAATTCTATGATTTCGTCCATATCTGGCACTTGATTGGTTTGTGATTTGGTTGAAGAACATCTCTTTCTCTCTCTCTTTTTATCTCTAAGAAATCACTTGACCAGCCCTTTCTCAACCTTATGTTATCAACTCCATACTTTCTGTTTTCAGTCTCTCTGGGTGCCCGCGTGCCAAGAAAAGTGGAATTAAAACTCCTACCAAGGACAACCAGGAGGACTCGGAGCTTTTAAAGTTCGTAAAGAAAGCCTTAATGTCTGCTTTTAGCAAGACTTAACGTGAAATGCAATGAAGGCAGAGCAAGGAAAGTCACTGTGAATCATATGCAGAGGTAGCGACCTGTCCACGTGACTGCGTCAGTCAGGCAGGCCCTGACTCACGGGGGAAAGACATTGAGCTGCACATAGTGACTGTCAAAGTCAAGTAATGTAGAGCACTACATAAGAAATACATGCGTAGCTCATTTTGCCAGTAATGTTATTGTTTGTATCGTATAATGTAAACCACTCAACTGAGGAATTTTTGGGGGGGGTGTTACTTCAGTCTTTTGTTCATGTTGTTTGATTCTTCTTATCTAACCTTTGTACCTCCTCGCTCTTTTCCCTTCAACACTTTCCCCACATCTGTCTTTCTCCCCCTCTTTTTTTTTTCCCCCTTCCCCTTCCGATTTGCAGATGTCCGGTGCCGGGCTGTGACAGCCTTGGACACATCAGCGGGAAGTACGCCACGCATCGTAGCGCCTACGGGTGCCCGCTCGCGGCCCGCAGACAGAAGGAGGGTCTCCTGAACGGCACGCCCTTCAACTGGAAGGCCTTCAAGACTGAAGGACCCACGTGTCCAACCCCGGGATGTGACGGCTCTGGACACGCCAACGGCAGCTTCCTCACACACCGCAGGTGAGCTACACGCAAATAAATGCTACAAGTTGACCTCGGGTAAGAAAGTATTTTGGTTTGAATTTAGATAACAACTGTCGCATTATATTCTAGCACACATGGTGGTTACTTATAAATGTGTGCGTCGTGCAGCCTCTCAGGGTGCCCCAGGGCGTTGTATGCTAAGAAAAAGGCCAAGTTTCCCACAGAGGACTATCTGAGCACCAAGTTCAGAGCCAGTGATGGTAAGATGGTTATGTGTAAAAAAAAAAAAAATGTTTTAAGCAAATTCACTTCCTATAAGGGATTTTGAGCTGATCTCATTTTGTCCATTTAGTTTTGGACAATGACGAGGACATCAAGCAGCTCAACAAAGAGATTAATGACCTCAACGAGTCCAACAATGAAATGGAGGCAGACGTAGTCAACCTGCAAACCCAGGTGTGTGTCTCTGTTGTTTTTAAATGAGACATATTATGCTATTTCATGCTTTCCACAGTGACACATTTATATGATTGTATATTACGTTTGGCACTATGGCGGTCTCATTTCATATGAAATATGAGTTATTATGGTGGCTATTTCTATGGCCGGTTGAGTTAAACTCCGCCTCCACGACTCGAGGTGCGTTCAGTGACTGCTCACAAAGTCAGACAGTCGCAAAATGAACACTGATTCAATGCACCAAACACCTTACTATGTGTTGAAGGCATTTTCAGTTGACAGCAAAGGGCAAAATGTGCATGTAGAATAATGAAGCTAACTATTTGCGTTGCAGATCACTTCTATGGAAAAGAATTTGAAGAGCATCGAGCATGAGAACAAGATGATCGAGGAGCAGAACGAGGCTCTTTTCATGGAGCTGTCCGGGCTGAGCCGGGCCCTGATCCGCAGCCTGGCTAACATACGTGTGCCGCACATGGTGAGTTCTTGAGCGCAAACGCACACGTACCGTACACGTACGACACACGCATTCGCACCTGCGCAGGCTTGAGCTCATGAGTTAGCGAAGGTCGATTCGCTGCCGTTAGTTTGGCCTCAGTCTCAGTTGCGACTGGTTGTCGTTTGCGCCACAGCAGGAGCCCATCACGGAGCAGAACTTCGACAGCTATGTGAGCACCCTGACCGACATGTACACCAACAAAGACTGCTTCCAGAGCCCCGAGAACAAGGCTCTACTGGAGAGCATCAACAAAGCTGTGAAGGGCATCAAAGTCTGAGACGCGCGCACGCCGAAGAGCCAAGCCGCCCTAGCGAGCGTGACGGAGTCACAGGGATATTATTGAAATACATCAAATAATAGAAATCAAAAACAACACAAAGGGAATTCAGGTTATTTAAATAAACACAACCCAGGGAGCATCTATGAGCAGAAGAGGACGCGGACCAAAATCCCCACCATGCTGCTTCTGGGATCAGTGAAGATGCGAAGAGGAAAGGAATCCTTCAGGCAGGATGGCGAAGGCTACGATGAGCTACTGTATCTGAGGCGTTCAGTATGCCGTGTGGTTACTCATATATCTCTTGTGTGCCCTGAGATAGATGTGCTTGAGGACAAGTTCACTGTTGCCCAGATGATTATTTTTGGTTTGTTTGTTGGTTTTTGTTTCTTTATTTTGGCTTTGATCGCTCGAGGATGGCGAACTCGGGAAAGGAAGAGGAGTCAAACTTTATTTCCGTAGCATTCACTGTGGCAAGTATGTGTGTGTTCACCAGCTCTTAATAGCCCAGCGCACGCACGCACACACACACATACACGCACATACACCAACACAACTCAGCAATATGAAGCATGCACTAAAGTCATTGTGTGTTTGCTTTGCGTTATTAGCGCACCAAAGGGTTCGACGCTATGTTGATCCCGTTTTGTGAACGCAGCTGATCCAGGACCAGCTAAGCTTGTGTTCTTTCCAATGGCTGATTGATTCCAGCAGCAGATTAACAACTTTGCTTTGAAACCATTGAAAATTGGTTTTAAAAAGAAACAAAAAACAGACATGCCCGTAGTCATAGTGCGTGCACACATTTTCATTTAGTCATATCAATAGTATTTATATCAACATAGGAATTGCACTTCATTTCAATGAATAGTTTTGTGGTACAATGATTATTGTCATATATGAATTATTTAAATTTGTGTACTTAAATTGTAACTTATTGACATTTATGTTATTGAGGTTTATTTATTTGAAGCAATTTATTTATTGACTTTGTAACACAAACAGAATGCATCTTTACCGATTAATATGGAAGCGATTTGCAGATGTCTTTCATTGATATTTTGAGAATCTTTATAGATAAACGACAAGGCGTATTTTTTTTAGTACTTTTTAAAACAAATGTTTTATAACAAAAAGACACCTTTTGCATATTTTTTTTGTTTTTAATTATTTCTTCCTTTTGTTTATGTTCTTTCTGGTACCGATATGTTCCAAAACACACTACTGGAAAAAAAACAAATAATTGAGAAAATATGTATTTATTATTTATTCAATATGAAAGTAATTGACTGATGGCTGTATATTTATTTTGTTATTTATGTGCGTGATGTGACCATGATGAGTCTGAGTAGTCTTAAAGATCCACCGATCATATTGAAATAAAGACAAAAAAATCAGCACAGGTATTGTTTGATTGCGTAGGTATGCCAGCAGCTGATTTGACAAAGTGAAAGCAACCACGGTTGTGTTGCTATCTGTTCTCTGTATTGTTTATGCCAGCTCATGTTTGCTTCTGTAAAACAAAAGAGACAACAACAAAAAAAGAACAAACAGCAAAACGAAACTGAAAAGTGACCTCCCCAAGCATTTTGTAGCAGCCAAGATCACTTACCCCAACCTTTGTACAGTAACGTCCAGTATAAGCTCACATAATGCATTCGGAAACTTTTTTTTTTTCCGCTTTGATCCCAGCTCAGTCATGCATCTGTGGAGCTGTATTATCGAGGTTCATTTTCAAACACACAAAGCAAACTTTGGATGGCCTCCGTTTGACAAAAATACACACCCTTGTAGCCTTACTGTAGATCTTTAATTTTGTGATGCACAAAGTGCCAGTAAAAGAAATGGGGGGAGAAAATTCTCTTTATTTCCAGATTCTTGGCATTTTTGCAATGTTCCAATGTCTGGTCATGGGAAGACCACGGCATCAAGAGAATGGTGATTGTTTCAGATGCCTTTATTTCTCTGCCAAGATGGCCATAAGTACACTATATATTCATTCTGTATAAATAGATTTGAGAAATGCTATATATATGAATATAAACATACATATATTTTTCCAGTGTAATTGTGGACATGAGCTTCTACTCCTTATCAAAGCGTCGCTCGCTGTCGAGACGAGATGTGAGGGCTGTTATTATAGGAGGCAGTTACACTAAGACCTGCTCAACTGTGGCTTTAAATACAACGCTTGCTCGAGTTGAAGGCAATTGGGAAATGTTATGCGTTACAGTATTCAAAAAAAGTGTTACCACTCCGCCCGCGTTTACTTTCTTTTGTCTGTCTTTAATTCAGAGATGTGAAAAGAACAACATCTGGGATTGATAGTCCATGTTTGGCTCTTTAGGTGTCATGTAAATTCCTGTAGAGTTCAAGGAAAAAAAAATGGGAAAATGAAAAGGGGAGGAGAAATCAACAATGATGGCTCTGAATAATGTTCTGCACATAGTGTTTGGCTACGTTTGTGCAGTTTTTGTATTGTTACTGGTAACCAACAGCTGGTCCTTTCTTTAATGTTGAAACGAGCAAGTAGGAGACTTTTGGTGTTAAATCTGCCTTCTGAATGGTCTGTCGCAGCTTTCTGTGGTGTGATCCCCGTGTGTAACTGATGTCAAAGGCATGTTGTCAGTGTGCTTCTAGCCAACGTAGAATGAAACTTCCATGTGCACTTTCTAAAGAACTGTTGAAAATGCCAGCATTTGAACCCTGTTTGGTCCAAAAACAAGCCTCCTTCTTGATTCTGTGCCCCCCCCTCCCCCCCATCCCGGCCCCCTCCGATAAATAAATAAATAGATTGGCTTCTAGCCGAGTTTGTCTCTCAGCAGTGACACCACAGGTCAGCAGTCAGCTGGGGCACTAAAGCAAGAAGGCGCATAGTTATGTGTGGGAGTGGGAAATTGATTTGCCAGGATACCAAGATTTCTCGTTTGAAAGTGTTTGTTGCATAAATATGAGTCCATCACTCAAAAGAATGTGAAAGCTTTTTCCTGACCTAACCCCCCCCGCCCTTCTCTTGTTTCATGTCTTGTTTGGATGCATTTGCTTACCAAAATATAGCATAGTCTCTCTCGCTCTTGAAATGCACAAGAGTACTGTCCAAGACTGTGAATATTTTCCCAATGTATTTGATATGGCATGACCCCTTTTAAACTGCTTGATGAAATTGTCTAGCAAGGTATGTTAATGATTATCACTGAAAAAGTGTAACATTCTCCAGAAAAAAATGTCAGCCGCAGTAGCCTAAGGGTGCTGAGTCTGTGCCCACAGATTGTATGTTTGCTTATTTACATGAAATTGCCCGGAGGATGGAGTCACGAGTTGCATTATTACTGTTAGAAAAGTGGGAATGTCCTTAAAAAACAAAGCGGCCAGGGTCAACCATTTTGACCTCCCTCCCTCCCTCCCTCCCTTTTTTGAGGGTACCAGTGTTACTTTCAGGGAAACCAGCCTGGACAAAATCCAGCAGTGATTTCAAAAGTGAAATAAAAAGTGGGATCTGCATTCTGGTTTATTTTGAGGTTCTCATCACAGTGTTGGAGCAAAATGACAACGTTTGTGTGGCACATTTTGTTAAGCTGACTAAAACCAAAAGAGCCCCCTACAAGCCCCAATTCCCTCCCTCCCGCTGTAGTATCAAGATGTGTGGTCTTATCATGTGTGCCTTTCTCATGCCACCCATTCAAAAATAATGGTATGTTTACACTGCTACACAGTTTGGAATGGATGTCTTTACTTGAGGGGGTGTTTTAACAAACAGTCACATACAAGCAAACATTTTGTTCAGGCAAAAAAAAAAAAAAAGAACTGTGATCTCATCTGTTGATTCAGGTACCAAACTGCACGGACAGTCGCTGTGAAGGAATAACAAAAACAAACGAAACAAAAACATCACCCCTTGATATATACTGCATCAGTGTGCAGGGCATTATTTTGAAACGAGTGGACGTCTGTACATATTTCTATTAAGAGGAAACAGTGTTATAGTTGTTGTAATGCAGACAATTGGTTGCAAAATAGTTTCTGACAAAAGAAAATGCATCCGCAGCCAAGGCTTGTCCTGCTAGCACGTTTTTACAGAGATGAGCTATTTTTACTGGTGATTTTCTAGGCATTGATATTGATATCCTTTGAAATAAGTGCAAAACTTCCAAACCTACTGTACAAGCACTTCCACAATGATAGATTGTATGGTACATTTTGTTACTTTTGTAGGCGTGGTTGTTACTTTGCTATTGCACCATTTTATAAAGTGGGACAGGTCTTGGCTGTGTGTCCTCGGGGTATTTTTTTTTCTTTCTGGTTTTAAAATATGATTGCCTTTTTTTATTTATTTTTTATTTATTTTGAAGTAAGACACTGTAGTTTGGCCAAATTTGTGATTGTGTGTTTGTGTACTCGTGTACATGTTCCCGTGTCAGTGTTCTAACCCAGAGAAGTGATGTCTGTTATTGTGGGCGTATGAATCATTTTAAATGTTCTCTCTGAAACACGCAAATAAAGAATCATAGACAAGGAACATTCTGTCCTTTTGCTATTTTGTGTTTTGTTTGTGTTCTGAACAGGAAGAGTGTATTTATCGACACTTTACTGTAAAATAGATCCAAATGATTTGGAAAGGCAACCGGGAGCTTTTAACTCAATGGTTGACATAAACTCGTTTAGCATTTCAATATGATCACAAGTTAATTACCAATTGTGGCTGAGATCATTTATGCATAAGCAGTAGCCATGACAATTTTATGACTATTACTCAACAATATGGGACCTCATATTGTTTTAATGCAGTTGCAGTATTCATGCTGGACTGTACTGACCTCTGGTGGAAAAGCAAGTAAGTTTGCCATGCGTGGATCATTTACATAAAAGAAGACATCATTTTTCTTGCAAGGGACGAGTTCATGGTGACCCCTCAGAGCTTTGCCTGATCTCGTACAGTCTAATCTCAAAACTGCCTCACAGCGCTACTTCCCCTGAATGAACAAAAGAAACCTCATTTCATGGCCTTGATGAAAGTATTAGCAAATCAACTGTTTCATCTTTTATAACTTTCTGTGTGTTAATGGTTACTGATTATTTGACTATTCATATTTCCAACATAACCAAGTGAAAAGTCAACAAATGTTCAGTACATTTTTGTAACATTGGTTTTGAATACTGGCACTACTATCAAAAATAAAACAGTTATCAAAGATGTTAAGCAATTTGTCTCTCGATTCAAACAATGTGCATTTAAAAAAAATAATGAACAGCGTAACTACTGTACTGTTTGTGATTGGTTGCAGTTATATCACGTGGCCCGGTCACGTGACCCCTTTATTTCCAATCGCCTTTCTACTGAAAGGGATTTTGCAGTAGTGATGTGCATTCCAGTTCTTTTAAGTAAACTGAATCTTTAGAATCAGTTCACTCAAAAGATTTGTTCAAACGAACCCCGCTTTCACTTCAAGTCATTCTTATCCGTTTAATATTTCGTTCCGCGCTCGTTGGGTAAGTACAAAACAGTGTTGGCTCGTGAGTATTTTACGAATATTTTTAGTGAACGAGAGTGAACGAATCACTTCCTAAAGTGATTCGTTCTTTTTTCAGTTCATATGACTTCAACCAGTAGGTGTCGGTGGTGCGCATTGAAGCTGGTGCCACCTTGCCGTAAAACAAAACGAAGAAGAAAATGACTTATCTTCCTCTTCACGAATGAGTCGTGATTTGCATTCCCCGTTCACCAACTGAACGGATGTGAGTGAACGAGTCAGTGAGTGAGTGATTTGCATTTCCAGTTCATCGCGAGAACGGATCAGTGAGGGAAGGAATCCTGACTTTCCCGTTCGCGAACGAGTCAATGCGTCAACTGCCTTCCTTCCCGTGCATCAACGGATCAGTCAGTGAACGTGTTGCGTCTCCCTCCTGGCGTGAACTATGTAAACCAGAATGTAGATTAACGATTTGTCAAGGAAAGAAAGAAACACTCACTGAAACACCACTTCTTTTATGCGCGTTTTCGCCAAGCTAACGGCGAACTTTATTGCATGAAGGGGATGCGCCGTTATGCAACAACGGGGAGATTATGCTTCTCTTTGGGTAATCTTGATTTTATAGCACTTATAGTAGTTCTTAAATAACGTGTATGCATATATACGCTTAAATATTGTTATCTAATATATCTACTGCAATTTCACATTAGATTGCTGGTTTGAAATTTACTTTTATTATTATTATTTCAATAAACATTAAAACCTGTTAAAACTTGTCTGGTGTTTTATTCCTTGTTTTTATTTTTTTGGGCATGAAAACAAAAATCTAACATTTGGTTGACTGCCTTATATGACAATATGTATATGTGTTTTACGTTGTGTCAAATGTGTTGGTGTCCCCCAAAATAAAGAGCAAGTAGTCAAATACACATTCTTGACACGTACAAAAAATACATAAAGTTATTAGGTACACCTGAAAATGGTGGTGTACCTAATGGAGTGTACGAGTGACGTCACAGATCAACCAGCCATTCAGGAGGTGGGGTGAGGGCGGGTGTGGCACTTTTCACTTTCAGTTCAGTTTTGGCCATGATTTTTCCCTAATGAAGTGGCCTGTTATTAGGTACACCTGAAAATGGCGGTGTACCTAATGGAGTGTCCAAGTGACGTCACAGATCAAACAGCCAATCAGAAAGTGGGGGTGAGGGCGGGTGTGGCAGTTTTTACTTAAACCAGGGAACGAGGGAATCTTGGAAAACATGTTGGAACGCAGCCCCGAGGACTAGAGCTTGACACCTGTGACCTTTGACCATGATATTTCCCTAATAAAGTGGCCTGTTATTAGGTGCACTTGAAAATGGCGGTGTACCTACTGGAGTGTCCGTGAGATTCCCTCGTTAAGTGCAGGTGCGTGAAAACTTTTAGCTCCTTTTGAACGTGAAAGAAGCTAAAACTTTTCACGCACCTGCGCTTAACGAGGGTCACTTGGAAAACATGTTGGAACGCGGCCCTGAGGACTAGAGCTTGACACGTGACCTTTGACCATGATATTTCCCTAATAAAGTGGCCTGTTATTAGGTGCACTTGAAAATGGCGGTGTACCTAATGGAGTGTCCGTGAGATTCCCTCGTTAAGTGCAGGTGCGTGAAAACTTTTAGCTCCTTTTGAACGTGAAAGAAGCTAAAACTTTTCACGCACCTGCGTTTAACGAGGGTCACTTGGAAAACATGTTGGAACGCGGCCCTGAGGACTAGAGCTTGACACATGTGACCTTTGACCATGATATTTCCCTAATAAAGTGGCCTGTTATTAGGTGCACTTGAAAATGGCGGTGTACCTAATGGAGTGTCCGTGAGATTCCCTCGTTAAGTGCAGGTGCGTGAAAACTTTTAGCTCCTTTTGAACGTGAAAGAAGCTAAAACTTTTCACGCACCTGCGCTTAACGAGGGTCACTTGGAAAACATGTTGGAACGCAGCCCCGAGGACTAGAGCTTGACACGTGACCTTTGACCATGATATTTCCCTAATAAAGTGGCCTGTTATTAGGTGCACTTGAAAATGGCGGTGTACCTAATGGAGTGTCCGTGAGATTCCCTCGTTAAGTGCAGGTGCGTGAAAACTTTTAGCTCCTTTTGAACGTGAAAGAAGCTAAAACTTTTCACGCACCTGCGCTTAACTAGTGTCACTTGGAAAACATGTTGGAACGTGGCCCCGAGGACTAGAGCTTGACACATGTGACCTTTGACCATGATATTTCCCTAATAAAGTGGCCTGTTATTAGGTGCACTTGAAAATGGCGGTGTACCTAATGGAGTGTCCGTGAGATTCCCTCGTTAAGTGCAGGTGCGTGAAAACTTTTAGCTCCTTTTGAACGTGAAAGAAGCTAAAACTTTTCACGCACCTGCGCTTAACGAGGGTCACTTGGAAAACATGTTGGAACGCAGCCCCGAGGACTAGAGCTTGACACGTGACCTTTGACCATGATATTTCCCTAATAAAGTGGCCTGTTATTAGGTGCACTTGAAAATGGCGGTGTACCTAATGGAGTGTCCGTGAGATTCCCTCGTTAAGTGCAGGTGCGTGAAAACTTTTAGCTCCTTTTGAACGTGAAAGAAGCTAAAACTTTTCACGCACCTGCGCTTAACAAGTGTCACTTGGAAAACATGTTGGAACGTGGCCCCGAGGACTAGAGCTTGACACATGTGACCTTTGACCATGATATTTCCCTAATAAAGTGGCCTGTTATTAGGTGCACTTGAAAATGGCGGTGTACCTAATGGAGTGTCCGTGAGATTCCCTCGTTAAGTGCAGGTGCGTGAAAACTTTTAGCTCCTTTTGAACGTGAAAGAAGCTAAAACTTTTCACGCACCTGCGCTTAACGAGGGTCACTTGGAAAACATGTTGGAACGTGGCCCCGAGGACTAGAGTTTGACACATGTGACCTTTGACCATGATATTGCCCTAATAAAGTGGCCTGTTATTAGGTACACTTGAAAATGGCTGTGTACCTAATGGAGTGTCCAAGTGACGTCACAGCTCAAACAGCCAATCAGGAGGTGGGGGTGAGGGCGAGTGTGGCACTTTTCACTTTCACTTAAGCTTTTTCCCTATTGAAGTGGCCTGTGATTAGGTACACCTCATGGACACTACAATAGGTGCACTACACGAGGTAAAAAAAAAACAAAAAACAAATAAAGTGTAGTGTAAATGATTCTAAAGATTGTTAACTGGAATGCACATCACTAGTACAAAACAGTGCAGACGGCCATCGGCCACCAGGTCGCGATAGCTGACTGGTTAGTCATAAGGGCTTTTGCTCGGTAAGTACATGGTTCGATCCCAAGTATGAGATAAGGACTCAGAGGTGCTTATATTGTGCAATTAACCTCTTATTTATTTATTTTTTACCTCGTGTAGTGTACCTATTGAAGTGTCCATGAAGTGTACCTACACATATAAAGCAGTTAACTAAATGTCTAATTTTTATGTTTTAATTGGCGAATATAAAAACAAGGACTGAAACACCAGACAAGTTTTAACATAAATGTTTATTTAAAAATAATAATAATAATAATAAAAGTAAATTTCAAACCAGCAATCCAATGTGAAATTGCAGTAGATATATTTAGGCATATATATATATGCATACACGTTATTTAAAAACTACTATAGGTGTTATAAACTCAAGATTACCCAAAGAGAAGCATAATCTCCCTGCTGTTGCATAACGGCGCATCAATTCATGCAATAAAGTTAGCCGTTAGCTTGGAGAAATCTTGCATAAAAGAAGTGGTGTTTCAGTGAGTGGTTCTTCCCTTCCTTGGCAAATCGTAAATCTACATTCTGGCTTACATAGTTCACACCAGGAGACGCAACATGTTCACAGACGGTATCCGTTGATGCCCGGGAAGGTAGACTCGTTCGCGAACGGGAAAGTCAGGATTCATTCCCTCACTGATCCGTTCTCGCGATGAACTGGAAATGCAAATCACTGACTCGTTCACTCACATCCGTTCAGTTGGTGAACGGGAAATGCAAATCATGACTCATTCGTGAAGAGGAAGTTACGTCATTTTCTTCTTCGTTTTGTTTTACGGCGAGATGGCACCAGCTTCAACGCGCATTACCGACACCTACTGGTTGAAGTCATATGAACTGAAAAAAGAACGAATCACTTTAGGAAGAGATTCGTTCACTCTTGTTCACTGAAAAGATTAGTTCGTTTGAACGAATCGTTCACTCACGAGCCAACACTATTTTGCAGAGGAGGCACGGAGCATGCATTCGCCAGTGTGATGTGGCAAACCTAGCCATGAAAAGAAGAAAACAAGTGGGACTACAGAAATGACGTGTGCGACTTTGCGAGAACACAGTCGCTAAATTTCTTGGCTCTGTCTGCAAAGTCTGTGAACGTGTACTTGCTGACTACATTCGCGTCATCGCTTGATTTACGTCTGACGTCAAAGCGTCAGCCGGCCCAATGTTTACATCCTGCAGTTGGTGTGTTTTTAACTAGATCCGCGAACAAGAGGCTGGCTATTGAAGAGACCACAAGCTGAAAAGCTCCATCAGCGGCCCATCAAGGTCCGTATGGCCTAACGTAGTTTGTAAGCAGTTAAATGGATGTTTTCTTTGCGTCTCCATTGTTTCTCCCCTCCCCCTACTGGCGAAGACGACGACGTTGGTTTGTTTTGGCCCTCTCGTTTGAACGCAGTTATGCTGAATGATTCATTTATGGCGATCTTGATTGTAAACAACCAGTTCGCGTCAAATTTGCTGTTAAAGTGGTGTATAAGTGAGGACAAAAATGGAAGCTCGCGTAAACGTATGCATTGTGATTTTTACACGTCTTTCTAGCAATCAACCTGAAAGCTACTTGAATGAATCGACGATTTACTGCTCTAATGGAAGAGCTTTGTAGGGAAGTAGATCCCGTAGCCTACTGACTTTATGTGATACCGCGAGACGATTTGGTCACAGCGCCGCGCCGTGGCCCCACTTTTCCATTCCACCGATTTTTCATTTAAATAATCGACGCTAGATTTTATACACGCGGATGGCGGTGTCGCACTTCGTGTCTGCATCCATATGCGCAACCAAACGGGTCTATTCAAATTCCTTTTTGTGTTTTATGGCTTTGCGGTCAGCCTGTGATCTTTTGGTCCTGTTTGGTCCGGAGCTCTGCTGTTGTTTTTAACACCGCTCGGTAGCACAAAGGCTTGCATTCATTCACACCTACCCGTACTTGCGTTATGCTGCCAAAAGCAGAATTTCAACCCCAAGAGGACCCGAAACCTCTAATAAACGTGTAGAATGAATGTTAGGTAAGAACATGGTGGGGGAGAGTCAGTTCATGGAGCCCAAATTTCAAAGCTAACATGGTGAAGCTGCTATGAGCTGTTTGTTATGTTGCATGCAAACGAAATAAGTTGCCATCAGAAGTGAAGTCCAAATGCTTTTAAAAACCTATGCAAGATGTTTATCTTTTCTCTGTAAAAACCTCCAAATCTAATTCCTAGATTCCTACATTGGACTCACTGCATGTGTTTCGTCACCTTTAGGCATCATGGGTGGAGCTGTGAGTGCCGGCGAGGACAATGATGACTTGATTGACAATCTGAAAGAGGCCTACTACATCCGCTCAGACTTGGTGGAGCGGGCTTTTCGTGCCGTTGACCGCGCCGACTATTACCTCGATGAGTACAGGGAGAACGCCTACAAGGTGAGCAAAGTTGAAACTCTGCAAAAGCAAGCAAACAAAAATCAAGTGCAGTAAACATGAGAGTAGGGGAGAAAGTACTGTGGTCTGACATCAATGGCCCTTAAAGAGAAGTCAGCAGAAAAATTGAGTAAAGAAGAGTCCATTCGGAACATTATATATAAGTTACTCATTTGAATTAAGTGTTTACGTTTTGTGACCAGGGCCTGGTAGATTCACATATTTGTAGTTACAAGAAAGTTGACTTGCTTAATGTTTCTTGAAATTTAGGATTTGGCTTGGCGGCATGGGAACATTCACCTGTCAGCTCCATGTATCTACTCTGAAGTGATGGAGGCTTTGGACCTTCACCCTCGTGTCTCTTTCCTAAATCTTGGCAGTGGGACGGGCTATCTCAGTACTATGGTGGGGCTCATACTGGGTAGGTGATTGACTATATTTGCAACATCCGAATGAAGCTTCATCTGTTATTGTTGTGTGAATTAGGCAGCATTTTAGAAAGAAGCAACAACCTGGAGCCTGGAATTCTAAACGTTTGTTTCATGAACAATATGAGCTATGTGCAACATTTTTGTAGAAAAGTGTATCCATTTTTGCTTCTTTAAAAAACAAAAGTCATTACTGGCACAGTTTATACAGTACATATTATGTGTTTGAATTGTCCCAGGACCATTTGGAGTGAATCATGGGATTGAGTTGCATGCTGACGTCATCGAGTATGCCTACCAAAAGCTTGATTCTTTCATCAAAACCAGTGACAGTTTTGACAAGTGAGTATCAGAATAGTTTTATGACACTGTCTAGACTTTAAACACTGCAAATCAATTGCCATGATTGTGAACCTGAATAGCAGGAAGCTTTGGCTGAAAGGTTGCTATTTACCCTTGCTTTGCCTCCAAACAGATTTGAGTTCTGCGAGCCATCTTTTGTGGTGGGCAACTGTCTGGAGATCTCTCCGGAGAGCCGTCAGTACGACAGAGTTTACTGTGGGGCCGGGGTGCAGAAGGATCACGAGAAATATGTGAAGAACCTAATTAAGGTTGGCGGCATCCTGGTCATGCCGCTTGAGGAAAAGGTTAGTGTATGGATGTTAACCTTAGGAACATAGACTACCGTCATGTGTGTGAATATACATCGGCCCGCACACATATGACGAATTCCTTCTTTTTGCAGCTGACCAAGATCACCCGCACAGGACCAAACAGCTGGGAGACCAAAAAGATCATTTCTGTGTCCTTTGCTCCTCTCATTCAGCCCAAACACAACGTGAATGGCAAACCCAAGACTGTTCCACTGCGTAAGTCACGTGATCTGGTTATCAATAGAACGTGGCAATGTACAATTTCAACCGGCCTCACTAGTTTTTTCACGTCACTTTTATAAATAATTTCCTTCACAACCAGCTCTTAATGTCAGCAATAACACCAGATTTTGGGGGTCTAACAAAGTAATTTGATTTAAATCAACTGAAGTGCTTATAGATTCAGGAAACAGGATTGTTTTTTAAATTAATAATGAAAAAAACAAGAATTATAAGGTTTGCTCAGTAACATGTCATACAATTGGCTAAAATGAGTTGGCTTACCTTGACCGTCTACTTTTACTCTTGTTTCAATTTTGCAGCAAAGTATGAGGTACGGACATTACAGGAGCTCGCTCGTTTCTGCATCCGCCATACGCTGCGAGCGACCAGTGACGCAGGAGAATGCCAATCTCGCACCCGCGGCTCCTCGTTTAGCGTGGGCAGGGGTCTGGCCGTGGCCGGGCTTCACAAATACGGCCCTCGCTTCAAACGCCGCCGCGTGCACCGGCGTCGCTGCAACGCCCTCGTCCTGGCCACCCGCCAGGTGGTCGGCAGCGCTATGAGCCCTGCGTCTTTGGACAGTAACAATAACCAGGGAGGGAGAGCCGAGGACGAGGAGGCGGGCCGGAGGGAGGTCAGGCGGTGCAGGAGGGTAGCTCGAGGCTTGATGGCAGATGAGGAGATGGTGGAGGAAGAGGTTGAAGAGGAGCAGGAGGAAGAGGAGGAGGAGGAGAGGGAGACCGGAGAACTTCTCCGAGTTCAGCCTGCTGTCAACGTGTTGCGAGAGAGGATCCTCAGCCTTCCGCTGCCTGAGCCTTTGAAGAGGTTCCTCTTGTACTACAGAAACAAGTGAGCAACCAGGCAGCAGAGACTTGAAGACAACCCCCCACCTACCCGCCCTGCAGACAGCAGGACAGCATGCCTGACATCATCTAGCCCTAGCTAATGGTAGACCAGGGGTCACCAACTGAGAGCTACTTCTTGGCTACTAATTCATGGGCCGCCATTTTGAAACAAATTTTTAGAATTAACAAATGTGCTCAAATGATCTTAAATATGTTGTCATAATAATCAGCAATGATGATTTGAATATCAACTCGCCACACTATTTCTATGAATCATTTCTACAGCATTCCTAGGAAGTCATAATGTCCCATTCACTGGTGAGCCATTTTTACAAGAGGCCCCTGGGCTACCTTGGTGCTTGGGGGCTGCCCGATTTTCGTGGGCAACATGTTGGTGATCCCTGGTGTAGACTCTATTCAACAGTCCCATCTTGTTTGATCGATGTGCAGTTTTGATTTGCTGCTGAATGTACTATATGATCATTTTTGTATAATGCACCAGGAATGGTGTGAATAAATAGGTTGTTGGTTTTTGTAATTTGAGCTGTATTATTGACTGCTGTAATAAAGTGGATTCGACTAAAGTAAATAGTTCCATTATTGGGGGTCAGCCACAACTGTTCTGGAAATAAATTCCTTAAACACAGCTCAAATAAAAATGTCCGTCATTATGACGCGATACGGTTAGCAAACGTATTTAATGTCAAACACAGACAAAGTGCGCAAAGGCTCAAATATGCAAAATTACATTTGGGCACATGGTGAGGGTTGAGTGATTTTAAAAGTAAGTGGATTCTGTTTTGTTTTTTTACCGTGGTACCGAATCAGTATCGAAAATCGTGGAAAATCACCAGGTATTGGTACCAACTACTGAAATTCTGGTATGTCAAAAGCTGACAAAACTCATTCCAGTTTTCAATTGATGCTCATTTTTTATAAACTGACTAAATCTGACATTTGTGAGAGTTCTACGCAATACAAGTATCGTAAAAACATTTCTTGAAAGCAGTGATTAGTATTGTGTTCACTACTCATTTTTATGACTCATTTTCATTGCCAACATTGTGAACAATACAAAAAGATATCATCAGGTAACTTTTGTATACAGTATTAGTAAAGTGACAAGTGAAGACTTGCAGCAAGCTAACCTGGAAAAATGATTACATCCTCTTCACATTTATACATCAACTAGACGACAATCGATTACAGTTCCACCTCTGACTCTTAACCTGTTGGAATGTCTGGAGGAATATGAAAGAGGGAAATGCTTAACTTAGCAAACAGGGAACAGCAGTCTCCACAATGTTTTGCTTCTGACGAGCATAAACAGAATTATAATTCAAACTTAGCTCAATAGTGTTTGTTTTAGCTTTAAAATATGTAACATGATGAATGCTAGTATTTATATTTAGCAAAAACATCATTTTATGAACATGCTTCAAACAGCGTTATAACCTCAGACAGGTTAATTGAATATTTATCTCATTGCAATGGCACTTGTCAGTGGGTGAGACAAGTGTCAATGTTGTGTCGGAAAATTCTACAAAAAGTATTTGAACACAAAGTCCATGTTGACACGCATCACAGCTTGCTGACCAATTAGTGTGTCCACTGTAAAAAGTGCATTTTTCATCATGGGGTACATATTGGTCATTTGGAACAATATTGACCTGGGAAGCTTTCAGTTGCAATATCTATTGTACGCCCCTCTTTGCTTTCACTTTGACGTTCATCACTTGCATCGAGACCACCTTCGTGCTTACCGGGATGGCTGACCCAAGTGGGCTCTTTCAGCTGGACGTCACCCATAGCGCATGACTAACTGTGTGGAACACAACTGGCCTCACCTCGATTCATTATTCTGTGGAATGTGCCGAGCAAGTGATATTTGAACTCTTAGGACAAATTGGCATTTGGTTTCTTTACATTAAGAACTTTAAAGTTGGCCAAGTTCAGTAGACTGTTGCACACCGTGGCCACGAGTCCTTGTGTTGTGACGAACGTTCTTTAAATATACTCAAAGATTAAAAAGCATCTGATAGTAGCAAATAGTGGTAACAATTCATTTTTTCCCTACAAAGCAGCATTAATGTTTATACTTTCTTGTGTCTTTTGCAGATTTCACAATAGTGTTACCTTGGGCAGGATAAAAAGCATCCTCTTTTGAGCTGCACAGCAGAGGTGGGTAGCAGGCCGCAGCTTTCACTTGGGGACCAGCCCACGGGATTGTGGGTAAATTGGAGAGGGTGGATTGTGAACATTGAACGAAGAAGTCCAAGTGTTTGACTGCTTGCCTGTTCTTGGTCGACTGAATGACAAGAAACCAATTTGATCAATGAAATCTCAACGTGAAGACATTTGAATGAATGAAGTGTTGCTTGTTTGTCCAACTTACGCCGATTTTGGTTTCCTGAGACTTCCACTGGCACTGGCGGGAGGTGCAAAGCTGCTATTAAATCCAGAGGCGTCAACCTGAAGATCGGACTCATTCTTCAGCGCGTCTTCCAGAGCCGCTGCTACCTTTGGGGCGATAACTGGCTGCTGATAATCTTTGGTGGTCCGCGATGGCATTTCCATGCCCAACAGAAGGATGTTCTCAGCCTGGCGGATGAGACAAAAACAAACCGGGAACATGTTTGGTGCCAACTATGACACAATTTGAGAAATTTGTGCAAAAGTCATTTTTTGTTGGGTTACATTTCTGTATTGTGGATTCTAACGACGCTCGTTCCCAAATATACGCGTGTTTTTAAGCTAATATTCTCATTTAAATGAACAACTTACTTTATATCTCACGTCAGGGCTATCCTTCATGGCCATCCGAGCATGGTTACTGAGAGGCCTTCGGAAACCAATAGCGGACTGAGGCCTGCTCATCATCTGATGTTCACTGAAAACAAACAAACATACAATGAGACGAAACAAATACTCCCTTGTACATAATTACATTTTCTTTATTCAAGTGGAGACAGGCTGTTAATGTGTGCATGCTATCTAATGCGATAACTCACTCCTCAATATGTGTGATGGGCCTCATCTTCCAGTATTCATCCTCGTCGTCGAAGAAAGCCCTGTTGACTATTTTGTTCTTCTCTTCGAATGGAATGAAATTCTCAATGATCAGATGCCTACAATGCAAAGAATTAGACAATGAGAAAGTAGAAGTTGCATGGGCAAGTGCAGACTTCATACTTGAGTTTAAGGTCTCTGGTGAGCTCATTCTGGGTCTGCTCCAGCTCCTGGCGCTCATTGATGTGCGCTTCCTGGATGTCGTGGATTTCTGCCTTCACTGCCTGCAGTTTGGCAAACAACTGGAGAGAAAAACAAAGAAGCCAAGAAAGGTTGACCTGAATCATTCTTGGAATCAACGCTGCAGTGGCTACCTTTTTCAGTTTCTTGGTTTTAATGTCGACTTCCTGTTGCAAAGAACTGTACGTCTCCTTCAGCTCCAGAGTTTCCTCATCTCGACACTCCATTTGTTGTTGCATCTCTCGCTCTTTCCGTTTCTAGAAACAGAAAAAAATTAACCGACCCATTAACCCTAACCCAGCGTATTCCAGATTCCACATTTTCAATTTAGCATGAAAAAGAAGATGCAGACGTCATGCTACAGGACACAGGTGGCTTAAGCTTCTATCGAGACCTCACATGATCCTTAATGGAAGCCGATAAAGTCAAATTTATTGTTCTTACTTGTTCAGCAATTTCCTGTCTTTTCAGCTCCAGCATCTTCTGCTGCTCATTGGTATGATCTACAATGTTCTTCCCTCCAACTAAAAGTTTACTTTCCATGGCCTGGAAGAAGTAAAAAAGGGGGAAAAAAAAAAATGAAATCAACTGCAACGCCTCATTACACCGGAGAATGGATTGAATGAGTCCATGTCCACTTACCCGAACTTTGGCTGACAACATGTCTCCTGCTTCCTGCTCTTTCTTAAGGTCTTCCATTTTCTTCTGCTTCTCCTTCAGGAGTTGAGCTTTCTCTTCAGCCACCAGACTGTGATCCTCCATGATGGCTTTCCTCTCCCTCTCCAGCTTCTCCTGCTGCTCCCGCCAATAATCAATTCTGTTGTCGTCCACTTCATCTTCCTCTCCGCTGGCTTCTTCGTGACCGTCGCCACTGCTACAATCGCCCCTCCTCTTATGCCTCCTCTTGTTTTTCTTTCCTGTACGCCTCTCGAGTTGCGCCTTCAGTTTTGCAATCTCCTCTTGAAACTTTCTGAGCAAAGCATCTTTGGGGTCCTCATTAACACGGGGCTTATTCTTGATGTTCTTTGCCCTGTTTGAGTAGCGTAGCGTGGTTAAAGTCTCTTCCACGTTGTAAGATGCCGGGCCAATGTTGGCGACCATGACAGTGCGAGCGTTGCCTCCAAGAGAGTCCTGCAAAAGTCGGGTGAGTTTAGAATCTCTGTAAGGGATGTGGCTGCTCCTACCGTCCACCAGAGCCGATATGACATTCCCTAAAGCAGAAAGTGACAGGTTGATTTTCGTAGCTTCTTTCAGCCGCTCCCCCTGAGCCCCGGTCTTGGTCTGCCTTTCACTACCGGCTAGATCCACCAGATTGAGTTTGCCAACTCGGATGTGGTTCTCCCCATCCGGCCCCAGTTCACTGCATTCTACAGTGATGACAAAGATGGCGTGAGAACGGGAGCTGTGTTCGTTCATGTTGGTCGAGCCCACTGAGCGATTCTGATTGCCCACGTTCATGACATTTTCGATTTCCCGCACACTCTTGGTGACAAATGATGACAGGTCCTTAACATAAACGCCAGTGTCCGGCCTCTCTCTCAACTCCAAACGTCGAGCTTGGTCCTTGGAGAGTAAATCTCTGATTTCCTCTTGATAGATCTCCAGATATGATGCTCGCACCAGGTACTGCTGATTCTGAGATCTTGAAATGTGAGTGAAGACGTGGTCAAATGAGTTGGGGATAACTCCTCTCCTTTCTGGGTCATTTTTTACACCCTCCATGGTGTATGTTTTCCCTGTGCCTGTTTGTCCATAAGCAAAGATGGTTCCGTTAAATCCTTGGAGAACGGAATCCACAAGGGGCCTAAAGGTTTCATCATATAAATCTAGTTGCTTTGAATTGCAGTCATAGACTGAATCAAATGTGAAAACTTTGGGCAGTTCACCAGCAGAAGCTTCCCTGGGGTTCCGGACAATAATTTGACCAAATTTGACATCAACAGACACCACACACTCATATGTGGCTGCCAGTTCTTTCTCATTCATGGGGCGACAACGGACCACTACTTTCACTGACTCCGAACTCTTGCTTTTGGACATGATGTGGACCAGAGGATTACACACTCAGTATGATACACAGTTCCTTCTGTTTTTCAAGCAAGGTGTCAGGGAAATCCTACCAACAGAACCATCGACATCAGAACCTGTTGGCAAAAACAACAACAGATGTTAATGACGGCCAATGCTGCAATATGTGATGACATGGTAGCCAGCAATAAACATTGTCATTAAAAGGGTATATTTTGGTTGTGGTTCAGTTTCAACCGATTGCAATGGAAAGCCAAAGTACTGCAAAACCACAGCAATGTTGCAAGCAATGACTGCAATAAATCTGGTGACAGCACAAAGCACTGATAGTTATAAATTACGGGCATCTTCATAAAATAAGATCATTAAACGGTAACAACTTGCTAGCGTCATTGATCCGTAAATGTTGATTCTACTAGCACGGCACGCAATTGGTTCGTACGGTACGGCATCATATTAAAGTTAGTAACAATCCTTTAACTTGCCGGATCGACGAACAGACGCAAGCTAAAATAAACTACAGCCCCACCATGAGACGACAAAATCGACCAAGCAATAGCAAACACACAGGTAACCTAGGCTACAAGTCTTATCGCAGCTTTTTCCTTGTTGCAGAACCGAATAATCGGATACATTCACCATATCACCAAACGAATAAGAAACATTTCAGGCGTTTAGAACCTCTGCATTGGATACATACCCTTCCCCAAGTTATTTAACAAAAAAAAGTTACGTAAAAAAAAAAATGCAGCTTCGTTCCTTAGCTAATCCGATACTGTTAGCCACTGGCTCATTGCCACAATGGTCCGCGTCTGAGTTGCCACATCCGACTGCCACATCCCCCAACTGAGTGAACATGAAAGGCAGTTTACAGTTAAAAGTGACGGTCTGCATTTAAAAATAATTAAATATACTCCATGCATCTGATTATCTTAAAATACATTCTTATTTTTGGTAGTTTGTGAATGCTGACAACGATACTTTAAAAGCATCTTTCTCTGTTATCTGGCAACCGTGGCTCGGCATATGACTATCAGATGGTTTATCTATAACAGGCAAACCATAACATAAGCAACGCGAACAAACCTAAAGTTTGACTAGTAATACGCGTATTTAGTGAACAACAGGATGTATAATCCATTTTAGAGGGAAATTATATTTGAATGGCGAATTTAAATTGCAAAATCGAATTTAAATTGATACTGAATATGACAAACATTAGTTATATAGTGTATTGCTGCAAAATACCTACATTACTCAGATAGACTCGCGTTTATTTTCCCGGAAAATGACGTGCAGCAGACGCATTCCTCAAGAGATTAAGGAAAAGCAATCAATGGCAGAGCCACGGCTCTACAATTTGTACTTTTCCTTCCTTTCTTCCATCCATCCATCCATCCATCCATCCATCCATCCATCCATCCATCCATCCATCCATCCATCCATCCATCCATCCATCCATACTTTTTCTATTGTTCAAAACAAACTAGTGTGTAGGAGCTGCTCTAAGTTGAATCACAATTACATTACTATGAACTAAAACTACTACAACTACTACTACTACTAAATTGATGAGATGACAATAAGAAAAGTGGCAAGCAGAAGCTTTTCATTGAAAGAGACTATACGTAGTCTCCTTATAGAACTATAGATCCTGTTAGTTGTGTTGATGCTAAAATATGAGTGTTCAAATTACTTGTTGGGGGTAATAAAATAAAAACTTTATTCAAACGGGCACCTACTTTATCCCCACACGAAAAAAAAACCCATCGATCTAGCTTATCTATCGTTCCTGAAATTAGGGATTCAAACCAGAAGTGATCGATGAATCAGCTTTTTAAAATGTACATTTCGCTGTAACTAAGAGTCGAATCCCCCCCCCCCGTCGGTGTTGCTATGGTAACAAGTAACAACGCTGATGTACTGACGTTTTTTTTTAGAAAGAAAGCCGAACGTCAGAAACGCCCGCGATAACATTTGACACGGTTGACTGGTTTCGTCAAATGAATGGCCAAATACCTATGGGGTCACGTGATAGATTGCGGACAATGTAAACCTTGTTGGGAAGGTTTATTGCCGGTGACTTTTAAAATTTCGTGCGAATAATAAACAATGACACGCAAATATAGACTAAAAGCAGTACAATTTTACCTACACGTTCAGGTAAGTTTCAAATCTTTTGTGAGCCAAATTATTTATTGGTGCGTTGTAAAGCTCAATGCAAGATAGTGTGCATGCATTGTTTATGCGGTGTGACCCATCTACTGAAAAGATCTCTCACAAAACTTTTAATTATAGGCCTTAAATTTTCTAAAGTGTACTCTGGGAGCAATAGAAAAAGTCCAAGTAATTGGTCCCAAGTGGTAAAACCATAGAGTAAATTTTATATGTTGAGGTCGCTTGGAATTGCTCCATTTAACATCCTGAAGTTTATCGTTAAAAAAGGCAAAATATAAAATTTGGACAAAATGTATTTATATGATACACTGACTCAGTGAGCAATTTGTTGATTGTAGTGACACCAAGACCATCTTTACTGTTTTATTATTATTATTATTATTATTATTATTATTATTATTATTATTATTATTATTATTATTATTATTATTTTAGCTTGACTGTTGCTAATAACAGTTTTTACATATGACAAGTTTTCTTTGTTTCTTCAGCAGGTTCTGATCTGTGCTTACGGCTGGTGAGATTTCACTAGCAGGGCATATGATACAGCTTGCTAACCTGCACGTGTTGACCATCCCCTCCGTTCAAAATGTCCACTAACTCGGAGTCTATAAAAGTAGTGGTGCGTTGTCGTCCTATGAATGAGAAAGAACGGGCGGCCACGTTTGACAGTGTGGTCTCAGTTGATGTCAAATTGAGACAAATTATTGTCAAGAACCCGAGAGACTCTTCATCTTGCAAGTCCTCAAAAGTGTTTACGTTTGATTCGGTCTACAACTGGAAGTCAAAGCAAATCGAACTCTACAATGAGAGCTTTAGGCCGCTTGTGGATTCCGTTCTACAAGGATTTAATGGAACCATCTTTGCTTATGGACAAACTGGCACAGGGAAAACATACACCATGGAAGGTACAAGAAATGATCCAGAAAGGAGAGGAGTTATCCCCAACTCGTTTGACCACATCTTCACTCACATTTCAAGATCTCAGAATCAGCAGTACCTGGTGCGAGCATCCTATCTGGAGATTTATCAAGAAGAGATCAGAGATTTACTTTCCAAGGCCCAATCGCGGCAACTTGAGCTGAGAGAGAAGCCGGACATGGGTGTTTATGTGAAAAATCTGTCCTCCTTTGTCACCAGGAGTAAAGAGGAGATTGAAAATATTATGAACGTGGGCAATCAGAATCGCTCAGTGGGCTCGACCAACATGAACGAATACAGCTCCCGTTCTCACGCCATCTTTGTCATCACTGTAGAATGCAGTGAACTGGGGCCGGATGGGGAGAACCACATCCGAGTTGGCAAACTCAATCTGGTGGATCTAGCCGGTAGTGAAAGGCAGACCAAGACCGGGGCTCAGGGGGAGCGGCTGAAAGAAGCTACGAAAATCAACCTGTCACTTTCTGCCTTAGGGAATGTCATATCGGCTCTGGTGGACGGTAAGAGCAGCCACATCCCTTACAGAGATTCTAAACTCACCCGACTTTTGCAGGACTCTCTTGGAGGCAACGCTCGCACTGTCATGGTTGCCAACATTGGCCCGGCATCTTACAACGTGGAAGAGACTTTAACCACACTGCACTACTCCAGCAGAGCAAAGAACATCAAGAACACACCGTGCATCAATGAGGACCCCAAAGATGCCCAGCTCAGGAAATTTCAGGAGGAGATTGTAAGACTGAAGGCACAACTGGCGATGCGTATTGGAAGGAAAAGCAGAAGGAGAAAGAGGAGGACTGGAGAGGATCTGGAAGAGCAGAATACAGATGATGATGACGAAGATGACAATGAGGACACCAAAGGGGATTATTGGCAGGAGCAGCAGGAAATGCTGGAGAGAGAGAGAAAAGCCATCATGGAGGATCACAGCCTGGTGGCAGAGGAGAAAGTTCAACTACTTGAAGAGAAGGAGAAGAAAATGGCTGACCTGAAAAGGGAGCAGAAGGAGGGAGAGCTTCTGGCAACCAAAATTAAGGTAATATTCACAGATCACCTGTTTTCTGGGTTTGGTCATGTGACCTTCACAACTTGAGCTGTGATTGGTCGTTACCTGGGTGCGCTCACGTGACGTCAATTTCAGTTGACAGAATGTGACAAAATGACCGCCCCCTGAGATTGATTCCACAAAATCAACATTAATCAGAATGCCATGTTTCTTTCACTTGAATGAAATCGAATGTAGTCAAGAGTGTATTTGATGCCAGTTATAAATGTAATATTTGTCACAAAAGTAAAGGACACCTGTTTTTTGCCTTGCAGACAATGGAGAGTAAACTACTTGTTGGGGGGAAGAACATTGTGGATCATACAAACGAGCAGCAGAGGATGCTGGAGTTGAAAAGACAAGAAATCGATGAACAGGTACGTATGAATACCTCACTAGTTAAAAATTCAATTCTTCCTACCTTGCATCTTCTCAGTCCAGACATTTTCAGGTGTCCAGGAGCATCTCCTTTTCTCAACAGAAACAACCCCTTTGTTTTTCTAGAAATCGAGAGAGCGAGAGATGCGTCAGCAGGTGGAAAGTCGAGACGAGGAGAATCTGGAGCTAAAGGAGACCTACTCTTCTCTTCAGCAGGAAGTTGACATTAAAACCAAGAAAGTGAAAAAGGTACATTAAGTTACTCTATGGTTCTACTTTCTAGTTTGTGAAATCTGTGCAATTGAGGAGTCCTGCGTTCGATCTTGCCCTCCAGTTGTTTGCCAAACTGGAGGCTGTGAAGGCAGAAATCCATGACATCCAGGAGGCACACATCAGTGTGCGCCAGCAGCTAGAACAGGCCCAAAATGAACTTACCCGGGACCTAAAACTCAAGTATGGACCAATTATATTCTTCCTCATGCATACTTGGACTCGTGACGTTGCATGATGCTGATATCCTTTTTCCTCATGGTCCATGTTTGATTGTTTTCTTCTTTTAGGTCTCAGATGATTGATAATTTTATTCCACCAGAAGACAAGAAGAAAATAATCACCAGAGCTTATTTTGACGAAGAGGATGAATACTGGAAGATGAAGCCCATCACACGCATTGAGCAGTACGTCCCATGATGCAATACACAGTTTTCACTTCATCAACTGTTTAGCTTATAGCTACACATTTGTGCTCAGTGATCGTCGGATGATGAACAGGCCTCAGTCTGCCATTGGATTCAGAAGACCTCTTAGTCACCATGCCCGCATGGTCATGATGCTCAGCCTTGATATGAGATACAAAGTAACTGTACTTTACACCCCTCTTTCAATCCTTATATTTTTTTCAACATGACTCAAACTCGGTGAGTGCAAAATTCTCCCTCATGTACCTGCTTTGGCTTTTGTCACATTGTCAGGCTGAAAACATCCTCTTGCTCGAAATGGATCTCCCGTGTCGAACCACCAAAAACTACCAGCAGCCAGTAATCGCCCCAAAGGTGGTGGCAGCTTTGAAGGATGCTCTGAAGGATGAGGAGGATCTGGAGGTGGATGCATCGGGGTTTGATAGTAGCCTTTCACTTGTCGCCAGTATAAGTGGAAGCATCAGGAAACCAAAGTCTGGGTAGGTCAAAGAAACACACTTCGCCATTTGCTTACTTGCTTTGGCATGGCCATGCTAGTTAATTCATTTAACTGTTTCTCATGACTTTCGTCCTTTAGTCGACCAAGATCAAGCAAGCAGTCGGGCACTCACACTGCTTCTTGCAGCCCTCACAATCTTACATCTCCAATTTACCCACAATCCCGTGGGCTGGTTCCCAAGTGAAGGTGCAATCTGCCATCAACGTTTATTTTATTTATTGCTCAAGTATGAGCCAGCAGAGACCGAATTCAAATGTTAAGCGTGCTTTTCGTAAGCATGAATAGTGTAACACATGCACAAAATATGTGATCGCATTTGAGTATTTCTTAATGTTTTCATGAAACACTTTCTATCCACTTACTCAAGATTTTAATTTCTTAAATTGTGAAAAAATGTGTGATTTTTAAATCAGAGTTTTTATCGGTTTATTGAATTTACATTGTTTATTATTAATTTATTTCACCATGTACTGCTTGCTATTGTTTTTTCGTGTTCATGTCAACTCAACATGATTTGGACTTAGTATTTCTGTTCATGGTTTGATTTCATCCTTTTGCCACTGATTGTTTTTTTTTCTCGCCACAAGAGGGCAGAGTTGTGTCACGTAGAAATTTTCCAAGAGGTAGGGAGTTTCAAAAGTCTGACTTGACATCGCCATCTCGTGTTCATTCGTTTATTTTAGACTACTGTCGAGAATAAGCACGCAAGGGAAGATTTACAGCTGCAAACCACAAGCTCTATATACCTAAACGACAATGTAATGCTTTGCAAGATAGACAAATTTGTAACAAATTTTCATTTGAATTTGTCTTGCTTTGTTCTGATCCTCTGCACGTCAGCGTCAATACATCAATACGGCCTGTGACGAAATCGGTGTAAGGGATTTATAACATCTGCGGATTGTGGTTGAGAATTCGTCACCACTTTATAGCCATTTTATCTTTGAGCATGAATCACTTCAACGTGTGCAACCTCTAACTAATCAGAACCAATTTGTGTACAAAGCACTCCAAAACGATTTTAGGTGACTTTGCAATCATTTGTGTCCCTTGACAGATTGGATGTTTTATGCGCAGTATTGTCCCTTAAGAAGGGAAGTCTCTGAAGATGCAAAAGGAATTTTGGGTGTTGTTTTAAAAACATGTCTCTGAGTCAATAAAAAAGAGTGTTTGTGGATACTTTTTTCTCCCTCCCGTATTTAAGAAGTTGGAATGAAAGTACCGCGCTGATTTATTGTGTTGTATTTCTTTTGTGACTGTCAGAACGCCTTGAAGCACACCAAACGTGAACCAGCGAAGGAGAGATTAGAAAGAAAATCATAGACTTAAGGTCGAATATCTCCAAGCAACTTGGTCCTGTGATTACTTTTGCAAATATCCCGGAATTTAAGAGCCACATGACTAGTCGACTTAGTTTATGCGGTTTTATGTCAAAATTGTCATTTTTGTCCTCAATTAGTCATTTTAGATTGGGAAAGGGTAAAACGTTTTAATTCGAGGTTTGATTCATCAACAACCAATTATTATCAATTTAATCAACTATTTTATTATTGAGTAATTGTTTCTAGCCATTGTTTAATTTAAAATTGTCAAGATCCTCTGATTTCAGACTTTCAACAATTATTGTTCTCAGATTTTTGCAGTCCTTCATAAAAGTTGATTGCTGATCATTTGTGTTTGATCAAAATAAGACATTTGTGAACATGTGTTTTGACTTTGGAAAATAACGACAGAGCCAATAACGGAATCAAAAGTTGGTGAGCACATCGGTCAGTGATATTGCTAAATTGTAGTTTAGTTTTTTTTCTCACTAAAACAGTCTAATGCCCTTCGATGTGAAAACACGTTAGCCCAATATACACAATTGATCAATAGTCAAGTATAGTTTTAAGTATACTGTTTACGTCAACACATATTTTCTTATTTAATTTCCCCCATATGAAACCACACCTAATGCATAAATCCATTTCAACAAAGCAGAGGGGTCATTTTCAGTAGGAAATGATTAATAAGAAAACATAACAGGATGGTTCTCGTAATCAGATTTTTCCGCACATATTCCGGATTCAACAACAACTCTTTCCACACACCTCTCGCAAATGCAGAGCGTGGCCATAGTGGGACACTGGCACTTCACACGGCCGCAGCTCCAGCCACAAGGTCAACGAGGAATGTAAATACATTTCCATGTTTGCCTTCCAGGGACTTGGGGGTCACAGCGAGGCCTTTCTGCGTAGATGTGTCACACTGGAGGAGAAAAGCAGGAAACAGAAGAGGAACTGGATGCAGGAGTGGTGATCGATGGCTAAGTCAACAGGATGATGAGGGTGGGGAGGAGGAGGAGGACCTCATGTAGAAGTGTATCAAACGTCTTTATCTCTCCTTCAGTCAAATGGTCACTGAGACCCCTGCTGGGAAAATGCACATTACTCATTAAAACTTGTCACCGCATTAGACTGAATGAAACCGAGCACGATGATAATCGGACAGGAAGTTTTGTCATCGTGGCACTGCAACAGAAGGGATTACTCATAGGAACATGTTCAAAATAGCTTCCATTGTGGTGCGGACAATTTTTAAAATTGTGGAAGTGAAGTTGAGAGCTGCAACATTTCTTGGTGGATAAGAATGTGGTGTGTGACCCAAGCTCTCCAGGCATGATGACCCTAGGATATGGGAGGAGGAGGGAGTTAATAAGATGACCCCACCCAGATTGCCCCGTGTGAGTGAATGCAAGCTTTCCTTTTTATATCTACGTACTTAGGGGATGTCAGCTGTAGGCATTGTGGATATTTCAATCATAGTGGTTAATGATGTGACAATAGTTGTATTGAATAAATATTGATATTGTTTTGATGTGGGGATGCCTATAAACGAAACAAGTTTGCCGTGTTGGCCAAGCTACTTGAAAAATGTAGAGTCACCTAAAACTGTAATTTCACAATTGTGGTATCCTGTAAAAAGAAAACCTAATTCTAAAATCTTTGCATGCTTCTCCTATTTGATTTTTTTTCTAGATGTAAATTTTCAAAATAATTATTTAAAAAGACGATGAATGTTTTAGAGAGAAATTAACATTAATTAGAGTAACATAAAATAGCATGAGTCAAGGGCCATTCAATACATATTAAAGTAAGGTGACCTGCTCATTTATTTAAAGGTGTTCTCAAGTGTTTTGAACAACAACAATAACAAGTCTCTTCAAATAAAATTAGGACACAACTCGGTTTGGCGCCATCCAAGCTAGTACCGCCCAATGCACACACACACAGCTTTCCCTCGGGTGCGGAACACTCGGCACACAATGCAGTTTGAGGTCTGTTAAATCGAGACAAAATTATTTTGTTGTAGTGTTCAAAGTGTTCACAGTTATTTGCAATGTATCATGATAAATATATATTCATTAACATCTCAAGTAGTCATTTTATTAAGACTGTAAAAATGCTGTTTTTAGGAAAAAACTTTCTGCCCTGAACTGGTTTATATTAATTTTTTATCTTTGACAGTCCAGTCCATATTTGGATGGTAGTGTTCTCCCTTCAGTCCAGTTTGCATGAGGTCTGGTTTTCAAGTCACCTCTCATTTAACAACTATAAGCATAAGTCATATTTCGTTACTGACATTATTGACGGATGAAGAACCAGTCAAGTATAATTTTTAACTAATACTGCAGTGAGTTGTTAGCATTGGTACTACATTGAAGAAAAGACCTCATCCACAAGAAACCCCTGAATGGAATTCTTTGTACCCTCACACTCATGTTCTCCGCAAAGTATCAGCAAAGTGTTATATTTGAACTAACAAGTCAAGTTACATTCATGTTTTATCAAAATGTAAACCTTTTCAAATTATGCGTAAAGCATTTAAAATCAGGGTTTGGTTTCCAGACACCAGTTTGATGGGACTCATATGGTTGCTTTGTTAGACTCTAGGCTGTTCTTAAAAAAAGGCGGCGGGGTGTGTGGAGGGGGGGGGGGGGGGGGTATGGGGGCGCTTGCAGTACTTCCAGATGTGGTCTGCCAGAATATCAGGAACAAAACATCTGTGCGAACATGAATGGTGAACACCCTGCATCCCATGCCTGCAGCAGAGCACACGTCAACTTTTGTCACATGCTAGCTGCTGATGTGGCGCAATCATGTAATAAGTGTGATTCTTTGTTTGTGTGCATGCATTAGCAAAGCGTGTCTATACTGCCATAGTAATTGTAACGTACACTCAATGGGTGACTCACCATAAACTGTAATTCATCTAACTGCTGTCAGTAAAATCCAAGGCGAGTGTTGTGTGAGACGGTATGAGCTTTTACATGCCAAGTTTTTTTGTGCTTCTATTTACATATGAGCGCTGAACTTTTTCTGACAGTATTTAAAAAGTGTCCACATATAAGCTGAAGCGGCCTTGAAACAAAATAAGATTTTGGGGTGTGTTCCCAACATTGCTGTCTTGTTGCTTAGGGAGCCATCACTGTCCAATGACGCCATTTGCTGAAATTTTCATTGGCTCTAAAATCACTTTTATGCAAACTCTGTACGTAGCCAGCTAATGCTAATGTGTTGCCACCCAAAAATAACTTGTTTGGAAACAGGAGTTGTAGCTATTTTGTCAGGATGCATGGTGTGGTGGAAGTGATAAAAAGGTGGACCCATCTGCAGGAACTGGAGCCAGGTCTAATGACAGGAAGAACTTTTAGTGTGTAAAACAACAACAAGGGCAGCAACAAATTGTGGATGGTCACAAGTTTTAAAAAAAAAAAGAACAACAACAAGAACAAGCATGTACTCCACATACCCCACAGCAACTGATGAGAACCCAACTAGGAATGAACAAAGACTTAAATGTACTCTGACAAATTAGAAGACAAGCGGATGGTGAAAACACCAAGAAAAAAAAGGAGGCGACACAGCTGGTACTGAATAAGCATGAAGTACAGAAAAAGATATTTAAAAACCATTTTCGTCATTTTGTTATTACAAAATGCAATAAAAAAATCCTCAAAATTCTACACATACTAACTTGATGTAATTTTTTTTTAATTCTTTAAAAAAATACTCATGATGTCCTTAACTTTTTGCTTCTCAATCTTTAAAAAACCCAACACATTGATTATTGTATAAATCATAAGACTTGGCACATTCCGATTTTGCCAACTTAGTGGTACAGGGGCGGAGCTATGTGGTGGCCATGGCCACCCATTGTCACTCTGGCCACTCCCTCACCGAGGGCAAGACTTTGACACCTGTAACTTTTTTACCAATTTTATATGGATGCGATATTCTTAGACACCTTAATACTCAACCACAATTAATTTAGAGTTCATGCATATTTAAAGAAAAATATATCTGGCTACACCTCTGGTGGTACTATAAGTTTAGTCCTGGTTGCAACAACATGCTGGTTTTTTTCCTGTGTGACTCTGAAAGCCTAAAAAGAATCTGCAGGTTCTAGATCAGGGATGGGCAACTTCAATGATAGAGGGTGCCACAATTTTGCATTAACTGCCTAGCTGCTAGGATCAACCACACCATTATTGATACGTCCATAGCTCTACAGATGCACCACTGGGGATGTTCTGTTCATAAAGAATTTTGAGGTTCTGACCAAACTTAATTTATGTCTGAAGCTCATCTGGGACATATACACAATATCTCGCGGGTTCACCGGCGGAAGCAGGGACGGTTGAACTGACGGGAAATAGCCCAACTGAATAAGGGTGTGGACAGAGCACACGATTGTAGAAGAGAGAGAGAGAGAGAGAGAGAGAGAGAGAGAGAGAGAGAGAGAGAGAGAGGGCATATAAAGAGCGACACCACAAGGCAAACTTCATCTTCTAGTCTGTCCCGCTTCCTCAGACCTCACAGCAAACACCCATCTCCCTGCCCATTCGCTCACTCAGAATATCACCTCCTGCGTGTGCTCCCGTCCCACTCTGACCATGTGGAGGATGAACGGCATCTCTATCGTCCTGGTGCTCTGCACAGTACTGCTATGCAGTAAGTTACTCATTACAATATTTCATTTTAAAATGTAGCTTTGGGATTATACTTACATGAATGTCACTTTCTTCTGTTTCTCTTGTCATTCACGCATGTGGATTTTGGGTTTATGTTATCTTTACTTTGGTTCACATAAGTCAAAGCGGCAGGTCATTCTGTTGCCTTGGCGACCAGGCAGGTTTAATTTGTTTAAACTGAATTCTGGATTTTGTTTGCTTTCATGAGTAAGGCACTTAACCTCTAAGGAGATATGGTTTGTAACACAGTTACAGTGAGTAAAGAGGATCGACTGAAGTAATTAAATTGTTTGTAAAATGTTTTTTGGAAAACATTGTATGGTTGGTGAAGATGTTTGGCAGAATGGTGGCCCCGGACACAAAGAGTCTGCTCAGGAGAATAATTATACGTTGTCTCCTGTGGTGCCCTTGCGTGCACATGCTTGCGGCATGTGTGTGAGGGGCTTAATACTAATTGCATAGTGATGACTACATGGCTTTCATGCCTCTCCAAATTTCAACGTGTCTAAGTTCAAAGACTGCGTAAAATCTGGTGTGTTCTTGACCAGTCTGCCAGAGTAATGAAAATAGCTCAGGGTCAACTTTGAAGAGCAAAAAGATTATGAGATGGTTGAACATGCTGCTCGTTTGGTGAATAATGACTTTTACGGTCTACATCAGCCGCTTATCAGAATTCAATTTACAGATACCAGTACATGAAAATCCAGTTACGCTCTGCCTCTCCTCAAGCCTCCATTCCAGCCTCCAGTCTTTGCTGTCGCTCCCATCACACAGACCTGAAACGTTGTTGTCACTGCGCTTTATTCGGCAGCCCAGTGTGAACATGCCAACAGGCAAGCGCATGTGACACGGAAAGAAAAGTCAAAATAATTTTTTTGGTATCATCAAGAGTGCTACAAAGGCTTGGTGTTTGAGGTCACAGTCTAAATTGAAGTTAAGCGACTTCTTTGCCGCTAATCTGCTGCGGATCAGGAGGTTTAATTGAATCCACATTAAATTTAGTAGCGGTGATGTCATCAGCTCCTCAAGGGCGAGGCAGCTGACCGACTCATTTTGAACATCACTTTGTTGTGTTCACACAAAGAAGCAGCGAGCATGCATCTCTCGGACTGACTCGACCACAAAGTACACTCAGAAAACAAAATCACACAAGAACAAACAACTCCAAGTAGCTTGCAATGTCCGCCACATCTTCAGTTGGCGGACATTGTAGTAAACTTGATTGCTGAGCGTGATTGTGTTTACTCACGCAAACATGACTCCAACACACAGATGGGCGGATCGCACAACTCTCATTCCATAGTTATGCAGTTTGTAGGAGAATTGAAGGCAGTTTTGGATGATGTCATTCGACCCCTCCTTTAGCGTTACATTTGTTTTAGGGGGAAAACCCAAACTGTTGAAGGATGTGGGGGTGAACCATGTTCTGCTGATCATCTTCCACAGCTCGCTCTTTTATAATGAAGTCAAGGTCGAAGGCAAGGGGTGACAATCAGTATTTAAATGAACCACGCCGTTCCAAGATATTGGCTGAGGGTTGGGAGTTTCCAAAGTGTGCAGCACATGTGATTCTTTTAGCATACCCTTGCCAGTGATCAGTATGTCCTTTGTGCTGTGAATGCGTATCATGTGACCATGCAAGATGGTGTAAGCCACGGACAATCAGATGACACAAAACTGAATGAAATTGGTAGTTGTATTTGCCTTTCAAAATGAAGCTGTAAACAATAATATATAAGAGAAAATATGACTCTCAATTCGCTTTCAACTATAGCACCGGCATGTATTTATTTCTCAACGCATTTATCGTCCCATCATCATTTTATCATGACACCATCGAGTCAAATGTGAAAAAGTGTCGAGTGTCATTCAGTGAATTTCTAAAACATTATTACTATTGATTTTATGAGGCCATTGCTCTTAACCAACATTCTTTTGGCTCAATTGTTTTGATTGTTAACTTTGCGTCAGATGCAGAAGGGCGTGGGTCTGTTATGTTATAAGTCAATCTTAAGTCAGGCCAGGGGTGTGGATTTGCTTGGATCCAAAGTTCCAGCCTGATCCAGCAAAGTAATTAAACGTGGAGTCTGTGCGCCGTTAATGTGCCAATTATCTGAAAGCCATTGCTTGCGGCGAGCTAAACATGTTAAAACTCAAACCCAATAAAACAAATGGTGCCAGCCATCAGTGTCCATTCTGTTACCTCATCCGTCAGCCTTTGCAGATATGACAATCTCCTTTGTTCATGTGATGCCAGCTCAAAATGTATTTACCATCCCCCCAAAAAATCCTCCATCACAGCCAGCTCAATGGTCATTCAGGAAAAGGGTCTGACTTGGAGAAGTAAATCATCTAATAACAACATTTACCCAGTCAAACAAGCCTAATGAATAGCAGACTTTGCGATAAAGGTTAAACTTTCCTGTTCCAATTACTGCAGTCCTGGTGAGCCTTATTGTTCTTTGTTCCCCAAGCACCCTGCAGCACAACCACATGATTTAAGCAGTGTAAAGACAAATAAAGAGCAACACAACGTTCTTTTCTCGTGTTTCACCTCAACTTTGGGGGGACAATTTGGTGGGACAGCCAACACCATGACTGAGCTTACAGTCAGTCAGCGAAGCAACGAAAAGGAAGTCTGTCATCTCCACTTAATATTGGCTGGGGCAGGGTTATCTTTGCAAAGCAAAGATGGCTTACCTCAGGGGAGGAAAGTTTTTAATGAGACTGGCCAAGCACTTTTTTTTTTCTTCT
Source organism: Syngnathus scovelli (assembly GCF_024217435.2). Classification (NCBI taxonomy): domain Eukaryota; kingdom Metazoa; phylum Chordata; class Actinopteri; order Syngnathiformes; family Syngnathidae; genus Syngnathus; species Syngnathus scovelli. The sequence continues at coordinate 12,998,984 of NC_090848.1, read as the reverse complement.
TCCCCAAGACGACACAAGGTGCTCAGATTGGTTACCAGCTTATAAATACTCACTGTATGACCTCCATATGTGCTTTAGAAAGTTTTTCTTCTGTAGTCCCCGCTCCCCTTTCCTTATAATAGCTTGAGAGCCACAATCATATCCCCAACCTGATCGTTCGGCGTTATGGGTCTGTGAGTCTTTTTACAACCTTCACCACCCCCGCCAACTTAGTTTCATGTAAGAGCAGCAGCTGGAACGGAGCAGTCCACACACACATCTGCCGACTCTGACACAGCTGGCATTTCCACCTTCTTGTCCTCTTACAAAGTGGGCAGACACTGGTTTTGAATTTCATGCGATATTTTAATGAGTGAAGTATGGGGGTTGAATAAGTTTAAAAAAAATAAAAAACTTTACTTTTATATCTTTCTTAGGGGTTCGGTCTGACTTTGGACTTTAGAAGCTTAATGTTGTAGAACCAAGAAATTTTTTTTTTAAACAAAATTCTATTGCTATGATTACAGTCAAGCGGGTCTGTAGGAACATTCTCAAATACGGAAAATCAACACACAAATAATTTTCAAGGCCATGAAATTGTATTTCTGAATATGAGTGAGCGTTATCTGTTGCCCACACAGTGTTCGCCTCGGCAGGTCACCCCATGGCTGTGGGAGTGCTGTGACAGACACATCCTGCCCAAGGATGTGCATGGATACATTCCAAAACCTGTTGTTGTTAATTCCTTTCATTCGCCCCCCACCACTCCCCCAACTCCAAACGGTCTTATGTTTGGTTTAAAAACACCAGGGGTGTGGACTGGGTGGAAAAGTCAACTTTTACCAACCTTCTGTATCGGAACAAAAACAGTTGTCAATTCATGGATTCAAATGGTGTTCGAGTATTTAAGGAATCTTTATGGGTGTCTTTTTTTCATAGTGTGCCAAGATGTTGGGTAGTGACAAGTTCAGTAATGGGGCTGCAATGAGCACCCTAAAAATGTGCTCTGGTATTTCTTGGTTTAACCATCAGTACTCACACAGCATTTTATTAGATTATCACAAAAGTCATACTGCTGTTCATGATAATAGCATAACTCTAGAAATGGTTTCCTATCTTGGAAAATAGTTTTTTCTATACTAATCTTGAAAAAGATTGTTAAATTTGTCATTTGTAGGAAACATTTTGTTCTACAAATACTTCTCAAAACTGTAAAATAGACCAAAAAAAACCCCATCATTTTGGTAATGTGTGATGAGGTCATTTATCACTGTGACCCGTACAGGACAGTTGTTAGGCCTTGGCAGAGATCCGCTCTGAAAAATTCACATCATTTTTGGCCTTTTTAGTTGCTAGGCAGACACATCAAGCAGACAACCACTTGCAGTAAACGATAATTGTTAGGAACCCGGCCGGGATTCCCATGTTATGGTCAAACATATTGTCTTTCTAAGTAAAGCTAACCAACAATCATTTTAGAGACTGGCAGCTTTATTTGAGAGGCGAGTTCAAAAAGAGCCAAACTTGTAGTGGTTGCAGCCTCTAAAACGGGATGAATTATGGGTTCTATTTGATTTATCGTGTAACACAAAAACTCTTTGATTTCTGACCGATTGGTCATTCAAAAGAGGATGTGAAGATGCTACTGTGGGCTTCACTTGATTCACCCGTTTTGGTTATTTGATACTTGAAGGAGCCCAAATGAAAAACTGACCAACATGACCTTGATGGTTATATATAATTGATTCCTGACTTAGTATAGTTGAGGAAGTATTTACAAGCCGACATGGAAGGTCGTCTCAAGGGTCTTCTCTGGACATCTGGAAGCAACACGGGGTGTGGCACAGAAAAGAGAGCCAGGGCATTGTCTCGATATTGTCTGGGTGGAGGTCAAATCCAAAATCCTTAAAGCTGCTCACGCTTCTCCCTTGTGGATGAAGTCAGAGTTTTCTCAGTTTTCTGCTGCCTCACCTTTCCCACCCCAAGTCTAAACTGCCCGACCCAATGCCCTCAGAGAGGAAGTTGGCTTTCTCTCTTGACACCACGTGCAAAATGCCGATGGTGTCCCCTATAGTCTTTCAGAGCAGCCCTTTAATCGAGTGTGACAGTATTTGTTTTTGTGGGAATTTCCATGAGGTTCCCCACCTTGGATATTTGTGTGAGGGTAGTAGAAATGGTAAGGACCGCACGGGTTCCACATTGGATGATGAATAGAAAGATCTGGGCATCGTCGTCTTATACAATAAGTAATATCCATGTGGGAGTCACGTTAGGTTTTCTTTTTGTTTATGTGGTTGACGTAAAGTACATCTTGGGAATGTCAAACAAGCTGTGATGTGTCATGGGCGTTAGCATACCAAAGTCACAGGTCACCATTATTTCAAACCATAGTGCTTTTACTAATATTATTACTAATAGGAACAAAATGATTTTAGTGTGACATCAGCTTACACTTGAGTAATATCAAGTATCAGCTCTTTGAAAAAGACCTTTAAACCACAAGTATCAAACTCAAGGCCCCGGGGGTCAGATACGGCCCGCCACATCATTTTATGTGGCCCGCGGACAAATTGTGCATCAAATTCTTTCTTTAGTAAAATTGCAAATTGTGGTCACTTTTTAAATTCATCTTTTTTTAAATATTTGAACAGTTTTTACTAGTCTAATTTGAAAACGAGTTATTTGTGAGTTTGTTTCATAGCTTATATTGTATATAATATGAGGTGTTCATACATTTATTTGGGGTGACAGTTATAATGGCCCTCCGAAAGAAGCTATGACTACAATGCGAAAAAAATGAGTTTGACACCCCTGCTTTAAACCTGATGTATGTCCCAAAAACCACCATGGGCCCCACATGTAGGACTATTTTACAGTACTTCGACCATTTTTTTTTTCCGAAAGGGTGTCTTTTAATCATTCACTGTTAGATTTGGTTATTTGGGATGAAAAAAAGGTATTGAGGAGCTGAAAAGTGCAGAAGGGCGTGTTTGTGAGGTAGGGCCCACACACACACACACACACACACACCAGCGTTGTTTAGTCCTGTTGCACTGAACCCTGCTGTATTTATCCCACTGCCACACACCATTTGGGTTAGTGTAAAAGCAAAACCCTGGTTCTCCTATGACAAATGTACCATCACTCCATTATTATTTTGTCAAGACAAAAAAAAAATGGTTGCATGGAAGCTTCCACACGCTATCATGGGTCTACACTCCATCCTCTCTTCTACTTATGGTTGGTGGCATGCCACATCAAAAAAGGCAGGCTGGGAGCTTCACGTAGCTCGGGAAATCTACTTCATGTTGCCAGTAGTGACCATCGTGTGTGTGGTCTGCATCATACCAAGTACTATATTCACTGGTGGAGATAGGATTTTTGTTTCCTGACAAAAGTCAATTATCTGACCTGGCTCCTGGGAGGTCAAAGCATATTTTAAGGGATGGGTAGTGCCTCCCTGCTCCCCCCTCAGTTCCACCAGTGACTGCATTTATCTTAGTAGAACATGTATATGGGTGTGAATGTGAATCTGAATGTGAATCTGTGTGTGTCGTGCCTATGATGGACTGGTGATCAGGCCAGGGGGAATCCTGGTGCTCACAATCAGATGGGATAGATTTCAGGCTTCCATGTGACAACTGGAAGGTCTGTGAGGGTAGACACAAACTACTTGCATTTTTATATGGCTTCAGTGTGGCAGTAATGATGAGAAAATAATTTGGCAAAGATACTATTTGTCCTATGGAGGGGAAAAAAACAGCTCCTTCCACACTGTCTTTGGATCATCCAACTTAATCCCAGTGCTGTTTCAAACGATGCCCAAACAAATAGGTTATGACCTTTTGACTGTTTGTTTACACAGGTACAGAGGTCTATATGTGTCTTCCGATTAGTTTGAGGACACTCACGCCAGAATTTTGGTTTACCACGACACACAGATTATACCATCACTCCACATTCCACGAGCAATCCAGTGTTTACAGCAGCAACAATGTCTGAAGATTGTGCCTCAAATTTGTCAGTCACACCAAATTTTAAAGCTGCTGTTCTTTCTCTAAATTTGCAGATGATGTAGTGGGCCAAGATGATGTCGCAACAGACGGACCGGCAACCGATCCGGCTGCAGATAACAGTGTCGGTAGGGGTCTGATGTGTCCTTTTGAAACAAATTTATATGAGCATGTTTTTGTCTTTTGCTGCTCTATTGGTTCCAGATTTCATATGGTACTGTAATGGAACCAGTAAGACTGAGTAAAGCGTTATGATAACTACAAATATGAACTACTGTGCAGTTGAAATTTCAACTCACTAGTGACACTGAACAAGCAGCAAAACTAGATGGAAAAATGCATTTGCCTGCATGAATTAACTTATCCATGTTCTCTCAGTCACGACTATGGCAATGGACTCGGATGCCCAACCAGGGACCACTGCTGCTCCAGATTCAGGTGCCGTTCCGGTGGCGGAAGGAGACCCCGAGGCAGCTGCTGCAAATACGCCTTCCTCAGAGACTGCTGACAACCAAGAAGGTGGCGCCTCGGGCACCACAGTTAGCACTCCTGGCGATGATGACACAGCAGTCGTGGGGTCGTACGATTTGTCTGACCGCATTACAGCAAAGGTGAACGCATATCTGAGATGTGTTTAAAACTTTTGTGGATGATGTCATCTCATGTCACTTCTTGTCTCTACAGCCCATGGTGATGTGTGTCGGGAAGGAGGATATTGACGAGAGTAAAGCTGTCAAGGCTATGGTCGCCTATTCTGACTGTGTGGGTACACTGCACTCATTTCTTTCACAATACGAATTAAATAATCATTTGAGACATCAGATGAGGGTTTGCTATCAACCATATCAACCCTTTTCGTTTCATGCAGCGACACTTATAAAACGGAAGCCTTTGCAAGGCATTTCTTGGAAATTCCTCAGGCATTGTAAATCATTAACCTGAAAAAGGACTAATATTTCCTGTCTTGGTCTGGTGTCCATAAGGCAAAAGGAGGAGGTACACGGGTGCGGTTCTTTTTTAGTTCTTAACTTTTCCCAAGCTTCTTTGAATTTAGGATTACAATGCTTTTTTTTTGTTTATTGTTTTATTTACTGAGGAGGAGAGAAAGCGGTCTGACTCAGCCTCATTACATGCCAACAAATGAAAAGGTCACAGCATGTGATGTCATGTTCTGGGGTGAATCTGATAAACAGTTGATTCTTCGAAACATTCGGATGATTTATAGACAAGGCACAGGGCACATTATAAGCAAAAATAGACGTAATATTTGATCACAGGTTATTGCTTGATCCCATATGACATTTTCAATGGAATCCAGTCATATGACACAGCAAAATAATAAGCTATTCAGGATGAACGGCACTTTTCCGATGTGCATCTAGCTGCATAGACGTGAACGGTTGACCCCCATTTGGCTTCTTTACTGAAACATTCACAAGGCTGGACATGCTCAGCTGAAGAACTCATCTGCTGCATTCAACTTAAAGCTAAACATGGACTAAGCTGCCAAAGAATGGTTTGGTCATGAAGCATGTAATAGAAGAGCAGATGAATGAGTTTACTCCAGGAACGATTTCTCTAAAAAACTGCTAAACCATAAATCACAGGCGTAGAGCAGATATTGTCAACTGGTGGTTCGCGGCCCTCTGCTGATCCGTGGCGGTAATGTAGGTGGTCCGCAAAATTGGAAAAGGAAAACAATTGTAACATTTAAAAAAATATAATAGATTTATCATCTAGACTTTAATCATTTTCCAGCTAATTATGTGAATCATTTGAGAATAATTGTCAATTTTGGCTATGTGAAGCCCTTTGAGACTGTTTGTGATTTAGGGCTATACAAATAAACTTGATTTGACTTGACTTGATTTACCCATCCAAATTATGTCAAATGTAGCTGAGATTCCCCAAGTAGACATGCAGCCTGTGTAGGTCCATCCTCCTTCAGTGCAAAACAAAATAATATTTCGCCAAAGCAGTGGACCCCGAGTTGCTTCTTGGTTATAATGGTGGTCCAGTTGTAACCTCCTGGTGTGGAGCATTGCATCAGTGGCTACTGCATCCTTCTGAACTTCAAATTCCTCATAAACCGAGAGTCCAGTAGGCCACACAAGGCCAAACTGAGTGCAAGAGACACGTGATCCTCCACATGTGACACAGACAGATGGAGAAGAGCGTGGCTTCCATGGGAGTGATCACAAATTCAGCCCTCATTCGTTTTTCTCCTCCATGCCTCACAAAATCTGGATTGTGCAGCTGCAGGCTCCGTCCCAATTAGTTGCGAGTCGGGGTTTGCTCACAAGCGTCCCCTGGGAGCAGAGAGAGACGGCTGGATCACATTATAGAAAATGAAGAGTGATCCCAAGTTTTGATTGCGTAATGAGGTGATATCATCATTCAGGACTAGGCGGAGGAAAGTCAGCAAGTATTCCATACAGCTGCGGTCAACTTTTGTGACGCACACAAGAGCCTTCGTGCTCTGAGAACATTCCGGGAATTTGTCTTTTGGCCCCAAAATCCACCCTGGGGAACAAATGTGAATATTCTTTAAGATATTCGCACAAACAAGGGACCTCAAAAAATCTGTGAAGTCTTCAACCAATATCCAAATCAGAAATTTATCTGCAATTTTATTTCTCCATTTTCAGGTCGAGACGAAGCACATCCTCGAACAAAGCAAACTCCAGTGCTTCATTGAAAATTGTCATATCAAACTCCACCAAGAGGGACATAACATACAAATGGTCAGGAGTGATGGTGGGTAGCCTATTTATGGGATGAATTAGCAGAGACTTCATTTTTGTAATTCTGCTATGTGTTGGCTAAAATCTGCTTTCCCTCTCCATGTGAAGGCCAATCAGCCACTCTGGTTGCAGCACTCCACGGGGAATTGAAAGAACAGGTAAGCGAGAACAAAATGCTTGGCGATAAGACTAACCGAGACTTCATAATTGCTCCTAGGTTCCATTGTGGTTCTTGGTCAACAGATTTACCTTGCCGCTTGTGTTCCTCATTGGACACACCAAAACTATCCAAATGTCTCATATGCAATATTCACTTCTATATTCGCAGCTGGGAGTAACAAATTTGGAGCAACCAACGTCCTCATCATCATCCTCATCAGGCCGCTCAGTATTTGTGGGGATTCTGATCACCGGTCTGCTGGTTGCCGCCGCCATTATTGCTGGTTACTGCAAATGTCAACGTCGGACTGGCGCCAAGGGAGTCAAGTTGGTGAGTAGTTTGATGAGTGAGACTGCGGCGGCATGCACCTCCGCCAACTTTGACAAGTGTGGTGAAGTGGAAGTTTGCATACTTAATTCATGACGAAAGCCGTTTGATATTTTAGTGGTGTCACAATTAAAGAGACACTTATCATATTGACAATAATCTATGACCGTATGAATTTGGAATGTTTAATGTTCTTTGCTCTCTTAGCAGGCAGAGGAGGCTTATCCAGTGGATCAGGAGAACCAGGGGAACACCCTCGTGTCCGTGGCTCCGCTTAGCCCCCCGGCAGAAACCCAAGAGAAACCCAACGTGAACGGGGAGTCTCTCGAAGCCGCCAAGACCGAGTCTCCTCCCACCAACGGCCACTCCGCCGCCAAGACTGCAGACACTGAGATGTGAAGCCCTCTTTAACCTCACACACGCACACACACAGAATCCAAAACGCAATTCAGAACCAACTATGTAGTCATCAGGACATCTATGTCCTCCTATCTTCCCTTCTTTGGCGAGGTCCTGCAACAAGCATCAGGAAAACTAGTCGGATAATGATGAAAGTGGCAGTGGTGGACGTTAACGACGGCTCACTTCCTGACTTGTTGACGGCACTTGAGCTAGAGTTTTGAGACGAGCGCTTTCAGGCGGGGCCGGAATGCATTTTAGCATGACTCACCCTCCACCGGGTCCCGTGAGAGCCGCGGCAGCTTCACACTGCCGACACCCATCAGCTGGCGTGTTGGGCCCTCCACCCTCCCCACATATGACACATACACACATGTGCCTCAGTCAGTGATGAAGCTTTACTCCCTTGAATTATTGAGCATGTAGATGTGTGAAAGTGTGTGAGTATCATCCCGACCCCATGCTGGCTTCTTTGGCTAACTGTATGCATGCATGACTTCATGTGATCTAGTTTCCATTCTAATGTAAACGTGTACAAAAGATATTGTTCCGCTGAAGTTCAACCTCATCATTTTTCATCACGAGTCACGTTGCCAATGTGCCTTAAGAGACAGGTTGAAATTCACAAGACGAACTGACTGTATAAATGTCTAACTTGGCAAAGCTACTCATCAGTGTTATTTTCGATTCATTATACTGTATTGTGTATACTGTTTTTTTTTTTTTTAATCAGTATTCTTATGAGCGGTGTGATGCAATTTTTTTTTATGCTATGAGCAAGTCTGTTGTTTTGTTTCAACGTGCTAGTTTTGGTTTGAAAGCTGTTGGAAAACACGAACGCCGTGGCTCATTTAACAAGGAAAACAAATTACATGGTGGTGCGCGTGGGTGACTTTTTTTTTTCTTACATTTTAGTTGCAAGAGCTTCAACACAGAAGAAAACTACTGTTTTGAATGTTAAACTGGAAAACAATTTGACCTGATTTAATTTTGTATCGTGTTATTACTCACATTCCAGTCTTTTTTGTTTCACAAGCAGACTTTTTAAATTAGATCAAAACAATCAAATAAATGTTTTTTTTATGATGTGCTTGTTTTTCTTCGTGTGCGAAGGCACTCTTTTCATTGAAGCTTGAAGATTGCCTGTTGAGATGAGTAAAACTGGATGAAACATTCACTACACACTGATTATAAATTATTTTTTTTTACATCTTGATTCATCTCCTGCCAAATAATTATCATTATGATTCCCTCAAATGAACAAACAAGAACAAAACCTCGTAAAGGCACATAGGCCACTAAGAAGTTGTCAAAGCCTAAACTTACATCAGTTCTCTAACATGCTTGGTATTTACAATCTTGAAGCCCATAGGATTACCAGTGGGCTTGTATAAGTGATGACATCACTTCACACATTTGTTTAGGCGGGGCAGTGACAAACTCCACCAGCTGACCCCCCCCCCCCCCCCCCCTACACACACACATACACACACAATATACAGTACCTCAATCCTTAGTTTCCCAACTTGCCTCATATATACACACTCACTTGCAAGTCTTGTTCTGCCAGTGTCGCAGGCGTCTGACTTATTTCTTTCATATCCCAAGTGAATTTCAAGTCAGCCAACTCCAACACCCTCCCACCTCACGCCAGAGCTGAACCACCAGACCGAGAAGCACGTTTGTATGAATACAGTATATGCATCACCTGTTTACAGCAGATCAGACGCCACATGGGACACATTTGAAAGGTGTAAATCCCCCGTGAACATGAAAGAATGTGCAGTACATGCAACCTTGAACTGTGCAAGATGAGGTCGTCTCCAGCGGCCCGACTCCGCCCATGTCAGCGTTTGTGTCTCATTCCATTGGCTCTGCGTACTCATATTTGTGACATTACTCTCTAATGGAGTCTGGCCAATCACTGTCTTCAAGCAGTCTGCATTTAGGGATCAATCTCTTTGTTCCCATTGCAACAATCCGATAGAAGAGATATTTTCCTACACCAGTGGAGCCATGCTCATGAAGGGATGGATGGATGGAAACAACACTGGACATAGAAAAACCCCCCAAATCTGCTCACTTTAAATGTTTTTTTGAAACGTCACAAAGGTCCCAGAGCTCAGTCCACCCTTCAGCCTCCTCCCTGCTCATTCTTCCCTCCTACAGTCCTTCATCCAACTAGGCCTAGCACATGTGGATTGGAATCTCAGATTATCAACAAAGCTCAGCTGGTTCTTTTTTGTGTCCTGTCCCTCCTCCCGGCGTAGCAACAGCTGCCAAATACGTCATGTTTTGTTTCTGTTTGCCAAAGAAGGCCCCTTCTCAACTCCTCTACGTTAAGATAACATTAGGGAAATAAGGTTGGAACAAGACCCTGAGGTTGGAAGGCGCGGCCGCCTTTGTGAGCCTCTTCCAGTTCATGCAAAGGCTGCACGCATGTCACTTAGTATAAGCCTAAAATGTTGGCATTTAGGAACAAATGAGTTGCAATATTAAATGAAAACCATTTGCTGTCCTGCGTTTCTTCCATCATTTCCTGCTGTTGAGGAAAATGTGATCGCATAATGAAGTCTGCTTTTCCCCTTTAAATCTCAATGACAACTTCTGCACTTTGCCATTTCTTTTTTAACTTTAGGGTTCATTTCTTGTCTTTATAAATTGTTCATCAGGGACCATGCTTTACCAAAAATGTGCAAAGCTACTGACGCATGCTACACCAATATGGTATCTTATGTGACACCAAATTGACTAAATTATTGATTATTGTGTGCACCCTGGATTAATGAGATTCATGATTCTCTGTTGTGTAATCCTTTGCAGTATTTAATCCTGAGGGAAATTGTTTTACAAATAAACTGATTAAGAGTCAAAAATCCAACAACTATTACTTTGTTTCCACGGACACCAAAGTTTTAATAAACAACAAACTCTGGTTGATATTACATCTGTTTCCTGCACATTGCTGCATGCCGCCATTGTGCGTTTCCAAACATCTGCAGGGGGAAACAATTTGGAAGGCAATGTGTCTTTTTCCCAGCCATTCCAAGCTGTCCAACACAGCACAACCTGGACTTCATTCAGCTGGACTCACAATCGTGATCATTTACAAAATTTGGTTTCTCCACAGCACACAATTGTATACTCACACAACAAATATACAATGAAAAATTACAGCAACAATATGAACATACGAGAGTTGGCGGAGTGGCTGCTGAGTGCTATTTGAGAATAGCGCCAATCACCACATCTTTTGACCAAATCTGTGATTGAGTGTCCTTTGAATATGTGGTGCTCTGGGAACACAAATCTATGACACAAGCTGATTCATCTCCTTCATAAAATAAATAGAAAAATGCTCCTAAACCCCACAAGCACAATGCCTCATATTGAAGTTAAGGGTTTGAGTGTCTCACCTTCAGTTTGCAACTTCTTCATGCGCTTTTGTCACTTTTCTCCTAGTTTGAGGGGGGGAAAAAGCCATATCACGTTAATTGAAGACACAACATTGTACATAGGTGTAATCGCGTGAATGTGAGGATGATGGATTATTTGTTTTTATATGCCCCGGGGTTGGTTGGTTGGTAATCAGTCCAGTCCTGCCTCTGGCCCAAAGCTCACCACCTGAATTAAGGCAAACAGTAAAGAAAATGGATGGATTGATTACTAAAAACAATTCACATTTACCCAAATGCTAATGAAGGAACGTAACCTTTGAACGTGAGGTTAGGGCGCTCCCTGCTGTTCATGAAGGGTCCAACTAAAAATAAATACATTTCACGCTCTCACGTGAAAATGCAAGAATAAACTCAAATGGTTCAAACGGCTACCTCTTATATTTAGACAAACTTGTCATGGACCGGATGGAGCAGGGCGACCAAATGCAGCTTGGACCAGGGTTAACTGAAAGGAACTCAAAAGGCAAACTGGCATGACTTGACAAACAATAACTTGATTTACTGACCGGGACGTGAAACAAAACAACAGCAGTACATGCCGACAGCAAGACAGTACGACAACAACAATGACCCGACCGGGAGTGACACGCAGACAGGACTTAAATACAAAACACGAAACACGACACAGGTGACCGCGATTACAGGTGACACAGGAGGGGAGGGGCGACGCGAACAGAAACTATGGCAACCTAGACACATAGCAAAACTGGGGACGAGACGTGACAAAAATAGAATATAAAAACAACAACAAAGTGGTCAAGTCACTTGATCTACAACAACTAAGTCGGAAGTATCTTACGCGCTAATAAAGTAATTAAATTTAATTGTATGAGGGAGGTTATAGATAAGGGCGGTGCCTGACAGTGCAGAGGGTCGTGTGGTGCGTGCGCGCGTGTGTGTGAGAGACAAAAAAAATCATGAATGACCAAGTGAAATATGAAAGAAACGTGCTAAGCTATTATCAAGAGGAAGAAAATATTTTAAATCGTTGTTTACCTTCATATTCTGGGGAAATAAGTGAGAGAAGATGATGTACACTTGCGCTCTCTTTGACCCAAATGGAAAGCCGGAAACGAAGCCATAGCAAAAGCGGAAGTAGGTGAGGAATACTCTCCCTTTTTCATCTTTGTGAAATCCAGCCCGCTCTTTGCCTGTTTGTAAACACATACGTCACAAGCACGTGACGAGTGCGACGCATTTCGATGCAATGTCCAATCAGAAAGCGGAGGTGTGTTCCTATGGGCGTGACCTGTTTGTGTTGCCGTGAAAATGTCGTTGCGTAGAGTTTATTTGACAAGCCACGGTGGCCTCAATGGCAACCCGGAGCTGGATGGGAGATTCTGGAAGCGGTGTCGTAACTCTTGAGGCGCCATTGCGAAAGATGCGCTCTCGGTAAGTGACCTCCTTTAAAATAAGGATTTTTTTTTTACCTTCCGCTGTGTAATTCCAACCCAAATTCCTAAATGTAAACTTGTTCGGCGCAGGAAGCAAATGTAAAAAAAAATTTGCATTTACTGTTCAGTACATTCCCCTATTAATATGACGTCATTGTAGTTTCACTTATGATTGACTTCGAATGGCCCTTCTGTGTTATGAAAGCAACAACCCAAATGAGGCATGGCCTAATACGAAGTGCGTCGTAGGCAGCGTGTTTTTTTCTTACCTTACCCGGAAAGCAAGGCCGATATATTGGCGCTCAGCTGTTTCCTTCACAACGTGTGCAAGCACAGCGCGTTCCAGGTTGAGATGACGAGGTGCTGGACGGATGCTTGCTGCCGGAGGATGTTGCGCACTTCTATTTACTTCACGAGTGAGAGGTTGGTGAACCGCTGCACTGCGTAATGACTGAACTGATGCTCGACTATTATCACAATTTACTTTGGTTAATATGTTTGGAATTTAAAAACAACAACAACAGATGAAATTTGTCAATTGTGACTTTTTAACGCCCCACGAGACCTTTATGATTAATTGCTGTATAAATATGACTTGACTAATTGACTCGGTTAGAAGTTACCAGATCCTGACGTTCAATATTGATTTGATCGCACTTGCGCCGTGTTTGCATTCTATCTAAATACGCAACACGAGCATATGACAAAAGAAAGTTACTTGTCGTACCATTAAATAGGCTTTGAGCAAATGTATGGTATGTAATGCTTGATTAAAAAAAACACTTTAATAAATTACCTCCAGATTTATTATTTTATCATTAATTTTGGAATTTCAGATACGATTTTAGGAATTGATGAACCAAAATGCTGCAGTGCACAGGCCCTGGATCAACTCCATCCATCCAGAGGTTTCTATGTCATACGCACTTTTTATTCCCGACGTAAACAAAGCTTTCTGGGTGTAGTTTGCTTAACGAACACCAAGGGGCACTGTTTGCTTCATATCGTTTACCAAGCCCAAATTTGCATGAAGGGAATCGGATCATTTTATTTGTTTGAGCGCGCCGTCATTTAATACTGGGCATCAGTTTAAAAAAAAGTACGTGACGTCATAGCCCAATAATAACGACTTAACACAGTAAAAATACAACAAAAGTAGCTATTGCATTATTAAAGCTAAACAGCAAAAGAAGGGATAGGAATAGTAATAGGACTTTATTTTTATAGCGCTTTCGCCATAACAAAGCGCTTCATAAGAACATAAAATGTAAAAATACAGTAGAAATATCACATAAACATCATACAAACTTTATAACCATCATACGTATGCATTGTTGCTTGAGAAGGTAAATATGTAGGATAATAACAACAAGACAAGCTTGTCACTATGAGATTCTCTCAACATTAAGCATTTAAAGTTAGCAGTAGTTGCTGACATTAAAATAAAAACACCAGAATTTACAAGTGCGTCAGAACCTGCCATTGTTTCTGGACAAGGGTCATTTTGGCCAGTTCAAGACTTTGAGGCCGCAGTGTGCTGTGCTCAGAGGAAGTGTTGAAATCCACCGCGCACTGTTTGACGTGTCTTGGAATAATAACACGTTTTCCTCTGGAATCTGCAAAGGGAGTGGGGGGATGAGGAGGTGTATGTAGAGGGGGGGGGGGTCGCTAATACTTGTTGTTTTCATTGACAGTGTGCATATTTGGGACAGGAGCTGGTGACAACAGATGAGACGAGGTTTGAATTTAACACAGGATCAGGTAAACAGGCATGTATGCTTGTTTGTTTGTTTGTTTGTTTGTTTGTTTGTTTGTTTGTTTGTTTGTTTGTTTGTTTGTTTGTTTGTTTGTTTACCTTCTTTTGTTTCTTTTTGCGTATCAGTGAAATAGGCATCTTTCCAAGAGCTTTGAAAAGTGGCACTGGCACAAGACGTATATGATGAAATTCATACCATGAGAACTTTACTTCAAATCTAAGTATACATAGGATATATGATGTAAATTTAAAGTTGTATATGGAAATTTATTTCTGATTTAATTTGTTCTATATTGTTCGGAAGGACTAACAGAAATTTCTTTCAATGATTACACAAGATAATAATGAATACGTTCGATAAGCGTCACACGGCAACATTTTCTGTGACCGATTAGCAACATCCCACATTTAAAGGGCCCACATCTATTATTGTTGTTGTCCAAGCTGGTGATGTCCCTTTAAAAGCCGGGTGCTGTCAGGTGATGGAAGAGGCTCGGCCTTACTTTAGAGTGAAGCGTCAGAATGTGTCTCTTGCAAAGAGAGAGAAAGAGAGTGAGACAATCCAAAGAGGTGATAAAGGGGGGAACAAGGACAGCAAAGTCATGGAGAAGAGAGCAGGAAAATGTGCTGTTTTGGTCCCTTTAAAGATCTTGTACTCTTGCTCAGCTAGCGATTTTGTCTCAGTGTGATGGAGCAGCTAACAGTGATACAGAAGCACTGAGAATTAAATGCTGCGTCACACTCGGAAAGAGGAACGGCGCGAGCGTGCGCGAGCGAGGCTGTGCGCACGCGCGCACGCATCTGTGTGGAGTCTGATCACTTTGTGTGTATTTGTGCTGAAAGTGGCAGGCTAATTGTAGTCGGGCTGTTGTGAGCAGATGAAAATAAAGCCAGCGAGATGCTGCGAGGGAGGGAGCGAGGGCAAGCGAGTCAGACACAGGAGAGAGAAATCGCTTTTTTTTTTTTGGATTAGTTGCTACGTCACTTTTTTTCATGTCCGGACAAAACAAAAAGCTGTGTTAACAGGAGCCCACGGTCATGGAGTTTTCCACCTGGAGTGGACGTTGTGGTTTCGGCCAGACGAGGCTTCCTCATCTTCCTTCTCCTTGGTAGTTGTGATGTGTTCTTCCCGTCACCAGCTACTAAATGTGCCTGCATGTGTGTTTGTGTTTGTGCGTGCTGTGTAGCTCCAGCGAGCCGGCCACACGAGTTTCAACATGGATGCTGAAGATGTACCACAATTGTTTTGATAGGATGCGGCTCCAACTGAAATCGGGCCGACCCAAGGGTTAAACGGCACGCTCTTCTGGAAGCTACAATGGTCGAGCATGGTCGGGGATGTTTGATCGAGAACTGTCGGGCTGTGGGAGCATGGTTTTGTTTTTTTTGCCACATGATCTGGAAGGTGACTACAGTCACATCTGTTCTCGTACGGCCTCAGGTGACGCCATATTTGTTCACGCCTTCGTCGCGTGGGTGTGTCTGACAAGAAGGACAAAGTTGGTAGCGCTCGAGTGGAGAGGCGGAAGGAGTCAAGCATGGATGAAAAACCGGTCGAGGTCCCGCTCTGCAATTAGATAACAGATTGGTGTCTGTGGTCATGTGACATGTTTTCACCTCGCAGGGCTGCTGGGATTTGCTGAAATTCTTTCTAAGACGCATTCGCCCCTGCGTAGTTAGACGAGGCGGCGGTGGTGACGCAGTTCTTTCTGGGCTGGACTTCTCGTCACCTCGTTTGGCTCGCTCTCTCTTCCTCTCTCTCTGTCTCTCTCTCTCTCTCTCTCGCTCTATCATGGAGAGGAGTCGTGGGAGGGGCTAAATGTCACATCTCAGGATGAGGGAGAGAAAGCGCTGGAGCTAATCGGAGAAAGCAAGGGAAGCTGTTTACCCTGCTGTCCTGTTGACTCTGCTTTGGTTTCACTCCTGTTCAATTCCTAAAATCGTTGCCGCATCACACGCCGCGGTGCCAAACGGCGCTCTTGTTGGATCCGAGTCGCCATGCTGGCTGTCCGAGGTGCGTAGCGCAGCACAATTGGGTGCCTGATGGAGTTCAGCCATCAATTGATCCAGAATCACTTCTTTCAATGACAGGTTTTGAAGTTTGAGAGACGCTTGCCTGTGGTCCAGGGGCGTAGTCAGAGAATGTTTCTCTGGGGTGGCCTGAGTGGCCATACCGTTTGCATTTTTATAACCACCTTTGGAACTGAAAAGTCAGGAGCATACCATCCACAGGGAAGGTCTCATGAAATCAAGTGCCCACGTATGCAGAATCTTGCCCAACATGCTCAAAATACAAGCAGAGACAAAAGCAACATTTTGTTGACATTAAATTATTAAATAATGCCATTTTCTTTGCCACTGCTTTACTTATAGTCTACCTTATCTCATACACTGATTCACTCGTCAATTGTCACTGATGGCCGACAACATTTTGCATACTACAGTTAATGTCTCATTCATTCAAATCATGTCTAGAAAGCACAATGACTTTAAAATGGCTTAAATATTGACAATTGTAAACATTGCTTTGAACTCTGGTCTGTTTTTGCTTGCGTTATTGCATTATTTCACGCCATCACAGGTGTCAAAAGCTTCTACTGGATGTGGTGCTGGCCCTGGCCACCATGTAGCTCCGCCCCTGGTGGTATCATTGTCATGTGCTTTTGGGTTAACCTGCTAATTTATGATACTACATTTTAAACCTATTGTTTGTCTTTCAGTTTCTTGTATCCTTGTTTAAATCCTGACTTGAATGAGATCTAGGCAGCTGAGTTGTGTTTGCAAAGTCATTGTGGTCATACATAACTAGAAGGCCAGAAAGTAGAGTCGACTCTAAACTTTGAACTAGGTACGCATTTGTATAAACTGGATTTTGCATTTGCCACGGTCCAATTTTGACCGCCGGCCTTGCTACGAAGGCCTGCTGTCTCTTTAAATGTTTTATAAGCGTTACACAACAGGTCCAGTCGCACACAAACATCAAGCAGGCACAACGGAGCGTGATAGTCGTGTACAGTCAGCCAGGCGAAGAAGCCGGTCACCTTACATATACATTGTTATCTGTGCGGCAATTATGTAAACACACGCATAGTGTATATGACCTTGCAAACAACTCAAAAAGAAAAAGGCTTGGCCTGTTCCATCTGATGCGTGATAAGTAACCTTTTGTCTTTCATCTTACTGTGAAAATAAATAGGGGATGTTTTTTAGGTTGACTTGCTTTACTTCCTTTGTTTGACTTTGAGCGGTGTTTAAACCGAGAGCTATTTGAGGGAGTCGTCGCTGGACGCACACAAAATAGACAGAGTGCTTGTAGGTGTGTGTTTTCAGAAGGGATTGTTTATCAGTAGTCCTTTTAGAAAGAGGTGAGTTGATTTGCATTTTCAAGCCACTCGGTGTGCAGACGATACCTGGGCTGGCCCCGCCTTCTCTCACTATGTTATTGAGTGTGCCTCATGGCTCCTGTTGCCAACCACTGATTTGTACTTCCTTGTGATCGCAGAGACTGGAAAGCTTCACTCATTAATTTTCTTGATTTGCCTTCTTGAGGATCCCACTCCCGTCTGCTCTCACTTTTTATCCTGCTCTGTCGCAATTCTGTGATTATAGGTAAAGTTGACTCCCATCCCAAATGGAAGGAATCACAGACTACCCCCCCCCCCCTAAAATGTCAGTTTCTATTTTAGATCAAAACATAAATATTAGGTTCAGAAATCCATCTTTTATTTTTAACATTTATTTCAATTTGTAAATAGTAGCTGGAATTTTGAGCTTATACAAATAAGACAGGAATTTACCTTGCTGTTCCAATACTTTTGGGCTGGACTGAAGAGGTAGATCATGGTATTATTACTATTTCTTGCCACTAGTGTCCATCTGCAGCTCCCATTTAAATATATCTGTTGTGAAAACAGCCATAGGTGGTTAACAAAAAGCTTCAAAGTTGCACTTTCTGGTGCCTGCGGGAATTTATTTGGTTTACACAGACCACCTCCCGCTGAGAGGGTTGTTAGTTTGCTCTTTAAGTGTGTCCGATAAAGCAAATAAATCTTTTTGGTGTTAGTTGGCTATTTTGTCATTGTTGTAATTCAAGGTTCAAGAGTGACTGTTTTCACCACATTCTAGGATGTTCCTTGTCTGAAATGCCCCCCTTGGAAGCTGGCTTCAGATGGTGGCTTAGAGTATTGTCATCCATCTAGCACCATTTGAAATCAGTGTTCTTAGGGTGGGAGGTGAGTCACCTGCCAGGAAAAGTCAGCAGTGCCGGGAAAAGTTCCACTCAATCAGCATCAAATGGCCAGTGATGTTTTGGCAGCCGGAGCCCTTTGTCCTTTCTCCAAGGTTGACCGGTTTCTTCTGGCGCTCAGAGTCTGCTCTCGTTTCTAGCACCATTTGAAATCGGTTACAGTGAAGGACACATCTCGTCGCACCTTGAACCAATGGAAACGTCATTACTCTGTTAACTGATTCAGACCAAGTTAACTTCATCCACACAAATGACGTGGACGACTCCAATAATATAATTGAAAACTGGATTCAGCAATGTTTTAAATCTTCATTCGACCCAATCTGCTATTCCTACAATCAATTTGAACAAATGTGTAAACAGTAATAAAGTTATGTTTGCCAGTGACGTCTGTAATTTGGTTTGTGATAAATTGACCAAGAAACAAGCAGTTAAGTATTAGTCCACAAGGTGGCACTGTGGTCAATAGTTAAATCACCCCAGGTATTAGATTGCATTACAATCTAAGTGGCGTCTAAATTTTTAATCACATTCTGAATGCCACACTTAAGAATCATTGCAATTATGAATTTGCCAATAGTATTCTGCTGTTTTTGTGTTTCATATTAACTGTAAATAATTCACAAGCTATATAACCAAGTCTTGACAAGAGTCAGGCCAGTTTAAAACATACATTAACACCAGAAACATGATGGCTATTCTTACACTTTATTTAATTTACCTTCTAAAACATTTTAAATAGGGGAAAACCCAACAAATTGAACAGTGCTTAAAAGGTAACTAGTGGCAATTTACATTTTTTTTTTTTCAGCCAAGACAAAAACCTCTCATGAGCGGGTTTATGACAATACAAATCTTTGGCAGTCATAATACATAAGTTATAAATCAAAGCTTATTTTAAATCAGAGCAAACAAATTAAACAGTGCTTAAAGGTAACGTTTAACTAGTGGCAATTTACAATACATTCATTTTTTTTTTAGCCATAACAAAACCTCTCACAGCTGTCACACAGCAGGTTTATGACAATGCAAATCTTTGGCAGTCATAATTGCCAAAATTAATAGACTTGAAGTGCACAAAGACATAAATAATAAACTTCTTCCTCCTTCCATCTTAGAGATCCCATTGGGATTATTGGGGAACATCTGACACGCTTGAAGCAAAGAGCACATTCGCTTTCGACCACCGAGTCAAATTGTACTGATCGTGGGAAGTTCATTTTCCATTTAGGCATACCTATGATGCACTGCCTGCATTACAATGTAAGTGGAAAATTAGAAGTAAAAGTGAAGGGAACTCTTACGTATATTATTGTTTTCACAAATGCGCTGACAAAAACCAAAACTCGAGCATAGTGCTAACTGGAACGTGTTACTGATCTGTCATGAGAAACTAATTCGCCGTCCACTCGACACGGACATCAGTTACAGTCCTCTTCCCATTTCTAGCAATGTTGTGCCAGCAGGAGTCCTGCCATCACTGTGAAGAATAGAACCAGGTAAATTAGACCATGCGGAATAACAGCCTGCAGCCATGTGAAACAGGAACAACTGGTACATTTTAAAGTAACACAATCTCAACTCAAACGGTGCCGATACATTTACAATTTCATCCTAAACCATTGAAATTCTCAACTTTATATTCACATTTTAATGTGAAAGACAATTGTTTTCAGTATACTGTAAAACAATAAAAAAAAAATGACGAATTTGGAACCAAGCCCTCAGCATCACCTAGTGTCTTACCGAGAGCACCATTCCCTCCACATCTGTGGTAGCCTCATGGTCGGAGTGGCCTTTCCGATAGCTGCAATCCAGTAATGAGCAGTCAACAGATATGTGCATGTGCAGAAAAAATAAAAAGGGCTGGCAAAAGTTGGCGGAGGGAAAAGGGCTCCCAGAGAAATGTATTCAAGCTCAGAGAAAGAATGCAACCACAGCAGTGACCCAAGTGTCTTCGAGTGCCTCGAAAACACTAAGCTCAAATCAGATCGAGTTTAAGTTTGCATCAAACTTAATGCAAAATGTAAATTTTTTTTTACATTTTTATATTTTGCGACCGTTACCAGCAACTGCCTCTAGGCTGGGATTATAACATTTCATTGACTTTACATAATGTATTGTTTATATTAAAAAAAAAAAAAAAAAAAAACATCAGCAGCTTCTATTTCATATTCAGCCTACTTCGGGTAAGAGCCATTCAGCACTTGTGTCACTAACAGAAGGGGTCCAAATCACCCATTCACCCTCTGATGCCCTCTATGCCCATTCAGAAAGGCACACAAGACCAAAAACCTACATTAAAAAACAGTAGCTAAAAAAAAAAAGGAAAGGCAGTATAAAGAGCGTAATAGCAAAAGCCTGTAATTGCACAAAAAGACCAGAGCCATAAAGTGGTTAGTCTGCATATTTGGTTATAGAAAAGAACATTAATTCATTCATTCATGCTTCTCCTCACGAGGGTTGCGGACATGCTGGAGCCCATCCCAGCTGTCTTTGGGCGAGAGGCGGGGTACACCCCAAACTGGTCGCCAGCCAAATAGCACAAATAGACAAACAACCACTTACACTCACACCTGCAGATAGGTTTGGAGTCTACAAAAGGACAGTTTACCCATTTTTGCTCTTTTTGTTGATAAATGCAAGGCATCCAAAGTAATAGCATCCAATGATAATGGCGATAGCTAATCCAATGATGACTGAGGACCAAGAAAGAAAAACAGATCGGACTCAATGACCAATCCAACAAATCACAAATATATACACGGTACATCATTTGAACTGCAAAACCTCTTCCCAGTTGCAAGAATAAGTATGTGAACGCGAGGGAATTACTGTACTTGGTTTCTGCATGAATTAAGCATAACATGTTTTATACTCGCAAAGTCACAATATAAATATGATAGTTAATGGAATAACAGAATACAGTGTTGTGGCTATTACACTGATTGAAACTCACCTGCAAAAGCAATACCCAGAGACATCCCCAAATGACTACCATCATTTTCTAGAAGGCGGGGGGGAAGAAAAAAAAAAAAAAGTCAGAAAGGTTCGAACCAGCAGATTACCAGAAACGTAGTCTACTCTACTTGAAGAATTTAATTCAGAAGACATTATCTCTACTTACTGTTTCCCGTTTCAGGATCTGGTTCAGAAGAGGCTGAAATGATAAAATACAGGTTGAATCAAGATATCCCCAAAAAATTCTGTTGACTCAAATGTTTGGTAGATGTTCAAGCCAAGGTTTGTAAACTTAAAAGAAACAACGTATGATATTTAGTGCCATCTAGCGGTGAACAAATTAATCCATCCATTTTCCAAACCACGGGGGTCGCGGGTGCGCTGGAGCCTATCTCAGCAGTCATCGAGCAGTAGGCAGGGGACACCCTGGACTGGTTGCCAGCCAAACGCAGGGCACACAGACACGAACAACCAGTCGCACTCGCACCTAGGGACAATTTGGAGTGCTCAATTGGCCTGCCAAGCGCGTTTTTGGGATGTGGGAGGAAACCCCGGAGTGGCCGCAGAAAACCCACGCAGGAATGGGGAGAACATGCAATTTCCACATAGGGAGGGCCGGAGGTGGAATCGAACCGGTACCCTCCTAACTGTGAGCCTCCTGCGGCGGACAAATAGTAACCAATTCAAAACGCATTCATATTGGAAAAACGCCGCGAGAGGGAACACAAGTCGCGAGATTACTACAATGTCTACAATTGAGGTCCAAGTTTAAAGAAAGTACAAGAAAGTTGGCCAGGAGAGCAATCAGGACTCTTTTTGAATCCTATTCAAACATATACCTGTTGGCGTCATTTTGGTCTTGGGGGTTGTAACCGTTGTAACCGTCGTAGTCGGTTTAGGACTTTCTTTTCCTTTAGAAGCAAAGAAAAAGACTGTCAAAGACTGACTGTTGCCTTAGCAACACGGTCAGCCCTCCTTTTTAAATCTTTTACTCAACAGTATACTTAAGTCACGCGACAACAATGGGATTTTCTTGTGTCAGTAAAAGTTCACACGGTGCGGTAGTGCAACAATCTATCGACTATAAACACTGAACTGAGTTAACAAAACACAGTTGGTCCGACAGACTGCATTCAAGAATTTCAGTGTGTGATTCCTTTCACACCAAGAGGTCAGGAAATGACTTACGCTTACAACTTGGAAGTTTCGGTAACCAGCGGCTGTTGATGTCACACGTCACGGTGGAAGAGCCAACCATCTCGTATCCAGATATGCACTCAAACGTCACGGACGCCATGTACCCGTACGGGGGTCGAGCGCCTGAAACCATCTCGGCATTTATAATCTCCAGCTCACGACAGTTAACCTCTGCGGGAAAGAAGAACTCATCAGATTATTGATGATCTTGGGAAAGGAGTGGGTGGGTACCAAAGCAACACTCACCGACACAAACAGGTGGACCAGGTTTGAATTGTCCATCATCGGAACAATGTCGAAGTTTGGATCCATTGAGAACATAACCTTGGTCACAGGAGTATTGTACAATGTCGTCATACTGGTAGACGTCCATAAGAGGGTTGAAATTGCCTTGAGCCACTTTTGGTGGAGGATCACAGGTCACCGCTGCAAGTGAAAAATGATAACTAGTAAAAACTGTCACGTGCACCAGTCTTGATAGGTGAAGAAACTCAAGTCAACTACCAATACAGCGGGGTGGGTGGTTACTCCAGGATCCATCCGACAAACAAGTGCGTTGAGCGGCACCAACCAATATGTAACTGTAAGTATGACAACTTCAGATAAACGCAAACAAATGCCCGGCCTATCACATTTAAAAGAAACAGTCGCTTAAGCACAAGCACAAATTACTCAAAAAAGTATCAGTCAGTATCAGTATAAACCTAATGCTTCTCTATTCAATGAAACAGCAATTAATGCAAGATAGGCCACAAAGTTTAGAACGATTTGTCATTTTTCTTACCCTCTATTACAAGTGATGGATAATTGGGCACCAAAGTCAACACCATTTGGATAACCAACAATCCCATGCTCTACTTCCTCTGCAGCACCACAGGAAATTTCTAAAAAAACCCAAAAACCATTCAAGTATTATATAACAATAAAGTATTGATATATTATATTAGGGGTGTAAAAGGGAAAAAACATTTGAATCATACAAATCGTTTTAAAGATGTGTACCTCGAATTGAACCCAGCTCAAATGTTTGTCATAAAATGACAATGAGAAATTCAGCATCACATACATACAATCTCGAAATGAGTGGTACCATATAAAATTGAACTAATTGCACTGAATCAAATCTTTCAACTTTAAGAATCGCTTTTGAATCCCATCGATTTAGATAAAATTGTCTTCTATTGAAGAGATGTGCAACCCTAATTTGGATGCAGGATTCTTAATAGACAAATATGGTCTCCGTTCATATCATTTATAATTAATTCAAACTCACTGTCGCATTTTATGGTCACAGGACTCCACACACCATCTGTACATGTGACATATTGAAGCCCCCCCTTCCACTGGTAACCCAAAGCGCAGACAAGATTAGCTTTGCTCCCATCTGGAAATGTATCTTTAAGCAAGTCGTCATCGTTGAGGTTTGTGTTGCTGCTTAATGTAGGCCTGGAACAATCTTTAGCTGTAATTGCATGAAAACAAAAAATGAGAACAATGCTCATGTTGACAATCCTCAATGCGATCTACCACTCACCTTGAGCAATCATGACAAGGCCAAGATAGCCCAAAACCAGAAACAAGGAGATGTCCATGACTGGATCAGGACCAGCATGGGCAAATATCTGGTCAAATCAAATAAGCAATGAATATTAGCACAGTATTACAACATGTTAACTCACAAAAGGATTAGGAAAAATACATTACCCGTTTTAGAAGCAAGATGTTTGTGATTTTTTGTTTAACTGGGGGCTCCAATTGGGTTTGATTGTATGGAAGACCACTATAAAAATTCCTCCCAGAACTGTTAAAAAAAAAAAAAACAGGAAACACTGCAATTTGGGTATGTCAAATCTCAGAAATGATCCGACTGAATGATGTAATTCAGTCTTCGTTCGATTCAGAGCGATACATTCGTTGTCATTTTTTTATTTGAGTAGTTAATATGATACATAGAGTGAATCTAATAAAGCGTAGACGGAATTTCCTGACGATTATGGACAAAAAAGTACCACGTACTTGACTAAGACAAAACCTACGTGACCATACAAAGGGCACGTTGAAAAATTCTAAAGCTTGTGACGAAACTGAATGCAGCGTTCCGGTCCAGTTCATTTCCGAACGCGGCCAGCATTGCGCACCATGTTGCCAGTCGGTGCGCCAAGTGCGCACACCGGCAAACCGTTTTTTATGCATTGTGAATTTCCGTTCGGCAAATTTGAGCAACGCATTCAGTTTCCGTATGGTCGGATGACACAATGGTCGCTGCAGTGTAATTTCCGAACGCGCCCAAAGCTATAAAACTTACTGTGACTTGCTAGCTAAGAAGTGATGTGAACACTGCAGATTTAACTCGTTTATCAACCCCGAGGGAAAACGTACACAATATATTGTATATCAATATATTGGCTTATATGTATTGATCACAGTGTGACGTAGAAATATTTCTTCGGAACTGCCTATTCAGTGTAAACTTGCTTTAGTAGCCTTCAGCTAGCAAAACACCAACTAACATTCAGGTTTGCGGGCGGCATTCTAACGAGTTCAATATTTGTGGGAAACGCTAACGAAACTAAAGAAAGTCTGGTCAGTATTTAACTCACCCGAAGGTCACCAGTGGTCACAATCGCAAATGCGGCTTTCAAGATGGTGAATTTATCTCCCCAAGTTGTTTGACAGGAAAAGGCGTTGCAGCTATAAACATCACGTGACTCACCTGACGTCACATGATCTCTTTGAACTCTGCTACTAAGTAAGAATAAAATCGCTCCCAGAGGAAAATATTTTTGAATATATAAACTGGAATAACACATGGTTGTGCCCCTTTAAATTATGCTAATTTTTGCTATGCTTCTCCTGAATAAAAGATCTCCAGAAGATTTGGTCTGAATAGTTTCTGATCTTTGTTCATGAATCACTTGGGTTGGTATACTGCACTCATAAATGAGTAGGCCTATTGCTTAACACCATTGACTCACCTAAGTAAATTCATTTTAACCCAGTTTGTTACAGCCTTAACATTTTAACTACAGTAATTAGAACAGTGGTTCTTAACCTTGTTGGATGTACCGAACCCCACTAGTTTCATATGCAGATTCACCTAATACCTGTTAATTGAAAAATAAAATGATTGTTTTCAAATTCAAGACAATATATATATATATTTTTTTTTACTGGTGCACAAAATGAGCCGTGCATGAACATCACCTTGTTCAAACAACAAAACCCTCACATTAAATGAACTCACAACAAATTACATACCTGCAAATCAGTGTGACTTGTGCTGTTTCCTTGAGACCAGTTTAGATATGCATCATCACAAATTTACATCATAAATCAGGTGACCTCCACAGCGAGTGTTCTGCCGAACCCCTTACATCAGGGGTGGGCAATTCTGGTCCTCGAGGGCCTGTTTTATAGGTCTCCCTGCTGCAACACACCTGATTCAAATGATCAGGATTGCCCATGGACTCAACGAACCCCTAGGGTTGGATGGAACCCAGGTTAAGAACCACTGAATTAGAAGGACAACTGTATTTCTTTTTATGAATTATAATTTTAAACTAAGAGACGAGACCAGTTCAATAAGAAACAGTAATTTGTTGGGTATTCTGCTGTCACATCTTTGATCGATTTTAAAATGTATTTGCTTTGGTTGTTGCTAGTTCACAAAACTAACCATGTTAATCTTCACACAGATTAAACACAAAGACCACTCAGAGGTCAAAAGTGCCATGTCATAATTTAGTTTATTTCATTCAGCAACATTTACTAGTACTGTGCTAGTGCATGATGTCCTAATATAACTTTTTCCATTTTCAATATGGTACCGATATTGCAGTCAGAGTAGTATTTGATAATACCAATATTGATTCAATATGATATCAGGAATTATACATTCTCCAATATATTTCTTAGTCTAAACACGTTAGAAGAAACTTGATCAAGTGATACTATTCAAACAAATAGTCAGGTATGAGAAAATATGACTCATTTATTCCAAATATTTGGGTTATATAAATTCAACCGCAAACATAAAAAGGTACTGCACGTGAATAAAAGAAATACAAAATAAAAGAACCTGAGAAATAACCTGAATAAAGTCTAATACAAACAAATTATACCTTCTGGGGTGCAATGTATCAATTCAAGTTTATATCAATACATTCATCCATCCATCCATCCATTTTCTGAACCGCTTAGTCCCCACGGGGGTCGCGGGCGTGCTGGAGCCTATCCCAGCCGTCATCGGGCAGTAGGCGGGGGACACCCTGAACTGGTTGCCAGCCAATCGCAGGGCACACAGAGACAAACAACCATTCGCACTCGCACTCACACCTAGGGACAATTTGGAGTGATCAATCGGCCTACCAAGCATGTTTTTGGGATGTGGGAGGAAACCGGAGTGCCCGGAGAAAACCCACGCGGGCTCGGGGAGAACATGCAAACTCCGCACAGGGAGGGCCGGAGGTGGAATCGAACCCGCACCCTCCTAACTGTGAGGCGGACGTGCTACCCACTGCGCCACCGAGCCGCCCCTCAATACATTCATTTCTTTTTTTTCTTTTTTTTTACATTAGGTATAAGGTGATGCTGCATGATATAAGACCAGGGGTGGAGTTGGGAATGGACTGCTTGCATATGACTGCTAATCTCTTTGGATGTAGACTGATACAATACAATACTGTTTTTTTCAGCTGATCTATATTAATATTTGATAGGGTCACCCCTCATTTGCACTATAGCGTTAAAATGTTGAATTGCAATTGTGAAGTTGAGATACATACAGAAATAGTGGATTTGTTAGCAAAGAATCAAATCACTGCTCTGATACAGGTTTCTTCAGGATCTTCAGGATCTTCATCCTAACCACCAGACTCCTCCACTCCTCTTGTGCGCCCTGAATGGATTCTCAACACTTCCCTCTGTAGTACTGACTGCGCCGAGTGACGTTAGGACCCAGTGAGACAAACCCACAAAAACTGAACTTCCTTATTCTTTCACCCTAGTTCCTTAACGTCAGAAGCAGTGACAGCAGGCCTTTGTGTGCTGCTCAGACTTGCGGTTCAGCACCCTAACATGAAAGGTGACCTAAGACCGTTATGGACCAAGAGCACGTAGTCATGGAACAGCAGCAGGCCTGCATAGTGAGGAACTTATTGGACAAATTGGAGAAACGAGACAGCGAGGACAAAGAGTTTGTGGTGAGTCAAGTGTTATAATACAATCTTCCAATTTGGCATAGAGCAAATTTGCAAAAGTGAAGGCTATTTTTTTCGAGGCAGTGTAAGATACTACAAGTGACTTTAGGCTAACTATTGTATTGTATAAAAAAAAAAAAAAAACACTGCTTCCTCCATGCTGCTCAATGACAGAACATGAACGTAAGGAAGCTAGACCACTAAGTAGCTTTGCAAAGAGTGGCAGTCACGGTGAAACTGTTGATGACGCGGTCTGCATCTGTATCAGAATGGAACAGTAGCACAGAGTGAGAGCAAACAATATAAAACGTTTTGTAGATATCAAATCAACATACATTTTCATTGCCGACCTGCTGCCATGACAACAAGTCACATGCCAAAGGCACAAGATGGCACACTGCCACATCTTCCACTACTCCAATTTCCACGTTCGTTTAGTAGTAAAATGAGTCAGATATTCCTATCATGTGTGGGTGATTCACAGCATACACAGTCCACAATTGTGTTCCTACCAAATACAGAACAAAACCCAACAAGAACAGTCAGTACGTCACACCAGGTTTGTTGAAGTTAGACAATTCACCGTTTTACGCTTTTGATTTTTTTCTTTGCAGAAGTTGAGAAACCAGTCAATTAAGTATCGCGATGACAAGACTTACCCCAGCGAATCAGCTGAAATGCAGCAAAACATCAAGAAGAACCGATACAAGGACATACTTCCATGTAAGCTTCATTCAAGTAAATAACAATCAAATAAATCATATTATCTTCCCTCACTGAATCAAAACTTAAAACTATGACTTAAACCTTACTTATTCATACATCCTGGACACAGATCAATCGTAAGTGAGCAAAGTCACCATAGTTTAACATAACTGGACATCTGTCATAGTTGACCACAGCAGAGTGAAGCTCACGATGACCACCTCTCAAGATGACACTGACTACATTAATGCCAGTTTTATCAAGGTGAACCAAATATCAGTCAGAGCAAAGTGTTCATATTTTCTATAAGATGTGACCTTGATATGACTTGAGTGTGTTTTGCGTGCAGGGAGTGACAGGCGGCAAGGCTTACATCGCTGCTCAGGGTCCACTCCATCACACAGTGCTGGATTTCTTCAGGATGCTTTGGGAGTATGACGTCAAAGTACGAGACACTTCTGTGGACACAGCAAAAATACTGATTTCTTTTATCTCCAGTAATGATCAGCTTTATACAATTCCTACCATTGTCATCTGGCTTACAGTTTTCTATTGTTGACAGCATTCTTGGCCATAACAATTGTCAAAATTTTGGAGGATTTTTTATTTATTACTTTGCTAATTAACTAAGTGACTGACTACAGAACTACTGTAACTAACACACTGACTGATAAATGAGGAAATAACTAATGATGATTTTGCCTCATCTTTCCTGGTGGATTTGTTAAAAATACGTGACCTTTAACCTCCACCACTTTCTTTTCTGTTTTTGCTTTCTTTAGGTGATAGTAATGGCCTGCCAAGAATTTGAGATGGGAAAGGTAATAAAAGATATGAACATGTGTCTCTTTTTTTTTCTTTCTATTTAACTTAAAGGGGAAGTCAAACCCCAAATTTGATTTATAATACAATGCTCTGGGCAGCCCAACTAGTGGAAGTTTAGTTGAAGCAATTTAAATAAAACGGGCAAAATCCACCGCCGGCCATTTTACCACTTTTTCAGTCGACAGCAAGTGACAAAATGTGCACCACCTGAGATAGATCAAATATTCATGAATTTTGCAGCTTAATTCATATTCCACAAAATACTGTGTTTAGACCAGAGATGGGACATACTACTTATTATTGTATATACAATTTTGGGGTTGACTTACTATAAATATTTTCTGTTCTTTGCAGAAAAAGTGTGAGCGTTATTGGCCACATAAGGAGAAGAAATCATTTATATGTGGGCCCTTCATCATGGAATGTGTGAGTATTCTTTCTCTGATGACTTTGCCCAACCCCTCAAAAATCTTGTTTTAATTTTTTGGGGGCCAAAGGTGAGGAGTAAAACTGTGGGCGATATCTTATTTTTTATATAGGATTGTGAGGAAGACAAAGGAGCTTATCTGACAAGGACATTAGGATTGACATATGACAATGTAAGTGACGATATACAATTGTCAGAACAAACGAACACTAGATTCCTCATCATCTCAATTTACCTTTTACCTTTTTTTTTTTTTAATATTGGTGCCATGTTCCGAATAATTGTTTGCTGTCTTCCGTGGCTTAACTTTGTCCAGTGTCGCAGAACATTGAAACAGTTGCACTATGTTAAGTGGCCAGACCATGGGGTGCCAGATTTTATACCTTCCATTTTGGACATGTTGGAGGAGATGCGCACCTATCAGTCCCATGATGACATCCCAATGTGCATACACTGCAGGTAATCTTTTTCACCATTAAAAAAATCCAATGTATTTTCAATATTATTATTATTATTATTGTGTGGATGTTGAAAGGGTTAGAAAGAAAGGTGATTCTATATTCTTATTTTTATTCTGCCCACTTTTATGTCCTCCCAATATTCCTACATATTACATTTAATTTACACTGTCACAATTCTAATATAGTCCACACATTCACGCCACGCAGGCCATTATTTTTGTCATGCCGCATACAGTTTTTGCACAACTTCCTATTTTAAATTGAAAAATACAAGCAACCAAACAAAAAGAGAGCAGAATAATAAAATCATTAAAATATATTCAAATTAAAATCATAAAGAATCAGAATAACCCATGCATAATAATCAAAATACGATATGTTCTTTCAATTCACACGTTCATTCATTTACACAATTAAGATTGCTTCATTTAATGCTATTTGTATTTGGCATTATAGTTTGACACGAATGCGACCCCAAAAATAAGCATTCTGAATGAACTGTGTCAAACAAAACAAAACAAAACATAATTTTCTTTTTAGTTGAAAGATTTTCTTTACAGATCGTGTATTGCGGTGTTCACATTGTTGCAGTGTCAGTTTCGTTCTTACAAAGCATGTCCTACCCCCCCCCCCCCCCCCCCAGAAGTGAAGACCCTCCTATTTCTTATATACAGGAAACCAATAACCAACTCTGTTTTTCCTGTTTAATCAAGACACAAATTTATTTTGAGCATCTTTAACCTGAACAAAACCAAGCACTAGAAGCTATCCCTGCACTGTCAACGTAAAACAACAATAAGAACAAACAAAAACTTGATTGAAGTAAATATTTCAAGGCAATAAACTCCGATAAAATTTTCAAGATTTGCTATTCTGGAATTTGGTGGTTCAATTTTTGATATATCAAACATGTTACAAATCTATGAGGTTGAGTGTCACAAGTTGAGTTTTCTTAACGTCCTCGTGGCTGCTGTGGTTTCAGTGCTGGATGTGGTCGAACAGGAGTCCTTTGCGTGATTGATTATACTTGGAATCTTCTCAAGAATGGGGTAAGAAATGCCTCCGAGACATTTTTAGTGAATTATTAAAGATTGATATTTTTGTTTGATTGTTATTCTTTTAGATGATCACTCCAGATTTTAGTATATGTGACTTAGTTCATAGCATGAGAACCCAAAGGCCATCTGTTGTTCAAACCAAGGTAGCTTCTGTTTTTTTTTTCTTCCTTTCATCTGCAATAGCATCTACCAAACATATTTTTTTATAAATTCACATTTCTTATGTTGCTCCACCTCAGGAACAATATGAATTAGTCTACAGCATCATCAGGTTGCTGTTTGAGAGATACCTGCAGTCCACGGATAAACAGAGCAGCAAATATGAGGTGATGGACAAATAACACAACCCTCACAAGAGATAACTTGAAAAAAATGGATTTCTGAATCGTATTTTCCTGTCAAACAACCAAGGTAACAATGGGAGTGTCTACAGGGGAGCAAGATGTTGGAAGTCAAGAGCAACTCCTTAGCATCTGTGCAGAGGAAATGAAACAGACAACGCTCACTCCAAGTCCAGGAGGTCTTTCTACAGATTGGAATAATCACCCAGACCAACCACAACCACTCCCTGGATTCCTAACTAACAGTGAGGAGGCACCTAGAACTTCACCGAAAGACGTCCACACTAGCCGAGAAATAGCTGCGGTGGAGGACAAACCACTGGATGACGACATTCCATCAACGAAACTTCAAGGCTCACCCACAGCAGCAGCCGCCATCTGTCTGATGGTGGAAGACCCCTACTTTGATACACCTCTGTCTGACCATGCAGCACCTTTCAGCAAGCGATGGACAAGCTGTTCGATCGACAGCACTTCGTCGTCCCTGAATGACCGCACCCTGCAGTCTGCTGACTCAACTTTTGCCAGTCAGTTCCTATGGATTTATTCCAAAGATATAAACATCGAAGAAACATATTTCACTGTTAACAGTTGTAACTGCTTTTCCCCCCCTTTCCCAATTGAAGCTCATGCCGATGTCGACATACCTCCACCATTGCCCGAACGAACCCCAGAGTCCTACCAACTAGCTGCTGACACAGGTTGATATCAGCTGGCCGTACATCTCCATCCATCTTTACACTATTTGCTCTTATCCACAATTTAAGTCTCACCAAAAAGACCTGCTTTTCTTTTTTGCTAGTGTCTTCAGAACCTTCAAACTCCTCAGGAAGGCCAACTGTCACTATTCCACCAAACGGAGTTACTGAGGCTGCACGAGGTGACATGAATAAGATAGAATATCTTATGAATATAAATATAAAGATATAAGATATGGAATCATCGTCTGAAAGTCTAATACACGTCCAAAATAAACACTGTTCTGCATCCCTAGACAGTCCCGTGACGCCTGTACCATCACTTCCAAATAGAACTCCAGAATCCTATGAGCTGGCTTGTCATCAAGGTGTCTTTTCTAACAGTATCGCCAATCATTGTCTTTACACTGACTAGCCAGAACATTATAAGCATAACATAATGATCATATCATCACAGTATATTGTGCAACTATAAATGCTGAAATTCTCCTGTGTCATGCAGTTCCTGTCACCATTCAGCTAGAGGTCACACGAGCGACAAACGTGAACAGAATTGGCACATCCTCAGAGTGGTCAGGTGTTTCTAACATGCTCGGCGATTCATTGGCGCGAGAAACAAAGCCGTGGATGAGAAGCAAAGTAAGTGTCACGTGTCCTTGCCGTCTTGCATATTGACAACACTAAACATCTATTCCTCTCTTTTACTTGTAGAGTCTGAGAGCAAAAATGCATTTGACAGGTAAGATTGGTGTAAAGGTCCATGAAAGTAAAGATGTAACAAGCAGTATGGGTTGGTATAAATGCCCATCAGGAATAGGTTTCGTTTGTTTCTTCTAGAGTCACTGACTCCGGCACGGCTGTCGCACACTCCTCCTGTTGCTGAAGGAGGAAGTGGTGAGTATCTTGGGCCTTTAAAGTGACGGCACAGCAGAGAACTGCCTCTTCATGCACACGGTTGGAAAACCTGTCAATGTTGTTGCCGCTGCTTCTCACTTTTCAGCACAAGTCGGAGGATGGGAGGTGAAGCAAAAGGCCTTGTTTGCCGATAACGTGACGCCAGGAGATAAATCAGAAAGAAGCAATGAGAACAACTCACCCCACAGAAGGGTATGACATTCACAAATAAAAAAAGAAAATTGAAAATTAAACATGTATGCTTTTCACCCCTTCAGATTCGGAAATTGTTCAGAGACAAGCAGAGAAGTGAGTAATGCATACGCAAAAACGTCTTCAGTGACGGACTAAAATATCTAAAAAAATATATGTATACTAATCCCATCCTATTCTCAGTAAATCCAGCAACTCCATGTCAACTGCCATCATCTCCAAAAGGAGTCGTAACCTCACTGTTCAAATTTGGTAACCCCAGACCATCTTCTTAATCATCAAACCAATCTGTTCGATTCATTTCAATGCAAAACCATTTGTGTTTTATTGCGCTTTTCACAGGATCTGGTAACAGGATAGGAAAGCCAAAAGGACCCAGAAATTATCCACAAAGCTGGTTCGAAAAGGAGGACTTTCATCTCCCCAAGTAAAGTCCTCCAGTGACGTGTTCTTTCATTAATGGGCTCTTTGAGCCACCTAGTGGACATTTGTTGAAATTCACTTTTCTAAGATTTTATCTCAAAAGGATCAGGACATTCCTTGTTAATAACTTGATGCAAATGTACTGTTTATGCCTCAGCACCAGCGGATTTGTTTTTCCTTTTTTGTGGATTCGTGAGGCCACAGTTCTCTTCTTTCTTTGTTTTAACTCTACAGGGGTTGCATTTTGGAGCACCAAATATCTTCAATAAATCTTTTAAGTGCGGAAACTCTGAGATTGTACTTGGGGCATTTCTGATGAGCTGAGGGGTTCCAACTTGCACAAGTAGCAGCCAAGAGCGTGAAGAAGCACTTAGAAAGCTTTGACGCCAACATGGCGGCTCCACACGTGCGCAGAAGACAAACTGCTCGACACTAAAATGAAGTAACAATTTCCACTGACTAGATGGTATAAAATTTACATTTATTTAGAACAATCAATAGACAAATTAAATATTAAAGAGATGGGTCAAAAGTATAAAACGTCCCCAAAAAAATTCAAGCGCTAGTGTAAAATAAATAATTATAAATACATCCATCTCAAAATGAAAAAAAACCCTTACGATTCATTGTAAAATCCAAACACAAGCGTCTTCACATCTATGGACAGTTTATAGTTGTCAATTAAGCTGCGTCTAATTTCAAACACGCACCAGTAGAAAGTACCAGGAGAAAACACAGACGTGGCAAACATGAAAATGCCACACGGGAAGGCCGACGACCTGTTCTGTACTACAACACCGTGTTGCCCACAATCAAATCAAATATATTAAAATGCTCAAAACTGCCCTCATATATTTGATTTGAAGTATAGAGTGTCGATCAGTGGAAGATCGTCTCATCTAAAGTAATCCCAATGGACCGATACCAAGTCAAAGTGGAAATTGTCTTACACGGTGAGGTAAGCAAGAGGATTCGACTAACTTTAGCGGCGGCAGAGGAGGCTTTTTCGAGGGTGTGGCTGGCTTTGAGACCCGTTCTTCAGTCTTGGGAAACCCACCTTGTGGTCGGACAACGGGGGTGGCAAACTTGGCCAGGTTGGACGAGATGTGGCCTGAAAAGGAGCTAAGATCGCTGGGTCTCAGCTGCTCTTTGGCCTTCTCGTCCTTCTGGTAATGTTTGAGGCGGATGTGCCAGGCCAGGCTGCAGACCGCCGACACCGTTTTGAACTGGTGGATGACGTTCCGTGGAATGAAATAAATGTCGTCGTCGCAGAGCTGGGAGCGGATGTAACGGATGCCTTCTCTTCTCAACTGGTTGAGCTTGGCATCATCCAACCACTGAACACACTGTAAACATTTCACCCGATTAGACGAGTGGACCCTAAAAGCGCATGGTCGATACGGTGAATCCATCATGAAGACAAGACTACCTGAGAAACCGGAGGCTCGAACAGATCCAGCTGCAGTTGTTTCACAACTTCATTGAAGTCACCCGCATGGAAACACACAACATCTTTGGTGACACGAGGGCGATTATTCCTGGAGGGGAAGAGATCCATTTTAATAAAAAAGTCCTACACACGATCAAGCACTTATTGTGACCAAAAGGTTCCTTCCCACCTTTCACCAAAGTGCACAGCTTTCAGCACTCCCACAGCAGCAGTACTTTGCCAGTCTGAGCTCTGGCCCACGTGGTCAGCATGGGCCTTGGTGCGATCCTCAAACAGAACCTCTCTGGGTTCGCTCGCTCTCGGCAGGTAGTGCAAATTTTTGATCTCATTCATGGACCTGCATGAAAACAAGCCATCGTTCAAGTTGTCCACAAGAACACTAACTAGGAGGCTTTTGCAAAGGAGTAAAGTTGTCACGGAGCGGATGGAGCAGGGTGACCAAATGCAGCTTGGACCAGGGTTCACTGAAGGGAACTCAAAAGACAAACTGACATGACTTAAACAATAACTTGACTGACCAGGACGTGAAACAAGAAGACAGCAGGACATGACGACAGCAAGACAGCACGACAACAATGATCCAAAAGCGAGTGACACGCAGACAGGACTTAAATACGAGACAAGTAACGAGAGGAAGGTGACTGTGATTAGTGCATAGTTTGTGAGTTGACACAGGAAGGGAGGGGCGAGTACACAGGAAGACAGAAACCATGACAACCTAGACACATAGTAACACGGCTGGGGATGAGACATGACAAAAGTGAGGCTACATTCAAGTCTTGCTAGCACCATCAAGTTCCACGTTGAACATTGAGAAGTTTACCTGCGACGTTTCAAAGTTGAATTGGATCCGTCGGCAGTTGGCACCATTTGTTCTCCGGGTCTGACCCACATTATGGGCCCGTCGTCACTCTGTGAGCGGCAGTCCAGCTTCAGACTGGAGAGGCTTCCCCACGGAAGGGTCATCTAAGCCACAGATGTTGCCAATAAATGTAGTAGCCAACATCTGTGCATCAATTTTGCCTTGGAAATTGAAACCTTGTCTCTATTTTAATATATCAGGTCAAAACATTCACTTCACAATACAAGTTGTCGACACGGTGTATCAAAACAAAAGGACTCATATTTAGCCATTACTGTCCAATGTAGATTATGTGAAATAACGGAACCTTTAGTAATGGCGATTCCTCCAACATGTCAAGGAATTCTGGGAAATAGTCTCCCACTTCCTCGTCTACGGCTCCCACCAAGCTGATTTGCCTCATGGGTCCGGCCCGGTAAGTTCCGCAACTGTATGTACGTTTGACCTGAGAAAGAAATGAATGCGACAGTCTCTTCTGCATGTAAAAATGTATTCTCAGAAAGTACAAAGCACTACTGTCGCTTAGATTTTGACATACCTGAGAGCGAAAGTTGTCAATTGTGGTCGTTTCAATGTCTTTCTTGCCCAGCATCTCCATTTTGACCGGTGTGTTGGGGAAGTTAAAGGCAAAGTAGTCGAGGAAATCCGGTAGGAAGGCGGCCGCACCGTGCACCACCGCTAAGGCGTACGAGGCAGCGCCGCTTTGCTTCTCAGCAAAGGCCAACTGAAGGAATTCCTGGGAGAAGCACTCCATCTGAGCTGGACTGAGGCAGGCCAGCTCGTCGGCGTAAGCGTGCAGAACCAACGCGCCGCCGTTGGCTTGCCTTTCCTCGTGCATAAAGCGACCGTAGGAGCCTGTTTGCAGGAAGGACCTGCGGATGTATTGGTCTTGATGAGATAGAAAGGGGGTGAGAGAATGGTTTGGAGGGTCTCTGCCTGGCTGGTCATGATGTTCTTGCTTGAAGTTGCCACATGAGGCCGGATCGGAGTGAAATGAGCCCAGTCCCGACTCCGCGCATATTGTTTGAACAGATTTGTTGCTCATCTGTGGTACCTTTTTGCCACTGCGCTCCTCCTCACGGTGCCTCTTTTTCTTCTTCTTTCGGATGGAGTTCTCCAGTGTCAGAGATGTCACATTGACTTTGTGGCACTTGGACTCTGCCCAGACAGGAACAGGGTGAAGTCAAGAGATGCAGGTGCAGGAATATGCTTTCGCAAAATAAATCACCACACTTTTAATTAAATAATTAATATTAATAATAGTTTTTTTATTGGGGGGGGGGGGGGGGGGGGGGCTGCCAGTTACTAATCTCAAATTTTCAAAATTTAGAAAGACCGACATCCCAGAAACTTGATGGGTACCCTCCAATCCTACAAATAAATGTTGACAAACTCCAATAGACGTGTGGGACCTTCACCCGAAAGCATTTGGTAAACATACAAAACTCCTACCTGTATTGCTCTTTATTTCTGCAAGTCCCACCTTTGCTAAGGTGTTTTCTTTCTTAATCTTCACCTTCAAGTGACCGTCCCTCGTTGAAACTTTGCACTCTGATTGTTTTGCAAGTGTGAAAGTGAAGAGGCTAGTTGGTTGGCAAGACGAACGTCCTTGCTTAGGATGATGCTCAGGTGCCTTCCTTGGCAAAGCAGGATATAGAGAAGGAGGAGGAGGAGGCAGGTTCTTCTTGACGAAATGATGCTGATGATGATGCTGATGATGGCTGCTATGGCCATGCTCACCCGCGCTCAAGTTGAGAGGATGGCCGTGCAGCTGGTGCCACTTGGGGCCACGGCGCTCCTGAGGATGGAGATTCACCTTTTGGTCTTGTTCCTTTGCACGTCTCTTGTCGAATAGGTCCCTCTTCTTGCTTCTCTTCTCTTCGCGCAATGGAGCTATCGTTTTATTTTCTTCTATTCTTATGTATAATGAGTCCGCTAATGTTGCCATTTTTAAAGCGTTTGACACGACATGACATAAAGCGTTTGCCGATCCCACTCTGCACGTACGCACGGTGCGGTTTAAAGGTACAGTTTTCTTATCTTTGCGCACGCGTCGTATGTTGAGGTCGAAAGGCACCATGGGAGATGAAGTTCTTGTACTGCCTGCGTGCGTACACTCACGTTCGCATTTTCTGACGTCATTAAGCTTGATTCACTTTTTCTGACGTCATTAAGCTTGAAACAGCACGCCCTGCCTAACTATTAAATAATTAACGGTTAATTCATAATAAAAACAGTTTCATACCATCCAAACATAGAAATTATTGAATAGAACAATTCATAAGATATAGTTAAGTGTACAGTAAATGAACTGCATTGTACTTTTAGGGCAGATAGTCATGATCATGGGGTATTATATTTAGTATTTTGTTTACAAAATAAAGCTTTTTTTATCCTATATGAAAATATGTCATGCCTGAACGTTTAGTACCACATTAACACAGCAACAAACACGTGCATGTTTATTCAGTAAACCTTTATTCATCAGTGCATGATCAGAATGCAAGATTATTTATTTTCACCAATTTTATATTTTTATGTCAGTTCCCTTAGAAAAATAATGAAACAATTTACAGATGATAGTTTTTTCTGCATGAAGGCAAATATTTATACAGGTGCTGTACAATTTAAAAACATTTACAACTAACTGTGACGTTGAAAGTTTAGATTTCGTATATGTGTTTGAGCGATACAAGGCCACAGTCTCATACATGGTAATGGAATGCACGGTAAACAGTACAGGGCTCCATCATATCAACAAACGAGAGGACAAAAAAATTGCAAGTGA
This sequence comes from Syngnathus scovelli, assembly GCF_024217435.2. NCBI lineage: Eukaryota > Metazoa > Chordata > Actinopteri > Syngnathiformes > Syngnathidae > Syngnathus > Syngnathus scovelli. Next base: position 12,960,007 of record NC_090848.1, on the reverse strand, counting down.
TGCTACAAACAGGTTGTTCTGTACATCCTTCGAAAGGCAGTCCGATGCTTCACATGACAAAAACAAGCATGAGAATTCAAATGTGCGAGCTATCAGACAATACAGTGCTCAAGAGCAGCAACATCAGTGCAGATTCGAATTCATACCAATGAAGACTATTTTAACTATATCGGCCACTTATGGACTTCCTATGATAAACTATGTGTCATTTTTCTACTCCCACTCGAGTCAATCTAAAAAAAGTCAATGTTGAATCATTCACACCTTACTGAAAAGTTTCAAGTCCCTAATTCTGTGATAATAAATACTTTTTGACGATACATTGATATGTTCGAATTTGAATGAGCATCTCTAAAAACAATTGTGTATATAATTGATTTTAATTCTTAAGAAATTGATTAATAAACCCTTTTTTTGACTCAAGAAATTATGATGGGAGTAATTTTATGGCAAATAAAATGTAAGGTGAACAAAGAAAACATTTAAATGCTTTTGTGGCCATATTTTTGGTGATATCCATATATAAGCATTGTTTAAGAAAGAAAATCAGAGCTCTCACTTTTTTTTTTACAATCAAGTTCTGTTAATACCATTCATCTAAAATCTGTGTGAGTATGTCATAAACACTTTGATAAGTAATGCTCAGTAAATTGAGTCAATGCTACAGCGACATGAAAAAGCTTGCAAACACACAATAGTCACAAGACCTTAAACACAGAGCTGCTAAGTCGACCCATAGGGATCACCGAATCATAGAAATAGAATGTATAGATTGTGCAGTTCATGCGGTTGTAAAACCTTCAGGGCTGAACCTGTTCATCGACAATTTCAACACCACGTTTTCCCTTTGTGTGTGTTATCTGTGCCGATATATCCACTGTGAGCACAGGCAACATAAACAAATGCAGGCAGATTTCACTAGTTTACATTCGTCTCATTGCCAAAGCCGTTTTTTTTTCCCCTTCTCATACGCTTGTAGTTTGAAACCGTAAGTTATCGACACATTCTCTTCCTACCTTTAAGACCTGACAAGTGAAATGACTTAGCATGTGTCTACCGACAGTTACAATTTCAATAAATTACATTATTATTAACACAGATGAAACAAACACGATATGCACAAGTATCCGGTCTGTTGTGTGTTCAAAAGCTTCATCGAAAAAGCCGTCAACACGTTGATAAGATGGTGAGAGTCAAAACCTCACATGCGTATGAAAGCAGTCAGCTCATCAATGAAAAACAGCAAATGACTCATCCCAATACCAGAAATACATCCACAAGCGACGCAGAATCAACCAGTACAAGATTGCGCTCTTCAACCTTCACAGTGACAAAATCAGATCCTTCATCCAAGTCTCACAGTGAACAGGGAAATGCTAAAGTTTCTTTCAAACCGGAGTCTGTTATGACTAGCAAAAAAAAAAAAAAAAAAGGATTCAAAAGCGGATTCCAGCATGCATGTGGGAACACACGTCAGGCCTGGCAAACTGGGTGCAAAGAAATCATCGTCCGTGACTGACTGGCTGCTCTCTATGTTGTCTCCACCTGGGACTGGATCTTGCTAGGACTGGGAACCTTCCAGGGACCCGGTGTGATGGGAGGCTTCTTGTTGGTGGAGGTCCCGTTGCAGCCAGGGTCCTGGATGCTACTGCTGGACCCCCTGGGGTCCTTTTTACTCCCATCTTCAGGTAACCTGTGCGACCTACTCTCCTTCTCTTTTGCACTCCTGCGGTTCAGCGTATCACCACCTGATCCTGACCGCTCCTCCCTGTGCACGTGCGACTTTTGGGCCACCGTCTCGTGTTCGGCCTTTTTGCCCTTCTTGTGGCGATCACTTTCCGTAGCGGCCCTCTCCTGCCCATGAGCAGCGTCGTCGTCCTTGTACCTTCGCCCTTCTCCGGGCGGTTGCTGGCCCGCTGGGCGGCGTGGGCTTTGCGGCTCCTCCTGGTTCTTTAAAGGCACGCCAGCGTCATGATCCCTCTTGGAGCTCTTCTTTGGGCTAGAGGAGCGGTGGTCTCTCTTTCCTTCATGCTTTCGATCCCTGATCACGTCCTCCGAGGATCCCCGCTCTGCTTTTCTGGGGCTCCGGGAGCTGTTGGCAGGGTCTGCCGTGCTTTCAGTGGCTCTCTTGGGACTGGTAGCCTTGGAGTCACCCCGGGTTGTTTTCCTGGTGTGGGTGGCGGGACTGGTGGTACGCTTGGTGGAAACCTGCTGTCCTCTTGATCTGTTAGCTTGACGCGCGTGCTCCCTCCCGGCGGCAGGCGAGCCGACTGACCGTAGCTCTGTTCTGGAGAACTCATCGAAGATGGTTACCGGGGGTGAGGATGGGGACGCTTCCGGGGTCGAGATGGAGACAGAGGATGGAGAGGTCGGAGATGATAACTGCCCGTCACTTACGGAATGTTTGGGCAAGCTTGAGGTTGGAATGGTTACGTTCTCATTTGAACCTAGGAAACAAGGGGGTAACTTGAGGCAATTTATGAGCAGAAAATCAAACACATCCTTGACTGGGGTATTTTTCACATTGAAGGGAAAATAACGTTCATGCGTCAGAGGTGCAATATTGTCATGATAAAAACAAAAAGCGCTGGGCTTACTGCATGATCGCTTAGTAAAACTAAATCCTGTGTTGCAACATACTAATCTTGACCAATAGGCTGCTTTGGTCACTATGATTTTGCTTCTGAGCACAGAGCAAACAGAAAACAAATTGTTGCTAGAAATGAAATGTGCTCAATTTCCAGGCGCAGCAAATCATGAAAATTCCTCCTTTTGCAGCAAAGGCATACCATTGAACACACCCTTGCTGACCAAGGTTTGCTTTTATAAAAATAAAATAATAACACCACACTAAAAAAAAAAACCCTCTTGCCTTGTCAAGAGGTTTTTTTTCCCCCCACCTCAGAGAGAGGCGTGTGTTCAGTGGCATCCAACATAACAACTTCCTAACTCCTGCAGGTCTGTTTGTTCTTCTAGGACTCACTGCTTTGGTTTCGCCATCCAAGTTCAGAACCTGTTTACATGTGCTGTCACATGCAACCGCTCTATTTATTGGACGGCGGGCGAGAGGAAGGCGCAGAGAGCAACACTTAAATCTGGCAGCAGATGGATCACTCGGGAAGAAGGGAGAGGAGCACAAGGTTTTACCGCGGTTATTTAGGGACAGACCAAGAAAAGCAGTGAGGCCTTTAGTGATGCTCTGGTTTCATGTAGAAGCACAGGGTGGAAGAAGAGCTCAGACCTATAGGAGGAAGAGACAAATAGAAACAGACAGACAGCCGTGCCAATGGAAAAAAAAAACAGAGAAGGCAAGTCAGATATCGGCGCGTGAGAGTGCTTGCGAGCTCAAGATATAAGAGGCGAGAGAGAGAGAAAGCTTGTAACGCATGCATGAGAAGAAGAAGCGTACGGCCAATATCCAACACTTGAGATCCACGCTATGTACGTCACTCACTGTGATCGGGAACCAAACCCTGGCCAGGTCGCAGCAACAGATGAACTTTATTGCCTCCCGCTTGGATCAGCTCAATGGCTCGAGTGTGAGTGATGCCCTGAGTGGCCTCACCGTTGATCTCGACGATTTGATCGCCAACCTACCAAGCAGATTTATGGTTTTTTTTTTTTTCATGAGAGACTTCGGAGGGTCTATTTATTTTTATCCAAATGGCAAAAACTCACATGTATCCTTCCATCTTTAATTGCAGGCCCGTCCTCAGCCAGGCGCAGGATAAACAAGCCCATGTTGTACTCTTTACCTCCCCTCAGACTGAAGCCGAAACCCCTCTGGCTACGATCCAGCTCCACCACAAAACAGTCCTTTTGAAGAAAAATCAATTCAAAGCAAAGCTAGAAATTCGGAATATAACAAACAGCATCTCAACAGCTGAGCAACCAAATAAAGAGGAGAAAGAGTCCCCCAAAAATTACAAATGCAGACTCACCTGCTTGAGGCCTGCCGTGTTGAGTGTTCCCATGTCACCATTCCTGTGACAGAAAAATAAAAAACAATAAACACTTGAAGCTTGTGAAGTGACTTTGGTTATTATCAAGAACCCTTTGATATATTGGTCCAAACAAATCGTTTAGTTGTGCTAGTCATTTAGAATGAACAGGAAACTGAAGGAATAAGGTCGGTCTCTTATTTTTTGGTTGTATTTATATGTCACATGACTGTTCTTCTACAATGAGCTGCCTCAAGATTCATCTGAATTCATACGCAATATTCTTTCCAGATTTTTTTCCCCCCCTAACACCTCAAGCATGGCGATTTGCTTATTATTTTTTATTAATAACGCTGGTGTATAACTTTCAATACCATAAACTGCCACTAGGGGTCACAACAACCCCACTTTAGAAACCATCTGAATTCCTCCTTATGGAATAAAAACACAAAAACCAGTTCTAATTTTATGGTTACAAAACCTTCTGGCCAGTTTATTCACTACACCTGTATAATAGGGTGACAAAGTTGTTCCGACACCTTCAAACAGTGGAACCGTTTTGACAATTCAGTGGAGCTTGTTGCTGTAACGTTTCTGTGCTCACAAACTGCTTATATCATCAATGGCACTGCAGAGGCGCTTAATGGGTAGAATTGGAATGCTGAGCAGGTGAGGAACTGCTGCTTGGAGGATTAAAAAGTGCAGCATAAAACGGAGCCTGACTGCTCTGTAATCTTTTTTTTCCTGATATGTGCCACCATTCAAGCAGAGGCGGAAGGGGATTTTCTATCTTGCTGTGTGTGAGCCACAAATCACTAGCAGCACTAAGAAGATTGGACGTATTATTCATTTGTCTACAATCCCCCTCCAGTCTTACCTGTACCCGTCTGCATAGCTGGGAGGCTGCTGGCCGACAGCTCTCGGATGCACCGATGGACTCTGCATGGCTGAGTTGGTGGTGGACGGAGGCATGCTGTCTGTATGAGCAAAGGCCACACTCAAAATGACACGCAGGAGGATCACAGCCTCGTAATAGTGCGATTAAAAACATGCCAACCCACCGTCTTCAGGGACAACAGTGAGGGTAACCGAAGTGCCGGCTTCCTTGATGAGCTGGACAATGTCGTTGTGTGACAGCGCCATGATGGACTGACCGTTCACAGCAGAGATTCGGTCGCCCACTTTCATCTGGCCCAAACGGTCAGTGGGGCTGCCTTCAATGATGCGGCCGATCTTGTGAGGTATTACTGAAACACACAAATATGCAAACACGTGACTATCATGGTGGAGGAAGACAACTTGTATCATAATTGTGAGACTATTTACATTTCTATTCCAAGACTATTGGCGTCTCTTAAAAGCTGTTTTTTATTTTATTGGCCCAAAATAATGCGTCTTTATTCAGGTCATATTTTCTATATCGTAATAACTGAATGTTTCATTTACGCTTTGGCATTTATCACAAATCAAAATGATGACAAATATAAAATAAAATCTAATCAATATATACAAAATTAAATTGATCTTTACTTGACCAATTATTTACTCTTTTGACTTTAAAAAAAATATTACGGCAATGCATGTACATATACGTATAGTATATATTAGGGTCCTGGGAATAACCTGAGCTCAAGTGAACGCCTACATATGTCACATCCAATGCCAACCTCCACTTGTCATGCTCTGCTGCTTTTTTGAATTTGCATTAAAAATGATAATGCATGTCAGACCTCCTGGAGGGGGCTTGTTCTTTGAGGTGAGGATGACAAAGCCAAAGCCTTCGTTGTCTTTGCGATGCAGAGTGACTTCAAAGGACTCCTGTCGGGAAGGATAGGCCGCCTTCAGCGGCTCCCCTCGAGGGGTCGTCGTAGGAGAGGTGCCGGCCAGAGCCGGTGCCACCTGGAGGGGCTGCTGCCAGCCCTCGTCGTCCCAGCCGCCGCCGCCGTCTGACATATACACAGACACGTGATTAGAAACATCCGTTCAACTAATCAATTACTATAAATCTTTTGTCTTAAAACCCCCCCAAAAAACTCAAATACAAAAAAAAAAATATTTGGTTGGTTGTTTGATATAAGACTGGTTGACATTTAAGGCTGGCCGAGGTCGGCATGGCAAATTGAGTCATTGCAGAATGGGAAGATGAACCAACAACAACAAAATAAACTGCGACCCAACATTACAAAATAATCATGCAGCTATTTTACCTGTTTGGCAGATGCAATCAATGCAAGTTGACTCACCGGAATGTGTCAATTTCCTGCGGACGGTTAGCATGACTTGGCCGTTGCGCGCCGCATTGGTCATGAGTTCCAGTACTTGTTTGTGCGATTTGCTTTTCACTGGCACGCCATCAATACAAAGCAGCTCATCACCCGCCCGCAGGCGCCCGTCCTTCTCAGCTGCACCCAGCGGGACAATGGCACCGATGTAAACCTGACGACACAACACGACATTTGAATGCACTGAAAGATTCAATTTCCAGGAATAAGACAATGGAGACTTCCACTTACCGGCTGCTCCGGCCCCTCCCCTCCAAGGACCCTGAAGCCGAAGCCTGACTCTTGGTTTCTCTTTATGTATACATCCAGGTCCTTGGAGTTTGCAGCTGCAGAAAAAACTTTTCTTAAGAATTGCATTCATTCGGAATGACAATAAGACTGATAGAAACTCACTCCTTTCAAACAGTCATATCTAACAAAGCATAGCGCTTCATAACTAATTATTGGTTGTTTTATTTGACTGAGGTTGGTAGTTTGAAAGCCAAATTTCCCATTTAAACCGTAAAATAACATACGCAAGCTTTTCCTTGGCGCTTAAACAACTGCAACCTCTTTGGGATGATATTTTAATGCTGTTTTTAATTTTATTTAAAAAAATATTTATTTTTAATAGAAGCTGGTTGTCGTCCAAGTAACGCGAGGAGAAAATTACTTGATTTGGTCCTCTAAGCAAAATAACAAAAAGTGCTGTCGCAATCATATATATATATTTTTAAATAGAATATTCTATTGATTATACCATCGATAAATCGAATAATTGCGTAAAAGTTTATCTTACCAAACCCTTTTCCCCATTTACTGTTTATTCACTCAATTACTGTCGTGGCAATTATTAAGTTAATTAGAATGTGGAAATAAAATTAAGCTTCCAATTATCCTCACACAACGAAGAAAACATTGCACACTTACGCTGGCTATCCAACATCGCCTTGGACTTGATGTACAGCTCCGAAGCATCTGGTTTGGGAGAAGATGAGCGGATGACGTTGGAGAGCGGATTAGGGGGCACCTCAGCAGGACCCAGCGTCTCGGGGCTGTTGTTTAGCTCGGTTCGCTGCAACTGTGCGACGGGAGGATGGTGGGTGTGGTGGGGAGTCTGTTGAGGGGCAGGCTGAAATGTCGGCTGAGGAGCTGGCTGAGATGTTGCTGCCGTGCACTGCAACAGAAGAATCACATTAGCCAATGTGTCAACAGCGCAGGCCGCGTTAACAACACGCCAAGTGCGGCTATGCATTCCGCCAGGAATCAATAAAGCAGTATTAGCGAGCCTGTTGCTGCTTCAGCCGCTTGCTATTTTAAGAGTGCAGCAGCACAGAGGCGCATCGCAGGAATCAAGCTGTTAAATAAAGCATGTGCTCTTCAACAGCTGAGCAAACAATCATGTTAAAATCGCTGTTTGCCAGAAAGCAGTATACTTTTAGGCAAATCTCAGCACTGGCGGAATAATGTGGCCGGTGCTTGCAGTGAATATATTTTTATGTGTTATCATTACGGAGTGGACATTTGTGTGTGTGTGTTTTGACTTACAGGTTTCAATGATTTCACAGGTGACGTTTGACCTAGAAGCAGACAAGACATTCGGTGATGACACGATACATACTGTATTTCTATTGACTTTGTGTAAGCAGCCGAGAATCAAAAAGGTTGCGAATCTGCATGACTACAAAGCCCAGGTTGCCTTCTAAGAAGAAGGAATTTTGTTATTCTGAATTTTGTTAAACAACTATGCATATCACGGAACTAACAAGCTACACATATATTGTGATATGACACTGGATGCCAGCTTCCAGATAGATTTTGAACTCAATAGGACTGTTGTTCTGAACATCTGTCTGGAAGCGTGGTGACCATGACAGGTGCCGGAGGGCTACAATTTCAAGCCACCAGTAGAAGGCAGTATTCTCCAACCACACAATAAAAGCCCATAATACTGTAGCAGTGGTTTTCAACTATTGTCATCACGGGACCTGAGCCTAGACCCACTTTTAATGTCGTTAAGACCAAAAAAAAAAGAACACACACTGCCAAAAAATAGGATGGACCATAACATTTACATTTACAAAAAGAAACAGAAGAAGAAAAATATGAAAAATACCTCAAAGTTTGAAAAGAAAAACACATCTTCAGACTAAGGTGTCACCATTCAACAAGCAACTGAAGGGAAGTTATAATATTGTCAAGTCAAATGTGAAACACATTGATGCAAAACATCAAGTCACGATGCTCCCAAGGCAAAAACTTTGTAGGTTGGGAGCATGGCCAAATCAGTGGCTGTCTTTACGAGGGCACTTCAGGGTCGAACTCGCATAAGTGCAGCTCAAAGCGCCTGCTCATTTTCCAAGTAATGATGAACCTGTACGGCCATTTTTATGTCTTGTTTTTGGACAAAACTCTTCATCAGTTTTTAGCATCAAATTATCAAGTACATAAACTATAGCCGTGACATTTACGCTAACAGAAAGTTACTTTAAGCACAACACATGTCAACGTGAGAAATTATTTGTAGGGTGCATTTATACATTTGATTTCCTGGGGACACAAATGGACCCAATTTGATTGAATGGGCCAAATAACGTTAAATATGGGATGAGGGATTCCATTGTTTGAGTGCATTTGATTTATCTCATGGTAAACAATACATTTACATTGTGATTTATAGGCACCTGCAGGCTAAAATGATCCGTCCACACGGCTATGGGTGGGTGCGTGTGTTGACTTCTCTCATCTACAAACATCACAATTGATTTAATACCTCGTTAAATGCAACCGGTGAGAAACAAGCTTGCTTGTCACCAAGTGATTTACACTTGTTAAATTCTCGTTTGAAGCCAAGTCGTTTGGACACATCGCCATTTATTTTAGAAGAATCTTTTGGCCTACCCTGATTTTATTTTTATTTTTTTTATTCTACAGGTAATTGTTTTTCTTCCAAACACAATTAATGTTCTGCTATTTCTGTTCCATTTGACAAGATCTTTACAGCTTTGGGTTACTTGGCCAATTTTAAGAAACATTTTTTTTTTTTTGCCTTGATCCTCGCTCAGCTGAAATTCACGTGATTGGATTACTGATTACATGATCGGATCGGGACATCTTTGAGAAGATATTGTACTTCCTGAAGGCTCACAATGGGAAAGTAGCATTGATCATACGATATGTCCAAATGTGGACTGCATGATGTAAACGACCGTTTTAATATAATTGTATCGCTCCATTCGTGAATCAACCTGTTGTGAATCTGCGAATCATTTTCCTTGAGCTCTATGTGTAATTCATGACGATGTGAGAAGACAAACAAACTTAACTTAGTTGGTGTCCACATTTGTTTTTCTTTGTCACTCACCTCCTCGGAGCACCAGCACGTTGACTTCACTTCCTACAGGCAAGTCCTTGAGGATGTCCACCACCTGCGAGTGACTCAGCGTCTGCACGTTCTGTCTGTTAATCTCTTTGATGACGTCACCCTTCAGCAAACCGCGACACCACTGCGCGTCTAGAATCATCTTCACCTTTTGGCCCAGGGGGCAGTCAGCGATAGCAAAACCAAAACCCCCAGGGCCTTTCAATAAAGGCACGCTGATGAGCTCAGGTTGAAGCAAGGTGGCATCTGCACACTCCTGGTTGTGGACATGAGGAGGGTGATGGTGGTGATGGTGCGAATGGTGGTGTTGGTGACGTCCTCCGTTAGTCATGGGCGGTACCGCAGCAGTCTGCCTGGGGAGGGTTCCGACGGGTTGCGGGTCGTGAGGTTTGGAAGCGGCCGGAGAAGAGTCCTTGGACACGTCCTCGCCGCTGCCAGAATCCTCAGGCAGCGGGTAACCACGGCACAGGACCATGTCCACATACTGGTTGATGGGGATGGATTGGAACATCTGCACCACGTCAGCATGCGTCTTCCCCAGCACACATGTCCGATTGATGTCAACAATCACGTCACCTGGAAGAGCACAATCAAGCATGTTTCGATTTATTTGAGAGAAATGGTGAGAAGGTTCGAAAAGAGATCACAATCACATGCGCCTGGTTGTAAAAGGAGCTTGGCTGATGAATAGCTCACAGAATAGGTCTGGAGAGCCCATTTTAAATGCTGACCGATACGCTTGTCTCAACCTTCCCACACAATCAATACACTCCCCTGACAAACACAGATCAGATTTTCCTTATCGGAGCAAGTTCTACAGCCCCTGCGCTCCACCACGGAAAGAGAGAGCCCTTGCATGTTTATGTGCTCAGGGTACATAAAGCTGCATTAGGAATGTAAATGCTGATGCATTTAATGGACCATTAACAAAAAAGATGCCTTGGTAAAGCATTTAACTGTGCTAAGAGAATCTTGGCTCGGATAAAATCAGTCATTTGGTAAACAGAATGTTTTTTAATGTAGTTAGAGTTTTCAAGAAGGCTCATTTTGCTGAGATAACAGCGTTGCACATCTCGGTATTTTCTGTGTAAGAATTATGATGCTTTATGTTTTGACTTCCAGTTCAAAGCTGTGCATGGTCAAAAATAATAGCTTTAATTTCTTGACCTCTTAACGTGTTTATCGAGCATTTCAATTTGGAGGTGTTTCCAAATATTTGGCTGGTAATGTACTTCTACCTACTCAAGTAGAATGTTTTCGATATAATCCAAAGCAATTTTGTTCAGAAGAGAAATTACCTTTCAACATATTTCAAAGATTGGATGAAAGCTGCCAGAAAAGGAATATCTATATTTCCTCAATTACCTTTGTATCAGATCATGCATTGTCAAAACTAAAATATCTTGCACATACAGTACATACGTGTACCAAAAAAATGAAAACTAGGTTAGCAATTGAAAGAGTCTTGTTTCTTTCTTCATCTATCCTTCAGCCTCTTTGACATGTCCACAGAGGTACCAAAGTAACGTAAAGGGACCCATACCAGAGGCAATTTTCTTGTCGTGTGCAGCAGGCCCATCAGGAAGGACATTTTTGACCTGGAGAAACTCATCTGGACGGTCGCCTCCGATAATAGTGAAGCCGAAGCCCTGGGGGCTTTTTCGAAGTGCGGTTTGATAGACGGACCCCTGCAGCTGAGATGGGTCTCGTGTGAAGCGTCGCACTCCGAGAGCAGGCTCCTCTGTCGCAGGTAGAAAAAATGTCATTTACAGAAATTGTGAATGAAGATTTGCCTCTTGCGAGTTCACAAATCTCCTAAAAGCTGTTAATGTGTCGCATATGCTTGTGTGGATGTGTCAATGTTCGTGTGATGTGAAGAAAGTGAAAAGCTTAAAACGTGCCATCTGTATGCATTCATGCGACACATACACTATCATAGATGACAGCATGTCATGTTATATTAGGACAGGGGTTTTCAACTGGTTTTGTCCAAGAGACCGCCATTATGACAAAGAAGCAACCTGGAATATTATTTCAGGAGGCTGAAACTATACAGGCTATTTATTTGCAACGGTATGTCTCTTTTGGGAATCTCAGCGACGTTTGACATACATCGGATGAGTAAACGATTCACAAAATTAGCTTGGAAATAAATCAAACCTAAATAATGCATAAATTTTATGTAAAAAAAAGTTAAAATTATTTTCCATTTCCAATTTCACGGACCACTTGCAATACCGCTATAGAGCACTAGAGGGCCGCGGACCACCAGTTGACAATCCCTGTGTTAGGACATAAACAATAGTGATATAATAAGTTATATAGTGATATAATAGTAATGATAATAGTGATAAATAATATGTATAATAATATGCATGTACACGCATCTCTTCACATTAATTTACGTGTAGTCCAAGATAATGGTGCGTGTGTTTGTTTTCATTTGGCTTGAATAAACATTTGTCGTTTGCTTGCATGGAGAAGCAGATGCCGATGACGTGCACGGTTAGAAACACTCGGGGCAGACTCGTCCCTGATTTATTTGCATACTACGAATGAACGATGTCCTTTGCCAAAGATTTATACATAACAGCACGTCACAGTTCCGCTTCTGGCTAGCGTGCGTGAGTTCAAATGAACTGACCTGTTGACAAACCAACTTCCTTCAATAAATCAGTTTGAATGAATAGTTTGTGAATTAAACAACACTAAAGGGTGGTGGGGTGTGCACGGTACATGCAATTCATGTTTACATGGTGGTAATTAAGCCGTGGGCCACCGTGGGACAGTCTGACATCTCAGGGGGTGAAGTAATTATATAAAATGTCAGACAGGATTGTCAGGGCCGTAATTAGGATGGAGGGCGGCGCTGTCGTGCTCGCTCGCCGTTTTGTCTGATAGGTCAGATTGGCTGTCCTGTCAGAACACTGTTTAGAAGCCACTTCACGCTCGTCCACGAGCTCGCTGGTTATTATTCGTTCTCATTAACAAAGGGCATGGAGGTGGAGATTGTGTATTGAAGCAGAGGTTGGCAGCACATAAATAAAAGCCGTTTCATCTACAGACCACAGAGATGCTCGGCTGCTGGAAAATACAGCGGCTACTAGAATACTAATATCCTTGTCTTTCATTTGCGCAGAAAACATTAAATATTATCCCTCGCTTGCATAACAAAACACGGCAGCGTTCAGTTAAGGCAGGAAATGATGAACTGATCAAAAAAATGCAATACGGGTTTCACAAGTTACTTTTAACTGCTCTGGTTCTGCTTTCAAAGAGACTCCAGAGCCCTCAGAATTTAATATCTGTCTGCCAAAATGAGTTCCGTCGCCCAGTGCAGCTCGGCTCCATTATGCAAATTGACTATCATTGCTTCAGAGGGCAGCTGTTTATAAGCAGCCTGTCAACTCCTAACACATCTCAGCGGGAGGGACGAGATGCGCAAAGGGCAGTCAGTCAGTGATGCTACAGAAGAGAAATGCCATCATTCCACTGCTCGGTGCAATCAAGGGTGTTTGTGCTGTGTTTTTCACCTGAGGGCGTGGCCGTTGTTGAGGATGTTGCAGAGGGCGTCTCGACGCTTGCCTTCCTCTTTGCTTCAAGGACTGGATTCTCAAATTGAGTCTTCTGGTTGATATGGCTGTGAAATATTGCAAAGCAAAACTAACCATCCTCGTGTTTCGCAATAACAACAACCAACATGATGGAGCCCGTAATGTGTGTCAGCAAATGAAATGAAACAGGTCACATGCTTTTCCCGCACGTGCAACTCTCCAAGTGAAGGACTCCACTTTGCTATCTATTCATACTCCCTCATCAGTGCAACTCATGTTTGGAAAATCATGAGATGTCATGATCACCCGGACAGACAAAGAGGCAGAGACATGGGAGACGCAACACAGCCTCTCGTTGACCCTCTTGCATAAACAGAGGCCTTGATCCTCCCCCTACGCTTCTTTGTCCGCAGTAATGGGAAGCAAAATGAAACATTGATTTGTAGTCTTGATCAGAAAAGAATCTCCCCTTTGTTTCCCACGCAGGGCCCCCAACACTTGAATTGTTTGTTGTATTTTCCTGCTTTGAGGGGCTGTGGGAAATTGGGAGCATAGGCCGCGTCATCCGCATCGGACTCATCTGCACCTTTGCCTCTGCTGCTAAATAAGTGCCATAAATCGAAGCCGCTCACGGAGTCCATTCACTATGACTCAACAAGCACATATTACGTCACCTCCTCTAACACCCGCATTTTCAACTTCCCTTTTGGATGCTTCTAATACAGGAGATGTTTACTCACTCTACGTAGTAGGTGCCATACTGGGGGTCCTCAATTCTCTCCCAGCCGTAGGGCAACTCTAGAGGGAAGCAAAACAAGAGTGAGAACTTCATGGGTGCTTTTAAAATCTTTTCACCTTGAGGATAGATTGCTTGTTTTATTTTCCGCACTTTCAAATGACAGGTGAGAGCAGAGGGAAGGGCGCAATTGTTACAGCTAGAAAAATAATGGTCTTTGTTTCGGGAGGTGTGTACGTGAGCGTCATCTCAAGTTCCCGCTTCTGTGATGCAAAAGAATCCTTGGAGGAATTGCTTTTGTGTTAAGATGGCGGCACTGATGAGCGCTCTGCGTTTACTCCACAAGCCTTTAGAGGGAGCAGATACTACACCCAGGAAGGAAATGCTGGTTCCACTCTTTATTTGCTAACTCCGCAGTGTTGCCAATTTATCAGGGAAGAAAATCGGCATCGGCTACACTGAGAGTCCGGAGAAGTTGTTAAATGATGGTTTTGTCTAATTTGCCCAATTGGATGAAAGTAAGAGTAAGCAAGTACCAAGTTCCCCAACTTGCAGAGTTTTGGAGCTACGAGGAGCCCATTAAGTTGATTGCGAGCTACTAGTGTCGTTTGCAAACGTCTTATTTTGGTGCAACATAAACGATAATCACTCCGCTTTCATGGACAACAGAAATCAGAGACTAAAAACTGTTGAGAGGCTGAAATCAGAAGATTTGTACTAGCTCGAAACGATTACTCAATTGTGAAAATAGTTGTCGATTCATTGGATAATCGATTACTTGTCAATTAATCGATTAATTTGACAATTCAGTGGATTGGATTGGATCAAATACAGAGAATAAATACTACAATTTTGGGTTACACAATGCTTTGAAACTACTATTACTAATTACTCGATTATTAAAATAAATAATCGTTTACTTGTCAATTAATCTATTAATTTGACACCTCTACAAAAAAATCTGTGGATTGGATTGGATCATCTCTAAAAAAAATACATTTTATTGGCAATACCGAGCAACTCAATGCGTCAAATTATGTCTCACCTCCTTCTTCACATTTCTCAGGCGCCTTGGCCTTCTTGGCGAGTCGCGGGTCCAGCCAGGTTGTGGTTTTGCTGTTATGGCTGCACAAAGACAAAATTCCTCTTCAGGCTTTGTCAAGATCATTAAAAAGATAATGAGACGATTAAGCAATTAGTGGCACTATATTACCCAAGCTACTTGAGCATCTCTTGGAAGCTAAAAGATTTAAAGGCTCATTGAAAATAGATACACACGTACGTAGATTATGAGATCATACGGTGTACTCGGAATGCGTCGGTAATATTAAATCCGAGAATGCGTTGCGGCACAAATAAAACAGCTAATTAAAACGATGTGGGCCAGCCAGGTAAAAAAATCTTCACCACAGGGCCAATGAAAGTAAAACAACAGCTGATCCTGCAGATACTTTCACCAGACTGATGCGGGGAAGTGTGACCAGAACTGACCTGGCTTATTACGATGTAAATAAAGATGACTTGGGTGAATATTTTTGGACTATGCTTCAGAGGAATTGGGCTAAGAGGAGTCAGGAGTCTGTTGGGCGTTCATGCGATGGGAGAGAAATTAGACCAAAGCCGAGCAATGTTCGGGCTACTCACTCTATAAAATAGACCATGCCGGTCTCTGTGTAGGCCATTTCCCAGTTCTTTGGCAGGGGCTCCTGACTATCATCCTGTGCCATGGCACTCCATGCTCGCAGGTCCATGGCCGCAGCCGACTGATTGTAGCTGGGCACAGACTTCCTCCAGTCCGCCTTGTCCTTGTTGTGGTCTGTCGCGGCCCGACATGCCGCCAGGGACACCGGTACAGAGACAGAAAGGGGAAGTGGGTGGGAATACGGGTACGGGAGGTGGTAGAAGGAGAAGGAGACAGGAGGTGAGAATGTGGGAACATTTGATGTCCTTTGGGCTCCTTGCATGGTGCCCAGCTCCTGCAGAAGTTGCTCTTCCTCTGTGGTTGCATCCACCGAAAGAGGAAAGGGTCGAGAGAGAGAGAGAGAGAGAGAGAGAGCGAGAAATGGGGGTGGGGGGGCATGGAGAGTACACAGAGAGGAGCATAGCAATTGCCATAGAATTTGCACGTCAGCAGTGATATGGGAGGAACTGCCTCCCGGGCAATAGCAGAGCTGACCAACGTTTCAGTCCGGGCACGGCACAGCACGGCACAGCACGGCACGGCACGGCACAGTGACTTTGTTATGATCATGTGTGAGTATGGGCCCCCTATCTGCAAGTTCTCATCTGACCACCTTCAGCGGCTCATTGATCGTTCCCTTTGCATATCCGCTGGGATTGAATGACAAAGATAAAACTTGACAAAAGCGCTTTGCCCTCATTTATACAAGAAAACACACAGCACCCCCCCCCCCCCCCCCCTTCTATGTGCACAGTAGGCATAAATGATGTACAGTGCAGGCATATTCATTGGCTTTAAGATGCAATGCTTCTCTCCTCTATCTTTTGTTACGATAGCCTCAACTTTCCCTCCCTGACCACCCAGAGCTACGCTGATGATGTGTATCTTGCAAAATGGGACGATCTGCTACATGCTCAATTACCTTCTCGCATTTGTCCAACCCCCTGTTTCTGCCAGCAGGTCACACAATCTAGACAGGGCAGTAAGTGACTTGCAAATGCCCATTTACCTTGATTGGGTGTCCAAATCTGTCATTATCTCATGCATGTTGCAAAGTAGTTTTATTCAAATGGAAACCCTCCAAGTCACACGATGACAGACTGTCATATTTTGCTCTGTAATTTCGTGAGGGGAAATAAAGGACAATGTTTGTCTCACCAGCTTGACCATTAACCATTGGAGGCCTTTCATCTTCATCCTCCTCCTCTGGGGCCGCACTGTCCTTCCTGTCCATCTTGCTGACTGAGGTTGTGCGCTTTCGTTGGACTTCATTGTCAAATTCCTCGTCAAACAAGACCTGGTCCACCAAGTCCGGCTGCACGGGGCTCGGCTCGGCAGGCGGTTTAGGCGTTCCATAGTAGTTACCTAGAGAAATCAAATTTGAACTGTAAAGCAACACGATTGTCACATGCTAGATGATCTTGTTTAAGAAGGAACGTCTGGCACATCTCCCAAATTTTTGCCATCTAACTTTTAGAATTGCAACCCCTGCTAGGCTATGAGTTTCCTACTTGTCCTGTTTAAAGAGATCTCTGCTAGGCTAAATTCTCAAAACTAACATTGAAATATGCTGCATTTACTGTGCACGGAGAGTGCAGATTAGGCAAGGCAGAAAAAAATTATACAGACATTGTTAACATTTATACAGATTTCCAAACAACAGATTTATAGACATTTTAAAGCAAAGCAAAGCAAAGGAAAAAAAAGAAAAACAACATGTCATGAAGTTGATTTTAAAAATGATTTAAAATTTTAAACACCTAAATTAATTGTATTGGGGGGCAGAGCATAGTTTTGAACCTATGTATATTTATTTATTTATTTTTTATTCCATGTGCGCATACGTAAAATCTGAATGCCGCTTGACTGGGTTTGCTTTGAAACACTCCCAGGCTCCCCTAATTGCAAACCTCAGAGTTTTACTGGGTTTATATTTAATTGGCATTCCATTAATGTATTCAGGACCCGAAGCATTCAATGATTTATAGATCCGAAGTAAAATTTTAAAATCACTCAAGTCTGACATAACATTGTCACTCAATCTTCAAGTGCATTTTTTGTCTTTCTAAAGCAAATCATTCTTGCATGCATGTTATGTAAATGTTAGCCTTTTATAATTCTATTAGGCTCTGGGGGAGAAAAAAAAAACAATGAAGAGATATATTGCTTATTAAAAAGAAAGTTTTGAAAGCCTGACATCTCCCTTTTAAGTCCATCGGCCTTTTCTGTCATCCCGCTGCCCAAGGCAGTGCAGAGCTAACTGCACGGAGTGAGCGTGCACAGTGCATCAAGAGCACCACTCATTTTCATCCTTCCTCAAATATACTTTTGGAGAAGTTGGACCTCCTCACACAAGGCCACAGGAAGATAAGTGGGGATACGAAGGAGTTCTTTACCATACTGTAAATGTAAAATGAAACCAAAAGGGGAATCCACACACAAGTGTCCTACTTGAAAAAGCACAACCATTTAAAAGTTTACTCATCTTGGTACAAGCGTATTTTATTATGCTCAGCCATATAATGTGCATGAGGACACCTGCTGCAAGATGGATACTAGGCTAATGCTACTGAGCTCATTAGTCACGATGCAAATGGTAGCTTAAGGAGATGTTTGCGGTTTGTAGAGTAGTCTAAAACCATGCACGCTAAAAAAAAAGTGGAACTAAAGCGTCTGCAGGCTAATTGTTTGTACTAATTATTTGATGAGTGTAGTGTCTTTGAGGAGTTGGGGGTTTTAGAAGCTTTGTGAAATTAGCTTGAATCCCAACAGACGTCTTGTTTACTTTTGTTTACTTTTCAAATGTGAATAGTTAATCGTCGTGTAATTTAGGGAAAGACTGCTCTCTAGGCGGGTGCACCCACAAGGAATCCAAAATAATTCATGTTAGAGGTATGCAGGCCGAGTCACACGACTTGCCGCAAGTCACGACTTTGAGGACTTGCAGCTTCTTGGCAAGAACTGACTTCTTCACAAGTCATTGTGTTTATAATTCATCATTTGTGTCATTTTTTTTAATGAAAATATTTCTTACATTTCTCATTCATGCAAATCTGGCAAGAGTACAGGTAGTTCTCAACTCACCAACACGAAATTTTAGAATATATACTGTATATTTTAGATGTTAAATACTGTAATGTAATTTTTATAATAATAATACATTTGATAGAGCATTGGCTCTCAGGGAGTTTGCAAAAGAAACAAAAAAAAATTGACAAACCCATAAAATTGTTCAGAAAACACTGGTGAATACTCAGTATATATTGTCTACGGCCGACGCGGGTAAATGCAGAACAGAATTTCCGTTCAAATTCAAAAATGCTTCCTTGCCAGCCAAAAAGACCTTCATTAATGATTGAGGATGGAGCTCCACTCTCTGGGGCAGTGCCCAGTCTGCCCAGGCTCTGATTGTGAGAGGCATGTGAGGCCAAGCTTGCTTTGGCACTGTTGCACCGTTTGGCATGAATGGCCGCTGTGGCCGAGCGTCAGTTACCTATTCCAACCCTGCATTCCTCTGTTCCCAATCACAGATCGTCTGGGGACATCTCATTAACAATACTCCCCTTGACACTTTTCTTTTTTCATTTGGCACTTGTCTATATGCCGTAAAGAGAATTCCTTTTGTTAACTCTAAGTTGTTAGCAGTTGCCAGCGCAGCACCTCGGTTCCCTCCCAACTCGGTGACTTTTGGCAGGCCGCCCTCCTTCTTTCTATCTAATAAACAGCAATGCAGCTTCGCCTCATGACTCTACAAAGTCTGCAACATAAACACTGGTCTCATTTAGAAACAGTTGTGGGCTTTGTGGAGCAGAAAAACACTGGGGTGGAAAATTACATTCCCAGTGCAGTTCATGATTGGCAGGGGAAGGATGAATTTGTGTTTGTTTTTATTAACAACAAGAATTTTATCATCTTCATTTTCTGACCAACCGTCCCTTGACAGACACACAAGCATGGACTATAATCGTCGAGTAGTTGTTGTCTCTGCTATTTAAGAAATTCAGTAATCTCCACTGCATCATTAGAGTAGCCCAGTGGCCCATGAGGTACTTAAAAAACTCTAGCCTACAATTGTTAAATATCTACCTTTATCTTGACATTTCTTAGGCCCTTTTGGATAATGAATGTCATCCATGATATTTTTATATTTAAGCAATTATTGGAAGGTACTTTTTTTGATAGTCCCATTGTGGAAATTAAATAATAGGAAAAAGGCAACATAAAAAAAATCCAACTTTTTTTTTAAAATAAAATTATACAGGATGTTTCTAGTGATCAGTTTCTAAAGGTAATTTTTTTCTGTAGTTCTGCCTTTAACAAGAAACTTTGACATTTAATGGGATTTGAAATAGTCCGTGTTACTACAGCTGCAATATTTTTTGTTTCTGACCATAACCATTGGGGATTTCTGATGGACTGGAAACATCTGTTTTACCTGAAGGAATTTTGGCAAGACATACCTCTATTGTGAATAATTCATATACTGTCAACTTTTCTGTCAATGGTGCTGTGCAAAATAATGTAGATAAGACATTTGCTGTGAGGCTCAGCATAGTTTTTTTTTTTTGGTCAAGTATCGCTTTGCCTCTGTCCCCCCCACATCCTTTTTTTTTTTTTGCTGTTTCAGATGTATATCTCAGTCACGGTATTGACATTTAGAGACGATAATTAAACTTCTGGGAGCTTGTGAATGTCGGGCATCAATATAAGGATGCTTGTGCTGCATTATGAGGTGAGGGCAGAGCTCTATTACTCATCTTGCTGACTGGTTTATGGCTTCAGGGTTGAAGGGCTGGTCACCAGGGGCCCATTTGGGACAGGGAGCGGACACTCACACACACCCCATGCATATCACCTGGCTACATATTAACTTGGCTTGTTTCACACAGCAACAACACAAGTATGATTTTACGTTCCTATGACGACCAATAGAAAAAGTAACCTGAGCGGCCATATAGTGAGGAAAAAGCGAGACTATTATTGCCATTTCACCAAATTATATTTTTAGTGGGTGGTCAAAAAAGAGCAGGAGTTATTTGGTCCAGTTTCGATATTCATTTAAAAAGTTAAATTTGCTCTTAATATAAATAAAATAAAATACCATCATAAGTTCCACTCTCTAGTAGCAGTCCACATTCTTCCAGGTTACGGAACTCTTCCACACTGATGAAGTTGTAGTCCACTCCAGGAACTTCCCCCTCTCTGGGCTGCCGAGTTGTACCTGCAAACAACAGCACACTTTAGAAGAACTAACCAGAAAACTAGTGGAGATGCTATGAAGTGGCTACAGGGATGTCACATCTACTCGACTTGGGATAAAACAGAGTATGAAAATAGTTAACAAAATGTTATTCATCTTATTAGTGCCAGTGTCTGAGAACTGGGTTGTAGTTATTCAATAAATCCTGGTGGAATGTAAATATGAGGTTTTTTTTTTTTTCAAAACCCATATGGAGCCTCAGTTCTAATGGGAAATGAAAATCCAAACGCATTAGAGAAGATTTGCTCCCACTTGTCATAAAGTTTAAGGAGTTCAAAAAAAAAAAAAAAGACAACAGACACCAGCGGCTGTTAAAATGAGACAATGTTGAAGCAACTGTGACATCTCAAAATAACTTCCTCAACCTAAAACACAAGGCGGTGTTTCTGGTCCCGGAACATTCTTGCTGCTACTTTCATGAAATAACAATGCTCGCAAACTGCTGCCTCTCATTAAGAAAGTAGCACATATTGCCTTGATGATGCACTCATCTTGGAGATGCTGGAAACACATTGTTATGGAAAATACTTCACGCTTCTTAACGTGCCAACTCTGCTTAGCATCATTTGAGCTGTAATCGGGGATTTTACGGAGCCTCGGCCGAGTCGCTCTGCTATCTGGCTGCTTTGCACACATGAGGGAATTTAACTTTGCATTTAATGTCCCCATTCTTCATTTTCCTTCTGCGCCAACATCAATCCCTGATACCGCTGTGGGCTATCACTTCTAAAACAACTCAGTTTGCTAAAGGGGTAATGGTTTATTCTGTCTGACAGACAGCAATAGGGAGAGGTGACAAGACCTACAAAAAGGACTTTTTCAACTCTGTTCAACTTTTACTATCCAGTCCCTCCCATGCATAAAGCTGGGCAAACGTCTAGAAATGTCAAATGCATAATCTTAGAGATAGAGCAAAACTGATAGACATGTGCACAGGTTGAACTGTCAACACAATGGAAAATATATAATATAAAATAATAATAAATTATATTATATTATTTATCATTATTAACATCGCTGTTAAAAATGTGAACTTTAAGGTACCCTAATTCCATCTACTCTCTTTTTCTTTGCTTCTTATCTTCTAGTGAGACACGTGCAGTGTTGATTCCACACCCATGAAGGACATACAGACTAAAAGGTGAGATGTGGCTGGCACTGAGGATGGAGTTTGGGATTCTGCCAAGATGTGATGGATTACCTGGTGGCCGCGCACCACTGGCACTGTTCAGCTCCTGTCATCATTATGAGAGCCAAGTACAACATTTAATAAGGCTTCGGGCTGGGTGGTGAAGTAGAAAGTCATGCTTCTACGCCCTTTCGCCATGCTCCTTAGGCTCAAGCTAGATTCGGCGAGCGGGCTGGACTACTGGAGTCAGAGCAGCTACAATTCATTTGAAGCAAAACCACAACAGCAAGCCCAGGGCAAAACTTTGCTTGTTAATATCTCATTGTTGCTGGAGGTTGTCTTAATTGAACAAGTTGCCAACTCGATAAGAAGCTATGGACTGAATGTTAGAATTATTGGCAAGTATCTTGACTGGGCTACAAATATTACACATTGATAAAAGTCATTTTTCGACTACTCACAGGGAATAGTGCGCAGGTACAAGTTGTCCCTGATCACCTGCTGAAGCTTGTGATCCAAGGACCCCTTCTGGAACTGCAGACTGAGGTAGTGATGCAAATCGGCATTCAGCACCTTCCCTAGAAGAAGAAGAAGAAGACCATACTTCAGTACAACAAATAGGCAACATTTTTTTCTGTAAGTTAAAGAAAGTGAGACAACCCTTCAGTGACTACAGAGAAAAATAAATTCAAGTTCATAAAAGCTTGCTTGCTGTATTAGAGTGATGAGGAACTCATATTTCATCTGAACTTTTAAACAACTCATGCGGGCTTCCTTGTTCACTGAAACAGTCTAGTAGCTTCGCTATAGCTAAGCCAACAGACACACAGCTCACTGTTATGCAACTCTTTGGACTTTTTTACCAGAACAATGCAAGTGAGGAATTTAGGTCAAGGGAATATAAGCTGGGGCTCTCAATGGACGTCGCGCATCAGAAACCACAAGCCTGCGGTCTGCGTTCCCAGAAACTGAATTGGCAAAGAAATTCAAGTTAAATCTTAAAAAAAAAAATAAAAATGCAGATCCTTCCCAGGAAAACCCTCCCAGGAAGATTTCGCTGTAATCAGTCATGACAATGGGGGTTTTACTAATTGCCACCACGGACTTGCAAAGGGGACATGCCCCATAGGGTGTACAAAATCAATCCCTCAAATGCAAAAGCATGCAAATCACCTCTACTGTCTAAAGGCAAGTCCAACTCCAGTGCAGAGAACAGGGCAGTCTTTGTGGCCCGCCTGTCAGGTTGTGTTAGTGTGCTCCATCATATCTCCATAGACAGAGAGAGGCGGAGAAAAAGAGAGGGAGCGCTACCTCTGAGCTGCCCGCCCGCTAACTTACATGGCAGCATCGTCACTGGCTTGCCAGGGTCATACTTTGAGACATGTGGGACACAATAGAAGTCTTTGTGCCTTGTCATTTGCCTATTAAACAAATACCAATGGGTTGGAGGGCTGCGCTTTAGGGATGGAGTATCATTAAAAACAGAAGGAGGGGCTGGGATGAGGGGTTTTGTTGGCCGGCAGGAGAAATGATGATGCATGGGAGCGTACGATAGAAACGTGGCCTGCCTCGATCCTCCTCTCATCATTATTCTATCGTTCCATCTCTCTTTGTCGCAGCAGATAGTTATTATTCCAGCCCCGGGTGGATTGCTGTGAGATTGCTCGCACCTCTGCTTAAGATCACCTTCAGAAATACCAATCAACTCAATCCCATCTCTCCTTCTCGGTTTTCCTACGACACTGTTAGCCTTTTAACTACTTGATTGAGCAATAAAGATAATGATGGACTGAAATTATTCTACTACGTTCTCCTTGTGTGTGTGTGTGTTTGCGTGCGTGCGTGTACTGTTTTCTGTATGAATATATTTATATATTTCAAATACAGTATACTGTCTAATGTGTAGAGTGCATAGAGTAGCGTAAAACATAAAAACAGAATCGATGGTTTGCAAATGCTTTTCGACTTGTATTCGACTGGATACATGACAAAATATTTCATGTTGAAATTGATAAACAATTGTTTTGTTGTTTGTTTTTCTATTACTCATTTTGAATTAGCTGGGCCATGGGCATGTGTTACAGCCCCAATTAAAGTGGTGGGGTTATGTCAATTGTAAATGCAAGTATGTCAAAAAAATATTTTTATTGAGTTGCACAGTGTGTCATTTGTATATAATCCAATACGTGCAGAGATATAAATGCAACTGCATTCATTATATTTGAAAGGATAGTCAAATTATTACTGCCCCCATGAGGATAAAGATGTAGGCTCATGTACATTTTCTTGCAGGAAAAAAAGGAGTAAGACAATGTTAATTAAATCACATCTCATTCAAAAAAAAAAAATACTGTGTTGGCTTTTTGCTTTGAACATAATGTGAAGAAGGAAACATTAAAGACGTGCTACAATGAGGCAAAACTTATGAAAGTGCAACTTCAGATCCGTGATGACTATACCGGATATCATGGCTTGTGGTATTAGATTCAAAATCCTAAAAAAAAAAAGTGATTAATACTGTGATGAATTAAAAACCTAAACTAATCATGGGGAGAAAAAATTGGACAGATCAATGATCACACAAATAATGCCAAAAGTTGGTTAAACATTGACTGCTACTGAGCAACTAATAAAGTGCTGACTTTTGAATTTTCCTTAGACAATGATTGATGAATAAGTCGATGGGGATGTTTGAGCACATTCCTTCTCTTAAAGGGGGAATAAGTGAACTTAATGCAACACAAACATAACATGAGAACAAACTTTCCCCGTTTTGTTGGGGATTTACTCCCTAAATTTTCCGAATATATTTTTAAGGCAAAGCTAAAAATACCAGCTGAGCACCTCAACTGTTGAGCATCAGTCAGAAGTAGGCCAAGTCCCACACCCATAAAAAAATAAAGTTCAATAAGAATACACAAACTGAATAATTCATGTGCAAGAGAGAATAGTGCCGTCTAGGATATTTCAAAGACAAAAAGCTTTTCCTCAATGACAGAGGAAGCCAAGCCGACAGCGGTGGGTGTCTAATCAGGCAGGCTTTCCTTTCATTCTGCCACCTGTAGTAACAAGAATGCCGCCATCTGCACATTACCTCCTTGTTAGGCGTATTCACTACTGCTACAAAAAATGTCACCTCATCCAAAGGATGCTCTATTTCATCATTGCTAAAAAATAAATTGCATCAATATAGTGACATAGCTCTTTTCGTCTGAACCTTAAAATGGACGGAGAAACGCATCACTTGGGAGCGACCAGCACCAACTGTCTACAACCGCATTGCTCAATAAACCAATTGTGCTTGAGGCGTTTTAAAAATGTTTACATGAGTGGAAAAGTTTTCTAATTTTGCCTTTGCGCTGATTTGTACCGGCTTTTTCGGAGGTGATATTTAAAGATGCAGAAATCAACCATCATCTTAAATCTCAGGTTCCATAAATCACCTTGAGCTTGCGGTCTTAATCTTTTTGCATAAACTCCTCCCAGAATGGGCACATTTACAGTTCATTTTGCACGTTTGGCAGACATAATAATGTCTGTTTTTGCATGCGCACACACACACCAGACCAAACAATTCTGACCCTCTGATATTTACTAGCCTGCAATCTTCCTTAGTAAACGTATGCTAGTGTCTGAAGTGACTTTCTTTTCGTCTCCTGTCAAGATTCTAATAGCAAGGTTGAAGGCCACAACGGGAGCAAGTATTAAGCGAAATAATAAGAAAAGGCAGAAATGTTTCCTTTCTGCTCAATTGTTTGTGTGTTGGGTGGAGGCCGCATGGATGTCAAATAAGAGAAGAAGCTCCATTCTGCATTCTGTATCATCCGAAGCCTTCTGTTGCTTGCAATAGCTGCGCCTTGAGAACACTCCATCTGCGTTGTCTTTCCTATTTTAAACCAGCTCCAAGCTGTTGATTTCGTAACATGTTGTAAAACGTTTCAATTAAGTTTGCCCTGCGTGGTGAGTGGCCAAAGTTAATTTTGTGTTGCTGGGACAGTATGGTAAAACTCCATTTTAATTCTCCTTGACCTTAGGTCAGACTATGACATTGTTATCAACTGCTTGAGATAACAAGACAAGACCTTATTGGCTTGTGGCTCCGGAATTGATGATGGATTTTTCTGTTATGACGCAATCACTACATTCCCTATGTGGAGCATCTGTAGGATCTATTTAGGTCATTTCAGATTAATTATGAACAGTTTAGATTTGTGTCCCCGTTTCTAATTTTAATATAAAGGCATTCGAAGCTTACCGCCTTACCGTTATTTTTTTGGCTAACAAGCTGTAAACATTATTTCCATTGCGACAGAACTACAGCATGCTGAACAATCTCTGCCGACGCTCAAACAGAGCGTCGCAGTACAAACCTTTTTCATCCACCAGCCCACCATCGCAATTCCAACTTGCACACACACAAGATTTAATGGGAAGGAGATCAAGGAGCAGAACAATGCATCTTTGCATTTGTTGACATCGGGGGATCAGAAAGAACGCAGCCGGGTCGGGGGGGGGGGGGGGGGGGACTGCATCATTGAGTGAGAGAGATTGAAAAGTGAACTAGTTGCATGTAAAATAAAAGAATAGCAGGAAAAAAATGACTTGCATCGACAGTATTCTCCAACGTGCATGAAAAAGACACGACATAGAAACGAGTCTGATGGCGACATGTTTTATCAGCTAATGGATAAATGCTAAAATGAATTTCAATGATGGTGACCACGCACGAATATTTTTGCCGTTCTCTGAGGTGAAATGATGTTTGATTGTGCATCACCTCAAAAAGGTTACGACTACTAAGCAGCCAGTGATGCTTTAAGCGTGCATCCTAATAATATGCACAGCTGAGAGGAGGGCTTTGTGGGAAAGCTGACCCAGGGGAATGCTTTTGCGCTTTTTTATGTAAGGCCCCATATGCTGCCTCTCGCACCAGCTTTCACTGACAAATATTTCATCCTAGGATTAGTGCACATTACGGCAACATTCACTTTTCAGACTGAGTTGATGATGATGATAATAATAATATCATTATTATGATCAAAATTATTATTATTATTGAACCGTTTTGTCCTCATTGGTTTGGTGCATGTGGAAAATAATTCTGACCAATCAAAAGCAGCCTTTCAGCCTCAAACTCGCAACAAAGATGAGATGTTTGCACCACGGGTGATTGTATTACGGACACTTTATTGCAAAAATGTAGTGTAGATATAAGTTATATCCGCAGTTGCTGACATTCCAAAGCTTGCTGTTCATACCAGACATGATGTGGTTTTACTTGTTTTGAATGTAACTGCAATCTTGGACTTGCACTTTCTCAAGAGAAGCTTTTTTTTGTTTTTTTAAAGGCATTAGAAATTCACATTAATTCCAACTGGGAAATGATTACTTACTTTTCTGATGTTTGAATCACAAATCTGAAAATTTGTCATTTTCACATTGTCACTGCTTTTTAGACTTCCAATTGAGTTCATGCTACAGGATCACATTTTTTTTTAATATAAGCTACACATATATGAACCTTGGCTAAGGTATGAAGAGCATGACCACATCCAGGGAAGAAACCGCCATCACACAAAGCATCGATCCAGCAGCTGCTCATTTTAGCTTCAGATAGCATTCTATCTGTCAAATAGTGATTTTTTTTTCCTCCCCCAATTTTACCCAACGTCCTGGTTCAGTGCAATTTCTAAACCACCTTGGGTTGTTTTTAACGCAGCATTTGTGTAAGTATAGCTATTTGGCTATAAAGGGAAAGGGCACATTGTATTTGGATATTGCCAGTTTATAACGTTACATCTGTTCTAGAACACAGTTAGGGTCAAAGATTTTTGTTGCTCCTATTGTTTTTCATGGAAACAGATGCTTGCCCCACATTTGATTAGGAATCACGCTCCTATTCAACGAATTTCTTTTTTTGGGTCATGTTTTTCCTGCTAGCACAGCTCTGTGGGGTGTCTTTGATACACCAGGTGTTAAACTCATTTGCTTTTGTTGCGGTTTGGCACAACTATATCATTGAAGATGGATGTCATTATATTCATGTACAAGTGTAACTCTGCAGATATGTGTAATTGGCCTTCTCAAGTTGCACTGCAGTACAGAAGGTGGGCCTAAAAAAAGAGTGCGTAGCAAAAGTGTGGCTATAGCAACAACACCTAGAGCCTGCCAGGTGAGTCATCCTCTCAAAATGATGTAGGCTGAGTTGAGGTGTCTGCCTGATGAGCTGTACGTTGTTATCGCCAGGGAGATGACTCGTTGGAGCTTCTCAAACAGGAGTTTGATATTTGTTAGTGTGAGTAGTTCTCCTTGAGATGCGGCACAAAGAAGAGGGTGGGTGCTTGAAAGGTGCCAAGATTTGGTCATTGGATAAAATAAAACCGTTTGAAGTTAGTCTAACTCGACTGTATAGCTAAAATAATTTTGAATGGAAGAGAAATTACTTATCCCGTGGTCAAGCCATTTTATAGCCTTCCGACAACCACAATTTTGAAAGTAAATATAAACACTGTTAAAAAGGAAACGTCACAATTTAATTTCTTAAAGATAGAGGTATAATGCAAAACACAATTGATTAACGCTGATATAACATTTTTAAAATTATTTTAGAAACAACAGCAATGTCACAGTTTAAATAAGGTTTAGCTGAGTGACAAAGAATCTTGTTGTAACCACCAATCGTGATCTATAGCAGTTGGCCATAATCTTTGCAAAACGGATGAAGAAATCCCCAGGTCATCGGAATCAAAATTAATGATTCAAACAAGACGTTGTTTTATTGTACTCAACAAGCGAGAGACCACAGGGAGTTGTGGCCACAATAGCAAATCTCATTAACCACCAGATTCAACTGCAAAGAAATTCAAGCGACTGAGCTCCAAAATACGCTAAATATTCCCGAACGGGATTAACAGGGCCCTGAAGGCTGCGGCTTTCACCAGTAGTGGCAGAATCTTTGACGTTTTCTCTCCTATTTATGGACGCGGTATTTATACCTCAGATCAAAACAAAGTATTCCACGAACAGCATATCTTGCATATCGATTACATGACACTCCTGTTCATATTCCCCCATCTTCAAGTGTTCGCACTACTATATGTTCCCAGGAGATGTGCCTGCATGTAAATGCTGGCCATCATCTTTTGTGTAACCGAGATGAAAGAGCACCAGTGGATGATGTCAATCACAGCGCTTGTGTAAACCGCAGGGAATATAATGTTGCAATGTTTCTGCCGTGTCAGACCACATCTGTCAGAAAGCAGGTGGAAGCAATAGAGCACGGCTACTGAAGCATGGGAATCATTTTCAATTACTGGCATGGATTGAAGCCAAGCAGTGTGACCAGGTGGTGCCTGTGATAAACTGAATGTCGTGATGACAGCGCACAAACATGATAGCGCCCGGTGGTTGACCAAATATATTGTCAGCAATGGCGGGAGCATAAACTTCATGTAGAGACACTCAAAAGCATGAATGGTGAGGCTCATAAACCGATGCCTCCTGTCTGGCTGTCCTTTCAACAATCGAGTCATGGGGAAAGTATCTACTCATTTAAACGTATTTGTGTTTTTGATAAAGTTGCAATATCTATATCCACTGTAACAATAACAGTGCACGCAGCGAGCATGAATCTTAAAATCTTCAGACCAAACAGTCGCGAATGTATTATTTTAAAGAGGATCGTTGCGGCTTTGTGTGACTAAGCCATCCTTTAAACTATATTGACATTGCCAGCCGTGAAAAGGCCACTTGTTGCAGGCTGTGGGCCAACCTGCATACTCTTGGGAAGGCCTGGTAGTGCTGTTACTCTAAGATGACATTGGAGCTGCTGCTGCTGCTGCTATCTGAGTAATTGCCGTTTTTCAGACAGCTCAGTTACCATGGGGAGGTCTAAAACTTGAGGTTCGGCTTGCAATAATTGCATCAAGTCTTCGTCACATTGACGTCACCAAAGTATTTTGTAGGTAATAATGGAGGCTTCCATTTCTTTCTCCTGATTACGCCTTTGTTGTTTTGGCAGAAGTCTATTTTAGGTCATTATTTTGCTGCATCATGCAGGATCGAGTTGTATCTTCTTTGATTTCCTTTATGAATATATGAATTCATTTTGCTGCAACCATCATGTGTCATATCATCAGTGAAGGCTGGTCCCAGAAGAATTCATGCAAGCCATCACCGCTATTGTGTTTCACTGATGAGCTTGTACTTTTATGTTTTGGGGGGCTTTTACCAAACTATAGCTATTCTGTCACTTTCAAAATGTGAGTTCAAACAAATCTTCTTAATTGCGATCTGAACATAAATAAAAGACAAGAAATATGAGACCAACATTTGAGGTTTTGACATCAAAATGCTTTCAGTCTTCAACATCCTGGAAAAAGAAAACTCAGGCGCTCAAAGTAGTGACTTGTGCAAAAAAAAAAAAAAAAAAATAGGGAGGAAAGCATTCTATCTGTTCGAAAAATTACTGATCCAAGACGTTTGATGCTGGAGTTAAAGGTCTTATGAGTCCATGTTTATGTCTGGGCTCTCCTGTTTGAAATATTCATTTGATTTTCCTCTTTGCTACTGAGTAAGGCCAGGCAGACTTTGCAGTCAGTGAATTGAGGTTGGGGGGTTATGAAGGAATATTTTTGTTTAATATATTCAATAAATTTACATTTCTGTTTAAGAATAGGAAGATTGGAAAAAATAGGATTTTATAATAGAGCTCTGGAGAGATGGTGAAAAAAAGACTTGTGCAGTTTCACACTACAATAAAGTCGTTGTATACGGATTCTCTTCATTCTAGCCTGCAGGTTAAAAAAGACAATGCGGCTTCTCCGATTGACAGCGAAAACAACTAAAACAGCAGCAACAGCAAGACTGCTCTTCTGCTAACCGCTACGTGTCCGAGGGCAACACATGCGCTGAAGCAGCTTGTGATTGATGCCTCATATCTGTGCTCCCCCTTTCCGCTCTTGGCACCATCGCACTGAACGTGGTGTGAAATAAACGCTGCCTCAGATTTACGATTTTCTCATGCCATTCTGAAAAATGATCAAGAGCCAAGTCGAGGTTT
Source organism: Syngnathus scovelli (assembly GCF_024217435.2). Classification (NCBI taxonomy): domain Eukaryota; kingdom Metazoa; phylum Chordata; class Actinopteri; order Syngnathiformes; family Syngnathidae; genus Syngnathus; species Syngnathus scovelli. The sequence goes on along the minus strand of NC_090848.1, from coordinate 12,929,002 downwards.
GTAGATGAATGAGATGGAAGAGAGAGAGGCAAAAAAGGGAAAACTAATTTAATTCCGCAAGGATAAATGTTGGTTGAAGCTTGCATTGTAGGCAGTTTACAGTCAAATCGTTCTGAATGAGAAAAATAATGGAGAAAAATGAAAAACTGACTTCAAGGATTGGCAGCTGAAAAAAAACTGCGGTTTGTCTCTACACTGCCACATTTGAATAATACATTAAAATCTGCCTACAAGCCTTTCTACCCAAGTAAAGTTAGTAACCGTAATTTCTGGACGATAGGCCACACCCAAATATAAGATGCACCAGCTAAAATTAGGGGAGAAGCCTGTTTTGTTCATATGTAAGCCGCACTGGACTATAAATTGCAGGTGTTTTAATGTTTAATTTCCATATATAAGCACATGATTATACAATATCATACAAATCATAGTAAGCCACACTGGACTATAAACCGCAGAGTCAAAGTTTAAGCAAAAAGTAGCGGCTTATAGTCTGGAAATTACGGTAGTATGTTTTCATTTTCCTGTTCAATTCTTTTGCAAACCTCTGATGTGGTTAGAAGACATTTTGTCTATTTTTACTCAGTATCTACTCTAGACTAAACCAGACAAAATGTCATGCCTGTAAAAAGGTAAACAAAACGTTATCCTGCATCACCCTTGACTCGGAAATCTTGACGATAAGAGCATGTCCAGCATGATACATGAAAGGGCATCAGCAACTGTTGCTCTTTTTCTTTTTCAACTCAGAGGCCATCTGTGCCAGGTAACTCTCGTGTTGGACAGCTCAAAACCATCACTCTGGTGGCAGACAGCCTTTCCTTGCAATTAGTTTCCCTGAGAGGTTTTTACTTTCAACCGTGCAGGAGCTCTCAGTCCACATACTTGTCACAGAGCCTTTGCTTGCGCCCATTCATCTGCTAGCCATCGCTCACAGCCATTAATTCCACTGTCCCCAGACGGAGGATCGTTGCAGAAATGGGATTAAGCTCAAATGAAGAAACAAGAAATAAAAAGAAACACAAGAGGATTCTGGGGAAAGATAAGAGTGGAAATGCTGACAGATATTCCTGAGTGTGGACGACTGTTTGTCTCTGTTGGCTCTAAATCAACGATAAAAAAAAGACGTTTTGGTGAATGAAATGGTACGATTTGATTGATTAAACCAAGATGAATGGGATAAGGTTGGAAAATGAAGGACGGGTAAAGAGAAAACCTTGGCAGACAAAAGCCCCTTTGGCGGGAGGATTTTTTGTTTTTAAAGTTGTGGACAACAAAATTTATATTACCTGACCTAAATACCTCAAGCATCATGTATTTAGATTGTTGAGAATTTATTTTAGATTTTATTTTTGATTGAGATTTTTATATGTTGTTGTTCATTTAGTATGCGTGTGATTGTGACTGTATGGGTTTATTTAGCACACCAAATAAACATTTATGCTTCTTTTAACAGACAATAAAGCTTTTTGAATTTTGAATTTGTTTTGGAATATATTCAAAAATCAGTTGGACTCTATATAAATGGCACATCTGATATGCTTTGTCAACATAATGAGCGTTTATTAGGCTAATTTGGACAAAATCCTCGAAAAAAACGCAAGCAACGATGGGTGGAATGCAAGTGAGACATAAGAAGTACCACATTTTGAAAGTGCTTAAGGACATTTGCCAACTTGGTAGATGTATGATGAACATCGACTCGATTTACATGGAATTCCTCAGTGGACAAAAACCTTCTCTCACATCCAGTTTTTCTGAACTTTCTCTATTGAGGCGCACTCCAACCTTTATCCTTTTTCTGCCGGCTGCCCGACTTTCAAAAACCCATCAAACGCTCTTTCTGGTGACTCAGACAAGTTGTCCAATGAGCAAGCAGCACATACTGCACTGTGATGAAAACGCTATCAAGAGTGGCCATCTGTCCTGTTGGAAAGAAACTGTATGGATCTAGAAAAAAAATCCTATATGTGATTTCATATGCATTCATTCCTATCACATACACAAATCACGTCTTTAGTTAATGTGACTTTGGTTGCCTGAATTGTATTTGTGACAGAGGTCACATAAATAGTGCCCCAAAATGCATTAAGGGAATCTCTGTAATAGAATGCTCCGGAGTTATAATGTCTACACCTTGCATTCGCATCAAACATCAACAACCATCCTTGTCAACAAGGACCAAAAGATGAGAGAGCTATGTTTCAGGCATAGCCTATGAGACCAAAACAACTGTGAACAAGAGATTGGCCTGCCCAAAACTGGGGCAGAACATCCCAGTTGGGCCCTCACCCTTTAAGATTCAAGAAGCTTTAGGCATGAGAACGCACACTCCTGATTTTGGCCAAATCGGTGAGACAAATTCAGTAAAACAAAAAATAATAATAACAAAAGCCTCTCATGGTGGCAGTACAGACCTTAATGTGCTTTTGGAACATCCGGGCTTGGAAGCAGTAAACGCAGCATGTAAAATGCATCCGTATTTATTGTTTTCTTGCCTCAGTGCTGGCACCTCTAGCCTGTTAACTTAAACAGCATGCTAACTAAAGTGCTGATGAATAGCAGTAATTACCTCACATCATTAATCACACCTCCTTTTCTGCACTGATGGAACCCAACAGTCTGATTTGGACTCAATAAACAGCAAAGCGAGATGACCCAGCTGTGGGGGCAAAGCAATACGAGTCAGCCAAGTAGGACTTTTCCAAAAGGAGCATTCTGTTATGGTGTACAAATAGCATGAGCATCGTGACACATGTGGTCCGACACTTCAGTGCTTCGACACTTCTGTCACAGTAGAGGTGTTTGTGTTCTGCCTGAACAAGTAGGCTAGGCGATGCATCTTTTTATTTTGTATGTAGAGTCTGTGCAGTGGTCGCAAATAAGAAGGGTGACAAAAGGTGGTGGGAGGCTTTGTTTTTTCTTTTTATAACATGAGAAACATTGTTATATGGATGCATGAAGTATGGTGGATCGAACTGCAGATTTTAAAGTATCAAATTGGAACAAAAGGTATTTGCAACGGGAGCAGCGCTGGTTGGCAATCAACATGAACAACTTGAAAAGAAGCAAAGAGGAGAGAAAACAAAAGGCCAGAGAAGGAAAATGTGAGCAGCATAAAGATATTTCATCATAACAACTGTAACAATGGTGGTAATAATACTGTGTATAATTAAGAATATAAATACATATTTTAGTCACAATGATAAATGTAACAATATTGTAGGCTGGGGAGCCAGGGACACATTTAATTTGAAAAAACTATACAGAACAATTAGGGGATGCTATGCTACAAGAAATTAATTAGTGACAATCTATTCTTTGGCTACAGCAAAGTCATTAGCGACAATCTATTTATTGACAAAATATTCTGCAATTATGCACATCGATACAATGTTTCCTCTTAGAGAAAGGAGCAGAGCAAAGACCAAGACACCAGAGTGCTTGTTCTTGGACAAAAAGGAAAGGTTGACCTTTTTCAAAGCCATGATCAGCTTGGATGTAACGATGGGCTGAAGGTCACGATGCAGATTTCTATTTTCTTTGACGGAGAGCTGTTGCAGGATAATTGTGGCAAACAAGCTGACTGGTATGGAAAGATGTCGAATATGACGCTTGTGAATTTTCCACATTCGTCCTTGTTCAGACAGAAACGTATGTCAAATCATTTTGGAATAGTGCTAAATTTATGTAAATTGTTATTGGTCTTAATAACCAAAATATACACTGAGAAATGCAGCGCTTGTGTTTTTTAATTCATTGCCCCCAAATCTTAGTCGCCAATAGATGACACACCGTGAAAAACGTGAATCGTGTAGTCACCATTCTTTACTTTGGCTAACACCGTTTTCTTCTTTTGTTGATTGTTCTGTAATAAAAGTCAAAAGTTTGCTGTGAGGACAAAAACAATGAACATAACAGGAAATGGGTAGCATTTGATCACCCGTTGACCACTTTTCTAAGAAATGAAAATAAAACAGTTGGATTTGAAGGGAGCTACTTGATAAAATAGTGGCTCCGGGAGAATTAGCGGTTTGCCTTGGAATGACTTAGTGACGCTAGATGCTATTGAGGTTTCTGATTCTGAAATGTTTCAACGCAACAGAAAAGCACAGCGGTTTGCAAAAAATAATATTCCTAATATGCCTTTCCTCAGCTCATGTAACCACATGCAAAACACTCATGTACACAAATGGTGCCAAAAAGAAGTCGTCGACTTCGGAGTGGCATTTAAGAAGGCTCACTTCTCCACAAAGCCACATTTCCGAGCCACAAATTCACCAAAGGCACTTCCTTTCCTCAGAACTTTAAACATCACCACTCTACTTGTGATTTCAATGACGACGGAATATTTAATATGGCCGTCACAGTCTCCCTGCTGTGGAAGTCCCATGAATGGTTTACATGTCGAGGTTACTGGCAATGGGAATGGAAATTCCGGTAACATTCCATTGGTAGAGATAGTAGGGACAAAGTATGACTAGCTATTAGCAAATAATATGTCTTAGTAAGTAAAAATGTTGGATTTACAATTCGAGTTTGTGAGTGCTTAAAAGAATTGGGAATGCAGAAGTCTGAGGTAAAATCCCCCGCAGTTTGACAACTCAATTGATGGATGAATAACAGTAAGAATAATGGTTAGATTTATGCTGTGTACAACGTTAGCACTGTTCAGGACATGCTAAAACAATGCACAAATAAGGCCAAGTTGTCAGTGAGGCTGTAGATCAGGAAGACCTTGGCCCACAAATAATGACGCATTCCTTTAGGCAGTAAAAACTGAAAACATTTTAGAATGATTTCCAGTTGTTGTTTTCCTGTGAAGCCATCATAAGTCATTCTAAAATTAAACTATGCACTACGTGGTTCGCATCTCTAAACCCAAATGTGGTGAGTCAGGTCCATTTTAAATCAAATTATTTCACAGGGCAACCGGGACCCTTTGTTGTTGCCTATTTTACGAGTGTAGATCTGCTAAATACCGCCACCGCATTCTTGATGCTTCCCAACAGGGAGACACACGCGCACACACACACAGGCGCACACGCACACACACACACACAGACAGACACACACATACACACTACAGCAAGCCAACCGAACCATGCTATTGTCACCTCTTCTCATGCATGCTGCAGAATGTCTGTGTCACAATGTCCCTTGGGTAGCCTCATTTGGCATCACGTGAACATTTATGAATGCTGCCGAGCGGACGCATTCCGCTAAGATTGCCTAATCTTTATCCAAACAGAGGCACCAGGGCCGAAAATAAGAGGGCAGACAAATTAATGAGCTTATGAGTAGTATTTGGTAAACAATCATTCATTATCTACTCTGATGAGGTTGCAGAGGGTTTTCAGTGGTGTCAGAAGATGTTCTCTCCGATCAGGGAGGGTTATTGTTCTGGGTATACATAAAAAAACAAAACGTGAGACCGATGAAAGGCATTGTGAAAAATACGTAGATTTAATTAACACTTTCAGAGACGGTCAAGCTAAACCAAATCTAAATGCCAGAGAGTCTACAATTATGTGCTTAGTCATTATTTTCGTCTGGTTTCAGCCAAACAATGGAACATTTCATTCTCACCACTACAAAGAAGAGATTCCCCCCAAAAAATTCTAATCTGGTTTACTTTCAATTTCAATTTCTACAGTGGCCTAACCCTGTGCAAAGATATGATTTGTTATCGTACTTCTGACAACGGGTGTCATGAAGATAAACACAAGGGTGTGAGGTCCTTGCTGACGATATGGGCAAAGTGAGAGGTAGCCAAGGAGCTTTGTTGCACTGTTCTTTGACTGGTTCAGAGGTGGGTGTAGTTGACTAAGACTAACATCGTCTATTCATCCCACTGCCAACAAGCACTCACAAGCAGAAGGCAGGAAAAACGGATCCAAAAAGGGCCGACAATGAAAAGAGGAAACACCAGTTGGAAGGGTCTTCACAAAAACAAATCAAATTCTGAGTATGTGCTTGGGGTAAAATCAACCATGGCGAAATGTGCTTCAGAAACAGTGATGTGTTGTTAAGGAGTAGATAAGACATGAAAAGGTTTCATTTCATTCAAGTCAGCAGCTCCAGACTCCTCGTTTGTAAGATATGCCGAAACCAACGGGATACACTTGAAGCTATGAGGAGTCAGGACAGATGAAAGATGGAGCTCGGGTATTGCAGCACGTTCTGCTTACATGATTACTCATCGTTACACAAGCAAGGTCACCGGATAAGCTGCATAGCAACCTCGAATTTACAGCCAAAAGCATTCCCACTATCGCATACATCATCTCCTCCCTTCTCCAGATTTGAAAATAAATGCAGATGTCCTTGCTTGTCAGCCCACCTCTGCAAGTGCAGTTCGCGCAAGTGTACAAAGCACAGGATGTGCTCATCAGGAAAAGAGATGAACATTTCTCTCATTCACCCGTTCTGACACAAAATGACAGCAGAAGTTGAAGTCCAAGAAGAATTTACCTGACTGTAGCCCAACCTGAGCTCATTTAATTGGTATGCAAAGACCACGCAGTGGTATGACACAGCATAGTTTCTCACGGAGCATCACTTGCCTTTGTTTATGCTCTTTGAGATTGACCTTCGCTGAAAATGCCACAAGTGTCTGATGAGCCACTGTGCCAGAATGAGATAAGACACCAACAATGTTGCAATTAATGCTGGGGCTGATGCGAGCGGAATTTTTAGTCAATAAAAAGGGCAGGACTCGATAGCAATAGTCTGAAATGTCATACGTCAAATAAAGAGTCAATGCTGTTCAGGTCGCAGCAACAATCGTCGATCAATATCGACGAGCTGCGTTCCCTCCTCACTTCCCCACGTTTTGAAATAGTTTAAGCAGCACAGGGCAGCACAAAAATGTTACTTCTCTGCGGCATGCGGCGTTGCTGACTCAGATGGGAACAATCAAAAAAAAGGCTCAGTGCTTGTATGTCAACGCAACAAACCTCTTTGCCGCCTCTCATTCCTTCCCCAGGAGCCCTGTCGTTTATGTAAAGCCCCAGCTCGGCCCCGCTCACTAGAGAAGGGATGATATATTCTCCTGCTTACAACTTAAAACTTGATTTGTTTTCATGAGACACGTTAGTTTCAATCCTTTTTTATACATTTGCTGCTTTGATTTCCATTTTATGTCGTTTAGCCGCATTGGTAGTCTAAGAGTTAGATCTGCTCCTGCGCCTTTTATGTAAAGTGAGGGTGGTTAAGTTTGGGTGATAAACAGCAGCTATAAGTGGCAAAGGAGGAGGCCTGTAAGAATAACAACAAATAATGTTGCCACAAATGTGCAAAGATGTCAAAGTTAGTTTAGTTGGTTCGAATGGATCGCAGTTGAGACGCAAAGTCAGAATGCTGAACGTAATTAACAAAGGCTGGCGCGTGAGAGTCATTGAAACCATTTCCACATGGGTGACGAAAAATATGGGCTGTATTTGGAAGCACACCATCCCTCATAAATGTTTGCTAGGCAACTCTTTCATAATATTTACAGGATTGTATTACAAATGATCAATAACGAGGCCTTTGCGCCAAAAGTTGGAAACAAAAGTCGAAAAATGCGATAGTGCCTTACACAATTGGCACTTGGCAGCCGTATCATTATGACTCATGACTTCAGAAATTTCAATGGTCAGATAACATTTTCGCTAGATGTTTAAAACCCCCAACATTTTTTTGAAGATTACCATGAATGAGTCTCCTTGAAACTTCTTCTCAGAAAAGAGCTGTGAAAGAACATGCGCCTTTTTTGCATTTGCCTTGTGAGACAGCTGCATTGATAAGTAAAAATACGCTGAGTGTCTTATTTTATTTTTAAAAATAAACCATGGTGGTATGAATATTATCTGCTGAATCGGACTCATTACCATTTTCTACCTTTTACCATCATAAGCACTCGTCACCAACATGGACAGAGAATGATCAGTGTAGAGAGCTGACAAGAAACTTAATTATTTCACCGTTTAATGAATCCTCTGAATCATCATGTTTTCATTCTTTCCTAGTAATATTTCCGCAAAGAATTAACCATCATTCATGTCCAATGCATCTCTTGTGTGAGCGTCCTGGCGGCTTGATGACATCTTTTAGATTGAAGTGTCACAGCCAGGCTTAGTGAGGCGTGAACAAAAGCTATGTCAAATGTGTCTGCTTGTGGTCAAAAGGACAATGTCTCACAAGCGATTAATTAACAAGAATACAGCGTAATGAATTTGCTGTGGATTAGGCCAATTTCCGACAAAATGTCAGTAATCCCTGGGGGACGCGCTTTTTAAGCTGTTTGGAGGCTGCGGACACACAATCTGGTCAACATCATCTCCCATCTGTGGCTTTGCATCATCTACATGCTGGAAGCCCCAACATGATACACAAATAGCCAACGAGAGTCGATGCAGGTTTCCCATTCCCTGTATACCTTTGTACCATTTTTTTCTTCAACTTAACTTTATTTCTAGAGCACTTTAAAACAACCATTGCACAGGAGTAAAAATCAGTCGTAAAATAACAAAGATAGTGAATATGATAAATTAATAACATACATGCAGCGGAGAGTGGAAACCATGAATGAAAACAGTAAACCCTGATGCCTCCACAATGAATGGTCATCCTGTAGGTCATCTGCAGAAACGATCCGACTGATGAGGTCAGAGAAGATGCTCTCTGCTGTTAGCCTTCTCTCATCACCGGGTGCAGAGATAAGAAAGGGCAGTAGCATGGAATGATGGGTAATTGCTTCGTTTTGACTTTTCAATCCCTGACTCCTTCCTAGCTCCGTTTTCCTTCCTTCAATTATTTATCATCGGCCTCAATCGCCTCTGCCTTTCTCTTACCTTTGTGTTGTAGCAACATCGGTTCAGACATTATTTAGCGTGCATTTCTCAGTCACATATTTACAACCATACCGGGCCAGGATTGTGTTAGAAATTTAGCCAAATTTTAAGTAGAGGTTTTTGCAGTATAGGTTGATACGAGGCATGTTGCCATCTATTGTTGTTTCTGACAGAGAACTGTGGCTGTTGCAAAGGAATATAATCGTCACGTCGGGCAAAAATGCATTTCACAGCAATTGTAAAGCTTGTTTATAGAAAATACCCGGTACACTGCCGCTCCCTGTTGAGTTTGTTTCTTGTTGAATCCACCGGTGCGTTTAGTCGCTATTTAGGCATCTCATGGCAAACCACCTACACGCCACAGCATGTGCCTGATTACAGTCGTGACAATAGATACTTTTAAACCCAGAAGGCACTGTGGCTACCTAAGTGGAGTAGGAGGTGATGGAATAAAGGTGCGCGGGTGGTCTGGGCATGTGGAGAAAAAAAATGCAAAGTTGACAAAGGATGAGTGCACTGCTCCTGATTTCTTTCTAGAAGATTAAGAAAAGTGTGGGCAAATGTAAAAAATAATATTATGTATATACGTGTATATATATACATATATATACGTATATACATATATACATATATATATATTTATTTATTTATTTATTTATTTATTTATTTATTTATTTATTTATTTATGTAATCGTTCATTCTTAGAGTCCATTTATATCCTTGTTTACCCTTGTTTAAAAGTAGCTTAAATAATCAATCAAATGCATGTGGCTCTTTCATTAGCCAGCAGTGTATTTGCATTTTGCTGTTATCAAAGAGTGGCTTGCAAATGAGATTCTGCTCATTAAAATACACTTGAAAAGCACCGAAAATCAATAGTGGCTTTGTTACATTCAGAATGAGCACTCTTTCATATCTTTCCGAGTGGCTTGCAAATTTAACAGTCGTTTCCATTGCTAAATGACAATATTTTTTATAATTAATATTAGCTTTTTGTTCTTTCCATCACTACTGCACTTGGAAGTTTTGTATCTTAGCCTGACAAAGGTTGGAACACTTTATCCCTAGAGCAAGGACGTCTTTGGAGATGTTAAGTGGGTCCGTGGCTAAAAGAAAAAGTTTACAAAAGGCTGCCTTAAAGTACACTTTATTTAATGCTGACTCGGTAACACATGCTGAAACCGTGATCAAACACTTGGCTAAGATAAGCACATATTTTTGTCAAGTTGGATCGCACAGCTATGACAATGAATGGAACGCTACCACAGGAATTCTCATTGCCCTTCCCACTCATTGTTCCACTCTGTGCTCTACAGAACTTGACTAAGAAGCTGCAAGGTTGACATCCAACCCGTGCAGGGGTTTGACAGAGGAAGCAGCCTGAGTAAACGCTCCAACCATGAAGATTGATGCACAGTTACATAGAGAGATGATGCAGCAAGCAGCTGGACCACAAAAAGTTGTTTTGTTACAAAGAGCCAATTTAGTGACTTTTTGCCGAAATGGTTTTTAAGTAGCGATGTGCTGAAGATGAAAGTTATTATTAACTAAAATTGGTCAGAACATTACTGTGAATCATTTTCATGTTCACCTGTAAAACAATGGCCCATTAAACAATATTAGAGAATATTTCTGGACTTATTTCTAAAAACATTCACAGAAGAGTTTTGGCTTACATGAATGCTGCATATTTTTTAGGGGAGGGGGCTGTTGAATGGAATTGAAATTGAAACTCACCATACTGATTTTTGTGTTTACTTTCAGCTCGAGATAGACTGATTATCAATTATCACTGCCACTATTTGCCATTTTGAAGCATATTGATAACCAATAAAAGATCAATAACTGGGTTATTTTGTCACTGCATCATGTTTTGGATTTTTTTTTTATTTAAAACATCAGTAAAAATTAGCATTCCAGTAATATTTAAATTTTTGTATCAACTTCTTTACTCTAGAAAAGGGAGTTATTTATTTATTGAAATATTCATTTTGAAGATATGCTGGAAGCTTCCAACTGTATTTGTTGGTACGTTTACCAGTTTGCAAGCTGCTTAACAAACACACTTAAAGGTATATTAAGACAAGTGTTTAAGAATCTACTATTCAAATTTTGGGAGATATTTTTCCTTTGCACCACAAATAAATATCAGCTTCAAATATTTGTTATCAGCCTGCTTGGTTGCTAATAATCAGTATTAACTCGGAACATATCTGTCTTTCTTTATTTTCAACTTTAGGAGAGTAATGAAGCCAGGTGGATTTATTACCATCTTGACAACTGATTTTCACTCACCAAATTTGAATTAAAGTTTACAGTCAGACACTTGTTTTCTCAGAGAGAGAGAGCACATCTGGCAACTTGAAAACGCTGACTAGTCTGTAACAGTCATAAGGAGAGAATGCACTATGTAATTCTCTGAGCCTTCAGTGCCTGTGTACATCTTCGGTGAGCTTTACGAGAGGATTGGAGGTGCTGACAGACAGAAAGGGGAGAAGCAGATGGTAAGGGAGAAAACAAGACTCTGGATAAATCAAACCAGGTGACCTCCTCAGGGCCTGTGTTTGACTGAAAATATGATTTATAAAACGAGTAGGTATGGTTTGCGTTATTGGTGTCATGTGACATTTAGTTTAAGAGAAATTGTACATCATTCAAAAACAACAAAGGTCTGGCTGTTAAGCTGTCACGTCAAAAACTTTAAAATAAAATTCTCCTGGCGCAAATAAATCATCTATAAAAGTAAGAATGAGAACAAAAAAATTGCGATAAGTATAGGTACGGATGGACAGCAGCTGAGGTGAGCAAAACTGGAATATTTCAAACCTTTGTATTTTTACTCTTTAGAAAGTCAGCAAGCAGGCAACATGGAGTGATGCAGCAATGAGGCAAGCATGACTAAAAAGGCCTTGAAAACTGGACTGACAGAGGTCTGCACGGAAGGAAAACAACATTTGGGAGGGACTATTGAGTTTTTGAATCCTTCTTGCAGCTGTCTCTTTTAACATCTACACATGGATGAAGAGCGAACAAAGCAGCAAAGAAAATCTGAGCACACACACACACACACACACACCTGTTATGGCATGATAAAGCAAAAGTGCCGTCCATCTCTCTTTGTTGGCTGAAAGGCAGCAGGCAAATGAAGCGGTGAGATAAGAGAGCAAAACAGAGAGAAGAGAGCGTACACGCAACGTGAACGCTTGGCTTCACAAGGGGGGGCCATCTTGAAACGGGCAGTCTGCTTGGAGGAGCGGGAAATCCCATGTAATACACACAAGTGCATGTCTGCAGCCTTTTCTCTCACACACACACACACACACTAATCCATAGTTCACTTAACAATGACTTGGCCCTGTGCTCACTGAACTACAAAAAGTGTGACCATGTGCGTGTTCATAATACCTCAGCTGGGTTCCAGCAGAGTTGCAGCAAAAACACGCTCCCGTTGTTCCTCTGACCCCCAAGACGAGGCTCAACCAGGCACGCCAGCACCTGACTCAAGCTCAGTCTGTCCCCTGACAACACGCACATACATTAATATAAACCCCTCAAGCACCCCCCCCCACACACACACACACACCACCACATTGCAAGAACAATGGCTCCATTAGCACACCCCTCAATTCCTTCTCTAAGTCCCGAGAGATATTTCTTGCTCTTGAGTAATGACTCCGAATGAATGCTAAGACTCCAGAGCATTATAAGTAAGTAGTATAAGCTCTCCTAAGGGGAGAGATTGTGCTCAGAGGTCAGTGAGATCATATTGGGCTGGTTAGAGACACTTTGTAGCAGAGTTGCATTGTATTGTTTACAGCTGTTGACCTGTCAACAAATATTGGAGACCCTCCGCTTGATGCAAGTCCCATGTGTCGCACCGCGAAGAAAATCACGCGAGACCTGATCCGAACCTAGAATAATAGCGCTCATCAATCCAATCAATATTGGTACAATTACAATAAACTATTTGACATGCATGTGAATATAGACTCCTTCGTTGATATTGCGCCCAATAATCTGGTACGCTTTGTGGTCCAAGAAAAAAATTCATTTAATAAATAGAACACAGTTAAAAGCATCACTAGAGAATTGATCTTCATGAGTGTGCTGTCTATAAAATAGACTGCAAAGTGTGACATTAATCAAAACATGATTTTTGTGACATTTCTGGTGACCCATTATCTTCAATTGGCCGTAATTTACTGATGGTATTGATGACTTAATTTTGCCTTCTGACGAACACACACCGAGTGGTTAATTTCCTTCCAGATGGGGCGGAGGGCTTAGTTCAGACCGCCCCTCGTCTTAAGCCACATCTTTTGCTCTTCCTCCTCAGCTCAGCGAAGGACGGGATCAGACATTCTCACTGCAGAGCTTCCCTGCCTCTAGTGTTATCTCACATTAATATGCAACTTTTCTGAAACCGCTCACCCAGTGAGAAGAGAGAAATTAAGAGTCGCAAAGAACACAGTACGTAGAATCAGGTCCAGAAATATTTCGATTTTGTTTTTAACTATTTTGCTTTCAATCATGAGTTTGAAATAAATAATTGTGTTGAAATGAATATATCGTTCATTTCAAGGTACAAAGAAGAAACAAAAACATTTCATTAGCCACGCTGGAATTACAGTTTAACTTTTTTTTTTTTTTAATCCAAAGTACCTCCTTCCATCTGCCAAATGCAAACCTAATACTCAAGGCAACTCATTATGTGACAGCAATTGGGCCACACCCAAGCAATTTGTCTTCCAAAACATTCCTCTTCTGTTATCTTTAATAAACAGTGTCATAGTTACAGTATCTATGTGTTAAAAAAAAATCTACAAAACACCCTCCAAAAACTACATTAAGCTTAAAATATTCAAAATGTCCTGTCGGCCAAAACATCTAGAGCAAAAGCATAGATCGTATCGGAACCACAAAGAGTTATGGAAATTAGTACAAGCATGCAAAGTTGCAAACTGGATCAAAAAACAATATTTCACACAATAAAGAGAAAAAGATGGTCAAAGCTTTGCACAGAAAGGAAAGCAGTTATCGACAAAATGCAAACTGACAACAATGGCTTGTATTCAAACATTCAAAATTATTCATATAATTAGGGAATGAAAACCATTTACCATGAGAAGAAGAAGGCAGCCTATAAATATGTTCTTCGTCTCTATTAATAGTTAGATTTATGATCACACATTGACAGGCACAACTTTACAAGTGAGTGATTCATGCATATGGCAAGTATAGATTTATCGTCGGGCATCTCAGCTCAGTCGTTGCCGGAACGTATGCAAATGAGGAAACCAACAATGTGTGAAAGTGATCAAAGCGATAGGAGGAGAAATCTGACAAATCCTCACATACACACACACACACAAAAAAAAAAAAAAATAAGAGTGAGGCATTAGGGTTGCTTCATTTGATCTGCTGCAGCCAGCGCGTCTTCACGATGCCGCAATGCCGCATCGCTGGGGCTCTCTTGCAAGAGAACCCCTGTAGGGTGCGGGATCAAGGAATCAGCTAATTGGTCTCACTGCAGCTTCTTCCTCGATTTTCCAACACGAGCGTGTGCACAATTTACACACACCCTGAGAGTGTCTCATCTCTTTTGTACCAAGCAGCCCTTTGCCCTTCAACTGCTCTTGCTGAGTACACCTGCAGATGAAAGTGCTCACGGCCTCTGTGTTATTCTAAACCCTACACAAGCCATGCTGGTCTTGAAAGTTTAAACGGCAGAAAGAAAATACCCATTGAACAGGTGTAAATCGATAGTGACTGGTAGCTGGGCACCACGGTGCCATATTTTCATCCATTATCCCGTCCGAGACAGCAGTGGGGTGCAAAAAGTTACAGATCTTTAAGTTAGCTGGAAGTAAACATCGTCTCTCGAGCTGGAAATACAATCCTGCCTAGAAACTCCCCCGAAACCAACAAACAAGTGTGGCGGGTTTTACGAGCAGAGCAAAGGAAAACGGGCAGAGTGAGGTGAACCCGGTCCCTTTTACACGATCGCTCATATTGATTCTTCTTCATAAAATGTGTTTGATGGTGTTGATGTGCGTGCCAGAAAGGACCCATTTTCTTTTCAAGCAGAAACAGAAGAGTGCGAAGCCTGCTCCACTTTACTCATAATCACATCCAGAGATACATTAAGCGAGAGGAACACAAAGAAAAAAATGATGGCGGCAGACAGGAAAAAAAAAAAAAAAAAGTGACGCTTCTTTGGCACCTTGTCACCTTATTTTACCCAGCAGCCAATTTTGACATTTGCAACCGAGCTGGATCATCCAATGAGTCTCAGCAGACCTTTAGGAAATCTTGAGCGTAAACATTGTCTGCAAGTATGTGGATGGTTCTCTTGAAGTGTGGTCCAGGAATGTGACAAGAGAGCCGAAAATTAAACTTGTTCAAAACCAGGTCAACATGATATATGTTTTGAATCAAACCTATGATCACTGAATAAATGAACCCTTTTGTTTACAAGAGATTGAAAATATAAAAATTAAAGTGAAAACGTGTCAGTGTTGATTCGGAGCAAGCTTTGGGGTTTGCTTCATGCAGCATCAAGCCGAGACTGCGGCGCTGACTCGTTCGTGTCACGACTCCCGATGCTAGGCTCGCGCTGCTATTTGCTTGAGACAAAGCTGGTCATAAATTTTCATGCTGGCGCAACAGTGCTCGCTGCAGCATCGTGATAAAATGGACAATAAAGTGGGTTATACAAACAGATGGCTGGGACAAACGGGGCACTGAGGACCTGAAAAGCCTAAACAGTGCGCAATGCAATGTTTTCCAGTAATATAGGAAAAATTCTTACAGCTACATACAAACTGTTTTGACACACACTCTCACACACCCACACCATGTACTGTAAATAGCAATTTTAGCCCAGTTGAGCTTATTATTAAAACAGCTACTACTTGAAGCAAATTGAAGACAAAGTCCCCCCATAGCAGGGTAATGAAAGAATCAATTGTAGCTGCGGAAATTCAATCGATGCCTACAAATGTGCCCTTTCTTCGTAAATACTGATATTCCAGCACAATTTAGAATATTCCTTGAAACTCGCAGCTACTCATTATCCAAAATGTCGTGCTTCATTAGGCTTTATGCCACTGAGTGAATGTAGAAACGAGTGATTTTGTAAGCAATGCACCAGCAATATTACACATAAGCTCAATATCTCTGGAACGTACCATTCGATTTTCAAAAATATTGGTGCCTTGTACTCAAGTCATAATTACCTTTGTCATGCCGCTGCTAATTTGATAGAAGAATCTCTGAATGTACAGATTTTTTTTTTTAATGCCAGTGTGTTATGAGCAGAATATGTAATGCTGCAATTCAAGAAATTTTATAGCATTCATGAGGCCTATGGTCTCCTTTATAATGTCCTTCCTTTGGGGGCTAAAAAAAAATAACTAAAACCTTCAGGGATCGAACTTAAGTGATTTTACTTGAGACAAACCCTCTGGCAGCACTACATCAATAACAGTATCCAGTATATTTACAAGGTCTGACTCACACCCAGATAAACAAAACAACATAGTCATTTAAAAAGTTGTTTTTTGTCATATATATTGCATCATAATTACAGATCAATACGGCACAGACTAGCTTGTGTAAGAAAGGGTTGAAAATAACCAGTGATTGATTTTTGGAGTGTTTCTGGTTTCAGTGACAAGAAGAAAGAACATTGCAAGCTGCAAACTGGAAGTGCCACAAAGGCAGAATGCCAGCAAGTCACTACAAAGGACAAACATTCATTCGTATGTGACTCAGAGCCGAAGTTAATAAGTCAGCGAATGCATCACTCGAAAGTCGTAGTAGTTTTTAAGTGTTGGTGTGCATGTGCGGTGACGATACCCAGTTGGTTTCATTCCTTATCTTGTTTTGACAAGAATTCAGGAGGCAGAGACACTTAATGATTGACAGGTCTCCTTTCCATTATCGCAGTTGCGAGAAGAAAAATCCCCTGCAAAAAATCTGACTGAAGCTAGCATATAAAACGGCTAATACTAATATATTAAAAATAGGCAATTCGAAGTGTCCGTGTTAGGATTGTTGCCAGTTTGAACACATTATTGAAGATAAGCAATTTGCTTAGCCTTGAGTGGGCATTTTAGCCAGCCATGTCAAACGATGTCAAAGACAGCCAATCACGAGCCAGCTCTCAGTAAACATCGGTGACTCCCTAACTCATTGCTCACATCCATCTCAACTGGTGCCCAGTTTTTCATTTTACTTCATCACATTACATTTGGAAAGGCTAACATTATGCTTTGCGCTTAAGAATTAAGCATCATAAATTGCCAAATGCAGACGCTAAAGTGAAACGGGTTGTTGAAACCAGATAAAAGCATAGGCTGGAAAACTTTTTACGACCTCAACTGCGAATCAAGCAGCAACTGGGAGAGATTATTTACTGCAGCAAAACAATCCCAGAGTGTCGTCATAATCGTGACAGCAACACACACACACACACAAAAGACAAACGTGTGTGAGATAATAGCAGCCGAGGGACTGACGACATAGCAGTTCCCAAACTTCACAGCATGCGGATCTTTTAATTCTGGCTCTTATATGGTCCGCCTTGTGCTTGACAGCTGTGAGAGGTCATGGAGGTCAACAAAACGTGTGTGTTGGTCACTTTGGTGCTTGTAAACAGACGAACCCGCCCCAGTCCAGCTCTGCTAAGGCAGCAAAGAGGAAGTCAGATACCAAGAAACCCACAAGAGCTTTGCATTTTTCCCCCCCATTCATGGATTAAAAATGTTTAGCCAGCAAATCACATCTGTAGTGCTCTGTATTAATCAATAAATTTAATAATCAACATCTCTCTCATGATGTATTTTTGAATTTTTGTCTTGTTATTATTGATTAGTCACTATTGATTTTAAACTGTATGTGGGACATTTGTATGCTGTAATATCGCACATTCATTTCGTACTGATGTATTCTATAATCGTGACATAATTGTGGTGGCATTAAGAGATAGATTAAGTCGGATAAATCGAAAGACCTATGGACTAAACGCATAGACGCCCCTGAAATGCACATAGCAAATAGTGTAAGATGTAAAGATACTTTCAATTCCAAAGTGCCTTTTTTTCTTTTCAGTTTCCTTCAGCAAAAATTCAAAACAGCCAACAGCCTGTGCCTCTTTGCCACCTGTTCAACCAGATTCCTCTAAAGTTGCGTCCTTTTACAACCACATTGAAATTACTTTTCCCACCGTATTCATCATGTTAAATAGCAAATAGCAAAAGTATGTGCTCGTTTAGAATTAAAATTGTACAATTTGGAGTAGCTTATTTATATATTTTTTTTAATATATTTTTTTAATGACTGTTTACTCCCTTAAGCTAAAGAAAACAACTTTGTTCAAAATAAGCCAAGATTTTTTAAATAGTAAATCATTTCAATTGTTGGCTCGGAACTTAATGACAATAAATTGTTGGTAACAATACACTGGTGGCTTTGTGTAAACCAGTCTCACAATTCAAAATAACTGCATTCCACACATAGCTCTCAATCTCAGATGAATGCTCAGTCAGCCACGCAGCAAGCACACTGTGACAGTCGAGTCATTTGTAAAAGCCCCGCAACTTAACGCAAGCAATATTTTCAACTAAGTCAACAAGAACAGTACAAGGATCCTCCACTGGTTGTAACACGGTGACATCACCAGTAGCACGTCCTTCCGCATTCTTTAACCGTGACTAATAAACATGTGACCTCCTGTGTCAATTTACTCAAAGTTCTCTGGAGCTAGCCGGAGGGCAGCTTGGCTGGCGCCAAAACCTGTGGATAA